>NC_089495.1:9651249-10256874 GCF_036850765.1 Saccopteryx bilineata
TTCAGAAAACAACAAGTTTCTCAAAAGAAATAAATTATTTATTTAATTTATATACATCTAGCTAGTTCTCCAAGATTCTTCTCAATAAACTGTAAGGAGATACTAAATGTGTATTTGTGATATTGTGAGATCTTTAAAAAAATACCAACAATGCTGGCACTTCCTGATTTTAAATATTTCAAAGCATTATCACCTGTATATGTTGTTCATTTACTTGTAAATTCTGTTAGAATCCACCTTATCTCCTAATGCAAATTTCATGAGAACAGAAATGTTGTAGATTTTATTCACCACTATATCCTTAGTGCCAAGGATGCCTAACATTAGATGGATGGGTGAATGAATGAATTTTAAGTGTTACATCTTTCTCTATAGACCCATTAAAAAGTAGTTTACTAGTTTACAAGCATTATACTTTCTGGACTAAGAATAGGTAAAATGAGATTTCCTAAATTCAAAACGATTCTTGACATTTCATATTTAATGTTTTATTAGTAATTTATTTATATCTTATTCTGGGGATAAAAATTATGATGTTTGTTATATATAAGTAGGGAATTTAGCCTCAAAATGTTAGCACTAAATGTGAGCTGTCATTAATCATTGATTAGTTTGTGTATAAACATGCTTAAAATAGTTTCATTAAACTTTGAAATAATTTCTTAAAAGTAGTTGCTCCAAATTCTATCCCAAAAATAGTTGAGAAAGAAAATAATTTGTTTTTTATATTATAGGAAGGTAAACATCTAAGAGCTGAGCCAATTTTATGTGTGTATAATACTTAAGGCCATGAACAGCTTTGCTTTTAAAATACAGCAGACACCACCATTTCAACTCTGTAATTACTAGTAAGTATGATATGTCATTTCCCATTTGCAAGTTAAAACATTATTGGAGAACTTTTTACAAAAACAACCATCAATAAGGATGAATTTAGATGCATCCCAAATGAGTTAATTAAAACGACAGCAGAATTCCATTTAACGATCTTGCTATAAATGAGTGGCGAATATTCACTCTGAGCTCAAACATGTTACCTTTAAAAGTGTCCAGTGTACAACACAACAAAAATTAAAGTCAAGTAATTAATACTTTAAAAATGTTAAGAGGGATAAATGCCATCTGTTCTCGTTAGGGGTGTTAATATAACAAAATGCAGCTTATTATCAAAGAGCAGCAGCTGGTCATACAGTGGTATTTGCTCTGACTGCACTTTTTAAAATAAAGATTCACTGGACACAATAATGTAAATATAACAACAGCTGAAATAGGAATTGTACAACTGATATATGTGTTGAAAATAATGAATTGGGCACAAGTTTTCAATTTTATTTGGAATTATTTTACAGTGTATGTGTACAGAATTATTTAGTCGAAGGCTTCTACTTAAATTTTAAAAAGATTAACCCGAGATACAGATTTTAAAACCAAAAAAGTTCTTAAACCTGACATCTTTGGTGGAGTGAATGTATACTGGAGCTACAAATAATGCTGATCCTGTTCCAAACGTTCTCAATCATCTTTGAAGAGAGGAACAATCAATTTTTAGATCTGCCAAAGATATTTTTGTTGGGGTTTATGTTTTTGTACTGTGTAATGAATGGATCATTATGGAAGAATGTGAGAGCCCTCATTAAAAATGGTTTTCCTACATTAAAGTGAAATAAATTTTCCTAGTTCTATGTGCCATGAGGTTATTTTGCAGTTTAATATTAAGCATGATAGGGTGTAAGATTATTCAATGATCTTGTTTAAAATAACTAAAGTCTGAACATTATTTTTAAATGAAAACATCATTTAATCATTTTAAATATTCAGGCTGCTGACATCTCTGTGACCATTTTCGTTGAGAGATGTATCGTTCCATTTCTGCCATCCTCATTAACTTGTAGAGAAGGCCGGCTTCCAGAACAACTGAAATGTAAAAAGGCTTCTCAGCTTTCGCAAATGTAATTTAGGAGAGAGCAAAAGATAAGCCAATACTTAGTACCACGCAGGAATGAATCATCCTTGATAACTGCACTTCTTCCTCCCTCTGCGTCGCGTTTTATCTTCTCTCTTCCTAATGCACTTGTGGGTGATGGGTAATTGGAAATGAATTTCCTACTAAACAGTTATACAAACTGCTGCACTCCCTTCTTCCTGACAAACCAGAGCAGAGAGAGGGGAGTGAAAAGCATTGCCCAGAACTCCAAACTTCCTTCGCAGGCAGCGGTCAGTGTTCAGGAAGGGTTAGTTGGCACTGCTGGCAGGAGGGGGATTTGGGGCGGTGGGAATGGGGTGTGAGGGCCCTGCTGAGGACTGCCACAGCGATGCATTCCTTACAGAGGCCTCATCCTCAACCGGAAGCCTGGAAAGAAAGTGAACTATCAGTATAGGCAAGGCAGCGTACCCGACAGTTACTCTGTAACTTATGCTATTTCATTAATGATACCTTGTTTCTGCCTTGCTGAACCATGCCGGTTGCCCTTGCCCAGCTGTGAAGAATCTGGCGCTGGAATGGTTACAGGGTGGCACCTGTCGCAGTGGGTGGGACTCTATCAGACCCAGCTCTCTTGGCTGCTTCACTTGCTTGACTTCCTGCACTCATTTCCGAAGCATTTGTGGGCAGAATCTGTTCTAGGTGACACGATACCAATGTAAGCAGGAAAAGATCCTTGTCTGCAATAAGCCTTGAGTCCAACATATAAATATTCTTTCCAACCATGTTATCACGGACATCATGTTCTGTATGTCCGTGCAGTATGGGAGTGTGGAGGCGGGCGGGCTTTATTGCCTGGAGAGGTCAGTCACGTCCGTCAGGACTCCCCTGAGCATGGAGTAGAGGTTCCGTATCTACAGGTGCGGACGAGGCGGCATTCCTAGCAGACAAGCGGTATGCGTGCAGACAGGGTAAGACAAATTGTGACACATTCCGGGACCCCAGGAACTGGAGAGTCAGCACACGTATTTCTTTTTGTCTCTCCCTTCCTTTAAACATTTCCTTTTTAACTTCTTTTATTCTCTTTTTTTTTTCTATGCAATTGGTCTGTCATTAATGTCGCTGGTATTACTCAGGGTCAGGTATTATTTACGCATTGCATGGAGGGAAAAGTGGAATGCCTGACATTGAATGGTGGGTCCGCCTTAATGAGAGTCTTAGGGTCTCTGGGCTGGGTTTCCATCTTTGAGCGACCTCAATGTTTACTTGCTCTTAGGGGTTTAGGAAATACTAATAAACGTGTAAGAAATGTCACGGGAAAGTATTTATGCACGATTAAAATTTGGAAGGGAGCATTGCCTCTTCAAACTGCTTTTATAAATGACCTTCAGCCATTTAATTAATTTATTCAAAGTCTGCCTTGTTGCAGAGTTCATTGCGGTAAGCACTAATTTCTAAGGGCACCCTTTCCTTAGGAATAGCAAAGATACAAGTGATCATCCTGAAAGATGGATACCTCGAAACAAAGTAATTCTGTAATTCTAACGCTAGCATGGTAACACAGAGCTTAATTTCTAGCTTTTTTTCCTGGCTCCTTTCCAGGGTCTACAGAAGCGATGTGACTGTTTGGATTGAGGGCCTGGGGTTCTTCCAGGTTCTCACTCCGTGGATTTAATCCAAGGAAGCTTTGAAGTCAGTGGGAGATTCACACGCTCATGACGTGTTTCTCGCATTGATCACAATGCAGAATTGATTCTTTTTATCTTAGGAAAAATATACTCAAAAGATTCAAGCAGAGAAGTAAGATTTATTGGTTAATAAAGGAGCTTAGACAAAGGACCTCAACATATATAGCGGGAGGGTATGCTTCCGAAGATATTCGCCTATAAATATTTAAGGAGAATATAGATTGCTTGCATTCTGAAATAGAAAAATATATATATATATTAGTGATGCTAACAGGGTTGTTTGTTTGTTTTTACTAGAAAACTTGGTTTCAAAAAAATTTTTTTGTTTTTTTTTTGTATTTTTCTGAAGCTGGAAACGGGGAGAGACAGACTCCCGCATGCGCCCGATCCGGATCCACCCAGCACGCCCACCAGGGGGCGACGCTCTGCCCACCAGGGGGCGATGCTCTGCCCCTCCGGGGCGTCACTCTGTTGCGACCAGAGCCACTCTAGCTCCTGGGGCAGAGGCCAAGGAGCCATCCCCAGCGCCCAGGCCATCTTTGCTCCAATGGAGCCTCGGCTGCGGGAGGGGAAGAGAGAGACAGAGAGGAAGGAGAGGGGGAGGGGTGGAGAAGCTGATGGGCTCTTCTCCTGTGTGCCCTGGTCGGGAATCGAACCCGGGACTTCTGCACACCAGGCCGACGCTCTACCACTGAGCCAACCAGCCAGGGCTGGTTACAAAATTTTTGACATAAAATTTGAATGATCCAGACTTTCAAACACTGTAGCTCAGAGTAGCGGTTTGCAAATGAGGGCCCATAGGCCAACCACAAGCAGCGCCTGTTTTCTTATGACCTGCACACTAAGAAGAGTTTTTACATTTGTAAGTGATTGGGGGAAAAGGAATATTTTGTGACCTGTGAAACTGATATGAAATTCACATTTTAGTATCCTTTCTTTTGTGTTTTTTTTTATTATTATTTCCTTTTGAAACAGAGCCACATTCATTCATTTACATATGGTTCATGGCTACAAACAGCAGACACCAATGGCTGTAACCATCTAGGCTGGAAATCCTAAAATATTTACTATATATCTGTGGCCATTTATAGAAAATGTTTGACAACCCCTGCTTTCGAAAAAAGGAGCTATATTCTGCAATAGTCAATATGGCTCAAAGTAATTCACAGTGCAAAGCCTTCCGTGGAACTTCATCAGAGAACTTTCAGTTAAAGGGCAGAGAATAAACAAGAAGCAAACAAGAAGGAAAAAAAGTATTTTGTTTTGTTTCTTGAAGAAAAGAAGAAGAGGAAGAAGAGGAAGAAAGAAGAAAGAAGAAAGAAGGAAGAAGGAAGAAGGAAGAAGAAGAAGGAGAAGGAGGAGAAGGAGAAGGAGAAGGAGAAGAAGAAAGAAGAAAGAAGAAGAAGAAGAAGAAGAAGAAGAAGAAGAAGAAGAAGAAGAAGAAGAGGAAGGAGGAGGAGGAGGAGGAGAAGGAGGAGGAGGAGGAGGAGGAGGAGGTGTTGGTGTTGTTGAAGGAGAAGAAGAAGAAGAGGAGTGTGTACTGAGCCTGAAAGTTCGCCCAGGTGCACATGAGAGAGAGGGCGGGTCCCAGGGTAGGGGCTTACCAGAGGATGTGCAAGGAGTTTTGGCAGAAGGAGAACTCAGCTGCAGCTAGCAGCCAGCAAGCATCACCAGCAACGAAAAGAAATGAATAGAAATGTAAGCATCACCTCCACTCCAGTTATTACTGGAAAAGTCAAGTGTCTTCTTCAGAAATAAGCCACAGTTTGCAGCCCTGAAGGAGGTGTTACATCCTTTATAAACAGATAATAACGATAGAACAGCTTAACCTCTGAGTAACAGAACTAAGTATTGGGATAATAGTTCCACTTTGCTTCAAGCTGAATTGCTATGCAGCTGTCATGGTGGGTGAAAATGGAGTTCTCAGCACTGAATGCAAAGCCTAGAGCTGAAGTCCCAGGGAAACCCTGTGGATGCTGGACGGCCTCACTAACTCAATCATCACAGAGAGCTGAGCACCCACAAGTAAATTAAGAGTGCGGTTCCTACCCAATCACTTCTTGTTTGCAGAATAACACATTATATTATTTAGGTGAGGTGGTTGGTGGGGGGGGAGAAGAACATTATATTTTATTTATTTTCTGCAGTAGAGCCTTTGTTTTCTGAGGACACTGAATTGTATTTTCCCTAAATTTTTTTTTCCATGCTAAATATATAAAAACAGGAAAATTTGCTCTTTCATAGGGAGAAAGCGGCGCTCATTCCCGGCAGAGTTTTCCCTGTGATGGAAAGACACTTATAAGTTCAGTTTTATTATTGACAAGCTTCTTCCTCCCTTCAAATAAGGCAGAGGAGGTTTGAAACAAAGATCCACTCAATTTACTTTCAAATTAACAGTTCTTGGAAAAAGGTGCACTACCCTTGTTTTTTTTTTTTTGGGGGGGGGTTATTTTTTATTTTTTTATTTTTAACAATCTCTCTTCCTTCAGTTTTCACATTCAGGAGCTACTTGGAAATATAATTTTCTAATTGCTGAGGATCCAGTATAGTTTTTAGTGTGTCAGAATATTCCTCTTTCCATATGCATGCTCTTCTAGGCACAAATATATATATATAAAGTGAGAGAGAAATCGTCTCCTATTTACCCTACAGTGGAAAGTGCCTCACAGACTCAGGTAACACAGCATTGACTTATAATGTTATGTAAGTTTCAGGTGTGCAACATGATAATTCAATATCTATATTGGGTTATAGGGTACTCACCACCAAAAGTCCCATTTCTATCACCATACAGTTGATACCCTTTACCTATGTCGCCTTCCCCCCAAACCCTTGTCTTCTGGTGCCCGCCGATCTGTTGTCTGAATCTGTGAGTTTCTGCGGTTCGTTTCATATTCCACATTTGAGTAAAATCATGTAATTCCTGCTCTTTTCCATCTTATTTCAACTTAGCATAAGACGCTCAAGGTCCAGGCATACTGTCACAAATGTCAGTATTTCATCTTTTTTTAGGGATAAATAGAACTTCATGATTTCTCTCTGACATCTTTATCTACCTGCCAGTTGATGGACACTTAGGTTGTTTCCATAGCTTGGCTATTGTTGATAATGCTGTATTGAACAAGGAGGTTGATATGTCTTTTCAGATGAGGATTTTCATATCTTAAGACAAACACACAGGAGTGGAATAGTGGGGTCATATGGGAGCTCTTTCTTAAGATTTTGGGGAACCTCCATACTGTCTTTTCTAGTAGCTGCACCAATTTACAATCCCACCGACAGTGGCCAAGGGTGATCTGTTCCCTGTATTCTCTTCAGCATATGCTATTTTTTTATATATATATATAACAGCCATTCTAACAAATGTGAGGAGCTATCTCCTAGTGGTTTAGATGTGCATTCCCCTAATAATTAGTGAAGTTAAGCATCTTCTTATGTGCCTGGAGGGGCATTTGTATGTCTTCCATGGAAAAATGTCTACTTAGATCATCTGTTCGTTTTTTAATTGGGTTGTCAATTTGACGAGGTCTTTATATATTGGATATAAACCCCTTACAAGAAATATCATTTACAGATAGATATCTTCTCCCATTTGATTGGTTGCCTTTTTGTTTTGTTGACGGTTTTCTTTGGTGTGCAGAAACATTTTAGTTCCATGTAGCCTACTTTGTTTTAATTAATTTATTTTTTTTTTTAATTTTTTTTTTGTATTTTTCTGAAGCTGGAAACGGGGAGAGACAGACAGACTCCCACATGCGCCCAACCCGGATTCACCCAGAACGCCCACCAGGGGCGATGCTCTACCCACCAGAGGGCGATGCTCTGCCCCTCCAGGGTGTCGCTCTACTGCTACCAGAGCCACTCTAGCGCCTGGGGCAGAAGCCATGGAGCCATCCTCAGTGCCCGGGCCAACTTTGCTGCAATGGAGCCTTGGCTGCGGGAGGGGAAGAGAGAGACAGAGAGGAAGGGGGGGTGGAGAAGCAAATGGGCGCTTCTCCTGTGTGCCCTGGCCGGGAATTGAACCCGGGTCCCCTGCACGCAAGGCCGACGCTCTACCGCTGAGCCAACCGGCCAGGGCCTGTTTTTATTTTTGTTTCCCTAGCTGTTGGGAGTCAAATCCATGCCTAGTACCAATGTTTTCTCTGAAGCGTTTTATGATGGCGTGTCTTCCATCTGAGTCTGTAATCCACTTTCTGTTAACATTTGTGTATGCTATAAGACAGTGGCCTGTTCGTATCGCCGGTGGAAATGGTGTTCCTTTATGGAGTCACAGGAAAGCAATGCTAAGTGCTCACGTATGTGAGGTCTGAGGCTCTCCGGGTAAGATTTGTTTAGGGTAGAAATGGCAGGCCATCCACAGGTTCCCAGAGCCTCATCTCTGCCCAATCTGCCACGGAAAATGTCCAGTCTCGAGTCCATCAGGCGCGACGCGAAGGCCAGTGTGCGGATACTCTTGTGCCGTCCATACCCAAGCTCAGTCTGGACCAAGCTCTGTGTTGCTGTATCCAGGCCACACTCAGAGCCTAGAATTTGGAGCTCATGCTGCTTCTGGGCCCGAGGCAACCAGTGGGGCTGTGTGGCAGCTTGGAGAGCATGCCGACAGATGGGGGTTGGGGGTGCGTGTTTCCAAGCCTGAGAAGAGGAGGCTGGCTTGTTAGCCTGGATCATAGTCTTTAAACTACCCAGTTAGTTTCTTAATCTTTTGCAGGCTTGTGTTGGTCCCTCCCACTAACCAATCAGATTCTTATTCTAGGCTAGACCGACAGGCCTGTATGGCTGCCATCTTGGCTTTCAGGGCAAATCACTTAAAGTGGAAGTGCAGATGCACTGAGATGAACCCTTTGTACCCTGGGGAGACTCTTCCTAATTGGCTAGGGAATATAGCCTCCTCGCCAATGGAATGCTGTAACATCCCACTGAAGCCCCCAGCTCTACTGAGCTTCCTATATGATTCCCTGTTCCCCAGTTTATCATGCTCAACGTCTGATCCCCTCTGCTTCCCTTCCTTACTAATACTTAGGTACCTAACTAACAATGTCATTTTTTTTTATTTTCAGCTGACCAGCTTTCCCAACACCATTTATTAAAAATACTTTCCTTTCTCTGTTCTCTGTTCTTGGCTCCTTTGCTGTAAGTTAGTTGTCTACAGATGTCTTCGTTTCTTTCTGGATTCTCAACTACGGTCCATTGGTCTGTGTGTATTTCCGCCAGCACTCTACTGTTTTGCTAATTATCTCCTTGTAATACAGTGTGAAATCAAGGATTTTGATACCTCCGGTTTTGTTCTTTTTTCTTATTTGAGATCTTTTGTGGTGTCATATGAATTTTAGGATTTTCTTTTTTGTTCCAGTTCTGGGGAAAATGCTATTGAAAATTTTCTTTTCTAATTTTCCAAATAAGAGAAGGGATAGAGAGATAGACTGCCACATGCACCCTGACTGCGATCTACCCAGCACCCCCGGTCTGGAGCCGAAGCTCTGCCCATCTGAGGCCATGCTCACAATTGAGCTATTTTAGCACTTGGGGTAGGGGCTCCACTGAGCCATCCTCAGCACCTGGGGCTGCTGTGCTCGAACCAATGGAGGCATGGCTGTGGGACCGGAAGAGAGACAGACAGAGAAGAGAGAGGGAGAGGGGTGGAGAAGCAGATGGTCTCTTCTCCTGTGTGTCCTGACTGGAAGTCAAACCCAGACATCCACACACCAGGCTGATGCTCTACCACTGAGCTAACCAGCCAAGGCTGCTATTAGGATTTTGTTAAGGATTGCATTGAATCTGTAGGTTGATTTGGGTAATGTGGACATTATAACAATGTTAATTCTTCAAATCCATTCGCACAGAATATTTTCTATTCTTTGTTCTGAGACAGATCAACAGCACAAGCAAAGCAAGGGAATGTGAGGATATGTAAGGTCCCGTTTTGGCTATAGGCCCCTTAGGAAGCGCTATAGCGTTATCAAACATGGGGGGGTGCTAAGCATAGCCCTCAGGCATTATGGGGGGGAAGCATGGATATGCTCCAGGGAGGGAGACAGCACTGGGCGCTCAGACCTAAGGGCTTTGAAGGCTAAAGACCCCAAGAGAAGTCCCAGAGGAGGGTCCAGCAGCATATTTATCAGCTCCCAGTGTATCACCTCAGGGGCCTGCTCTCACTGACTGCTGCACACCTGCACAGGAAGTCATTAGTCACTGTAGCGGGTCCTGAGGTCAGCCACAGGGTCACTCGTTCGGTTTTGCTGCTCTTCTTGACCTGGAGCTGAAACACAGCTGAAGCCTGGCCTGCTGTCCTTGGTTTGGTGACATTCTGTACCTGGCCGGCCGTCCTCACTCTGCCGGTGACTGTCTAACTGCCTACTGCGCGTGCCCTCTAGTTTGTGTTGTGTGGGTGGGTACCGCTGCTCCCAGGAAAACTCCGCGCCAGGTCAGGGACGTTCCGAAAAACTTGGGTCATCATTGTGAATTTGTGTGCTGAGGAAAATAACAGGGCAATGCAGTGGTTGGAATTCCAGATGTTGCTGCAGGGATAGAGGGGTGTATGCTTGGGTCTGTGACTTACAGCGTGCAGAGGTAGTTGGGGTAGTGGAATCCTGGGTAGCTTATTAACAACCTGTTATTTTTTAACTTGTGTCATATCTTGTAGTTCATGGTAAAACTTCTCTGGCTTCTGTTAGCGGCAGGAGTTGTTACCTTGTTTCTGTTCTGCTACCAAGTGCCGGGAGACCAGGAGCCCTTCACACCTCACACACACAGCACAGCGACTGGGGAGGAGCTGCCGGACCTCTCTGCTGGACTGGAGAGTTGATGATGGCCTCCCCAGTCTTCTCCTCTACTTTGCTCTTTGAACCCCCAGATGTAAAATATATAAAATATAAAAACAATGGCATACAAACCCCTAACGTCCTTTCCCCTTTCCAGATGGAAGAGGGGAATTGCCTAAAATGATTTTGTCAAACAGTCAGCAAAATGGCTCTTAAGATTTGTGCCCTGCCTTGTACGGTGCCTTTTCCAGGGTCTGGAAACCTGAAAAGCTCTCTTTTCTTTTTCATTGCCACGGACGGTCAATTACTCTTGGCGTTCTTGCTGGAACGTTATTGATAAGAAATTCTTAGTCTTAATTCTAGGGTACAAGAAAAACAGAGAAGGCAATTTGAGACCGAGTAAGAGCAGGTAATTCTTTTCTCCTTTTTGTAAAGGGTAGAGATTCTGGAGATAATGGGAATAAAATTTCACTCATTGGACGTTGGAAGAATAACTACTACAGAGATAAACGAAATAACAACGTGCCCTTTCTTTCTCCCGAGTCTCTTTTGTATTTCAAGTGCCCATCTTTTCACACTCACCATTTCAACAGCCTGTCAAGTTACTGCCTGAACAAGACATTTCTCAATATATATTTTGTCCCTGAGATAATTTTACACTTAGCCCTGAAATTGCCATTTTAAGACAATGCGAATGTACACACACAAGCAATTCCCTATGAACGCGTTACCTCCCTTCACCTGCTGCGCTGTCCTGGGGCCGCTAGCTCCCCATTTGCATTCTGCTGCATTGGGAAACCCATCTTTGGAATCATGGCGAGTGAGAAATTGTGACAGAAACTGGCTTCTCTGATCATTCTTTTTCCACTCTTAAGCCCTGAATGTTGTCATAATTTCTGTTTCTATCATTTACTTTTTTTTCATTACCTGTAAGCAGTTCCAAATATAATGTACTTTTTGAATGGAAGAGGCTCCATGGTTCTTTCATAGCTATCCATGTCAACATGATCACACTTCTGTTTTTATATTCTCTGTCATCGGAAGGAGGTGAGTATACTTTCTGCAGAATTCGTATTCTATGCGGTAGGAGCAGAAATTTTTCTGTTTTTTTCATTTTTTAGCAAGAGAGAAAGAGAGAGAGAGAAATGGAGGGACAAACAGGGACAGATAGACAGGAAGGGAGAGAGATGAGAAACATCAATTCTTCGTTGCAGCTCCTTAGTTGTTCATTGATTGCTTTCTCATATGTGCCTTGATCGGGGGGCTACAGCAGAGTGAGTGACCTCTTGCTTAAGCAAGTGACCTTGGGCACAAACCAGCGACCTCACGCTCAAGCTGGTGAGCCTGCGGTTAAGCCAGATGAGCCCACACTCAAGCTGGCAACCTCGGGATTTCGAACCTGGGTCCTCTGTGTCCCAGTCCAATGCTCTACCACTGTGCCAACACCTAGTCAGGCCAGAACATTTTCTCTGGCTTAAAACCCAAGGTTGCTGGTGTGAGCCCAAAGGTTGCTGGCTTGAGCAAGGGGTCACTCACTCTGCTGTAGCTCCCGCACCCCCATCAAGGCACATATGTGAAAGCAATCAATGAAGAACTAAGGAGCTGCAACAAAGAGCCACAAAAAAGAATTGATTCTTCTCATCTCTCTCCCTTCCTGTCTGTCTGTCTCAATCTGTCTCTCTCTCTCTGTCACACACACACAAAAAGATTAACATGAGAAAAAAAATAAATTATGCATTTATGAGAGCCCCGTAAAAAATATGAGATACAAAAAGTAGCCAGGAAATTGAAGTTTGTATAATATTCTGAGGTAAGGAATCAGGTTTCTGGGTATGGCACCAAGAGGTGGAAGGTGATTCAAAAGGAGGAGATATTTGGAAAACAAAGTTGGCTCATTATGTAAACAAGGACTAAAAAGCTATCTCTGGTAATAGCTCACTTCCTCTACCAGACTATTTCTTTTTTTTTTTTTTTAATAAATTTTTATTAATGGTAATGGGATGACATTAATAAATCAGGGTACATATATTCAAAGAAAACATGTCTAGGTTATTTTGTCATCAAATTATTTTGCAAACCCCTCGCCCAAAGTCAGATTGTCCTCCGTCACCCTCTATCTAGTTCTCTGTGCCCCTCCCCCTCCCCCTAACTCTCTCCCTCCCTCCCTCTCATGTCCTCCCCCCCCCCCACCCTTGGTAACCACCACACTCTTGTCCATGTCTCTTAGTCTCATTTTTATGTTCCACCAATGTATGGAATCAGGTAGTTCTTGTTTTTTTCTGATTTACTTATTTCACTCCTTATAATGTTATCAAGATCCCACCATTTTGCTATAAATGATCTGATGTCATCATTTCTTATGGCTGAGTAGTATTCCATAGTGTATATGTGCCACATCTTCTTTATCCAGTCTTCTATTGAAGGGCTTTTTGGTTGTTTCCCTGTCTTGGCCACTGTGAACAGTGCTGCAATGAACATGGGGCTACATGTGTCTTCACGTATCAATGTTTCTGAGGTTTTGGGGTATATACCCAGTAGAGGGATTGCTGGGTCATAAGGTAGTTCTATTTGCAGTTTTTTGAGGAACCACCATACTTTCCTCCATAATGGTTGTACTACTTTACAGTCCCACCAACAGTGAATGAGGGTTCCTTTTTCTCCACAGCCTCTCCAACATTTGCTATTACCCGTCTTGTTGATAATAGCTAATCTAACAGGAGTGAGGTGGTATCTCATTGTAGTTTTGATTTGCATTTCTCTAATAACTAATGAAGCTGAGCATCTTTTCATATATCTGTTGGCCATTTGTATCTCTTCCTGGGAGAAGTGTACCAGACTATTTCTAAGACAAATTTATGCATTTTAGAAGGAGGTAAAGAACTTTTCCTGAATCTTCTTGGTTTTGATTGCATTTAGCTCAAAATAATCCTCATCCAAAAAAAATATTATTTTGAGCTAGCCAAACCTGCTCCTTTTCAAAGCCATGTTTTATTTCTTCAGGTCATCTCGTTCTGTTCTCTCTGTCACCTTCTGAAGAAGTGTCATCTAAGATCGCAACTTAGGGTTCAAAAGTGAGGAAATTATTATTATTTTTTAAATGGGGGGGTAGAGAAACAGACTCCCACATGCACCTGGACTGAGATTCACCTGGCAACCCTGTCTGAAGCTGATGCTCTAATCAACTGAGCTATTCTCAGTGCCTGAGGCTGACACTTAAACCAACTCAGCCACTGGCTACAGAGGGGAAAAGAGAGAGAGAAGGGGGAGAGGGAGGGAGAGAGAAGCAGATGGTCATTTCTCATCTGTGCCCTGACCAAGGATCGAACCTGGGACATCCATATGCTGGGCAGATGCTCTATGCACTGAGCTAACTGGAGACCAGAAATCCGCACCAGGTGTTAGATCACTGGGGTCAGACTGGACCTGGTTTCAGGAACCTCGGTGTTTGAGTTCTGGCTTGGAAAAAATTCAGAGCCAAGACTCAAACTATAAGAGAATGTTTATTTTAGAAAGTCACAGAGGTAGAAGAAATTGGCTCAGGAAAAATGTTGCAGAGGCAAAAAAAAGGGTGCTTGGTTGCTTTGGAGAAAGAGAAAGGCAAGGAAGACTAGTCCAGGTGAAGGGGAAAGAAGATGGGGAGGAGAGAGGCATGGCATACTCCCTGGGGGGGGGGAGCAGCTGCTGCTGGGTCCTGGGTCCTGGGCCCTAAGGGTTTTTATGGGTAGGGAGTTGTTGGGCAAATGAATTTGTAAAATTTGTATTTTTTGAGTTTGCTCACTTTTATTGTTAAAAAATGGCGCTAGGGCCCTGGCCAGTTGGCTCAGTGGTAGAGCGTCATCCTGGCGTGCAGAAGTCCCAGGTTCGATTCCTAGCCAGGGCACACAGGAGAAGCACCCATCTGCTTCTCCACCCTTACCCCTCTCCTTCCTCTCTGTCTCTCTCTTCCCCTCCCGCAGCCGAGGCTCCATTGGAGCAAAGATGGCCTGGGCGCTGGAGATGGCTCCTTGGCCTCTGCCCCAGGCCAGGCGCTAGAGTGGCTCTGATCGCAACAGAGCTACGCCCCCGGAGGGGCAGAGCATCGCCTCAGAGCAGGGCAATTGATTGCAAATTGTGGTTTGCCTTCCTGCTGGGGAGGGGCCATTGTTTTGCTAATGTTTGCTGGAGGAGGAGTCTACGGGCCCAGCCAGTTTTGCAGGGAGAGTGGAGAGAATGCAGAGTGCTGAAGGAGAAACCATGTTTGTGCAGAGAGAGAGAGAGAAAAAGGGGTGCAGATGCAGAAAGCTGAAGGGCTTTGTGAGCTTCACTGAGACTGGTGGGGCCTTTGACTCTAGGAGGAACTGGAGAATATTCTCCTGGTTGTAGAACTGGAGAATGTGTTAGGGCTTTGGGAGCCCTGAGTGAATGAAGAGGGAAGTATTTTCCCTGAGTGTTTGCTCGTTGGCAGGTGCGAGACTTGAATAAAGGAATGGCCCACCATTTTTTTGGCTCCACTGTTTCTTTACCGTCTGCCTGAATCTAATGGGAACCTGCATGGCCACTGTGGCCACAGCCACTGGCCCCACAGGAGTGTAGGGGAGGTTCCCGGGGAGGATCACAATAGTCTATTTATCAGCTTCCCAGGTGTGTCCTTTCAGGGTCATGGTCTCTACGGAATGGTCAGTGCCAGGACAGGAGGTCATTAGTCAAATCAGCTGGCCCTGAGGTCAGCTGTGCTATCTTTTTGTCTGGTTTTGCTGCTTTAATAGGCCTGGGGCTGAAACACTGCTGAAGCCTTGATGTCCACAATGCGGGACAGAACCTCAGGGCCCTGGGGGCTTAATGCTTGAGGGCTCTTCTCCAGCCCCCCTTGTTTGTTCCACCCCTGAGGGGTGAGATGACAGGGGAGAAGGGGTCAAGGAGAAATCTGACCCCCATGACTGTCCATATGAATGGTCAGGGTGTCTAAACTGAATGACCAATGGTATGATCAGGGAGGAAACATCACCCTGGAGGCGAGGTCCTTGCTGTCCCTGTTTTACCCACTGCTAGGCCCCGGAGGCAGTCCAGCCTGCTGAACCTCTGTACCAGGCCCATGGTCTTTTCTCTGGTCCCTACTGCCTACCACAACCCCAGACAGGACAAGTTGCTTTTTCCTCCCTACCAGACAGATATTTGAAGTTTCTACATCTGTGTCATTTTAAGCAATGGAATAAAGTTGTATCTTATATTTACTACTAGAGAAGATAATAATGCTTTGTATGCAATCAATCACACATGAGAGCCAGTGGTATGGATGGCATTGTGTTTCTCTGTTATTTAAGGATATTCATGGAAAGGTTTCAACATGGCACTGCATTACTGGGAGAACAGGATTCTTGCCACCCAAGTTCTTATATTTAATATAATTTCATTATTGTTATATGGTACTATGTGTATCTTCTGTTAAGTCTAACCCTCCCTGCAGAATGTTTAAAGGCCAAACACTGAGTTATAAAGAACAGCTTACTATTGAATGTCATTTACCCTAAACCCTATTTTTTTTATTTCGCTGTCATGATCAAGGCATTTAATATATCCTCGTATCTCTCTATTGAGCATGTGAAAAATAACAGCATTTATCACCTCTCTAATGTAGGCAATTTAATAAATTATTAATATTTATTGATTAATTTAAACTGCCCTAAAACATGTAGAAGAACAGATAATGGTATGTGAGAAGAAAAAAAAAATGCTGCCTGACCTGTGGTGGCGCAGTGGATAAAGCATTGACCTGGAAATGCTGAGGTCGCCGGTTCGAAACCCTGGGCTTGCCTGGTCAAGGCACATATGGGAGTTGATGCTTCCTGCTCCTCTCTCTCCTCTCTCTCTTTCCCTCTCTCTCCTTTCTAAAATGAATAAATAAATAAATAATTTTAAAAAAATGCTTCCAGGATGACCACGCCTGTGTGACAATATTGACCTCTGAACAAACTCAGATAATGGCTGATGGTTTTTTTTTTCACAAGACTATTGTTAATATATGTTTCTCTGACCAAGCGCTTCTCACCACCTCCTTCCCTTTCCAAAGAAACCCATCAATACACTCACTGTACAGGCACTTCCTCATTGTCGCCTCTCTTCCTTGGGAACACTTACCAGGAATGTATTTCAGGTTCCTCCAGCCCTCTCAGTTTCCCACTTCTCTCTGACCTCGTCTCTCGTAGTTAAATAGAAGGAAACAAGCTAGCTAAGTACTTGGTTTACATGCACTCATTCAAAATTGAAATTTTACCTAACTCTTCATTATTCAGACCAAGGAGGGGAAAAGTCAGAGGCACGAGAGCCAAACGTTGCAATTATACATTAAGTATACAATGTGACTTCTGATATTACATTCTATTAATTTCTATTTAGTTGATTCTCTTATATAACAATGCAAGGACTCTACCAGAAACATACAGATATATACAGTATATAAGAACACTTTCAAATATGCAGGAACTGTTGTGTCAGTATTTAGAATGTGGTGCTGTGAAATGGTCACAGAACTTGGAGACATTCACTTAAAATACCAACCACGATGCTTTGGCTGTGCTGAGGTATGAATGTGTGTACACCTAAAATAATCAATAGTACACTTGAACTCATTAAATATTTATGGCTCACCGTGAGCTGATCACTATGCTCAGAATTGGTGTACAAAGATCAATGGAAAGCAATTCTTGCTCTCACAGAGAAACCGAAATATCAATAATTGGATGGAAGAAAGTACTAAGTAGTATAAGAGAGCTATCGAATCACCAAAATCAGGGAAGGAATTGTAGAAATAATGACACGTGGGGTAGATCTTGAAGAATGGGTAATTCTATTTATAACAGAAGAACATTATGCTCCAGACATAGGAAGATGTTCTATTTAATTGGAGGGAAAGACGAGAGGAATAGAGAGAGATTCTAGTAAATAATCTCGCTGAGAAGAAGTAAATGGGGTCAGATTTCAAGGAACTTGAATGTTGTAAGAAATTTGGACTTCAGTCTTCAGGCAATGAGAAGACTTGAAGCATTGCAAGCCACACTGCCAGTTAGTGATGCTATTGCGTGTAAGGGGCATAGGGACAACTTTGCCTCCCAGGGTCACGATGTCTAGGACATTTCATGTTGTCACAACTGGGGAGTCTTTATCTACATCTAGTAAGTAGAAGCTTAGAATGTTGTTAAGCATCCTACAATACACAGGACAAATTCTACAACAGAAAATGATCTGGCTCAAGATATCAATAGTGCTTCTTCTATTGAGACTCCCAGAAGTGGCCTGGCCGCAGTTAGAAAGGGAAGTCTACAGTAGACTGCCCGCTTAGGAGACTTTTGGTGCAGTTGAGACATAAAACTAGGAAAATATGAACTAAGAGACTGAGAGAACTTTAGGAAAGACACAGTAAAAACATCAAGAAGAATTATCTATGCAGCTTGTTGGTTTATTGAAAATAGAGTTTGAGATAGAAATAACACCCAAAATGACTGAAGTTTTCAAACTTGTTTGACTCTGGGGATGACCGTGGAGCTAATCAAATTGGGAAATAACCTGACTCTAATTTATGACACGTTGAACTTGGAATGTCTGCAGTTCATCAGATGGAGGTATATCATTGGCAATGGTAGACCTGAGACTCAGGAAAAGAGTTTAATAAAACATCAATCATTAGTTGAGTGCTTTGTGCCAGGCATGTGGGATTATACAACAGTAAGTAAGACTTAGCAGGTATCCTCACTGAACTAATAATACTCCTGTGTAAAAGATATATTACTGAAGTTTTTAGATAGTATTGGTAATTTTTAATAGGAAATGAGTAACACATTTTCAAAAATAATATTAATATGAAATGATGATGGTGCTGTGAAATAGATATTCTCTTACACTTCTTTTGGGAGTATTACATGGATTAACTTTTTCAAAGACACTTGATAGTGTCTTTAGGATCCTCGTATATTTTCCCTAAGTCTTTCTAGTTATAGAAAATAATCATAGAGGCACTAAAACTTTTATGTGGAAGGATATTTAATACAGCATTATGTATAACAGTGAATGAATAGTTCTAAGCCATATGTATGCCCATAAATCAGTGTACTGTAAAATTAGACGTAATTACAAGGACATTAACACGAACCAGATATTAGACATTAGATTCCGTATAGAAGAAGGGCCAGTGGCATGAAAAAATATCCATAATTTAGGCTAACTTTAGAAAGAAATCCCTTTATTCTAGTTATTCTCCACATTGAGATCACTAAATGCCTCCCTTCTCCTACAATCTTTCAAACACCTCCTGCCCGCCCCTCTCCAGGGTGCCCTGTCCTCCTGTGATGGAGAAATGAGTGTCTCATAGGGATAGATAGACATTTAAGTTTAAAAATAATTTTAAAGTGACCATCTTAAGATTATAGGCTCACAAAGCACTGCAGATGTTCTTGTTCTGTTCTGTGGACTGCAGGTGATGAGGGTGAAAATTGCCGTAACTGGGGAGAAGGCAGCTTAGCTTCTTTCCCCCGTTATCTCAGTCTCTCCTGTGTTTGGAGTATATCCTTGTCCAGGGTTTTCAATGTCATCGACTTCTTCACTATTTCTGACTCTACAGGGCCAGCCTGGAGCCTTCCTTGGGTCTTTAGAAGTGTACCTACAACTGAGTGTCCTTGCATGTCCTCCAGGCATCTCAAATATAGCATGTCTTCAAGCCCCCCTAAACTAGTGTCTCCCCATCCTAGTGAGTGGAGTTATGCATCCAAAGAGTAGTCCAAATCAGTTACCAGGAAGTTACTGACCCTCTACTTCAAATCAACATATAGTAAGTCTGAAGAGTCTATCTCCAATATATCTTTTACGAGCCACTGTTGTCCGTCTACGGACCTCTTAGTCTAATGGGGTCCTATTTCTTTGAGCTCCATTGTTGTCTCAACCAATTTTTCTGTTTCAGCCATCCCTTCTTTCCCCTGCTCTAACTCTCCCTGAGATCTGTTCTCCACCCAGAAACTGAAATCCTCCTTGGACAAATATGAAACAGATTATGTTGCTCCCCCCGCGTCAGATTTTCCCCTTGCTTTCTACTAAACTGAAGATGATGTGCAATCCATTTTTTCCCATCTTCCAGGCCTGGCTTGGGTCCTCTGACTACCCATTAACTTCATGTGGAATTGCTCCACCCTCCCAAACCTCCACATCACATCCTGCTGATGCATTTTAGAGTCAACAGAGGGAGCTCTTCTCTGCCTCCAGGCTTCTGGAGTTGTTCCTCCATGTGCCTAGAATGTTTTCTCTTGGCTTTTTACAGGATTGCCTTACTTTCCATTCTTCTGGTTTTTATATAAATATTACCTCCTCTGAATATCCTTCTAGGTTAATATACACACAGAGCTTTTTGTTGTTGTTGTTTTCAGTTTAGTGCACTATTTTTTTTTCCGTAACAGTTATCTGTACACTTATTTTTTCCCTGTTTACTTTCTTAGGGCAGGAACATTGTGCAGAATTGTATGTGTAGTACGTACATAGTACCTGGTATCACTGAGGTATAAGGCTGTTCTTTCTTTTCCCCAATAAACAATGAACTAGTGTCAGTAAAACAACTACATGGGACATATTAGTACACCAGGAGTTATATGCTAAACTTGATAACGTTATCTTCAGTACACCATATGGTGTAGGTATTTGGGGCATCTGCTAAAGAAATGCATGCGTGCATCCTAGACATCTGTAATTTACAAAGCTATATCTGACTTGAAATGCCTCGAACTATTAGCATAATCAGGGATGTATTCCTATATAAATAAGTCACCCGTGTATGCAAAGTCATATTGCAAATATTTATGTTTGTGTTTGGAAGATAAACATGCAGTCATTGGTCTTGAACATGGTACCAATTTTAACAGAATTTCATTCAAATCACAAGGAGAGTTTGATTCCTATTTTGGTGATTTATGGTTGAATAGTTTGCATTGAGAGCTCACTTGTAGTATTTCTTCTGGGTAGCAGCTGTGGCCGTGGTCTGCAGGGGCAACTGCTGTTCATATTTCTGTCTCTTCCCCTTGGAAGCTGTACTCTATTTGTGTTTCCATTGAATCATGGCCACTTAGAATACTGCCTGCTACACGATGCTGCCATTGTCCAGCAGTAAATAGCATGTACTGTCTTGTTCCAAGTTGTATTTCAACATTATGTGTCCTCCACAATTCAGATGAGCCTACTTTGGCTCCTAATATCACAATCCTGGAGTTGTAAGAGTTTTTGAAGTAAAATAATTTTGATGATGATGATGATGATGATGATGAAGAATAAGAAGAATTTAATGTTGATACTGATGATGAGACAGTTAATAAGTCAAGAATGTCCTAAATTCTGTCCATATTACACATGGGTATAATGCTACCAGGATGAATTTAATTAGCACCTTAATTAATGAAAGAAAGAACTAGATGCCTCTTTTTCCATTAAGAATACAGTTTAGAGAAAAATCAGCACATTTGGCTCTCAAATTCTGACTTTTACTTCAGTTATCAGCCTTATCTCTGAAGTGCTTAGTTATTTAAAGTTTTTACTTTCTTTCCAAAATAAAAGATTAATTTCCATTCACTAATTGTAAATTAACTTAAATGTTATTCACTATGACTAGGATTGTCCATACTGTGCTAAATGCCTATCTACCAATGGTAACGCTTAGCATCTTTAATTTTTATTTTATGCATGTTAATGAGTTGCCAATATGAAAACTATGTTTTTCATCTGCATTAGTTACACAAATGGGTTTAATCTTTTTTTCTTAGTTACTAAATTGAAATGTTATTATCTACTATAATTTTAAAAGCTCGTGTTTTTTAAAAAATATTTTTACCTAGCTCAAAATTGTAAGGTAAACAAAAATAATCACACATAAATATCTATTTGGTTGTTTGCATTTTTTAATTGAATTACACAAATTGATCCACCCTTGGTATATCACATATTTTCATTATAGACTTTTATCTACTTATCTTTTTATCTGGTTTTAATAATATATTGAACAGTCTTGAACCCTCCACCTAGCCAAGTAACTTCTAATTACCTATATGTTCTGTCCTGTTATCATTTTTGTGTTTTATTTAAACAGATTGTTACAATAAATATTTCCTATTAGGAGAGGTCACATAATTTTTATTAAATAGATTTCAGATATTTACATATTTCTGAAAATGTAAAGTCAAAACACAAATGTTGATAATTAGCAATAATTAATAGCCAGTAATGAAAAAGTGTTAGAAGTTATTTTATTGTTTGTTGTTTAGTAAGCCTCAACTGTCACTGTGTCTTTTGTTAATTAGTTATGACCAATAATTTGTTTTATTTTTATTTGGTTCCAAAAAGGTAGAAGTAATGACAATTATTGAATTGATTAATTGATATATAATATGATATAATTTGTGAATTTAACATATAAGGTTCTATACATTATTTAGCTACAAGTTGTTTTGTGTAGGTTGAAAAAAATGAAATGACTGTTTTAAGACCATGTAACTGAAGAGCAAGAGACCAAGAGTGAGAACCAGGGTACCTTGTAGTTCAATGGGGTCATACAATATTTAAGTTGGGCAAGAATTTCAGGAATCAGCTATTTTAGTTCAAAAGATTAAGCGATTTTATAACCTAAAATCCTTACTTCCACTTCCTAGGATGAAGATTAGTGAGATGCAATGAAAAGAACAAGGATATTGAATCAGATAAATCTGTTTGAATATCAGCCATGACATCATATACCCTTTAAATAAGTTCTTAAATATTTCATTTCAGAATTTCTGTTTCCTCATCAGTAAAACAGATTTAGTGCCTCATAAATAATAAAAGGTATAAACCTAAGGACATTTTCTAGAATCTAGAGATTTTTCAATAAATGCTAGTGTTTTTTTCCTCATTATTGTGTTTCCAGGCAGGTAATCTTGCCATTCCAACTGGGGGCTTTTAGCAACAAGGTGAAAAGAAGTTGTACTAAAAGTAAGACATGAAGCACTTTCTTCCCCATCTGTGTGTTAAGGAAATAAGGAGAGAGCTTACCAATGTCACAAAAACTCAAAGGATGTAATGAGTTTTACAAAAGAACAACCGAGTTAGTTAGAAAGACAAGGGAACGGCAGGGGCCAGTTAGAATAAAACAAATTACTAATTCTTAATCTCAATCATTTACCTAAAATCTGCAGTTCTTGTATAAAAAGCATTTTGATTGGTAACTTAATGATTTTTTTTGAATAAAGATATTTTGTCTACCTAACAATAGTCATAAGCAATTAAAGCAATAAACAGGCTCTCGAGATTTCATATAACTTAAGATAGATTTCCCCACTTGTGAAATAAACTTATTTTATGCTGAGCAATATGAAAACATAACATTTATAACAGTAGTAGAATAGAATCCTCTATAATTTCTTATATTGTATTTGAGGCTACTTCATTGGGTATTTTGAAGAATCCATAAAATAGGGATTTCTGAAATCTTCTTTCAACACCAATAGCACAGTTAGCCAGAAGGTCCAGTCTAAACTTTGCCTGAGATGGACATGTGGCTAAGAAGGCTTGTGCTCCATCAAGAGTAAAAGGCAACTTGGTTCTGGAACTGCATGTATTTCAAGGATTTTACAACAATATTAATATTAACCTTGAGAACAAATGTAAGGTGGTTACAATTCAGCTGGTGTTGAACATGATTAAAAATATTACTCAGAAAATTGCCATTGAATAGTAACAAAATATTGTATTTAAAAAACTTATGATTGCCTGACCAGGTGATGGCGCAATGGATAGAGCATCGGACTGGGATGTGAGGACCCAGATTTGAGACCCAGAGGTCGCCAGCTTGAGCATGGGCTTATCTGGTTTGAGCAAAAGCTCACCAGCTTGGACCCAAGGTTGCTGGCTTGAGCAAGGGACTACTCGGTCTGCTGAAGGCCCGCAGTCAAGGCACATATGAGAAAGCAATCAGTGAACAACTAAGGTGTCGCAATGTGCAATGAAAAACAAATGATTGATGCTTTTCATCTCTCCATTCCTGTCTCTGTAAAAAATAACAAAAATAAATAAAACAATTTAAAACCCATGACCTTAATTTTACTACAGACTCTGCTAAAAATCAAATTATGCCAAGATCTTGTGTGCATATACAGATACACTGACAGCCTGGAGTAACTGATTACTTCGCATCAACTTCTTACTTATTTATTTCATACAAAAGAAAAGAGAAAAGAACACTTTTGGCATGTGAAGATTCCTAGCACTGGAAGCATCAGCCTTTCTAGAAAAATCTCTTCCGGAAAAGTTTTCTTTTTCTTTTTTTTTTTTTTTACAATGTCATTAGACAAATTTGAATATTTAGACTGCTCACATAGTACTCGTCATCTCAAAGAGAGCTGAATGACTTTAATCAACCCAGGCAATCTGTAGAATGTTTTGTCTACATGGTGAATCCAAAAATCTTTGCAATTAAAATATTGGGAGGACCAATTGAATTTTTACATTTTGACAGGAGTGTATGGCTTTTTTTTTTTATTTTGCAAAGGCTTACATTGTCATGTTTATCTAGCCCTGGATTAATTAATTTCATAATGTGTCATTATTTCATACTTCTTAATGGTTTAAAGATTGAACATTTTTCCTAATTTATATATTTTTGAATAAGCTATTGTAAGTACTTTAATTAATTAGCTTGATGATATATTCAATCAGTAGAGTCACATCATATATGTTTTCATATATGAACTAAGAAATATATATATAATTGTTGTAATCAAGAAATGTTCAGTTCTGGCCAGATAGATCAGTTGGTCAGAGCATCATCCTGATTTGCCAGGAATATAGATTTTGTCCCTGGTCAGGGCACATAAAAGAATCAACCAAAGAATGCAGAAATCAGTGGAACAACAAATCAGTGTTTCTCTCCTTTTGTTTCTCCCTTTTCCTCTCTCTAAAATAAATCAATTAAAAATTAAAAAAAAGAAATATTCAGATCAAATACTATTAGTATAACACATTAGTACATGATGTTACATAACACAAGTATAGACTAACCACCTCCCTTCCTGAAACTTCTGCCTTAAAGGGGATGTACATTTTATCCCTATATCATTGAATACTCTGAGGACTATTTTGACAGTTTTACATAGATTACGGACATTTTAATAGTCAAAAAGTACCAATAAATTTATTCCCAATAGCCATAGGCTGTATTTTATGTTATATACCAGCTAGGCCTTACTATAGTAACATGTCTCAATGTTTTACTAAATACATACCTTGAAAACAAATATGACAACAGAGGGATACTCTTGAGTAGGCTGCCACATCCAATGGCATGCTTAGATTGGAGTGAATATTGAGTTGTATCCCAGAACAGATGGGCTAGCTTAAATTTTCAGGTTTTTCACTCTTCTTTGGAGCGCCAGTGGCGGCTGGCGGCTGGCCCTCACCACAGACCTGGTGAACATATTGGGCACAGCAGACGGTCATTAATCAAGAACATCACATGCCTCAGCATCGGGGATGGAGAATTTCCACTTACCCCTGGAGAAATCCTTCACCATATGCTCTTTGGCAAAGCTTGTCTCCTCTAGACCCCTACCTCTCATATCTAAAGGTTAGTAATATCATTCTCAAAATGGTAGATTGTTCTAAACTATTTCATAGGTCCTAATTATAAGGTAACCAGCTGTCCTGCTTTGTATAGAATTGAGGCATTCCCTGGGAGGCAGGCCTTTCGGTATGAAGCAAGGGAAATCTCCAGGCTAACAAGGATACATCCATCATTTTAAGTCTAGCATAGCTTCACTTCCTGAAGTGTTTTTGGTAATTTGCCAGTTGATTAGTTGATTTAAAAAATCATTTGCCAGCCCTGGCCGGTTGGCTCAGCAGTAGAGCGTCGGCCTGGCCTGCGGGGGACCCGGGTTCGATTCCCGGCCAGGGCACATAGGAGAAGCGCCCATTTGCTTCTCCACCCCTCCCCCTCTCCTTCCTCTCTGTCTCTCTCTTCCCCTCCCACAGCCGAGGCTCCACTGGAGCAAAGATGGCCCGGGCGCTGGGGATGGCTCCTTGGCCTCTGCCCCAGGTGCTAGAGTGGCTCTGGTCGCAACAGAGCGACACCCCGGAGGGGCAGAAAGCATCGCCCCCTGGTGGGCAGAGCGTCGCCCCTGGTGGGCGTGCCGGGTGGATCCCGGTTGGGCGCATGCGGGAGTCTGTCTGACTGTCTCTCCCCGTTTCCAGCTTCAGAAAAATACAAAAAATAAAAAAAATAAATAAATCATTTGCCCTGGCCGGATAGCTCGGTGGTTTAGAGCATCATCCTGAAACGCAGAGGTTGCCGGTTCGATCCGCAGGAAGAACACATCCAGGAGCAGATTGACATTCTTGTCTCTCGCTCTCTTCCTTCACCTCCTTGCCTCTTGTTAAAGTCAATCCGTAAAAATATTTTTAAAAATATTTTGTTGTTTTTCTTTAATATATCAAGTTTTATGTTCTTGCTCTATGAATTTGTAAAATTCATTTTTTAATGGGTGAAATCCCACACAGAGACCATACCTGTCATAGACGTTTCCATGAAAAAGACCTTTCCCTTTAAAAAAATGTCTTTGTTGTTGAGAAGTAAGCCTGGTTTTGATGCCATTGCCTCGGTCCCTGTCTGTTATGCTTTCTACTTAAAGATAAAAGGTACCCTTAGCTTTATTCTAGAAAAATCAAAGGTCCCTTTTCTGTCTACACACGGCTCCCAGCCTTCATCGTGGACTCCCGGAACGAAGTAGGTGAGGAAACAGCAGGCTTAGTGGCAGCTGCCACCAGGTGAACACGGACCGAAGTCATGGACACTGTGACTGGCTTACATCTTTTTTTTTTTTAATTTATTTAAATCATTTTTTATTTTTCAATTACAACTGACTTGCAATATTATATAAGCTTCATGTGTACACGCCAGTGATTATTAAACATTATATAACTTACTAAGTGATCGTCTCAATAAAACTCACACCCACCTGCCACCATACACAGTTATTACAATGTTATTGACTGGATTCCCCGTGCTGTGCTTTACATCCCCATGACTATTCTGTAACTACCACGTTGTGCTTCTTAATTTCTTCGCCTTTCTCACCCTTCCTACTTCCCACCCTTATCTGGTAACTGTCAAAATGTTCTCTGTTATCTATGAGTCTGTTTCTGTTCTGCTTGACCGTTGATTTTGTTTTTTAGATTCACTTGTTGATAGATACTGTATTTATAAGAGCTTCCCAAACAAGGAAAAGCTAAAGCAGTTCCTCACCACCACACCGGTATAACCGAAATGTTAAAGGGTCTTCTTGAAGAAGGTGAAAGGAAGATGAAAAAATATGAAGGATTTCATCTTTTTTTCTTTTCTTTTTTTTTTAACGAATGGGAATATCATTGCTCTGTCATCCTTTGGTACTTTCCAAGTTGGCAGTATTGTTTCATGTGGGTCTCCTTCTGCAGAAAGCCTTGCTAACACCAAGAAGGGGTATGGATTAAAGTCACTAGCATATTGCTATAATATTCAGATCTAATTAACCTACACATAGTCCTTAGTGATTTCACTTTACACTTTTCTAACAAACTTGACACCTGTTGTTTTGTTCTCAGGGACGTGCCCTGAGACGGTAAGACCAACGCCAAGAAACTGAAGCCATTTTCTTCAGATTTTCTTAATCTCTTTCTTCTATTTTCTTAATCTCTTATTCTTTCAAGCTTGTATGAGGTAGTATAGGGTCAAAATTCTATTTTGCATCTTGTAGTTCTTTTGAGATTAGACATCTACATGTTTTATTTTACTATACATCATCCATATACCATACTTTTGTAGATTATAAAATATTTGGGAAATATGGAAATGTAGGGTGGAGCAAAATTAGGTTTACATTTTCTCATATGGAAAATAATACCATAATGAATAAATAACGATACAAGAATGAACTGTTTCAATACTTAAAACTGTAAACCAGCCCTGGCCGGTTGGCTCAGTGGTAGAGCATCGGCCTGGCGCACGGGGGACCGGGGTTCGATTCCCGGCCAGGGCACATAGGAGAAGCGCCCATTTGCTTCTCCACCGCCCCCCTCCTTCCTCTCTGTCTTTCTCTTCCCCTACCGCAGCCAAGGCTCCATTGGAGCAAAGATGGCCCGGGCGCTGGGGATGGCTCCTTGGCCTCTGCCCCAGGCGCTGGAGTGGCTCTGGTCGCGACAGAGCGACACCCCGGAGGGGCAGAGCATCGCCCCCTGGTGGGCAGAGCTTCGCCCCTGGTGGGCGTGCCGGGTGGATCCCGGTCGGGCGCATGCAGGAGTCTGTCTGACTGACTCTCCCCGTTTCCAGCTTCAGAAAAATACAAAAAAAAAAAAAAAAAACCCCAAAAAACTGTAAACCAACTTTTGCCCACCCCTGTGTTTGATAGTCATCACTGTCATTAGACATCATTAATATCATCAAAGAACATTTCCTGGGACACTGTGAAGAAGTAGTGATAAAAAAACAAATACATTAAATAAAACTGGAACCCATTAAGGATTTATTTTAAAAGGCATTCATATACATAAACAAGAAATAAGCATGTAGATTAGTATGTGATAGCTGACAAATGAGAGGGATGTGAGTGGTAATGTAGTTGAGGATGTTGAAGATTTTACTGAAAAATACAATGCTTAGGGAAAGGCCTGAGGGAGGCAGTGGGGACATAGCATGGCTGCTTGGACCTTGATCCAGATGCAACCCAAAAAATGCCAGAGCAGAGAAAATGAAGGGAATATGGAGACAAAGGCAGAGAAAGTACAAGGCAGGGCTTTAGAAACGTACATTGTTGTCAAAACAAACATGTCGAAACAGCCTTATCACGAAGGCTGCTTTAACGATAATCTGGGTGTTGCAGTACAGTAAGTACCAACATGGGCAGAGGCTGGGGAGAGAGTGCTTTCGTGCGTGATCAGAGGACAGGTAAAGTATATAGTGATTCCAGTCAGTCTCAGTATTTAAGGTTTATATTTTGATGAGTCATTGATATGTATAGGCAAAATAGAAAAATTGTATGGATTTCAATCATTTAGGTCTAGAATAAATTAAGATGTCATTGTGAAACAAGCCAATGACAGTTTGATCAAGCCAATTAAGATGACAAAGGCATAATAATTATAAAACACAAAAGATCACTGTAAAGGCAGTATCTAAGGCCAGGGCCACCATCAAAGCAGCCTCCTGGTCCATGCAGGTTCGCATTGGATTCGGACAGTCGGTAAAGAAACAGCGGAGCCAAAAACTGATGGGCCATAGTCTTTAATTCTAGCTTGCACCCGGCGGGCAAGTAAAAATACACATTGGGCTCCAAAACCCAGTCACATTCAGTGCTCACAAAGCTACTGACTTATCCGAGTTTCCTAGAATCAAAGGTTTCTAGCTCACCAGCCTTATTCTCCTCAGTTCCCCATCTCCTTCCTTATCCCAGATACAAACTCTACACAAACTGGCATCTCACTCAGCACTCCACCATCTTGGCTACTTCTCCTGGCCTCCTCCACGTGGCCTCTCTCTGCTCTCCTCTGCTCTTTCTTCTAATGATAATCTCAGGAACCAAGAGCCAAGTCCCGTTCTGCCCCCATTTTATAGTGTAGCTTCACAACCTTTAATCCAATATACAAAATAGGGAAGTCTCTAATACAAAGTCACTTCTCTGAGGCATGATTGGATTGTACCACCCCACATCAAAAAGGGTGGGAAAGGCTTAATCCCAAAACCAAGCCCCAGGTTACAAGGATTCTCAACACACATTAATATCACCTGGGTGACGGCCTCACGTGGGCAGCGCTATTTTTAACAAAGTGAGCATAATATATTTTATCCACCCAACAATCACATAAGTCAAATATGTCAACATATACAGTGGTACCTTGACACAAGTTTAATTCATTTCATCGCCAAGCTTGTGACTCAATTTGCTCGTGTGTCAAATCTTTTCCCCCATTTAAATGAATGAAAATGCAATTAATCCATTCTGACCCCCCCAAACCCATACAAATTTTTGTTTTATATGCTTTTAAATAAAAAAATATACTTTATAAGTAACAACTACATACATACATATATATATATACACACACACACATACATAATAAGAGAGAGAATATAAAGAAATAAACTGGTTTATGAAGTGTATTTCAAGGTCAGGTGAAGATGCTGGCAAAGTGGGAGGATACATTATCATAACAATGGCCCTTCCCAAGCAGGAAGGTAATTAGCAATTTCACAGACAGCTGCCCAGCGCCATTTTTAACAATAAAAGTGAGCAAACTTAGAAAATACAAATTTTACAAAATCATTTGCCCAACAATCATCATTTTCTTCACTGACTTTTGGCTTTTTCGTCACACTTTCCTCACTCTCACTTAGAGGCCATTTCTTTTTTTTTTTTTCTTTTTCATTTTTCTGAAGCTGGAAACAGGGAGAGACAGTCAGACAGACTCCCGCATGCACCCGACCGGGATCTACCTGGCACGCCCACCATGGGGCGATGCTCTGCCCACCAGGGGGCGATGCTCTGCCCATCCTGGGCGTCGCCATGTTGCGACCAGAGCTACTCTAGTGCCTGAGGCAGAGGCCACAGAGCCATCCCCAGCGCCCGGGCCATCTTTGCTCCAATGGAGCCTTGGCTGCGGGAGGGGAAGAGAGAGACAGAGAGGAAAACGCGGCGGAGGGGTGGAGAAGCAAATGGGCACTTCTCCTGTGTGCCCTGGCCGGGAATTGAACCCGGGTCCTCTGCACGCTAGGCCGACGCTCTACCGCTGAGCCAACCGGCCAGGGCACTTAGAGGCCATTTCAACAAAAACTTTTCAATGGGAGTTTATTTCTTCCTCCCTTTCAGAATATTCAGCAGGCCATCTAGTGGAGGGTGGCAGAAGCTAATGATTCAAATATCTTCTTGTGACTTACAGCAAAAAAACCCACGAGTGACTGATCATCTTCATTGCTCATGATTTAAAGTGCTTGTGTGTCAAGGTACCACTGTATAACAAATATAAATTAAAATGTTAAAAGTGCTATAATTTACACAGCATAAAATTCACCCACTGTAAGTTTGAAGTTCATGAGATGTAAATTCATGCAGAACCCAATTTTAGAATACTGTTAGCACTAAAAATCCCCCTTGTGTCCATTGCAGTTAGATCCTACACCTATCCTCTGCTCTCAGGAATCAACGATCGATCTGTTTTCACATACTATGAAGTGCATTGGCAAACAAGGAGTATTGTTTGTCATGCCACTGTGTATTGGTTCAGCACCATGAGTATTCATTCTGATGTTGGTGGAACAGCAACTTTTCTGGTTATATTAGAAACTCAAGAACGTAAGCCAGGACCAGCTTCATTGACTAATGACTCCCTGCCCTGGCATTGACCAATCAGTGGAGACAACCATCCTGAAAGGACACAACTGGAAAGCTAATGACTATTCTATTGGGATCCTCCCCTGAGACCTCCAGATAAATACCCTGAAGATGGAGGACCCAGTGAGACTCTCTGTGGAGCACTCTCATGCCTTTTCTCACCCTTTCCCCCAGGTGTGGTTTCTTTGCCTCTCTCTCTCTCTCTCTCTCACCCACTTAAGCTGCAAGGGCCTCCTTTTGCCTCTGTGACTTGTTTCCTGAGCTCATTTCTTCTAAGGCTCCCTTCTTCTATCTCTGTGATTTTCTATGTAAACTTCCTCTTATAATTTGAGTTCTTAGATCAAAAGTCATCTCTTAGATGAACTCAAGCACTGAGGTTGCAGAACCGAGGTCTGGTCTATCTCATCTGGTTAATATCTGGTAACTTTCACAGTTTATCCAGGGAATATCAGAATTATTAAATTGAATTAAGATGTTTAAAAAAATTGTCATCTTTCTCAGGATTGTGTGGCTATTTAGGGTCTTCTGGTCTTCCATATAAATATTTTGAAAATTTGTTCTAGTTTTGGGAAATACGTCATTGGTATATCAATAAGAATTGCATTGAATCCATAGATTGCTTTGGGTGGTATGGACAACTTAATGATGTTACTTTCTTTCTATCAATGGATATGGTATATACTTCCTCTTATTTGTATCTTCTTCAATTTCTATCTTCAGTGTCTTATAATTTTTATAGTAAAGATCTTTTACATCCTTGTTTAAATTTATTCCCAAGTATGTTATTCTTTTTGAAGTAATTTTGAATATTACTGTTTTCTTAATTTCCCTTTCTGATAGTTCATTTTTGGGGTATAAAAATGCAACTGATTTTTGGATATTTGTTTTGTATCCTGCTACTTTCCTGAATTCATTTATGAAGCTAGTAGTTTTTGGTGGACTCTTTCAGTTTTTCCATATACAGTATCATGTCATCTCCAAATAATGACAGTTTTATTTCTTTCTTTCCAATTTGAATGCCTTCTATTTTCTCTTGTTGTCTGATTGAGGAATCTGAAGGTCATGATGCTAAGCAAGTCAGAGACAGATTTCACTTGTATGTGAAAACTTTTTAATTTATTTTTATTTTTACTTCTTTTATTTATTTTAGAGCTGGCAGAGAGAAAAAGACAGAGAGAGGGAGGGAGACAGGAAGAGAGAGAGAGAGAGAGAGAGAAAGAGAGAGAGAAGGGGGACAAGGAGGAAGCATCAACTCCCATATGTGCCTTGACCAGGCAAGCCAGGGTTTCAAACCAGTGACCTTAGCATTCCAGGTCCACACTTTATGTACTGCACCACCACAGGTCAGGCCAGCTGCTATTGCTTTCCTGCTTAGTGCAAGATGTGAGCATAATTTTTAATCAAATATTTAGTTCATTGGTGAAGAAATAATAAGAGTACATTTTTTCCATCTTTCAATTTTTTTCACTTGCATTTTTACCCCTAAAGTTCTAATCTGAGGAATCGATCGTTATTGTAGGGTTGTCTAGTAGGCAAGATGTCAAAAGAATTTAATAAATGGAAATGGAACTGTGCATCCTTAGGGACATCAAGACCAAACTTAAGTTTCTTTGAGAATATATGCAGTTGGGAGTATTTTATTAATCTCACTTAAAAAAATGAAAAGAAAGGAAAAGAAAAACTGAAGCTTTGCATCATAAAATTCTAGCCTGAGAATGTTAACTAAATGGACCATTTCCATTCCTTTGTTCCCCCTCTGCCCTTGGGAAGTGGCAGTCACAGAATCCTACCCCTCTTTCTTGCCAAGCATGTTTAGTTTCATGCTCAAAAGCAGATGGAAGCCAATACTTGGAGTGAAATCAAAATTTAAAAACTTTTCTCAACTGAGAAATTCAAATTTGTTACTGCAACATATAAATACACGTGATCAGTCTGCGTCCACCGGGTGCATTCAAGCTTAGGCCACTTTCCTCTCCCTGGAATCACAGTTAGATACCAGGCTTGGGTTAGGGAGGAGAAAAAACCCAATACAATTGGTAATAATAAGAATAAGATCAACATAAATAATACTATTATAAATCATTAACAACCGTTCCCTTATTTCCAGGAGACTTTGTTAGACACTTCAGATAGATTTTCTCATGAAAATCCTCAATAGTGTATGAGTTGGTGTTATTATAATCCTTTACAAGTGATGAATCAGAGGTAAACATCTGCCAAAAGTCACACTGTAGCATTTATTTTTATTGAGATATTGTTGACATATAACATTTTATTACTTTCATTTGTACACATAACATTTTGATATTTGTATATGTTGAAAAATGATTACCACAGTAAGTCTAGTTAATATATGTCACCCTACATTGTTACAAGTTCTTTTCCCTTTGTGATGAGAACATTTAATAGCTCCTCTCTTAACAATTATCAAATATGTAAGATAGCATTAATTATAGTCACCATACCTTACATTAAATCCCTATGGCTTATTTATTTTATAACTGCAAGTATGTACCTTTAACCCCCTTCACCTATTTGGCCAATCCCATTCTCTATAAACCTGTTTTTTTTTAATATTTCATATATAATTGAGATCATATGATATCATGTATATATATGTATATATGTAATGTGTATATATATGATATATACATATATTATGAGTATACATATATACATATATCTATATACATGTAAATATATATACACACATCATATACATATATACATACACACACATTTTTTTTTTCGCTCATCAATGGCCATATGGACATTTAGGTTGTAACAATATCTTGTGTATAATAAATAATGCTGCAGTGAATATGGGTGTACATACCTATTTGAGATAGTGTTCTTATTTTTTTCCAATATATTTCTAGAAATAGAATTTCTGGGTCATATGGCTGTAGTAATTTTTAATTTCTTGAGGAGCCAGAACACTGGTTTTTACAGTGGATGTACCAATTTACATTCCCACCAACAGTGTACAAATGTTTCCTTTTCTTCATAGCTTTGCCAACACTTATCTCTCATCCTTTTGAGAATAGCCATCTAACAGATGTACGGCGATATTGCATTGTGGTTTTAATTTGCATTTTTTAATAATTAGTGACGCTGAGCATCTTTTCATATACCTGTTGGCCATCTGTATGTCTTCTTTGAAAATGTTTGTTCAGATCTTGAGCCCACTCTGGTGTATGGTATTAGACAGTGGTTCAGGTTCATTCTTTTGCATGTAGCTGCCCAGTTTTCCCAATACCATTTCTTTAAAAAAAAAAAAAATTGGACACACTTTCTATTGGAAAATCTTAAATTAGATTTATTAGGGTGACATTGTTTAATAAAATTATATAAGTTTCAGGTGTACAGTTCTGTAATCCATCATCTGTATATTGTATTCTGTGTTCACCATCAGTAGTCAAGTCTCCTTCCATCACCATTACTCCCACTCTCGACCCTCTTCTACCTCTCTCCACCCACCTTTCTTCTCATGATCACAATGCTCTTGTCTGTGTTTGTGAGTTTTTGTTTGTTTTCCTTAATCCCTTCACCTTTTTTTTTTTACAAAGTCTCCCCTCTGACAGCTGTTAGCCTGTCCCATGTGCACTATTGGTGGGAATGCAGGTTGGTGCAGCTACAGTGAAAAGTAGAATGAAGTTATATCAAAAAAATTAAAAGTAGAACTGCCTTATGACTCAGTGATTACACTTCTGGGAATTTATCCAAAGAAAACTGAAACATCAATGTGAAAGAATATGTACACCCCTATGTTCATTGCAGCACTATTTACAATAGCCAAGATTTGGAAGCAGCCCAAGTGCTCATCAGTGAGTGGATTAAAAAGCTGTGGTACACTTATGCAATGGAATACTACTTGGTTATAAAAAAGAATGAACCTTTACACTTGGCAACAGTGTGGATAGACATGGAGAACATTGTGCTAAGTGAAATAAGCCAGTCAGAGAAAGAAAAGTACCATATGATTTCACTTACATGTGGAATCTAACAGCCCATACAATTTCTTGAGTTGTCTGTCCTTAATTGTATACACTTATCTCCAATTAATTGGCCATATATATTTGGGTTTATTTCTGGACTCTCTGTTCTCTTGTTTTGGTTGATGTGTCTATTTTTATGACAACACCATACTTTTATGATCACTTTACTCAGCAGAATTTTAAAACCAAATCTTTTGAGTCTTCAGGCCAATCCTTAAAACCAGTTGAGGGCATTAACCATCCTTACTGCCATTATTGGCATCCTATTTCCTCAGTGATAAGGTTAATGTCATATATCTGACTCTATGAGTCCCTAACTTGTACTGAATGAATCTAGTAGGATATACACTTCCCTACATTTCTGTCCTGGCCAGTGACTAGATTTCCTAGACCTTTATCAGGATGACTGTGGGACTGAGTCCTCAATTTTCACCACCAGTGTCCTGATTATGAATACTCAATTTGCTAGCTTAGTCTCCATTGATAGTCTTTAGATAGCAACACCCTCACATACCCAACTTCAGCCCTTGTTCATTCCAGCTCCAGCTGGCTTTTTAAAGCCACACAAAATTTTAAACAATATTTGGCTAATAGTTTTTTTAATCACTGCATTAAGAAATCATACCCTTGGCTCTATACACATCCCCTTTTATGTTTTATTTTTTTATTTTACATTTATGAAACTGATATGTAAGTTGTTAATTATTCTGAGTAGAAACTCAACATCTAAAGTTCTAGACTGTGTAAAGCTTTAGCTGATATGTGTATAAATATACATATATGTGAAATTTAGTTTACAAAATAGATATGTCAGAGGTTCTCATTTTAAAAATAAATACATAAAAGCCTTAAAATATATTTATTTTTCTGTCAATTTTCTTTTCTACATCTAACCAAATGTTACTTTTCAGATTGTTCTGCAGAAGACATTAAATAATTAAAAATGTTTTAGCTGTGGCTCAGTAGCTGAGTTGGTTAGCAATGTCCTGATACACCAAGGTTGCCTGTTTGATCCTCAGTCAGGTAACGTAAAGGAATCAATCAATAAATACATAAATAAGTGGAACAACAAATCAATGTTTCTCTATTTCCCTTTCTCTCACTAAAATCAATAAAAGTTTAAAAAATGTTTTAAAGTTGAACTTACATAGTTTTTTCTTAATTTCTTTTTTATCACTTTCTCTTTTCTTATATATTTCTTCTTTCTTTCTCTCTCTCTATTTCTCCCTTCTTTTCCTTCCTTCCATCCTTCCTTCCTTCCTTCCTTCTTTTCTTCTTTCCTTCCTTCCCTTATTCCTTCCCTCCTTTATTTCTTCCTTCAATCCTTCCTTCCACCCTTCTATCCACCCTTCCCTCATTTTCTTTTTCTTTCTTTCTTTCTTTCTTTCTTTCTTTCTTTCTTTCTTTCTTTCTTTCCTTCTTCCTTCCTTCCTTCCTTCCTTCCTTCCTTCCTTCCTTCCTTCCTTCCTTCCTTCCTCCCTTCCTTCCTTCCTTCCTTCCTTTTTCTTTTTCTCAGGGCATGAAATTTTTTTCTTCCTTAATAAATTAGTATAAATATTAGAAGGCTTATTGAGATTATATTGGATACAGAATATCAGATTAAAACAAATTCACTTGTGAATGACATGTACTTTAAATTTCTTTAAGTATTGAAGAAGCTTCCAACTATTTTCAGATATTAGTACTTTAAAAAACATTTTTATTTACATTTATTGAGGTGACATTATTTAACAAGATTATATAGGTTTCCAGTATTCTATGATACATGATCTGTATTTTGCATTGTGAGCCCACCACTCAGTCACATCATCTTCCATCATCATATATTTGGCCCCCTTTACCCTTTACCGACCCCAAACTTCCCCATTGTTCCCCTTGGTAACCACCATAATTTTGTCTGTATCTATCTTTCAGTTTTATATTTCACATATGAGTGAAAGCATAGATTGTTAGCTTTTTCTAAGTTATTTCACTTAGCATAATGTTCTCAAAGTCTATTCTTGTTGTCACAAATAGCAATATTTCATCTTTTTTTGGCTGAGTAATAGTCTATAGTATATATTTACCACATCTTCTTTATCCAGTCCTCTATCAAAGGACACTCTTTGGTTGTTTCTCTATTTTGGCAGCTGTAAATAGCGCTGCAATGAATAGGAGTGCATATATCTTTGCAAATAAATGTTTTCAAGGTTTACAGGTAACTCCACAGAAGAGGGATTGCTGAGTGAAATGGTAACTCTAGTCTTAACGTTTCGGAACTGCCGTACTCTCTTCAGTACCAATTACATTCTCACCCGCGGTAAATGTGAGTTTCTTTTTCTCCACAGCCTCTCCATCACTTGTTAGTACTTGTCTTGTTGATAACAGCCATTCTAACCAGTGTGAAGTGGTATCTCACTTCATTGTAGTTTTGGTTGGCATTTCCCTAATAACTAGAGAAATTGATCATCTTTTTATATATTTATTGGCTATTTTCCTGTTTCTTAGAAGTGTCTATTCAGGTCTTCTGTTTTTTATTTGAATTGTATATTTATTTGTTTGGTATTGAATTGTGTAAATTCTTTATATATGATGGATAGTAACCCTTTATCTGAGCTGTTGTTTGCAAATATCTCCCATTCAGTCAGTTATCTTTTGGTTTTGATGGTAGTTTCTTTTGCTGTGCAGAAGCTTTTTAGTTTGATATAGTCCCATTCATTTATTTTCACCTTTACTTCTCTTGCCTCTGGGGTCAAATTCATAAAATTTTCTGTAAGGCCAAGGTGCATAAATTTAGTACCTATGTTTTCTACTATGTAATTTATTGTTTCAGATATTACTATATATGTAGATATTTGATCTGTTTTGAATTAATTTCTGTGCATGGGAATAAATTGTAGTTTTATTCTTTTGTATATGGCTTTTCAATTTTCTAATCAACTTTATCAAAGAGGCTTTCTTTTCTCTATTGTGTGTTTTTGGCTTTATTGTCAAAATCATTGGCCCATAAACAATGCTGTTTTGATTATTGTGGTTCTGTAGTATAATTTGAAGTCAGGTATCATATATTTATCTCAGAATTGCTTTGGCTATTTGGGATAATTTGTGGTTCTGATGTTTTTGGTTGTTGTTCTATTTCTTTCTTTAAAAATTGCATTGGGATTTTGATTGTGATTGCATTAAATCTATATATTGCTATGGTAATATGAACATTTTACCTATGTTTATTTTATAATCCATGAACATGAACCATCTTCCCATCTCTTTCTTTCTTTTTTATTTTTTTATTTTTTTATTTTTAGTGAGAGAGAGAGTGAGGCACAGACAAGAAGGGAGAGAGATGAGAAGCATCATCTCATAGTTGTGGCACCTTAGTTGTTCATTGACTGCTTTCTCATATGTGCCTTGACCGGGGGGCTACAGCAGAGCACATGACCCCTTGTCCAAGCTAGTGACCATGGGATATTTATGATCTCATGCTCAAACCAGTGACCCCATGCTCAAGCTGATGAGTCCACACTCAAGCCAGATTAGCCAGCTCTCAAGCCAGTGATCTTGGGGTTTTGAACCTGGGTCCTCCTCATCCCAGGCTGACGCACTATCCACTGTGCAACTGCCCGGTCAGGCCATTTCTTTCTTTTTCAATATTTTTAAATAATGCTTTGTAATTTTCAGAATATAGGTCTTTCACATCATTTGTTAAGTTTATTCCTAAGTATTTTATTCCTTTTGTTGAAATTACAAAAGGCTTATTGCATTTTGTTTTTTCATTTCTTTTTCTGAAATCTTGTTGTTAGTATATAGAAATGTAGTGAATCTTTGTACATTGATTCTGTATACTGCAACTTTACTGTACTTGTTTATTGTTTCTAATAATTTTTGTTGGAGTCTTAGGGTTTTCTCTATATTAGAGATTATTACTTATATTGTATAGAGAATAAAAAAATAAAGTCATAGACAATTTTCTGCCTACTTAAAAAATGTAATTTCCATTAATTTTTGCAGCAAAGCATAAAATGATGATTAACCAAGCCAAACAACTGGCCAGCTTCCTTATGTAGCTGTTCTAAGCTGAAAGAATTAATTATACTTTAGCTTTATATTTGTTTATGGATAAATGTCTATTTAGAACTCAGGTGCAGTCCTAAAAATAGTGTCTGTGAAATCCCGAATGAATTCTTATCCATTGTCAGATTTTTACTGTTCCCAGGAATCTTGTCTCAAAATATAAGTTAATTTTAGTCACAAGTAATATAGATGTAATATATTTTATCACTCTATTTTGACCTTGTTGAAAATATACTGTTGTTATAATTGATCGTGCCTAATTGAATCCTCTATTGAGTATAGACTTTGTAATCTGATTTAGATTATCAAGCCAGTGAGTCTTTGGGGATTTTATAGACCTCATTACACTTTTCACACATCTCCCTCCTCTCTCCTCTCCTCTCCTCTCCTCTCCTCTCCTCTCCTCTCCTCTCCTCTCCTCTCCTCTCCTCTCCTCTCCTCTCCTCTCCTCTCCTCTCCTCTCCTCTCCTCTCCTCTCCTCTCCTCTCCTCTCCTCTCCTCTCCTCTCCTCTCCTCTCCTCTCCTCTCCTCTCCTCTCCTCTCCCCTCTCCTCTCCTCTCCTCTCCTCTCCTCTCCTCTCCTCTCCTCTCCTCTCCTCTCCTCTCCTCCCCTCCCCTCCCCTCCCCTCCCTTCCCCTCCCCTCCCCTGTCTTCTCCTCTAGAGGCACCTGGTCATTCAGTGCTACCAAAAACACACACACAAAAATGCCATTGCGTATTTGATCCACCTTGCTTTCACACGTGATCTTTAGCTACAGTGGGTTTCATACAAATACGTTTCCACCCTGCCTCTTATTTTATTTCATATGTCATCTCATTTTGACCATACCATATTATTGAATGGAATCTTGGGGACATGATCACTTACAGATCCACTGTGTCCCCCTACTTTGATTAAAGATTGTGGACTGGTGATAATAACTCCAGAATGTTACCTTTAACCTCTTCTTCCTCTTATTTATATATGCAACAGGAACTGTAACAATCTTCTCTTTATTATTGAAATGGCTTTACCTATTTTGGTTCTCTAGTTGACATTCATATTCACTTCGCTTGTTGTCTAATCTAATGCGTTTATCAGAATTTGACGTTCTATTTTTAAGATGCGTTTTACATGTGGACATTGTATTAGTAGTTGAATTCATCTGTCCTGGGCAAATTCTGTTGGTCCTGACATGCATAGCAACATTGGACATAAAACCTGCTTTTACAGAATTCATAACCAAGTACAGTTGATGGACAGTTGCCTTGCTAGTGTGATAGAAGGAGAAGCGTGGCATGGACAGTAGAGAGTTGTCAAGAGTCCTGGTAACTCCTTCTCTGCCCTCTGTCCGGGCTCTTTTAGTCCACGTCTTCTCCTCTGACACCGGGTGCTGGCAACCAGGAGTCCAGAGTGGTTCTGTTTGCCATGTGCCTGGCTCCCAGGCCTCGTAAGCATCCCGTTCTGGCCTGTATCCAGACTATTTACATATCCTAATTTCTAAAATAGGTCCATTTATTCCTTGTGCAGGCACTGCTAACCGCATGCTCCAACACCATACTAAGTGCAGAACTCATGTCTGAAAGTCTTGTTAGAGCAATTTAGGCAAAAAGCAGTTATTGTGAAATCAAGAGCTTGCCATTTTGAAAAAGGCAATGCCTCGTGACCCTGTAGAGTAGATTTAGAATCATCGACTCTTGCTCCCTCAGTGCCAGCATTGTCTTCTCCCTGAGTCCACTCGGAGTGCCATGCTGACTTTGGAAATCCGGAGGGCAGGAGGTGGGCTTTCTGAGGCCGGATGCTGTAAATACCCTCCTCCCCTTAGGACAGGGTTGATCGGGCTACCGCTCAGGAGTGCGGCCAGCTGCACGCGGGTTAGGAATGAAGCAACACTAGGCGGGAAAGGTTCCAAAGGCTCATCAATGTAAAATACAGTATCCAAGTTGTAATAAAATGATAATAAAATCCACCAAAGGAGTCACTTGAGAGCCTTATTCTGTCTGGCGATGCTCTGCGTTCTACTCATGCTTCATTCAATGTCTGTCTACTGGGAACCTGAGAAGCGACCATGGTTGACCGACAGCTGAAAACAAAACCACAGCAAGCTGATGAGGTTCAATGACTTTCCCCAAAATGTCTCTAGGAAGTCATAGAGAAGTGAGACTTCAAGCCAGATGAGGCTACCTCGGGACAGGGGTCTGGGCACTGGCGTTCTACACGAACACAGGAGTTGACATTTTCAAAGAACCCTCTAATCAGTGAGACAGATGTTAAAATACAGCATTAAATGCCATTTCGAACATTTTTAAACCATGGCAAACTCTTTCTTTTTATTAATTTATCAGTGAATTATTATAATTCTATTAAGGGATCAGAGAGTATTGCATTAAGAAAAATCAGCAATTCTACCTGACCAGGCAGTGGCACAGTGAATAGAGTGCTGGACTGGGATTAGGGGGATCCAGGTTTGAGACCCCAAAGTCGTCAGCTTAAGCATGGGCTCATCTGGCTTGAGCAAAGCTCACCAGCTTGAACCCAAGGTCACTGGCTAGAACAAGGGGTTACTCGGTCTGCTGTAGCCCCACGGTCAAAGCACATATGAGAAAGCAATCAATGAACAACTAAGGTGTTGCAACTAATTGTCAGCAATTCTAACAATTTTATTTGAACTTAGAAAGGAGATTCTACTTTATTTTTGTAGCTTAGTACAGTCAAACTACTATTTAAAATATTAATAATATTGGTAACATATCCAATAAGAAACAAAATGTGATTGATTTTTTATTCTAAAAGTTATTATTTACACCTCTTTCAGCATTCACAGTAAGAGTCACTAATTAAGCTAATAAAACATAGTACTAATTCTCCAATATAGAGGTTTATTTTTTTTAACTTAGCAAAGGGAAAAGAAAGCAATGATAATATAAATTTCTTTATAATGTTGACTTTCATTAAACACACAATTAGTGAACAGCTGTAACATACCAAGTACTGTACTAGACACTTGAGATACAAAGATGAGTGTGTTATTATCTCTTTTATTAGAAGGAGGAAACAACAGCGTCTGAGGTCAGCTGGGAGGAAGACACAGGTTAGAGGCAGCTTCTGAGATGTATTGTAAAGAGTGAGTAGCAGTCAGGTGGAGAAGTTGGATGGCAAAACACCAAGCAAACCCCAAGATGATGAGCAGGGTATGCATTGGGCTTTCTGAACGTTCAGGATGATTAGAGAAGACTTTAAAAGTCTAGGGGAGAAGAGATGGTTGGTTAAATCTGAAAAGGGAAAGTGAAGTCGATGGCCTTTGGCATCATGAATCATGTTAAGGAGCTTTTATTTCATTCTGTGAAAATGGAAAGTCACTGAAGGTTTTATACAGGATAGGGCGTGATTAGATTTATGGTTTGAAAAGATCATCTCTGGTGATTGACAACCTGTCCCTGGAGAAGTGTGGGAGGAGCCAGAACAGGAGAAGGAAACCTGCTGAGAGGCTGCTTGTGCGCTGGGGGGCGCTGTTGGGGTCTGAGCCACAGTGAAGGCTGAGGGCTGCAGCAGGAGTGACCTATGCACAGCTGTGTAGCAAGTAGAAGTGGGGACTTGGCAGCTCACAGTGGGGAGAGGCGGTGAGAGAAACACATCTCAGGAAAATCCCAAGTTTCTGACAAGACCATCTCTTTTGAAGCTGGCGCTCTTCTTAGGGAGTGGAATAGAGAAGGAAGAGGAAGCTAGTGACAAAATGATCAAGGCTACTGTAGAAATTTTGGAAAAAAAAGAAAGTTGTCAGTGGGAAAGTCAAGTGAATCTAGTAAACAATAAAGGTACATTTTTTGTTGTTGAAAATTCAGTTAATTTAAAATTCTTTCAGCGGTTCCAGGAATAGATAATCCTGTTGAATTACTAATCAACCTAATTAAAAATTCCCAACATGATCAAGACGATCTTTGTCTACCACCTATTTTTTTTTTTTGGTTATAACCTATTTTTTGGTTACATCCTATTCACTGAGCAATAAAAGGAAATGAGAAAAGTTGGGAAGGATTTAGAATGAAATGTGTGTAAAGTCACATCATAGACATGTGGCTACTTGTTTAGATTAGACATGAATCATTTTTCTGGTTCCCGATTCCTGTAGTTGGTCACTGAAAATGCTAGCTTTAGAATCTGGCTTTTGTCTTTGGTTGGTCAGTTCTATTGTAATTGCTGCAACTGAATCCACTGTTTTTCTTGTATAAATTATACAAAGAAAAGAAGGTCACATTAAAATTTCAGAAACAAATCAAGCATTTAAGTACCTAATCTATCCTCTCAGTCTTTTCCAAGTTTGGCAATCGGGTCCTGTGGTACAGAGAACGGTCTCAGTGGAGGCTGCCTAGGATTCAACTCTGGTTCCAAATTTATAAGTCTCCATAACATTGGGGAAAAAAAGTTTAACTTTTCTGTTATTTAGTTAATGTGAGTGTTTAATGAAGTAGTAACACCTGCCATAAAGTGTTGTTGCCAGGAACAAATTGGTTAAGTGTGCATAAGGTGCTTGGGACAGCGTCAGGTACAGAGTAATCACAAGTAAATATCAATAGCATTTTATTTTTCCTACTATGAGAAAGCTTGTATGAGGAGCTTTGAACACAAAGACAAATGGTCCCCAATTGTAATAGTAGAACTTCTGTTGTTGTTTACACATTATAGTATGTTCGGTACTATAGGGCTCATGAGTCCTTTTCCTTCTAAATTAAAAATTGTAATGACATTTTCTGTATTTAGAGTTTAAAAGTAAGGAATTATTTTCTTGTTGCATGGAAAATCGTAGTACTCTAATCTAGCGGAAAAAAAAGGTTGAAAAGTGAACACATTCATCCTGAATTGGATAGATAAGGTATCAAAATATTTTTCTTTTCTTTTAAAAATGTAATTTAAAAAACAATTTCCTGGAACAATTTTTATTATTGAAATATTTTAAAATTTGTTTGACTTTGTGTCATCAGTTTTTTAGTCTAAAGTTTTCGAAAGATATTTAGCCAAATCTAAACAAGATAATATATAGGAGAACCTTCCTTTCCTCCCTCTCTGCCTCCCTCCCTCCCTCCCTCCCTCCCTCCCTCCCTCCCTCCCTCTTTTTCTCCTTCCCCTATTTCCTCCTTCCCTCCTTTCCTTTTAGGTGAGTATGTATATCCTGAAAACTATGTAAATAGAACCCTGATTTTCCTCTATTCAGTTATAAACTTTGTGCTTTCAAAGCTGGTTCTGAGCACATCAGTGAGCAAAGCAGGGCAAAGGTGACTTTGAAGAGTAGCATAGTAGCTGTTTAGAAGAAAAGGTTGCTTACCTTAGAATTTTCTTAACCTAATGGGTAGAAAACACTTTTTCCTTCCAAGGTAAACAATATTATATTCCAAAACCTTGAAGAATGCAAAATTTGATACATACTGAAATAAGAACTTGGCTGTAATTATTGGTGTAGAAAACAATGAGATTTATTTAACCTTTACTGTTTTACTCCTGAGAATCAGGGCATGTAGAAGCTTTTGAATAAACCATCACTTCTCAATGTGTAGTATGGAGAAGCGGAGGGCTTCTTGTCTCCTTTCAGGAAGTCTTTAAGTTCAAAACTACCTCCAATAAAAATGCTAAAACATGATTGGCCTTTTCTGGTCACTGGTACACAATGACTATTCCAGCGACTACAGTATGGGTGATATCACAAAGTGGAGACTGACTTGAAAAAACATGAAAATAATGGCATTTTTCTCACTATTTGTTTGTTTAGAAGACATGCTATTTCCATGAACATTGGTGTCACCATGTTATTAATATTATTATTAGATTAATTTATATTCTCAGTTTTCATTCCTAATGTGAACAATACAATAGATGTAATTAATAGTTGTAGGTAATAATGACTCTCCGTGATTATCAACAACTTTAAGAATTTAGAGATCAATATGATCAGAAAGACCTGAACGTTTGAACATGAGAGGAAAATGTTCAAAACTGTTGTATGTTCTCTGTATACGTAATGATAATAGCTAACATTTATTTAGTACGAACAGTATGTCAAGCACTGAATGAAGGAAGTACTGTTTTTGTATTACTTGATTTAATTCTCATATGAAATCTATGCAGACATATTTCTGTTGTCAACCCTATGTTACACATGAACAAAATGAGGCATAGGATGATTGCAGTACTTGTTCCAGGGCCACTCGGGAGACACGCTTGTCTGTGTGTTAACCGCTGCCTTTCGGAGAGAAAAAACGGTCAGCCCCATTCAGAATGCAATTTTTGGTATTCTGTGGATCCAGTGTTTTTTTTGTTTGTTTTTTAAGATTTTTTTTAATTTATTTTTTTATTTTTTACAGAGACAGAGAGTCAGAGAGAGGGATAGACAGGGACAGACAGACAGGAACGGAGAGAGATGAGAAGCATCAATCATTAGTTTTTCATTGTGTGTTGCAACACCTTAGTTGTTCATTGATTGCTTTCTCATATGTGCCTTGACCATGGGGCTTCAGCAGACCGAGTAACCCTTTGCTCAAGCCAGCGACCTTGGGTCCAAGCTGGTGAGCTTTTGCTCAAACCAGATGAACCCGCGCTCAAGCTGCTGACCTTGGGGTCTCGAACCTGGGTCCTCAGCATTCCAGTCCGATGCTCTGTCCACTGCGCCACCGCCTGGTCAGGCGGATCCAGTGTTTTGAAATATGTTTTCAAGTAAGATTATTTAAAATATACTGTATTTAATTTATTAGATATTATATCCCTGCCTATAAGAACAGGTATTCTGTATCCTCATTTAGAAAGTATAATTAGTTTAGATTAATAATGTTTGACTGCTTGCGATGTAAATCTTAGATTGTGTTCTTAAAACCAAAGATTAGTGGGCAGAAATCCCTTCCTCAAGAATTCACATCTGGCAAAAGAATGGGACAGCGTATATATGGTTTTCTATAACTGAGTATGAAAAATGGTACGTTACTGGCTGCACAGTAAGATAGTATTGCATGGAGATTATATTCATGGGCTTTGAAGTCAGAGAAGAGTCTGTCAGAATTCTCACCTGGAAATTGACTCAGGTGTCTTATGGCAAATTACTTAAGAAAACTGTGGCTTAAAGAAGTTATCTCTATGAAAATGTACCTGGTTGTAGTGAGGTTTATATGAGATACTGTAGATAAATCACAAAGCAAACTGTCCGCACTTAATTGCATGCATGGAGGTTGATCATTATTACTACATGGATAAGATGTCCTTAGAGGACAGAGGCATTATTGATTCGGAATGATGTTATGGCTGATGCTCATAACACATATGCATTTACATTCTGTTCATAAATACAATTATTGGCTGAACACATCACCAAGCTGGTGCTCCTATGCAGCAGAGCTGTGTGCTGGAAGTCAGCTTGAACTGTTGAAAGTAGGGGAAATGAGGATACAGGTTTATTAAGCATTATGTATGTAATCTCAAGACATAAATATGTATTTTGAATTAACCTAAACTTAAACGTTCATGTCTTGATCCCCTACCAGTATTCGATCAACTTCACAGGACTTGCAGCATGTTTTGGCTTATAAAAAGGAGCCCTATCCTGTCCCTTTGTGGAAATAACTAATACAGTCTCCTCTTTGCAGAGGGATAGAACTGGAGGTGGGAACTCTAAATAATGTCTTCACTGTTTCTTTGTTGAAACCGTCTCAGAAGAAAGTGACAAGAGTGTCTATATAACACACTTAGCATTAACAGCTGAATTCCAGCAACACCTGACATGGCTGATGTTCACAGAAACTATGCATTCATGAGACATTTGAACCTTGGTTATTTTTAAGTGTGAAATACCTACATCTTATTATGTATAAGAAATATTGACTGGGAGTCAAATTTATGGAGAGAAATGTTACCCTTTGGGTTGAAAAATTGACCACTACTGGAATATAGCTTCTGAAAATGCAGCCGGGAGGCAGTTCACTAGGGGGTGATTTTTCAGGGCAGTAGATAAGTTTTCACAGGACTCTGACAGGCTCTCTCTCTCTTCCTCTCCCACCTCCCTCTCTTCCTCCCCCTCCTCTCTCTTCTTCTCTCCCACACTCTCTATGCTTCTACTCTATCCCTTTCCCTCTACCACATATGTTCATTCAAAACATGTGTCAACATTGTACTCCTTAAAACAGCTTCTTTAATTCAGATAGTCATATGACCCATGAAGCATAATTAATGCCTACTATCAAGACCTGTGATATTAGGGAGCTTTTTTAAAGCAGATTTTTAAAAAAATGATTAAATTTCAAAACAATATAAATACTTTAAATTTATCTAATTTTGATCGATTACAGTAGACATCTGTACTATTTTGTGTGCAACTTAATGGGCTTCTTACATATTTTCCCATTGCTAGTGTTTCTTTTTCCTAAAAGATCCAAGCATTGCTGTAAACCCCACCCCCAATATTTGACATTGGCCATTATCACCCAGCTCAGAACCCTTCAGCAGTTTCTTACTGTTTCTGAATAAAGTGGAAACTTCTTAGACTGGCATTCGAGGGCACTCTGGTCCAAGCCCAGTATGCGTATTCGAATTATTTCCTTACACGTTTGTGTATTTGCTTATTGTGATGATTTCAATATTAGACTGTGTGAAAGTAACCAAAGGTGAGTTTTAACAGAAGTATCCCTTAGGAGCAGTTTTTAATATTGAGTCTTGTACAGAGTTTTTAATATTTCAGACAGTCTTTTTAAGTTCATTTAAGCCATTCATGCTTTTATGGGAAAAGAGAGGAATGGAAAGCAAAGAAGAGGGGAGCAAAAAAATGGGTGGGAGGATGAATGGAGAGAGGGAAAGACAGAGTCACAAGAGAGAAATCAACCCTGTGATTTACTTGCCATGTAATTAATTATGCTGTAAACCCAATCAAATGAGAGGCTTTCTGTACTGTCCTTTTCTCCTTTGGGACACGTTGACATAATAACTTCTACTGGGGTATTAACTGTGAATAGTTTCATATTGACATCCCTTTGCTATATTTGTTATTGTAATATTAAAAGTTTGTATCTTAAATGTGCTGTAGATCATTGTAACAACCAATATCTCAAACTAACCAAACACAAAGCTATTTCAACATGCTCCTGGCCAGGATTCTATGTTACCTGGTACATATTGGTCCATTCATTATTTCTAAGGAGATTAATCTAATGGCTCTTACAGTTGTGTTAGGGTCTAGAATTAGCTGATTTGATGCCACTATTTTGTATAATTTCAAAATTGTGATAATCCTATTAGTATTAAGATTTTTTTTGTTCATTCATTGATATTTTATAATACTCTACTCAACCTTATTTTTATGAAGCTCTATTCTCAGTGTTGTTCTTACTAATAGAGGTGCCATTATCCCTTCTGTTGGGGTAAAGAGGCCAATGTATTAACTTCTTTGTACCTCAGTTTCTTCATCTGTAAAATGGTAACAATAATAATATAATCCAACTCAGAAATATTGTGGGAAATAAATGTTACATGGTTTTGGTTGTTCATAATATTTTCCTTTTTTTGTGGTAAAACTTTTGCCCTGAGGGACCTTAATTTCATTGTATCTATATTGAAATTTATTCCTTATAAATTAGATTCTCAAAATTAAAAGTACAAACCAGATATTGAGCATTATGGTTTTGAATTTCATAATTTTTAAGTAATTCTAGTTGAAAAAGAAATACAACAAATCAACGTCTAGAGAGTCACAAGAATGCAAACTACTGTAATATTTTGTCAAGCTTCCCATCACTTAGATCATGGTTTCAAGTAGTCTTACACTGCTCTGAGAGGCCAAGGTCTGAAGGACAGTATTGATAAGATGGTAAATATCAGCCTGACCAGGCGGTGGTGCACTGGATAGAGCATCCAACTGGGATGCTGAGGTTTGAAACCCTGAGGTTGCTGGCTTGAGTGTGGGCTCACCAGCTTGAGTGTGGGGTCACTGCATTGAGCATGAGATCACAGACAGGACCCCATGACTGCAGGCTTGAGCCCAGAAGTTGCTGGCTTGAAGCTCAAGGTCACAATCTTGAGCCCAAGGTCTCTGGCTTGAGCAAGGGGTCACTCGGTCTGCTGTAACCCCCTCACCCCTGGTCAAGGCACATATGAGAAAGCAATCAATGAAAAACTAAGGTGCTACAATGAGGAATTGATGCTTCTCATCTCTTTCCCTTCCTGTCTCTCTGTCCCTCTCTCTTCCTCTGTCACACACACACACACAAAAAGGCAAACATCATAGCAGTATACACACACCTTAATGCATGCGTGTTTATTTAAGTATTAAAATTCAGCTTCAATAGTCAGCTCCTGGTACTACTTTTAAAACCCCCCCACACACACACCTACTGGCTTAGGTGGCCTGTCTTTATGATCTCAGAGCACAGAGTTCACTCTGGATTGAAGCAAGCCCTACCTGTCTGTCTGCCAGACTCTGAGTCCTGAGGCCAGGGCTGAAGCTTTTATCTTGGGGCCCTGCTGCAAGAACAGTGTGTGTTCACTGCACATGGCTTGATAAATCATCCAAAAACTCGGGCAGTCCTATGTTCCGTAATAAACATTTATGTACACAATGACTGCAGACAACTGCTATGAACTGAATATAGATGACACTGATATTTCTATATGAAAACAGTATGAAAATCTACTTGCTACTTTGATTTATTTTGGGTCAACTCACAGTTGAGTCTATAGACTGTTCACCTCCCTCAACCCTAGGAAGCTTCTGTGTCCTAAATCTTCTCTCTCTTGCTGGTGACCGGTCCCTCTCAGGTTGAAAACACACCTAGGTCATTCTTCCTGCTATCAACTCTATTTCTCCTTTTCCCTCTCCGTGGAATCAAATGTATTTACTTCCTGTCTTAGAATGTTAATGCAACTATTATCTCTGTGTGTAATGTTTAATCCTATTATCCCTCCCTGTTTATGTTCTCAGTGCACTCCTACCTGGCTTCTTCCAAATACCCCTCTGAAACTGTTTCTCACTCCTAACCCAGAATCTTTATCTCCCTTGGTCTCTGTCTACAGTCACCTCTTCTTCTGATTCCTTGTCTGCTCCCTGTGATGGTTCTCCTACAGTCCGAGAGAGAGACGCGGAACAAACCATGGTGCTCTGCCTGTTCATTGCACGCCTGGTCCACCATTCTCTTAGTATATGACCTTGGACAGCTCCCTCACCTACCTGAGACTGTGTTTTCTTGTCTGTGTCATGAGGATAACAGCAGTGCTTAATTAACTTCCAGGAGGTCATACATGTACAGCATTTGATGTGTGCTTAGAGTATGGTAAACCATGGTAACAATAAACACATGCTGTCAGATACTTGGCAGCCTTGGCTGGTGGCTCAAGTGGATAGAGTTTGGGCCCAGCATATGGATATCCTGGGTTTGATTCCTGGTCAGGGCACACAGGAGAAATGACCGCCTGCTTCTCACCCCTTCCTCTCCCCCTTCTCTCCCTCTTCCCTTCCTCTACACTCCCACTTTCTTCCCTCTTCCCTCCCATTCCCCTCCCTCTCCTCTCTTTCCCTCTTCCCCTCCCACAGTTAGAGGGTTGAGTGTTGAGCATGGCCCTGGGCTCTGAGGATAGCTCTTTTGGAGCATATCAGCCTCAGTCACTAATAATAGCTCAGTACTCAAGCATCAGCCCCAGATGGGGTTGCTGGGTGATCCAGTTGGGGTGCTGGCAGGAGTCTGCTTCACTAACTCCCTTCTCAGAAAAAAAAAATAAAGAAAAAAGCAATTATCATAGCACATTTCTTAAAAACCAATTAAGATAACATCTATGATAAAATTCTCTTTGTCCTGTACTATATAATTTTCAAAAATGCCACTCTTGCTTAAAGTGTTTAGGTATTTTCAAATAATGTCAACAATCTATTAATTAAAAGAAATATTTTCTATTTATTTACAAATTAGATTTGAAAAATATATTTAGATACATAGTTTGACATAAAAATACCTTTAATGTCATCATCTTGGTAAAATTCCTTCTAATATTCACCTGCATTGTGTTATGTCTGGATTTGACAGGGAAAAGATGGCAGTGTAAACTCTGGCCATAAAAGAGCTCACACAGGTTACATTGTCAATAGGATTTGGCAGAAAGCAGCCTATATGAATGGACTGTACATAAATCTGTGTATGCAAGCAGTGAGAACAGCCTTAGTAATTTCCGACTCTGTCATTCCTGAGAGCCCTAGTGCAGGCTGGGAAGTGGTTTCTGTGAATGGACAGCTGATCTGGCCCTCACCTATGGAGCACATGTGCATTTAAAGTAAGTTTCCAACTATTTATGATAAGAACAAGAAACAACATGTTATTTCACTTAACATTCCATTGTTTATAAGGCTGGTGGGTGGCAGAAAGAATTTTTTCTTTTTTAACAGCGTTCATATTTTTGATATATTTTCCTCGGTCAAGCCCAAGATGTGTAAATATAACGGAAAGTGTTTTTTTTCAAGGCTGAAGTTTATGATTTCCAAACATGCAGCTCTCAAATCTGCTTAAGACGTTACTATGCAACCCAGTTTTATTTTTTCATCCATTTGCATTTTTCGATGTGTTTCTCCGGCGCTCGGGTTATTAGAGTTGGCGGCTGCCTGGTACAGATAGTGAGCCCGCACTGTGTAGTTGTCTGCACGGAAATCACCCGGGGCCGCGGCTGCCGAACTCCCCCCTTATCATATCTGGAACACAGATTGGCGCTGCTAGTCATATTCCGGCACCTGTGAATCACCGGGCCTTGTCATACTCCCAGTCACAAAGTAGCCGATGGGAAAGGAGCCAACGACTTGAGGCATTTGCAAGGGAAAAAAGAAAAAAGAAAAAAAAAAGTCCAATTTCAGCATTATTCATTGGAAATGCTTTTGTGAAAGCATTTACTTCAGTTTCTGAGACTCTGGCAATAACTTTAATAGGCAATGCATAATCCTGCTTTTTTGGAAGAAATGTCCCTACGTGCTGAAGAGTGAAGGTAATTATGGAGAGCTACAGGTAAAATGGCAAGCTTGGGAACCCAGAAGTGAATGACCATCCGTGCTTTATGTATATTACCAATAAAACCTGCCACTTCAATGGACAATGGACAAGCCAGGTCAACATCGGTGATTTAGGATAATTCTCTCAATCATATTAGTGCCTTATAATTTTATCTTATCTTCTCATAAATGTGACATGAATTGCACAAAAGTAAAACTTAATTTTTATAATTATGTTTAGAAACTTAACAAATGCATTCAAGGTAGATCCTGAAAAATGCAGCAAACAAATTTGGAAAAAAAACCCATAAGTCTTTTAAATGAAAATAAAATCTATCAGCAATATAAGCAAAGTAATACTACACATATTTTAAAACATTGTAAGTATTCTAGCCCTGGCTGGAGAGCTCAGTTGCTTAGAGCACAGAAATCACCAGTTCAATCCCCAGTCAGGGCAAATGCAGGAACAGATCAATGTTCCCCCCTCTCTCTCTCTCTAAAATCAATTTTTTAAAAATATAAATATTGCATTTTTATCTCTACCTATTTATGCTTCTCAATAAATTAAGTTCTCATCTTTATGTACATATTACTTCATCCATTCTCTGAGTTAAAATTGTGACCCTTTTCTATAACCTCCCTGGAGATACTAGGACACACACACACACACACACCCCGCACAAACACCCTACAACTTCCTACTACGTTTAGGTTCTTTCAAGTCAGCTCAAACCTATGTTGAATTTGTGAATCTTTTCAAAAATTGTTCACTAGGAATTTAGCATCTGCTGCTGGCCCTGAGTACTCTGCGGTGCCAAGATGGCGGAGCTAAAGCAAATACAGAGGAAAAGTCATTTCTTTACCAGGGAACATGTAGACTTTCCTTAAAGTCAGCGTTCTGAAATTTTTATTTCGTAAGCACCAACTCTGGTGGTATAGTCTGAAAAAGACATCTCAAAGGACTGTAGCCCGATAATTCAGGGAATTCTGCCCATTCAACTTTTTCTTAGTTGTGTAATGGATGCTAGCATTTAAAAATGTCGGTGAAATCTTTCAATAAAAACACTTGATACAAAATCATTTCCAAATATATTTAGCTACAGATTCCCTCCTTCCCCTTCACACACTGTAGCCCAGGGAAAACATTTTGTTTGGGAAATCTACCTTGAAGGAAGTATGTCATTGTGTCAGTTCAGAAAGATTCAGGCATCTTTCAGACCAGAGGAACAGGGGGCTAGGTCCTTATCCTACAGCAGTAAGCTTGTTACTTTTTTAAACCAATGCTGTTCTTAAAAAAAAAACAAAATCATCTCAATAACACTACATTTTAGTAATCCAGACCCTCACTTGATTTACTAACAAGAATATCAGTCTTTCCTGGGGGCGGCATTCTGGAGTTTTCCCAAGGGAGGGGTCTGAGTTTCCAGTCTTTCAGGAGGTGATGTCTAATACTCATCACCGTTTATGGGGATATAGGAATTGTGCTTTGCAGAAATGCATCCATATAAAGTGAGGTGACCTTTTGAAATATGAAGATTACTGTCGCACATATAAAAGAATTTCCACAAATTTATATGAAATAGACCAAAAATATATCAGGAAAATAAGCAACAACTGTGAATAGGCAATTTTCAGAAAAGGAAATATAAAAGGTCTATCCATAGACAGACATTTACTTTCAATAATGGACATGAAATGCAAACTGGGGAAAAAATGAGAAAGCATTTTTTTTTTACCCATCAGATTGTCAAAATTAGAGAGTTCTCACATCTAGAAATGGTGACAATTCAGGGGACTCAACGCTATTTCATTACTGAAGTTATGGATTATCACAGTTTTCAAAATTATATACTGTCGATAGCTATTAAAAGTATGTCTATATTGGCCTGACTCGTGGTGGCTCAGTGAGTCAAGCATCGAGCTGGAATGCAGAGGTTGCTGGTTCAGAACCCCAGGCTTGCCTGGTCAAGGCACATATGGGAATTGATGCTTCCTGCTCCTCCCCCCTTCTCTCTCTCTCTTTCTCTCTCTCTCTCTCTCTCTTTCTCTCTCTCTCTCTCTGTCTCTCTTCTCTAAAATGAACAAATAAATTTTTAAAAAGTATCTATATTACCTTTGACCTAGAACATTTAATTCTTTAGGAAGATATATGTGTGTGTGTGTATATTATATAAATATAAGACATTTCTAAATTCCTTTGTGGATGAATTCTTCAACCTCCGTAGCTTCTCACCTCCCAGCTGTCTTCAACCACCCTATGTCCACTCCCTTTTCCTTCTCTGTGCTCATTACCCCGAGCATTGCAGTGGGATAAGTCACGATGGAGCAGAACATCTGAATTTGCACTGCCTTTGGTGATGGAGGTCTGAACTCGTTGTCATCGCTGCTGGCTAAGTAGCTAGTGCCACCAACCCACGTAGTCACAGTCTCCAAATGCTCTCTACTCCCACTGACTTGTGCTATGTATGACAACAGATCGCTGAGGTTTGGGGAGGAATGAGGCCGGGCTCTCTCTGGCCCTGCCCAAACCTTGACACTACAGCTCTCTGGAAATGGAGCTCTCATCCAAATCACACACCTGTAGGAACTCCTCCCCAATGCAGCCAAGGTTCAGGGGGCAGACAAGAAAGGTTCCAGTGTGAGAAACAAGCTGAATTGTGGGTGGCTCTCCCTTCTGACTCTTTGTCTTCAGAGACTGGTTTACTGGTCAAGACCCCTTCTACCTTCAGGATAAAATAAAGCCTCCCAGGAAAACTTCACCCTTGTCTGCAGTCTGGCCTTGGGAGCAGCAGTCCGAGCCTCGGACATGCTTGGGTAGCATTGCAGGTCAGTGGTGAGGCAGAAGGCAGGTGGGAGCTCAAGTTCCCTGGAGGCACCCCACTCCTGGTGCAAATCAGCTGGGGGGTGTTAGCACTCACCCTCACCTGCCTCTAGCCCCTTGCGTACCAAGCCTCAAGCACAGCTAATTATATTGAGGAAAGGCTGATACCCAGCCAACTCACAACTATTGTCTGACCCTGGTCCAACAAAACGTCCTGCTAAAGTAAGATCATAGAAGTTTTCCTATTGAGGCTGTCTCGTGGCTTTCTAGACGAGTTCTCTTCATACTCAGATCCGGAAGCGACTATTTTTCTGTCCTTGTTCACCAAACTCATTCGTGTTGGCCGCGTGTGCTTACTCTCTCCTGTTCATAAAGCTTGTTCTCCGGGGTTTCAACCCATCCTACTCTTCAGGTTTAATTCCTGCCTAGTTGTCTTTGTTTCTGGATCCTCTTTTTTTTTGCTCAATTTTTAGTTCTGATGACCCTTAAGGTGAGTCCTCTACGGCTTTCTTTATTTTTTCCATAATGAGATTAGCCATATCCTGAGGGTCACATTCAATCATTATTTTTTACCTCTAAGCCTATATATCTCTCCCAGTGATTTCCAACCTACTAGCAGTTCTGCCCACCATCCCATTCAGTGGTGTCTGACGACACTTTTTTACATCTGGGTGGGAGCTATTGTCATCCCACAGACAGAGGCCAGAGATGCTGTGAACCATCATACAGGACGTCGTGCACAGGACAGCCCCCCAACCAATACCCAGCCAAAACGCGAATAGTGTTGAGGTGGAAAACCTGTAGCCCAAACGTGTTCTGCTCTAGAATCACGTGTCCAACAGCACCACTCCATGCCCAGGCGGTCCGCACACTTCATGTGGCAGAAATAGATGGACATCTTGTATTTTCTTCTCCAGGTGTGTGCTTGCTTCTCTTAATCCGGGAGTCCCCAAACTTTTTTCACAGGGGGCCAGTTCACTGTGCCTCAGACTGTTGGAGGGCCGGACTATAAAAAAAGCTGTGAACAAATCCCTATGCACACTGCACATATCTTATTTTAAAGTAAAAAGACAAAACTGAAATAAATACAATATTTAAAATAAAGAACAAGTAAATTTAAATCAACAAACTGACCAGTATTTCAATGGGAACTATGCTCCTCTTACTGACCACCAATGAAAGAGGTGCCCCTTCCAGAAGTGCGGTGGGGGCCAGATAAATAGCCTCAGGGGGCCGCATGCGGCCCGCGGGCCGTAGTTTGGGGACCCCTGTCTTAATCCATCTCGGGAGATGGCAGCATCATCCACTTTACCTCCCTGAAAGTACAGAGTTGGACTTCCACTTGCCTTTTTCTCACTCATAACCAATCCATGAACAAATCTGTAAGCTCCACCCCAAACCTCGTTCTAAGAGGAAACATCCATCTCTCTCCATTTCTATGGCTGGAGCCCCGACCTCTCTTGCCTGGCCTATGGAAGGAGCCTCCTAACTGCTGGCCTGGTTTTTGACCTCTCTATTCATTCTCAGTTCAGCTAACGAATTAAAAATAAAAAATCTATGGCATTGCTCCTCTGTACCCTGAGTGTTGTGCTTTAGCACTTAGTAACACTGGAGTCCTAGCCCGGTGTCCCCTCCCCATCGCCTAAGCCCTTATTCATAACACTTCTCACTCGGAGACAGATCACAACGGTTGCATCTCCCCACAGGCCCCCCTATTGTGCTTCTTTCTTTCCGGAAAGTTCTGTTGCAAGACCCTCCCAGACGCTGGCTGCCCCTGTCATTCATTCCCGTCTCAGCTCCAGGGTCCTGTTTCCTGACTGTGCTTTCCTGGCCATGCAAAATAAAATGGACCCTCCCACGCACTGGTACTGTGGGTCACCCTGTTTATTCACAGCACTTGCGACTGCTTTGTGAATTTTTAATATCGTCTTTATTTAGATATAATCAACCTGAACATTACGTCACGTTGATGTGGACAGCATAATGATTTAATGTCTGTACGTATTTTGTGAAATGATCACCACAATCAGTTTGGTTCACATTCGTCAGCATATAGTGTTACCAATTTTCTCCGTCTGATGTAAACTTTTCATACCCGTGCTCTTAGCAACGTTCACATAGAAAATACAGTGTTAATAACTGTAACCCCCATGCTGTAGATTATGTGTTTTCCCATGACTTACGTATTTTGCAGCTTGAGCTTGGGACTTGGGAGCCCCTCCCCCATGTTGCCCACACCACACACTTTGCACTTCTTACCTCCCACAGCCCTCACTCGGTCCTCTGTATCCACAGGCTCAGCGGCTTTTAAATTATTTTTTGGTTTCCTTTTGTTTGTTTTCTTTTGGATTCCACATGTAAAGAATACCGTATGGCATTTCCCTGCATGACATAGTTCACAGTGGGATGCCCTAATGGCCATCCATATGGAACTCACGGAGCAAGGTTTCCTTCTTCATTATATCTGAAGAATATTCTTGAATAAATGTGCCTGCATTTCATCTAGTCCTCTATCCGTGGATGCTCGTGTTACTGCCACATCTTGGCTATTGTAAATAACGCTGCAATGAACATGGGGGTACAGATACCTTTTAAAATTAGTGTTTTTGTTTTCTTCCGATAAATACCCAGAACGGAAATTGCTGGATCATGTGGCATTTCTATTTTTAAAATTTCTTAAGAACCTTCATACTGTTCATATATATATATATGCATATATGTGTGTGTATTATGCATATATATACATACATATATATGCATATATATATATAAATGCTACTCCATATATATGGAGTAGATATTTTGTTGGAGTGCCCTGAAATATGAGTAGCATATATATGTGCTCCTCATTTTTTCTTACTATCTGGTTTGCTGCTGAGTTCAGCATAATTGAGGCATTATAGTATTTCATAATTAGCAAAGCCTAAGCTTATATAATAAATATCCTTTGGTAATTAGTATACCCAAGAATAGAATAGACTCACTCAAATCATTACAAAAGCTCACATATATTAAGGCCTAATTATGTTGCAAGCTATATTCTAAGTGCTTTACATATTCTAACCTACTTGATGTTCACAATAACCCTAGGAGATGGTGATTATTTTATTACTTTCTAATTTAAAAAAAAAAAGAAACTGTGGCAGAGAGAGATAAGTAACTCGCCAAAGGTCACACTGTACTAAGTGTGGAGGTGCCTTTGGAACCCAGGTGGTGTGCCTCCCCAGTCCGTGCCCTTTCCTGCTATCTCTTCATTGTTGATGAATATCATGTAATTAACTTTTCAAAGGGCTTTATACACAGAAGGTAACTAAATCCTTTCTAAATGTAACTTTTTAAAAAGTTCTGCCTGTGGATTTATTGCCTTCTGCACTACACAATTAAACATCTCTCAACCCTTCACTAAATCCAATGATAAATAATATTTCTGCTTCACGATATGCTTTAAAATTATTTTTTTATCCTCTATGAAAATGCAAGACTGGAAATGAAAATACAGACGTATCCCTGCATAGTAGAATGGGGGCGGGAGAAACCAGGAGAGCAAATACCACTAACAATGTATCTTGGTAGGGTAACGGTCCATTTTTAGCAAAGAGCAAAATAGACATTACATGACACGCTTTTGAGATGATCTTTTATGTGTGCCGATGATGAACAATCCAAATACATCAATAAAAACAAAATTTAAGAGTCAAAAGATAACTAAAAGCTCTTTCATTGTCCTTTCTAGCTAAAATAACACATTTGTTATTTTTAACCACAAAGAACCATAGTAATTTTCACAAAAGACTTTAAGATTAAAGATATTCGGCAGCGACAGATTCACATAACAACCATGAAATGCAAAAATAAAAATCTACATTAAAAGCATATTAGAGGCCAGCAGGAAACAGAGAGCAATGGAAAAATTTCAGAGTAAATGACTCGCTAGGTAGCCGGTTCAACACTGAGAGCCATCTGGTCTGTTTTCCTGCTCCGTATGCATTGCCCTCACTCAGGTAGATGTGGACATGGCTTCTGGTCCCCTAATTACGTGGGATCAGTGAGAAATTGTAGGGAAGAATTGCACAACCAGGTACTTCTTTTATTCTTTCTGTGGAATTTATTGAGATGACACTGGTTAACAAATTATACCTGTTTCAGGTGCATAACTCTCCAACACATCTGTACACTGGGCTGTGTGTTCACCTCCCAAGCCCAGTCTGTATCCATCACCATTTATCTTCTATATACGGTCCTCCACCTCCTCCAGCCCCCACAATGAACACACTGTTGTCGGGGCCCATGAGCTATTTCTCTCTCTCTCTCTCTTTCCTTGCTTGCTCAGTCCCTTCACCCCACCTCAGCCTACCTCCCTCACCTCTGACAGCTGTCAACCTGCTCTCTCTCTATGAGTCTGTCTCTGTTTTGCTTGTGAGTTCATTTTGTTCATTAGTTTCCACATAAGGGTGAAATTATACAATACTTGTCTTTCTCCGACTGGCTTGTTTCATTTAGCATAATGCTCTCCAGGTCCATCCATGCTGTCACAAATGGTAAGATGTTCTTTTTTATTATGGCCCAATAGTATTCCTTTATACATGTACCACAATTTTTTTAACCACTCATCTACTAATGGGCAGTTGGGCTGCTTCCAAATCTTGGCTGTTGTAAATAACACTGCAGTGAACATAAGATGCATATATGCTTCCGAATTAGTGTTTTGGTTTTCTTTGGATATAGTCCCAGAAGTGGAATTGCTGGGACATGAGGCAGTTCCATTTTTAATTTCCTGAGATAACTCCATACTACTTTCTACAGTGGCTGCCCCAGTCTGCATTCCCACCAACAGTGCATGAGAGTCCCCTTTGTTCCACATCCTCAGCACTGTGAGGTGGCATCTCATTGTGGTTTTAATTTGCATTTCCTGATGATTACTGATGTTAATTAAGCATCTTTCCAAGTTTATTGGCCATTTGTCTGGCCTCTTTGGGGAAGTGTTTATTCAGGTCCTTTGCCCATTTCTTAATTGGATTGTTTTTTGCATATGTTGAGTTTTGTAATTTCCTTATAAATTTTCGATATTAACTCCTTATCAAATGTATTGGCATATATGTTCTCCTGTTCAGTTGGTTGTCTTTTCATTTTGTTGATGGTTTCCTTTGCTGTACAAACCCTTTTTAGCTTGACGTAGTCCCATTTCTTTGTTTTTTCTTTTGTTTCCCGAGCCTGAGGACTTATATCAGAAAAAGTATTGCTGTGAGAAAGGTCTGAGATGTTCTGCCTGTTTTTTTTTTTCTAGGAGTTTTATGGTTTTGAGCCTGATATTTTAGTCTTCCATTCGTTTTGAGTTTATTCTTGGATATGGTATAAGAAGTGGTCTAGTTGCTCTTTTTAATGCATATACCTATCCAAATTCCTCACTATCATATTTATCCCGTTGTGAGTTTTTGCCTCTTTGGTCAAATATTAATTGACTATAATGGTCTGAGGTTATTTTGGGGCTCTATATTCTGTTCCATTGATCTATGTGTCTGCTTTTATGCCAGTACCATGCTGGTTTGATGACTGTGGCCTTGTAGTATAGTTAGATATCAGGTAGTATGGCTCCTTCAACCTTGTTATTCTTTCTCAAGGCCACTGTTGCTATTCCAGGTATTTGGTGGTTCCATATACATTTTTGGAGTATTTGTTATAGTTTTGTGAAATACGTCATTTTATTTTGACAAGGTAGTTTCCCATTAAAAATTAAGTTTCAAAAGGATCTTGCACTATGGTAACAAAAATATTCACTTGGAAAAAACATGCACTTGAGATATTTCTGCTTTTATTTTCTAAATCTTAATTTTACAATATCCATCTCAGTTATTGTAAGTTATCATCATTACATGACCGATGAAGACATGGTGGGATTTCACATGTGCTAAGGGGCTGATCTTAAGACTAGGACGAGGCTACTTTGAGGGACAGGAGAAAAAAAAGTGCCAATGTCTGTGTACCTGAGAGAGAAGGGTATTGCGAGAAATTGGAGAAGTCAGCAAGGTTCAGAACAATGAGCTTGGGAAGGCAAGTCAAGAAATTTCAAATTCATTCTGGGAGCAGTAGCAAAAAATACTGCGATACATAAGTAGTGTTGAAACTTGATTCTATCCACGTCTTATTAAAAGAAAGAATTCGCTCTGACATCAACGTGGATAGTGAATGAGGTTGGGGGTGGGAATGCAGACCGCAGAAGGATGGTGCGTTTCCCTTAGCAACCTAACCTGTCACCGTGGGGGGAGAGTGGGGGGGGATGAGCTCTAGTGCTGCTGGTGGGAGAAGTAAGCCATTTATTTATGAGAATTAACAGATTAAAAACTTGAGAAAAAAGTGTTTTTGTCCTGAAAGCTTCTATTATATCATAGCAAAAGAGACACCCAGAAATCATCCCTGTGGCCAGGTGACTGTTTACATTACTTGTTTTGTTTACTCTAAATCAGTTTTGCCCTTACTCGCTGAGAGGGCTCCTATAGAGAGGGGCTTTGGCCTGACGCTTGCCCAGGGCGGACCAGAGCCACAGGCGTCATCCGAGCAGCAGGAGTGACAGCAGGTCCTCCCAGGGGTCCAGGCCGCCCCACCCCACTGAGCCAGGAGTTGGAGCACACTGGCACCCCACCACCTCTGAGCACCCCTTTTTCTTTCTAAATCTTATCAGAAAGTCAGGCTAGGACTGCAGTGAGAAGTGATTTTGCTATCAGGACTGTGTAACACTCAAGTGAACGGCTATGAATTTACAACAGGCACTACCTCTGTTCATAAATTAGTATCTAAATGTTATTAATATTGCCAGCCTTTGGATCTTACTTGTTCTGAGGATACAATAAAACTCAGTTAAAATACAGTGTGTTGTAACTCTAGGCACCAGGATGTCATTTGTAACATGTTGACAGTTTGGAAAAATAAATCCTTGTGTGTAATATTATGTATGCAAATACTAAGGACACTGTTCTTAGTATTTTTGGCTTTTGGTTCCAAGAAAACTGAGTGAGGTCCTGTTGGAAAGAAAGGATGATCAGGAGAGAGTCTTCTACTGCTCCTGTCTCTGCAGATCGATCCCAGCCTCTCACTGCTTTGCCTCTAATTAGGATAAAATATTTTAGTGGTTCAAGCCAGTTTGTTTCAAGTACACTCTTTGCTGCATATCATGTGAAGCCATGACTTTATTTCATCTCAGCGATATTTGTGAGGTAGTGTAAATAAAAATCTCTCAGATATTAATGCGGTTCAGTGAAAAGCATGTAAAAAACTCAAGTAACTAATATAACACTTGAAAAAAAGTTCATCTCAGATTAATAACTCCTGCCTGGTGGTATTTTATTTTTATTTAGTAGAAATGAAATTCTCTATGACAGCTCACTCTGGAAACTTCTGGCAAAGACATTAATTCATGTGCTTCTCATTGTCGTCGACGAGTGGAATATGCTGGAATCTACATCCATGACCTGAATAATGTACCCTGCCATTTCTGTTTTTGCTCTCAGACATAAAACTCATTAGCTTTTGTGGTTACAGTGCACATGCATTCAACAGAGAGGCATTTAATTATTACGACCAAGGAGGTGATTTTAATGTTTTGGAAAAAAAATAGAAAGAAACTAAATGAGGAAAACTTTTTAAAGTTGCCCTGTAATTGCACTAAGTATAACAATGCATCATCCTTTATATTTTTTACCGAATACCAATAAGTGATATGTTTTATTTTAACAGGCTATTGGCTCCGAGACGTATGTTCCTCTTCCGAAAGGTAAGTGCCTTTTAAGAAATGTTGTATAAAATGATCATGGCTTCTGATTTATAGTTTTGAAGAGCCTATTAATTTTGAAGCCCTGTGGCTGACAGCTGTGTTGTTCAGAGGCGAGGATATGTAGCACTAATTACTTAAACTCTGGATTATTGTCCATGGTGCACACATTATATGTAAGGACCGAACTGCGTATTTTTCTATTTTATTAATAATAATCCATTAACCTGGTGATCGTGAAAGAAATACTTCTTGAAGGAAAATACACAGAACACAGTTTCCTTTGATCTCTTTGTTTCAGTTCTAGGTGGTTTTTGATATTGTCATGGAAATTACCAGCCATTTGGGGCTGGTTGTCCTTTTGTTTGTTTGTTTGTTTGTTACTGGCCTTTCTTTGTTAATTGTTTGGTTGGTTGGTCAGGATTCAAGAAGGCCTTAGTTGTTTCGAAATTTAAAAATGGTGGTATCTTCAGAAAAGTGTACAGTATAGCACTATATGTATTGTATTCCTTACTTGACTACATCTACGTGGTAACGTTTAGTAACAGATGAGGTTTAACCATGAGTTAAGTTTTATTGCTGATGCAACCTAGCATTTAAATGTTCAAGAATCCTATGAGGTTTATGAGTAAATGTACATGTTTAAATATTGTGTATGTTACACTTCATTAGGTAACAGGAATCGAACAGATCGTGGTTTTATTTCTCGGCATTCAGCCAGGCAGGTTGTTATAATTTACTGTGTATCTGGCACAGGGTCTGTTTCTCTGAACAAGTCGTGGTCCCTGTCTTCGTGAGACGCTGTCAGCAGCCTCCCCGGACTACACCCACCTCTGGTACTGCTCCTAGTTCTGTCTCACTTGTTTTATTTCCAAAGTTGTCACTGTTATCCTTGTGGATGCTGTAGCAAGAGGCAACCCATTGTCTTCAGGGCATGGGGACCTTGCTGTGGGTTGTGCTAACAGATATGTTTAATTATGGTGTTAGGATATGTAAATTCATAAGTTATCGTTTATTCACCCAAGAGTTTTATTACATAGTCTATATTACTGTGACTAGGTAAAGTTGGCATATTAGGTTGACTTACAACAAACTAATCATTATGTCAAATTGTTTATTTAGTAAAGAAAGGCACATTAAAAAAACAACCACATTACTTTAGAAACTTTTGCACTGCTACTAGTAGGACCCCACAGAACTGCTAAAGAGGGACCAGAGCACAAGCCACAGGTTCTTCATGTCAGAGTGGGACGTTAACTATGATAAGATGGCAACAAAGTTCTTATTATAAGTTTTGTCTTAACTGTATAAACTTAGTTATAATCATGATAACTTATCAACAAGCTATCATAATACATGATAAATGTAGCATTCAGACTACATTTCACAAAGACAACTGCGTGAAGTAAAATTTTCAAACATTTCTTAATTTTTCCCCAACTGCCTATAAATTCTCTGGTGACAAAAACACAGGTTTTGAGGTCAACTGAGATTCACATGTGAACCTAGCTGCAGCTCGTACTCTCTGTGTGACCTCAGGCACGGAAGCACAGAAGCCAAATATACACTTCTTTTTCCTACACATACCTACTGGTGGTCAAGCTTAATTTGTAAATTGTGCACAGTAAGATGTTAACAATAACAACTAACAGTAAAAAGAAACAATTATAACGATGTACTGTGATAAAAAGTTGCGTGGTGCTCACTTCGGCAGCACATATACTAAAATTGGAATGATACAGAGAAGATTAGCATGGCCCCTGCGCAAGGATGACACGCAAATTCGTGAAGCGTTCCATATTTAAAAAAAAAAAAAAAAGTTGCGGGAATACGGTTTCTGAAAATATCATGGTGGCACCAGACTCCTCCTCCTTGTGAGGCTGTGAGATGACACGGGATGAAATGCCGTGAGGCGTGGGAGGTCACCGTAACAGCGCATTACACCACAGGGGTGATGAGCAAAGAGCACCACAGTAAATGAGCTGGCAGACCCGACGGCCGCTAGATCTCAGGTACAGACACTAAGTGATTGATGGGCAGGGCACCTCTGCAGGGACCTGACAAAGGGGTGGTTGGTCCATGTCCTGGGCAGGAGATGGTTTCAGAAGGCATGAGCTCTCCTACTCAGGAAGGGGTGCAGTTTGAAATTTATGAACTATTTATTTCTAGAACGTTCCCTTAACGTGCTCAGACTGCAGTTGACTGCTGGGAACTGACACTGTGGGAAAGAGGAACCATGGGGACGGGGGAACTACAGTGCCTGGGTTGCCGGACTGTTTGCAGCAAAGATGCTGAAAGTGCTTTGTCGGTTTCCTGAGTCCTTCCAAGAGTGAGTCTCTTGTGTGTCCACACAGCCCCAACCAATGCCTTGTTGCTCTGACTATAATATTATGATTTGTTCTTTTCCTTTCATGTTGCTTTTGTGCACTTAATGTTTGCTTTGGGGGCACGAATCTGATAGGGTAGTAACTTCTGAAAATAAAGGCTTTGCATCATGCTAATTATTATGTAAAGAGGTTATATGTTCTGTCGGTGGTGTCCACGGATATATCCCACAGACATTTGTGAGTACAACTCTCCTTTGAATAGCTCATTATATCTTTTAAATATTTATTGCTTTCTTGTCTTGCCTTCAGTGTTTGCTGTCCAGAGACCTAGCCTTCTTCTCTAGCTACTGAAGCTTCTTTTGTTCCTTCATCTAGGAAAACAAATTTTTGCAATTTTTACAATGTTTTCTCTTAAAAACACTGCAGGTAATTGGATAAAGAACTGAAAATGATTCTGTAGCATTCCTTGTAATACAGGGTGGGGCAAATATAGGGTTACAATTGTAAGTGAAGCAGTTTATTCTTGTGTTGTTATTTGTATCCTATTGTATTATTTTCCATACAAAAAACAGTAAATCTGAATGTAAGGAACATGATGATTTATCTCTGTATCATGGGCAATTATTTGAGGCCAAAAGTCTTTCCCAAGAATCTCTGTAAAGTATAAAATAGAGTTGCTTCCTCTCTATTCTTACTATAAAACTTGTGCATGCTTACAATACTTCTCATTCATGTTCTCTTTCTCTCTTCCTCCAATCTCTCACACTGCCTATTGAAAGCAAAACAAGACAGCCTGATCAGTCAGTGGCACAGTGGATAAAGCATCAGACTGGGACACAGAGGACCTAGGTTCAAAACCGCAAGGTCACCAGCTTTAGCATGGGCTTTTCTGGTTTGAGCAAGGTTCACCAGCTTGAGACCAAGGTCTCTGGCCTGAGCATGAGATTATGGACATGACCCCATGGTCACTGGCTTGAGTCCAAAGGTTGCTGGCTTGCAACCCAAGGTCACTGGATTGAGCATGAGATTATGGACATGACCCCATGGTCACTGGCTTGAGTCCAAAGGTTGCTGGCTTGCAACCCAAGGTCACTGGCTTGAGCCCAAGGTTGCTTGCTTGAGCAAGGGGTCACTCACTCTTCTGTAGCCCCCTGGTCAAGGCACATATGAGAAACAATCAATGAGGAGCTGCAACGAAGAACTGATGCTTCTCATCTCTCTCCTTTCCTGTCTGTCCCTCTCTCTGTCTATCTCTCTGTCTCTGTCTCACTAACAACAACAACATTCAACGTCATAAATTGATATCCAGGCCTCTTGTGAAAAACTTAGCACATTATCCTCTGTATTTGAAATTCCCTTCATACTGTTCTTCAATCCCTCCCACATTTTATTAGTTTCTTTCAAAAATGTAAGTATAATTTACATTTTTAATAGTATGTTATTCCTCACAAATTTTGTACACCTTAGCCAGACTGTATGGTTAAGATTAGAAGGTAATACTACATTTGTGCTTCTGGCCAGAAAACAGAGGCAGAGATGACTTGGCAACGTCACAGACTCAAAGACGGGGTGTTACTAGGGTTTCCGACACCTAGTCCAGTCCGGGCAGGCAGATACTATTCTATCGCTTACAACCAATTATCACTATCTTCCTTTAATGGATTTAACCCCACATACAAAAATAGGAGAAAGATGAAAACCAAAGAAAATGGAGAGGCCAGAATAATGTGACTTACCAGGATAAGTGGACTCACCTGGCTACTTGCCAGGATAGACTCTGTGTTGACTCGAAGCTTAATTAAGAAATAGAATAGAGAGTAAGAAAAAAAAATGAGAATAGTTTACCCATAATAAAAGAAAAATTTATTTTATTATTTTTTTTTATTTTTATTTTTTTTCATTTTTCTGAAGCTGGAAACAGGGAGAGACAGTCAGACAGACTCCCACATGTGCCCGACCCGGATCCACCCGGCACGCCCACCAGGGGCGACGCTCTGCCCACCAGGGGGTGATGCTCTGCCCATCCTGGGCGTCGCCATGTTGCGACCAGAGCCACTCCAGCGCCTGGGGCAGAGGCCACAGAGCCATCCCCAGCGCCCGGGCCATCTTTGCTCCAATGGGGCCTTGGCTGCGGGAGGGGAAGAGAGAGACAGGGAAAGCGCGGCGGAGGGGTGGAGAAGCAAATGGGCGCTTCTCCTATGTGCCCTGGCTGGGAATCGAACCCGGGTCCTCCGCACGCTAGGCCGACGCTCTACCGCTGAGCCAACCAGCCAGGGCAAGAAAAATTTATTTTTAAATAGAACTCTGTGCTTGAAAAATAAAATGTATGTATGACATTACTATAGATAGATCTTGAGAAAAAAAGTAGGAGACCCTGCATGTTACATTTTGCTGGAGACAGCTAGCTAATTCTGATAAGAGAAAAAAAACAAAGACAGTGATTTCCCCTGAGAAAATTTTAATTGAGCTATAACTGTCATTTCAAGAATTGCCAATCATTAACATTTGTTGATTTTTATCTCAAAATTGTATGTTGACTTATTTTCTGTTATTACTAAAAAGTGACTCCTGGGTTGTACTGCTTCCCGAAAATTCCTTTCTTCCTCTCAGTCCTTTCGATTACATGGGTGTGAAGGTACAACCGTTTGCTTCACTATTCTTGAGTCAAATTTACCAATTATTCCCATCATAGAACAATTTTTTTCTCCTCAACCTGACAATATGGTGTTTTTATTTTTGTTTCTTGATTGTTTTAATGGTAATTCTATATTAATTTTGATAAATTTATATAGTGAGGGTAACTGATCATGAGAGTAGGATCTTTTTGGAGGGAATTATCCATGCAATGAGTTTATCTGGAACTACAGGTCAGAAGTGGGATAGAAGTATGTGTTTAGCATGAGGATGGTCACTGCATGAGAAGTATTCAAATCTGAAGTTAGCCTTTCTAAATAAATTTCATTTTTTCACTATGCAGTTCTTCCTATAAAATAGAAAATCTAGAAAGTTCTTTTCATTGCATCCAGGATGTCATCTCTAGTACACAGTCTTTAGGACACACCTCATCTATCAGTGGTATCCTCACCTGTAGGAGAAGCAGAGGTACTTCTCCACGGTATTTTCTGATCATTGTGCTCAGTCATTCCCAGTAACCCTGCAATGTCTGAAAAGCTTCGTACCAAGTTCTCCTGAGCCACGGAGCTTCTTCTTCTTCTCTAAGTCAAGCCTACACTTGTGTATGCCTTTCAACTTCTGACATATTTTCTCTAGGAGTTTGGTCATTAGTATATTTATAAAAACTAAGTCTATATCACTGTTTTAGGTAAAAATTTAAAGCACAAAAAACAGATATGTACATTTTTTTATTTTAGTGAGTTTCATTCTGTGTGGAATAAAGGTCCCACGTTCTTTCTATTCTCCTGTATTTTGTCATTTGTTTTTATACATTTACATTGAACTAAATATAAGTCTGTCTCCCTCCAATTTAGAGTGATTTACAGAGTACAAAGGCCACATTTTTCTCCTCAGAATTTCCAAGGATTTTATTTTTCATTTAAACAAATATAACCAGTATAAAACCTTTCTATTGCAAGTAAGTAGAGATGTTCGGACTTGAATTATATAACATGAACATGGGTAAGCTTGGTTTTCCATAATGGAGTGTTTATTGTGGAAACAGTAGCAGTCAGTGCCCTCCAGGAGATGACGACCTCTGGCATCTCAGTGTGTTCTACTAGACATTTTCTAGAAATTTCCTTCTACATACAAAGGGAAGTTTACCTGTGCCAGGTGAACGTCAGCCCCCTTTCTTAGACACATGCTATTCCACCCTGCTCTCTGTCCCAAGAAGCATCAGGGGTCCCCTTGTCCTCTGGCTTCTTTGGGTTGAACATGGGAGAAGGCCTCCAAGGTCAGGAGAGAGGAGATGAGGTCAGGTTTTTACTGCCCTGGCTCCCTCCTCCCAAGGTTGCCTCAAGCCATCTTGACCATGGCTCTTAATTCCTGTCCATGGGCACTTCTCTAGACAGCTCCTCTGGGTCCTAGCACCTGCTTCTCCCCCTGTCTCTGCCGTCCGGACCAGACCATAAGAGTTCTTGGGTGTTGCCCTGGTGGGTTTTGTGAGCCCCCCCCCCACCTATACCTTTATAAAGCCTTCCTTTTTTTTTTTTCTGAAGCTAGAAACGGGGAGAGACAGACAGACTCCCACATGCGCCCGACCAGGATCCATCCGGCACGCCCACCAGGGGGTGATGCTCTGCCCCTCCGGGGTGTCGCTCTGCCGATACCAGAGGACCAGAGCCACTCTAGCACCTGGGGCAAAGGCCAAGGAGCCATCCCCAGCGCCAGGGCCATCTTTGCTCCAATGGAGCCTCAGCGGGAGGGGAAGAGAGAGACAGAGAGGAAGGAGAGGGGGAGGGGTGGAGAAGCAGATGGGCGCTTCTCCTGTGTGCCCTGGCCGGGAATCGAACCGGGACTTCTGCACGCCAGGCCAACGCTCTACCGCTGAGCCAACCGGCCAGGGCAATCCTTCCTTTCTTAACCCATCTGAGAATCATCCTAATGTGAGTACGCTATCTCCTTCTAGTTTCGAGCAAGACTATATGAATTAATTATATAATAGCATTTTAAACAGATCATTTGCATAAATGTGAAAATACAACCAAAGATAGGTTGGCCTTTATAATTAGACGGAGCCCTAGACAACCTCGAACGTCGTTGTCATCAGCATGCTCGCAGTTCAACCCCAGGCTAATTAGCATATATTTATCTGTTTGGTCACAATGGGGACTCTTTCCATTCATTTAGGCAACAAAGCACACATTTTTCATTTCTCTCTCACTTCTTCTGGAGAACTCAAAAATGAAAGTGCAATTTCATTAGGCTCTGACCTTTATAATGCTGCCTCTAAACAACCTCCTTATTAGTAAAATTTGATGGAAGTGCCTTTAGGGTAGATACAATGAATATTTATTTAGAACCTGGCTGTTGGCCAAGCTTTCTGCACCCTGCAGGCATAAATATTATATACCAGAGCAATGCACTTCCGGCGCACTTAGGATTCTTTTCTGCGCACGTTTGTGAGCGGCCCCCGGTGTCTGCGAGGCGCTTCTGAGAGAGCTCAGCTGTCAAAGGCTCGCTCGTGGGTGGGAGCTGGCCTCGGCATTTCCAGGCAATCAGGAAATGTTAAAGAGGCATAAATTCTGGTTCACTGTCTTAAGTTAAAGAGTGGAAATCTAGCGGAGAGCGTGCTAATGATCTTCGTCTCCTAAATTTTCCTTCAGTGGCATTTTCCCAATGGGGGTGGGGAAATAGTTACAGTGAAAACTGCTTGTATCCCTGAAGTGACTCTTCGGGACAGAGTGCTGAAAGCTCGCAAACATCTTTTTTTTTCTTTAGCACATGCTCTCTGTTATCATCGTGTTTGCCCGTGGAGAACGGGCCTGCCGCACCTCTCCACAGAATCACTGTCATTGAAGGTGAACAGGTGCACTGAATTATGGATGCTGAAGTCACGTCCTGCGAGGGAACCAATGGCATTATTTTTCAAAGCCCGATCACCTCCTGGAACAAAAGGATGGGGCTGTTTCAATGAGGTCGAGTTTCCCCGTCTTCCCCGTTCTTGGCAGGACTGTCAGCAACCCTGGGACGCTGCCGCGCTCGCGTCTGTAAATCACTCTAAGTGATGAGAGGAGCTGCTTGAGAAAGATGAAAATTTTATCACTTTCACTCCTCTGCGACTATTTTTAATATTTAATTTGTATTTGTGTTGAATACTCATTCCTCTTTACGCTCTAAATATTTTTGCTAAAAAGTATAGTCTCATAAAAACACAGGGGCTGATGTTTATGGTCTTTATTAATTTAATTTTTAATAAGTACTGTGCACAGGGAGGAACTTTATGAATCATTTTGATTGTTATCGAACTTGTCATCATTAGCTAAACCTACTCTTTCTTTCATTGAACTTGAAAACAAAAGTGACCCCCATGATATTTCATTCTCTCTACTTGGTATTTGTCGTCATTTGGGCAGAACATCTTCTACAGTATAACCCCAACTACCTAAGCTCTGTGCCAACTAGCTTGCTGTTCTTGTTAAATTCACAATCAACATTGATTGGATGGATAAGTAATTCCTGCCACATAGTATTCACTATCAATATAAAGCATGGACTCACAAATTCTGCAAGGGCGTTTTAAAATAACTATACCTCAGCGGTGTAGAAAAAATGGTTTCAGAGAGGCTGGTGCTGTTGTATGTGAATGAAGTATGTGCAGTAAATACAAATATTGATTAAAAAATAAAAACACAATCCCCTATTTTAGAAACTGGAAACTACAAATAAGTATTTGGAGAATAAGGAAGAGAGAGTTGGAAACAGTCTTTGTGTGTTATCAGGTAGGAGCCATTTCCTGTAGGTAAAAAAGTTCTACCAGAAAGAGTAGCCCCCAGAAGCCCAGGGCTTGCCCGATGGAAGGAAGTCAGATTTGATGGTTGTGAAGCAAACCTTCCTCGCTCTAGATTGCCTGTCTGCTGTGCACAAGGCAGGGGGGCTCAGCGGAGGAGAGAGAAGTGTTTAAGATTAGCAAGGACACTCCTAATCCTCCAAGAATATGAAATCCACCCAGGAAAGCAAAATATAAGAAAACCCCACAACATTAGTGAAACATACAGGACTCTGAAGTATCTGCTGAGAGATTCAATCATGATAAAAATCCCGGGAAGCCAACGGCGTGTGAACGATGTGTTATATGCGATAGTAAATATGAAAACGCTGTGTAAACTGCCAGGCGAGGTACAAGTGTGAAATATAACCATTATGTGTCTCACTACAAAGGAGTCTACGGTTTTCTGGCAAGCCCTCCTGAAATGATGTATGAGTTAGCTTTGGAGACAGAGCCAGCCTCAGGTTGGATAACGTCAGGTAACGGGGCTGGGGTAACAAAGGGAGCAAGAGTTTGGAATCCTTAGCAACAATTGGCTTTTTTTTTTTCTTATTAAGCCTTCAGAGTTCCTACTATTCTCATTGGCTAATAACAGGTGTTCATATTCAAGTAATAATTGTAAGGATTATTTCTACCTGCACTGAACCCATAATTGCAGTTATAAATGGTCAGTAGACTTCTTAGCCTGTCCATGGGGCTGGTGAATATTGTGTGTATAAACCACAGCATCTGTGTGTATGTCAACAGTAGTCACCAAGCTTTCCTACTGTAGAACTCTTTTAGTAAAAATATTTTCAGAACGCATACCCTACATATGCATATATTCTCATTTGTAGGTCCCTTGAATGTATTTTATACTATATCATGTGCCTCATAAAACATTCATAAAACCAGAAAGTCAATGAGGATGAGACTAAAAAAATAAACATAAATGGAAGTTCTACTTTCCTTACTGTACTTCCGTGGTGATCCGCAGAACTTGCTCACTGAGAGTCCTGTTGACACCTCACTTTGACGGTTGTTCATTTATAGTGTACCTTGTACATAACCATTGTTTACAGTAGCAAAGGTATTGTCATGAGAAAACCATATTAATTTTTTTTTTTGACCTGGTAAAATCAACTTCTTTTCCCCCAGCTTTACTGAGGTATAATTGACATGTAGAATTATAAAATATTTAAAGTGTACATTTTGTCATTGTGGTGGCTTGACATATGTATACATTGGGAAAGAATGTCTTCCATCTAGATACTATTTAACACGTCTTTTTTTTTTAAGTGAGAATGCTTAAGTTCTACTTCTTAGCAGCATTCAATTACACAGTACAGTGTCATCTGCTATACTCACCATGTTTTACATTAGATCCTCTGACCTTGTTCATCTTATACCCAACCCTTAGAAACAACTTTTATACTCTTGATTTCTCTATAATTTGGACTTTTTCTGTATTCATTTCTTTTTTCTTTTTTTTTTTTTTTTTTTCATTTTTCCGAAGCTGGAAACAGGAGGCAGTCAGACAGACTCCTGCATGTGCCCGACCGGGATCCACCCAGCATGCCCACCAGGGGGCAATGCTCTGCCTATCTGGGGTGTTGCTCTGCTACAATCAGAGCCATTCTAGCACCTGAGGCAGAGGCCACAGAGCCATCCTCAGCACCTGGGCCAACTTTGCTCCAATGGAGCCTTGGCTGCGGGAGGGGAGGAGAGAGACAGAGAGGAAGGAGAGGGGGAGGGGTGGAGAAGCAGATGGGCGCTTCTCCTGTGTGCCCTGGCCGGGAATCGAACCCAAGACTCCTGCACACCAGGCCGACGCTCTACCGCTGAGCCAACCGGCCAGGGCCTTGTATTCATTTCTTGATTGGGATGCTTAAAAGTATTTCTTTCTGAAGCATTCCTGACAAACAGACGCTACTTACTGTAGACATTCCTATCAGCTAGGTGAGGACCTGAAAGATGACTTCCAATTTTGTGGTCAACTTTGTGGTTTCAGGCAAGCCCTCCAGCAAGATGGGCAAACAAAGGAGGGATGCGTGGAGGTCAGTGACATTGACAGCATGTGTAGGGAACCTGTGGACAGATGTGTGTGTGCTGCCACCACCGGTAGCCCACTGACCGATGTATTAGAGACTGAGCTTTCCTGGGCGATGCCTCAGCGTTGTAGAACCTGAAGTCCCTCATTCTTTCATCGCCCCTGTTTAGAGAAGGAGCTTTGAGAACTGTCCCACTTGACAATATACTGCCACGAATGTCATCTCCCAGATTTTGTGTAATCGATCTGGGTTATTATTGGACTGGCTTATTATTCATTACATCTTGAGTCATCCTAGCTTGTGTATAGAATTAAAATATATAATTGCTGTCCATACGCTAATGAGTCACAGCGTGTACCTAAATGGCATATTCCTGACTGTTTTTAATGTATATATTTCATTCAAACTCTAAAAATACAGAGCATTATTTCTCTCTAGGTGACCAGTAAAGAGTATAACTTAAAAATGAACAGCATCTGAGTGCTTAACGCCAACGGCGGTGACTATTGTTGATGACACTGTGTGGTGTCATTAACACTCATTAGGGTAGACCTTGTGTTTGGTGGCAGATACGTTAATTCACTAGATGGGGAAGTCTTTCACAATGTGCACGCTTAGAAAATTGCCACAAGGTACTTTTAAATATCTTGTGATTACTTTTTTCTGTGAAGTATACCTCAATAAAACTGAAAGTTAAAAAATAAACTAAAATAAGAATTGGGACTTGCTCAAGAAGTTGGAGAAACAAGAGTACAGTTATCTAAGAACTGGCAACTCTTTAAACTTTTTCACCTGGAGCATAAAAGCCAGAGGAAGTGGCAAAGGTACTTATGATAAGAGAGGCCATTTAATGAATGTCCAAAAGATAAACTGGGCCATAGCCCCAGGTGGATGTATTGAGCCCACGGGACAGGAAACTGCAGAGACTTGTGAGAAGTCTCCATTTCTGGCTGCCACTTTCAGAGGAGAAACAGGATTCATCCATTCCTCTCTTTTTTATTTTTTTCAGCAGTGAGCTCTAGGTATCCGGTGTACATCACACCCCCAGCACTTCTTCATATTGTGACTTGAGGTTTGTACCTTATGAGCAACTTGCTCCAATTCCCCAGGCTGCCGGCTGCTGCTACCCCTGTATCTGCCCTCTTTCTCTACAAGCACAATTGACAGGCCCACGAGCAGCACACCAGGCTGCCCTCTTCCCCACATCCTGACCAGCACCTGGTACCCGCTGTCTTGTTGATGGTGGCCTTTCTCGTGGCCTGAGGGGCTGTCTCACTGTGGCTTTGACTTGTGTTTCCCTGACGATGAGGGATGCTGTTGAGCGTCTTTCTGTGCACCTGCCGGCCGACTCTGGTTCTCCTTTGGAAAACTGTCAAATGTATTAAGATCCTTTGCCTATTTTTTAATTGAATGACTTGGTTTTTTCTTCTTTACTATTTAGTTGTAGGACTTCTTTATTTTATATGGGTTCTATATTAATCCCTTATTGGATATATGGTTTATAAATATTTTTTCCATTCTGTAGTGGCCTTTTCGTTTTGTTGATGATTTCCTTTGATGTGAAGTCATCTGTTTCTTTATGGGTCAAATTATATTTTTTGAAGACGCTGGGCAGGGAGACAATACCACAGCACAGGGCCTTGCTGTGATGGAGGGGTCAAATGACTGAAAATTTCTAGTAGTTGTTCTATGTTGTAGACAACGGTCATTCCAAAACTCTGAAATATCAGCAGGATTAAAATTGCTCCAGTGTGGCAGACTGCAAGTGGCAAAGCCTTTGTAAGTCCGAGGCTTAGCCCAAGGCTGAGTTCTCCACCCTACCACTTTCATATTGGCTATGAAGCTGAGTATTTGCACTCATCCCAACCCCCCACCTTACTTGCTTGGTGAAGTTGCTAGAAGCAATTTACATGCCCTTCCTTTCACCCCTGGTTTGTTCTGATGTTGGTTGATTTTAGTTATGCAGGGTAGAGAGATTTCTGCCCTTGGGAGAATTTTGGGGTTCCCTTGGAGATGTATGACTTTGTATCGAAGACTTCCTTATTTGCATATGGCTATATAATATCCTTATTTGCATATGGCTATATAATAAAGCAAGCTGGGGGCTGTTTTGCTCTGTCTTGCCATCAGCTGGCAGAGGCCTCCCGATCCCATCTTGTTTCTCTTTAAGTCTATTTTCTTCAGTCGCATTGTTCTCCCTCAGGACCTGGAATTACTGTACTAGCTGTGCTGGTTCGCGGCTCTCCAGGAATCCCACGGGTTTTGTGACTAATTCCCACGGGAGCCGGCAGGTTTCTCTGCTGGAACTTCCTCCTCTGCTGCCCGGAGGAGCGACCCCGTGTCTACACAGTGTCCCCTGCCCAGGCCACGCCTGTGCTCCCCAAGGCACCTTGTTTCTCTCACATTGAACCTGTGGCAGATTGCTGCAGCCTCACTTGTTTCGACATTTTTTTTTTTAGTACCTTGAAACTAGGGAAAAATTAAAACCACTTTTCCTAAAGGCGGTTCTGAATTGTGTCAGGAAATTGCCTCAGCACATATCTCTGCCCTCACCTTCTATAAACATAGACCCCAGCCGTCCCCTCTGCAGCTCTGCCTTGTCACAACGTCAAAGGGTCTCTTCAGCACTCATTCTGCTCATGAGAAAAAGACCTGCTTTACTCCTCCCACGTTTCTTTGAGCATCCTCCTGCTTGGAATTTAAAGGTAGCTCAAAAAAACTATAATTTTCGGACCTTGACTCTTATCAATCTGGTGACTTTACTGCTAGAACCAAATGAATCCATAGTAACCGTCAGGCCAGCCCATGCGTCAGGAGAGTACCACCAGGAGTCACAAGACAAAGGAGCAATCAATGACAGGCAATGCATGTTTCATAACCCGTCATTTAATGCCTTAGCCACAGTATGCATTCATTTACAGGTATCACTTAGCTCTGGCAGACAATAAAAGCAACTGACTACTTCTTAGATTGTTGCCAAATATGGCGATCCCAACATGGTGATTTAAGGTGACATACTTGCAGTCACTCACAAACGGGTGGGGGGAGGGGTGTACTTTTTAGACACTTGAGAGAAGTGATCAATAGTGTGGCAGTGAAACCGTCCTTACACGTGACTAAATAGCTGGGAAATAAAAACAAATGGGGAGAGAGTAAGCCAATATCTGGGCAATAGATAATGGTGATTTGGGGAATATTACCTTGATTGACTTGGGGCTTAGGGTGAGCTCCCCTGCAAAGAACTTGTAAATGAACGGTGACAGGGTTGTTACTATTACATAGCAATAATCTGTCTTAGTATTAGTATGTGGTTTGTTATTTATTGCTATTTTCTATGACTCTTCAAAGCAAAGACTGGCAGCTAGAGATTTTTATCTACATAAATCACAGCCCAGTTGTCACTAGAAGGTGTTCTTATCTATGTGTCACTTGAAACATTTCTCCGTGTGTGTCAGGAAGACAGGATGTTCCGGTTGGGGTGAGAGATCTGGGTCAGGTCGTCCAACGTTGTCATTAACAAAAAGACGTGTCATCCTTGGGCGTGGCTGACGGTGACTGGGGGCAGGGGACGATACCTGCGCCTGTGGCTTTCTCACCCCTCCCAGAGAGCACAGAGCCCTGGTTCAGTCCTTCATCCGATCATGTCTCTGTCACGGCAGGGGTACGACAAACACGCATCAAACCCATTTTATGGGCCAAGTATGTTGTTAAGACAGTTTCCTGCATTCAGAAAACTCATATGCAGTTCTCTCAACAACCTTGCTGTTCTTGTGTGCACCGCGAGAACCCCTCCTCTGTCTGGAGGGGTAGGATGTCCGTTACTACCCCTACCTAGCCCCGCCCCCCTCATTTTTGATATAAAGCCATCTTTGAGGATGGAACCTGAAATATGCCTCGTCACCAAGTCTGTATCCTAGTACCTGGGAATCATTATCAACTTGCAGAGTATTGATCTGGGCTTCGGTAGAATTTGTTTTAGAAAAGATTACCTGCCTTTGGAGTTTTCTTTTACTTATAGAAAAATAAATTCACGTCAGGTACTGCAAACTACTGTGAGCCTTGTGAGCAAAAATATAGGACTAACTTTTCCCTATAGATGCAAGAATGTCATATGTTGTTTGGCCAGCATAATTAATTGAATTATTTTCCAATGACACTGATATGTTACCCCAAAAATGCAGAGACTAAAGCAGGTTGGCCTCCTCCTGACAACTGGAATGTATCTCTATGGTAACAGATCTTTGTGACACTGTGAAATGAAGCCAATTAGGATAAATAATGGGAGATCAGTGTGCACAGATCACTCTGAGCATAAACTTTTAAGAAAATTATTGGTATCATTGCATTGCAAATAAGGTACTTGCAAGTATTTGCTAAAAAATCTAAAACTTGGAATGCTTTTGCTCACACACCTATTTGACTTATTTAAAGCATCAGAACTCCATTATGAAACTCATTTTAGACGAACCAACATTTTGGAAATGGTGTGTCTGTAGCAAGGACCTTAGTCAAATTTCTTTTAAAATGCTTTCCAGCCTGACCTATGATGGTGCAGTGGATAAAGCGTCGACCTGGAAATGCTGAGGTCGCCGGTTTGAAACCCTGGGCTTGCCTGGTCAAGGCACATATGGGAGTTGATGCTTCCAGCTCCTCCCCCACTTCTCTATCTGTCTCTCCCTCTCCTCTCTAAAATGAGTAAATAAATAAAAATAAATTTTATAAAATGCTTTCCAAGTTTTTATAAATATGATCTACTATTGAAAGGGATATTTTCTAGGTTATAAAAATAGTTTAAACATATTCTCATATTATTAGAAAATTAAGATATAACCTATGTTTCTTTTGTTTTTGCTTAAACATTTTAAGATAAATTGATTCATCAAAAATCAATATTTGCTATTTTTACTAAAAGGATGTGTCAGGCTATATTAGAAATTTGGGATAAATTATTTATATTTTCAATTTGCTTTCAAGGATCACCTAACTTTAAGTAATTATATTAAATTAGCAGGTCTAACAATCCGTTTTTATATTAAAGCACAAGACCAAAAATATTTTAGTCATTCTGAGGGAAGTTTTATATGTCCTGTCTTACATATAGGTATCAGTCGCCTGTTTGATATATGTTCATACTTTTCAAGCAATTTATGTTTCACTGATACATTCATAGAGTCCGTACTCCGTGGTACCTTATTAGAGGATTGGCCAAAACACTTCCATTAGAAAAAGCCACCTGTGTAGAAGCTTCCTCGAGTATCTGTCCCTTGAGCCAACCAAAGATCATTGAAAGGTAACTTTGGGGGAAGTGAAAGTGTGGTTTTATCCATAAAGAGATATAGGAAGTAACATTGCATTACTCATTGTTTAGATAGGTCAGATTGAAAAATAGACATTTAAAATATAAGTAATGACTGAATATAGTAAATTCCGTTTCAGCCTTGGATAATTATATCGAATGATTCAGGGAATTCCTGTGTGTGCATAATAATGAAGAAAATCACACTGGTGAGGTACCTTTTGAGATGTCTCCTGGTGCACATAAAATTTCCATGTGGCTAGTATTTCACTTGCTCTGAAATCTTGAGCTATATTGTGACCCTGACCTATTATCTGAGCAGTCTTCCCTGTTGTACATGGTCTCAGCGTGAGGATCTCCTAAACCTTTTTTTTCCTGCCAGCCCCATCAAGTTACCTGAATTGGCAATGAAGAAACAGAATGCCAACTCTGCCTCTCATCTTGCCTCTTACTTCAAGTTAGCCTGACATGTGTGGACGGTAAACTTTATTTCGCCTTCCATTAGTGTAATCCCATACATCTTGAATGATGGAACGACATTTCTCTTCGCCTCTTCTGTTGTAAGACCACCAGCATCACCCTCACAGTCTCTAGGTGAAACCCAAAATGAACTTTTACTAGGAGAATGTGGGAGCTTTTAGGGTAAAGAACAAACTAGATGTTTTAAGTACACCATTCCATTCCATCCTCATAGAAGATACAAGGTAGAAACCATCATTATTTCCACTTAACATAAGAAAACTGAGGCTTATAAAGCTACATAATTTGCTAAAAGTTACTTGAAAGTTGCTGAAACAGGATTTCCCCCAAGATTCTTTGAAATTAAAGTTTGGGTTTTTTAACCAGGATAGTAAAAATTGCCTCCATTTAAAAACAACAACAACAATGAAAACCTCATTGTACATGACTTTGTATGTTTCAATTATAAGAAAAAATTTTGGGACTGTGGTTGGTTGGCTCAGTGGTAGAACATCGGCCTGGCATGTGGATTTTTCAGGTTTTATTCCCAGTCAGGGCACACGGGAGAGGTGGCCATCTGCTTCTTTGCCCCTTCCCCTCTTTCTTCTACCTCTTTCTCCCCTCCCCTCCCCTCCCCTCCTGCAGCCATGGCTCAAATGTTTTGAGCAAGTTGGCCCCGGGTACTGAGGATGACTCCACATCGTTGCCTCAGGTGTTAAATAACTCAATAGCTGAGCAATGGAGCAGCAGCCCCAAATGGGGAGAGCATTGCCCCCTGGTAGGCATGCCAGGTAGATCCCGGTTAGGTGCATGGGGGAATCTGTCTCTCTGCCTCCCTGCTTCTCACTTAATGAAAAAATAAAGAAAGAAAGGATAAATTTTGTTGTGTTATAGAAAAATTCTGATAATGGTAGCTAATGTTCCGGTCTCAGTTTCTTTATTTATAAAATGAGACACGACTAACCCATTCTCTAAGAATTATCTTCCCTGACAAATTGTATTTGCGTAAGGTATCTTGAGCTATAAATCAATAAACTTGCCAGACATATCAACAGAAGCAGAACTTAGAAATCAAAAGTGGACAAAGTACTATAAACATGTCAAAGCAAGAGAAAGAAGGGAAACACTCAGAAAACAAAGAAATCATTCAGGTGTCAAGAGCCTAACTAGGCTGAGCAAAGATTCACTTACGAGAACTACATGAATAGAGCAAAGTATTAATGGCATTACTATTCAAAATAAGTCTTCCCAGGGTTCTCAGCTTTAATATGTGCTGAACCATCTATAGAGCTTGTTAAAGCACATCTGATCTGTTGCTCCACCCCCCCAACCCCCCCCCCCCCCACACACACACACAGTTTCTGACTCAGTAGGTCTTGGAGAGACCTCTTTAACTTGCATTTCTAACAAGCTCCCAGGTGATGCTCTTGTTGCTGGCCTGAGGAACACATTTTGGGAACACTGCTCTAAAATTTTTCTCAAATGAGTCATGTATAGAAATATCACAATAACAAATAAAACACCTAAAAATATCTTCTACCATATTGCTAGATTTAAAAACTTTTCTATGTTAGAGGACCCAATAAAATGTGCAACTTTCCCAACGTGTTAAAATCGGTAATAGCATCATCTTAAAAAAAAATTGTTCCTCTCTTATATCATTCATTCTGAAAGCTATAATATAGATGATTGATTATCACGATTCACCCTTATGTGTTCTCTGTGTCTGGGGGAATAAATTCTATATTAACTTCATTCTTATTGTTATATTGCTTTTCGAGTTGTTAATTATTCCTTGAATGTCAGACAGGGAAAAGAGTACATTCTTCTAGACCGAAGGCAGAAGAGGTAAATGTTTTCGTGGTTCTGTTTAGAGCATTGTCAAGTGAAAAATACTTCAAAAGATATTGCGAAGGCGAGAATCTGTGCTGTTGGTCACTTATCTGACTCTCTTTATTTAACTCTCTTTCTGAAGCACATCTCTTCGGTTCCTTGTTCTTCCTTTATCTCTAGTCTTAACATTCAGTCCTTTGTGTTAGCCAAATTGAACACTTCTTCTTCCTGAAGAAAGGCCAGAAAGATTAGTCATCCTTCATCACTGCCTTGAAAATCGACAGGGGGGGGAGGCATTACTCAGTCGTTTACGTTTTGACCAGTATCTTTCTCATAGTACCTGTCACGAGTGACAGTGTCTGCCTCCGTTCTGCAGCGCATACTGTGTGAGCAGCCCAGGATGCTGAGGCAAATAAATGACCTCACTTTGGAGAACCTTGGTGGGACTGATGGGCAGACAGGAGTATAATACAGTCAGTATAATGCAAAATGCAGGGCGCTATCTCACAGAGATACACAGAGGTCTGGTCCTGCTCGGGGAGGGCAGGGAAGCTCCCCATGGGGAAAGCAGGGAGGGCTTCCCACAAGAGGCTGTATCCGAGCTGGCTCTTAGGAGCAATCAGAATATTCTGGGCCAAGAAGTCTTCTGGGTCAAGATCATCCAGACTGGGAAAGCAGTAAAAACAACCTCAGTTAGTGATCAAAAAGAGGTGACATTCCAACTGTCAAACTAAGTTAGGGAGTAGATGTATCTGCCCAAAGTCATACACATCAATCGTGTGCAGCTGGGTTTTTATTATTATTATTGGTGTTAAATATCTGGGTAAAGGCCCTGGTATGTATTTTCTGAAAGTGTCAAAGCAAGAGGAAAAATTTCTTCAAGGGAAATAAGTCGAAGAACGCTCTGTAGGGAATGTAAGTGTTCACTGAGTCCTTGGAGAACTTTCAGGATGTAAATGCAGGCGCTCGCGTGACAGAGAGAAAGGAGAGCAGGGTGAAAGGGGACAGCCCAAACAGGCAGGTGACCAAAGTGAAGGCATGAATGGCTTTGGATCCTGAATGTCTTAGGAATATCTCTGCCAATGTAAATAATGGCGAGTGTGTGTATGTATATCTCTGTGTGTGTGTTAAATATAGTATGTCAGTTGTTTCTGTGTATACTTAAAATAATGAATTCTTTGTTTTGAATTTTTGATTTATAAAAAGCTACCCCCATTACTAATTTTTGACTATTATATTTTCACGTGATATAACATTTATGGTTTTGGCAGTGTATAATGATTTCCATGCTAAAGGCTATTTGTCCTTTTTAACTAATATATATATTATATATTATATATATATAGTATATATTATATATATAAACATTTGTCTGTTTCTCATAATCCAAATTGAGAAGCTTTTTAAAAAAATGCTGTCCTAGAAAAATAAATAAGTAAACAAGACAGATCCTGAATAATGATAAAGAAAGACTCTTGTGTACATTCCAAAAAGAGTTTAGATTGTTTTTACCTTGGCTTACTTCCCTCACCCCTCTGTCAGTGAAGGTGAGTCAGCTGGCATGGGCTGGGTGGGTGGAAAGTGGATTCCGCGGTGAGGGGGCCAGCCTGTGCCCGCCACGTGCCAATGGACTGAGGGTGGCACCTGAGCTCTGGCTGGCGATTGCCAAGCAAAGAGGTGACTTCCTGCTCATTCCTTCATTGTAGCCAGACCACCTCTCCTGCATTAACACATAATCAGAAGTTTTTATTTGCTATTTGTTCTGCAAGTCCCTGTCTATTAAAACGAGGGCTATCTTTTAAGGGAAAGAGAATAATTACTAAAATGGAATTTATTTGTGACTGTTTCCTTTGCCTATTCAAAGGGAGTTTACCCTTCTCCCCTCTTGCTTTGAAGATGGCAATACAATGGGCCAGTTAGTCTTCCTCTGAATTACTTTCCAATTAGTTTTGTATTTTCGATTTAGTACCTGCCTCTCCTCCTCGCAAACAGTTTAAAGCTGTCTCCTCACGTTGGCTTCTCAGAGAATCCACAGCAGTCAAGGATGCAGTGATGTTGCCAACTATGAAAAGAAACACCACCAATTAGGGCGAAGTGGTGTTCAAGCCTTGAAGACAGTTATGTGTTGAGCTGGGGGACAGTTAGGAAGCTCACTTCACAGCCTTTACGTGGGGGAAAAAGGATCTGTACTGAATGATTGGGTTTCTAAGAGCCCAGCAGTCAGTTAAACAGCTGACAGCCAAATTGTTTAAGTCTGTGCTTTCGTTCTCAGGTTAGCAGACCCACACAAATACTTCCTTGCTGTAGTATGTAAGGAGTACTATGTGTACATATTCCATAGGAACAAAGAGTTAATTATACTGGGAACGGGCAAGGGGATGACATTTATGAGAAAGGGAAGAAATCTTAAATAATTTTTCACCTGTCCAGGAACCCTGCAAGACTAGTAAAAAAAAAAGAAAAAAAAACAAAAACAAACAAACAAACAAAAAAACAATACAGGAGAGAAGGAAAGAAAGAAGTGCAGGTGTTGTGTTGGCTCTCACGACATCGTGACACCAGGAAAGATGTCCTAATCCTGGCAGTTGTGCGTGGAGATCCTGGGATCTTCTACTGCTAACTCCCTTCACCATCTCCTGACCTTCCTCTTCCTCTCTGAAACTGAGCTCGCCTACTTCAAGACAGCTGAGCCAGGAGGTGGGCATCACTTCTCACTGGTGACCCTCGGAGTGCCACTTTGAAAAGTAGGGTACGTTACTACAATGAACTTAGCTGCCTTGACCTAATTAGGAAGCCCTAGTTAATAAATAATCAGGAACCAAAACATCCCTGTAATCTGGTATCTATCATTCATTCAGTATTTATTCATTTATGTGAGAGATAGTCAATGAGTTTCTAATCTGTGCCAGGTGCTATAAACTCACAGGGCTCCTCTGCTCATGGGCATTATGGCCTGGTAGCAGATGAGCATTAGGAGTGATCTACAACAAGCACTCAACATACTGGATTATAAGACAACACATTCATTTGATTTATCTCTTTCTTGAGACAAAATAGAAAAAAAAATTCAGGAAAATTAATTATTTATATAAGAGCTAACATATCATATATTTTTCTCATTTCTGTTGAGGGTTCAGGATGATGGGAGCAGGAAGATTTAAATGCAAACACAACTTCACAGATCTCTTCTACATGGTGAACTGTCTGAGGATTAGAGAGCACACTCCTTTCCGGGACAGTGTGTTGAGGACGTTCTGAAGAGCAGCACTCATCCGCTCCTCCTGCATCCAGTGTAGAGCGTGCCTTCAACAACTAATACTCAATGACTGCTCTGTGCCAGACAGTGGCCCAGGTGCTAGCATGACAGATTTCAGGATGCTTTTTACTATCATACTGTAAAATATAAAGAATTCTTGGCAGCAACTGATTTGGCTAGAAACCCAATTATTAAGCAAGCCTTCTCCAAGCAGTCTGTGGGTAAGGTGGTTCCCCAGCAGTCTGTGGGTAACCGTGGTCCCTCCAAGCAGTCTGTGGGTAACCGTGGTCCCTCTAAGCAGCCTGTGGGTAACCGTGGTCCCCCCAAGCAGTCTGTGGGTAACCGTGGTCCCCCTAACAGTCTATAGGTAACCGTGGTCCCCCCAAGCAGCCTGTGGGTAACCGTGGTCCCCCCAAACAGTCTGTGGGTAACCGTGGTCCCCCCAAGCAGTCTGTGGGTAACTGTGGTCCCCCCAGCAGTCTGTGGGTAACCGTGGTCCCCCCAAGCAGTCTGTGGGTAACCGTGGTCCCCCTAACAGTCTATAGGTAACCGTGGTCCCCCAGCAGTCTGTGGGTAACCGTGGTCCCCCCAAGCAGTCTGTGGGTAACCGTGGTCCCCCTAACAGTCTATAGGTAACCGTGGTCCCCCCAAGCAGCCTGTGGGTAACCGTGGTCCCCCCAGCAGTCTGTGGGTAACCATGGTCCCCCCAGCAGTCTGTGGATAACCATGGTCCCCCAGTAGTCTGTGGGTAACCGTGGTCCCCCTACTTGAAGCCAACCTTTGGAAATGGCCATGGACTGGAGCAGGAGCTATGGACTCATTCATAATTTATTGGGTAAAGGTCAGCTTCATTGTAAAACACATTAAAGTATAGCATTAGTTGTAAATTGGGATTCTTTTGTTTCTAAATAAATGAATATAAATATTTAAACAAAATATATTCCTCTAAAATCCTAACAAAAGGCAGATTCCAAAGACATGCAGGTGCACTTACATCCCAAACTCCTCTCTCACACACAAAGGATTACAAATACTTGTTTGTAAAATATGGGATGTGCCTGACCAGCGGTGGTTCAGTGGATAGAGTGTTGAACTAGGGCACAGAGGGTCCAGATTCGAAACCCCGAGGGTGCCGGCTTGAGCGTAGGCTCTACAGCTTGAGCGCCGGGTCGCTGGCTTGAGCCCAAAGGTTGCTGGCTTAAAGCCCATGGTCACTGGCTTGAGCAAGGGGTCACTCACTCTGCTATAGCCCCCTGATCAAGACACATATGAAAAAGCAATCAGTGAATAACTAAGGAGCCACAATAAAAAATTGATGCTTCTCATCTCTCTCTCTTCCTGTCCCTATCTGTCCCTCTCTCTGCCTCTCTCATTGTCTCTGTCACAAATTAATTAATTAAATTAATTAATTAAATAAAACACAGTTTGCACTTAAAAACCTAATTTCTATCCTTAGAGAACTTTAAATTTTTTGAAATATATTTTTGCTGAATTACAAGAAAGTCATAATGTTTTCAATATAAAGTTAAGGCGCTGCTATACTTTCTTGTATCTGGTGGACAAGGTAATATTTCAGAATTTCTTGGCCATCCACGTTGTAGACATGGATTCAAGTTTACATTTGGAACTTAGTATACTAACCAGGAAGTTTCCCTCACTCATGCATTTGAAATGCAGAAAGTTTTATTTTGAATGTATCAAGGTGTACTAAAAAATAAAATAAAATAACAAAACATAGATTTTTATGCCTCAGACATAGCCAAGGAGATTTATTCAATGTCACTTTGAATTCTCCCAAATCTAAGGAGGAAACACTTGATGTGTCATCTAAAAAATTTTAAGCACTTATATTTCTAACAGAGGCATTTAAACAACGCCAAATGATTTTAGAAAAAATATATTAGTTATATTAATACTAAGTAATATGTTATAATATATAAATATATATACTATATAATATATAATATAATATAATATATACAGGGTATATTTATTAGTTATTCATGATGGAAATTGAAGATGACTATAAAATACAATATTGGGTCACTTTTAATTTTTAAGGTAATCACTCAAAATTATTATTTTTTCTGACACAATTAAGAGGTAGAGCTAAAAACAGTTTTTTAATAGCATCATGACTTCCTACCCTAACAGCAAATAAAAGTTAACCAAATATGTTATGAAAGGTTAAAGCAACAGATACTTCTTATTCAGTTCCATGCATTCATTAGCAAAAATACGTGTTGAGCACTTCTGACACCTTTGAATAGTCCTTGGTTCCTAAATTATTTGTCAGTGTACAGAGCTAGATACGGAGTCCTTTTACTTTTGTTATAAATTTTAACTTAATGTAATCTTTCTCAAAGCCAAGGACAGCAAGGAGAGCAGAAAGCGTGAGGCAGATGCAAATATTTGCTTATCAGAAAAGGCTTAAGTATCTATTTTGGTGCTTCTGACAGCAGAAAATGAAGATCTCCGAGTAAATAAACAAGCTACGGGGAAAGGCATTAGAGCACCAGTTCCACAAGTCCCATTAGGGAGAGTGACAACGGGAAGGAAGATACCCTCTCATGATTTCACTGTATAAAATAAATCCTAATCACCCAGTTCATGTTTAAAAATAGCAGAAATAAAGACACATCTGTCCTTAGGCTGCTGTTCTGAGATTCCCAGACCCAGCAGACGATTTCTATCTGCATTGAGAGAAGGAAAAGAGTGGCAACTTTCTTCTTGCAGTTGGCTCTGCGTGGTGTGGCTTCCTGGGCGTGTTCATTTCTTCTCCCAGCCTGGACAGGGACAAGGCTCATCCAAGGAAGGGGAAGTGAATGGTCAATGGCTTGTCAGTTCCCGTCAGTTCTCCTGGTTTCCACCCCCGCTCATGTCCCCGGCCTCACTTCTTACCCTTGTCTTCTGGCCCTTGGTCCAGCCACAGTGCCTTCATTCAATCTCTCCCCAGATCTGCTCTTCCCTGTCTCCAGACGAACATAGTTGCTTCTATTGGATACTCGCGTTGGTCGCTGAGATTTTTCTCCAGGTTCGGGTGCAGGTCCCCCTGTCCCCAAGAGAGGGTTGTCCAGTCCTCTCTGTCTGGCAGGACCTCACCCATCGCGCCCGGGCGATTGTAGGCTCCGTGTGCAGCACACTCTGCGCCGCCGCTCGCCGGAGGCCATCTGCCATCCGTCCCGCTGGGTGTGTGGTTGCTCCTTCTCCGGGAAGCTGCAGGCGAGGCAGCCTCCTGTCCACCTAGATTGATGCCTGGGCAGCCTGTGCCTACCTGGACTCGGCCTGGTTCCAGGTAAGCAGCCAGGACGGGGGGTGAAATCAGTGACCACTCTGTTGGTTGGCTTGATCCAGAGTAAGGGGTGAGCATCCTGTCCTGAGGGGCAAGGAAGAGTCCCGGGGCAGCACTGCGGTGCACTTGAGGACCCTCCATTCCCCAGACCCCGCGCCAGGAAAAGGGCGGTCCTCAATGGGGAAGCAGGGCCTCCTCTGGCTCTTGCTACAGTGTCACCCCCACAGCTGTGTGTCCTGAATGTGAGTCCCAGTAAGTGGCACGCCGTCCTGGGGGTGAAAGCCCCATGTCAGCACAGTGGCTCAAACGCTGCGCACAGGAAACAGCCGAGGGCGGAGCCACGTCCCAGCACCTGGCCCTGGCCCATTCTGATGGGCGTTGATGGGGAGCTGTGTCTGCAGGGCACCAAGCGTGCGTGCGCTGAGGACAGCGGTCCTGGCACCAGCACTGGAGCAGCCGGGCCGGGCGGTGCAGACAGAAGTGATGGGTACGCTTAGACCTGAGCAGCTGGCTCGGGACTCTGATAATTTTCAGCGTCCCTCCGATGACTTTGAGAAGTGGACAACTGTCCTGTCTCAAGTCCAAACCAATATTTAGACTCGATGATGCATCCTACATTGGCTGCTTGGCACTGGGTGGGTTCTCATTCTCAAACACCTGCAGGCGAACGAGTCATCACAGAACATGGACGAGCTTCCAGAAATGCACTCGTGCGTCGGCAGTATTATGTTAGGCGTGTTCAGAGACGTGGTGTGCTAAAGCTGGGTAGTGAACGGGTTTTAAAAAGTGTTTGCATTTTCATGCAACTGAATGTTTGTAGCTTTTTTCTCACAAAGACTGTTCGAAGTATATTTTATTGCATGACTTTATGCAAATATTTTACACTGAGATAAACAACATTCCTTTCTGAGCCAGATCGTAATAGTTCTTAAGGTGTAAAAAGAAAAAGAACCTCTCTTATGCCTAGATCCTTTATCTTCTTAACCTACTCCTGGTCCCCAGGCTAATCATTCTTTATGCCTCGATGGACGCAGCTTTGCTGGCCACAGTAGGCGGAAGTTTTTATGCCGGACTGGGAGCAATGGCCGGCGGTGTGGGAAGAGGCTGCTCTTCCTGCACCTGCAGCCTGGCCATGGGCACTTACATGGGGGGGTCCCCAAAGGCACTCACATGGGTGTCCCCACGGGCACTCACACAGGTGTCCACAGGCAGCAGGTCAGGCTCAGAGGCAGAGCGCAGACAAACCCAGCAGGAGGTGATCTTAGACAATGTTTCATAAAGCTACTTTGTAGCCCAGAGTAGGTGCCCAGCAGGAATAGAAATGTGTCAGTGGGATTTTTACACAATCCAGTCACTTCATTCAGCTCGTTTACCTTGAGGTTATTTTCTTCCTACTCTTTTGTGTCACAAGCTGTGCACTTTTCTAACAGCCCTGTTGAGTCCTGGAAGTGGTAAGTTTGGTTTTTAAATCTCTTAACGGCCTCCCTCCTCCCCGCCCCACAGATGGGCCATGTACATTGATCTGCAAATGGTATTTTAATTCCTATTGATCCATCCAGTTCTGAACCATGGAGACTGCTGGTTTAGAACTCACTTTTTCAGCTTATAAAATGTATGTTTGTTTGATTTTGAATATGACCATCGAAGCCCCCTCCCCTGTACCCATTGTTAACTCCACCCACACCGTTTTCATAAAGAAATCCATTTCCCTTCTCCAACCTAAAAGCTGCTGCGTATGCATGGCTCACACATACACACGTTGCCTTGTTTAGGAGTGATCGTGAATTCTTTAATGTCATCAGCTGAGTATGACACATTTTCAGCGCCAGCTGCCAGAGCCACCCTGGCACTCTGAGGTTCCGTTCCATGGGCATCCTGACGTGCACCAGGCCTGCAGAACATGGTTTAATGAAGTCATTAGGCCTTCATGTTTTGTCCCCCAATTAATCTCTTGGTAACTGCAGGACAACATTGGAGAGTCACCTTTGTCTTCACCTCCAAACCTACAATGAGACGGACAGCAAATGCCCACTTATCACAGCCAACCTCCGTCGGCTTTTCATAACTTAGTCAACCCACACAGGTGACCTGATGCATTGATTTTATTCTGCGTGAGGCTGAGGTATCCACACACTAAAGCCTTTTCCCCTCCAACCCTCAGATCATGGACAGAACCTTCCACTCGAAGTGCAGATGTTTTGCATTGTGATTTTAGCTTTGGGCTCTGTGACACGTGAGCCCAAAAGGGCAGGGGTTCTCCTTCTGATACCCCCAGTGCTAAGCACGGACCCTGGCGTGGAAGAAAGCACCTTGTTGACTGAGACAGTGAATGCACAGAAAACAGTTATAAATTCTTCGCCGCGGCATCCTAGCTGTCTAGTCAACTCCCCAGCTCCGGGTCTGTGTGTGGCCCCGGGGAGCTGAGTGTGCCAGGGTCAGATGCCCGCTTCATGAGAAGAGCTTGCTTACAGTCATCTTGTTCAGAATATGAAGCTTGCGGTTTCTTTCACTTCTAAACACAGAATGTTTTTACAAAAAAGATACTACTGAGTTTTGGTTAAATAGCATTTCAATGTAAATACATCTTAAAAGAAGTGAACTGTACCACCACAAATGTACTGAAGTATTTAGGCATCCTTAAAAACTTCATGTAAGGAATAATGCAGGGTTGTTCCTAGATGACTTCATAGCTCTGCTTTGAAGGGGATCTGTGCACTACACTGCTCAGGATCAAAACGAAATAATCTTGTTTTCGGTGTTTTCCATTTTTATGGAAGTTTCCTTTCAAAGAATTAACTAAATATATATATAGTCCCTAAAGGTTATTGTCTCTGAAGGTATGTTATCAGCAAATGCATTTTCACAAAGCATAGCGCTCTATGGAATTGGAGTGAAGAAATGTAGCACATTTATAGAAGCAGCAGCCGACCGCAGTTGGGGATACAACTTTTGTTCTCAAATGTTAAGCAGGATGGAATTACAAGGCAGCTATCCGCCATTAGAAACAATGATTCATGGTTAAATGCGGCATAAATATGCGACAATAGGGATTATTACAGAACAAAAATTGAGATACAAGCTTGGTAAAATCAAAGATTTCTTATTATCTCTGATGATGAAATCATTAATACATGAATTATAGAACAGCAAAGGAGAATGGCAGTGTATTGAATAACTACTGGGTGGGCACCATGCTTAGTATTTACACATATTTATCTTCTGAATTTTACAATTCTTCCACATAAATAATTTTCCAAAAAGTTGAGGCTCAGGGAGTTCAAATATCTTGCCCAAAATTATAGGAAGTCGGTGTCAGAATTAGTATTTTCTGACACCATAATGCTTAACCTGCCCGGTAATTTGTGGAGCTGAGCAGTAAGTAGGAGAAGTGTTGCCACAATCTGAGAGCGGGGGAGGGTCCTCTGATTTGAGTGGCCGTCACTAAACTCTCACCAAAAGCTTTGTCAGAAGTTGCGGGTATAATTTATGATTCACGATAGCCGGGAAGCAGGAACAGCATCGCGGTGGAACGTACAGTGAAGAACGGAAGCGCTTCACACAATCTGTAGTCGCGGAGGGGGCCCGTGCACAGGACCGGTGGCGGATCCCGGGTCCGTTCGAGAGCGGATCCAGTACAGGGCTGCACGTGTACTGAATGATAGCGTATAAGAATAAGAGCCGCTACTAGGTTCAAGTTCTACCCACATATCCCACAGACTCTACCGAGAAAGAGCTTGCAGTGTGTGATGACCTCATGGATCTTTTGGCTCTGATTTATCGGAACCATTTTAGAACCGATAAACTCAGAGGGGCGGAGATGTTACCTACAGGCATCCAGCTACCGTCGTCAGACCTGAGATGAACTTTTACAGGTGGCCCACGTCCCCACGTTTTCAGTGGCATCCCCTCTGCCTCCCCCGGAGAGATTGTTGAATAACAAGACCCACAGCAATCTGAGAGAGAGAGGCAGTCTCAGTGAGGAAAGGGACACTTGGGCAGGAGGTAGCGAGGAAGGTGAGGGACCCAGGGGAGGAGGGCGGGTTAGAGAAGAGAGGGATTGCTTCATTTTGTGAGAGTTCAGTCAGGGAGCAGAGAAGGACTCCTGTCTGGCCCAGGCCAGAGCCGCCCGGGGAGACAGGGGCACAGAAGCCTGTCTAAGCCGTGTTCTCCCCCTTCCCTCCGTCCTTTCTTGCTGCCACGCTTTGATTACCGGACACTGTCACCATCGCTGCCCCCACGGCCAGAGCTAGTCATCCATCCTGCCTTGTTAACCGCAGGTCCCAGCTGGGCCTGATCCTTCTACCCCTCAGCCCCTGAGTATGAAGAAACGCTGGCTGGCTTATCAAAGGTGAATAAAACGCACAGAGGGGAAATCATTAAATGAGAGCCCTTTCTTTCCCTGGGGCCCTGCGCACCAAGGAGGACTATCTTGCCGAAGACATTTGAGCCTTCATCTCTGAGTTGTTCACCTGGCTGGTAAAGTCCGGAACCTGGAGACCGATGTGCGTCGACCTGAGAATTGGGATAAGGACGCGCTCCCTTTTGCCTCAGTGGGTCCTGTGCTGTGTGGCCAAGTGGCATTTGGAAGTCGGCTATGGGCAGATGGTTGAGACTGAACATCCGATGGCAGAAATCCTGATTCTGTTGGAACGGGGATGACTCAGTAGACCAGCTCATCTCAAAATCCAATGTGAGTCACCCAGAAATCTGGTACAATGCAGGCTGTGATTAAGGCTGGAAAAATGGCTGCAATTCTCCCTTAATAACCAATTTGTAGATGACACGTGTCTTTGTCTGCCCAGGCTGCTATAAAAATGTGCCCTACACGGGGTGGCTTAAACAACAGAGCTTTTCTTCTCACAGTCTGAGGCTGACAAGTCCAGGATCGAGGCACGAGCAGATTTGGTGTGTGGTGAGGGCTCATTTTCTGGTTCACGGATGGCTGTCATCTTCCTGTGTCCTCACATGTTGGTAGGGGCCAGAGAGCTCTCTGGAGTCTCTTTTATAAGGACACTAATGCCGCTCGTAAGGGCCCCACCCTCATGAGCCTGTCACCTCCTAAATGTCTCAACTCCTAATACCATCACAGAGGGGTTATAATCTCACCATGTGAGTCTAGCTGGGGCACGGACGTTCAGTCCCCAGCAAGGCCGAGGCTGCCGGCCCTCAGAGGTCACCGATCGGAAGGCAGCCGAGAACGTTGCTCTGTTGCATTTGCCTTGATTGTCCACTCCTCACACAGAGCCCGGAGCAGAAAGCCACACAAGCTCTTCCCAAGCCTTCGGTGTGGCCTCTACCTCATCCAGAGCCGACTACCCCTCACTCCCCGACTCCACGCTCAGGGGCATCGCTGGTGATGACCGTGCTCCCCACGTTGATTCACCGCTATGGAAATCAGCAAAGGCCACGCGTCAAAACTGGTTTGAATAGTTTCCTCTCTGTTACTATTTTATGCCTGTTATAACCCAAATCCTTGTAACTTAAAATATTTCCTTCCAATGCATTTAATTTCTGCAACATGACCCTAATGTATGAGTAGTTGTAGGACAGAAGTTCCAGGCTTCCCAGGGGGTGATAGTTACGGAAGTGTCTGGTCTTCGGCACACACTGAGGGAAGCATGTGCCCTGGTCGCACAACCTGGTTTATTCACACATGGCGTTCATGGCACAGGGACCACAGTGAGTGCCTCGTAGTCAGGCAGAACATTGAGCCTCTTCTTGAAGAGCCCTTAATGTGCGTGGACCTCGGTTTCTTAATGTATGCAGTAAAGACATTTTCCACTTTCAATGTATTGATGTCAAAAAGGCAAGCACATAGCCACAATTTAAATGTTGTTTCAGTGGATAAGTGTGGACTGCACTCTAAACAGCCAACCTACAAACACACATGAACCTAGATCGATTTAGCAAGTTGGGGAGAATTATGAGACCTTATCTCAGGTGTGTTTGTTAGATTGTGGGGAAGGAAGAAAGGAAGGAAGGAAGGAAGGAAGGAAGGAAGGGAGGGAGGGAGGGAGGGAGGGAGGGAGGGAGGGAGGGAGGAAGGAAGGAAGGGAGGGAGGGAGGGAGGGAGGGAGGGAAGGAGGGAGGGAGGGAGGGAGGAAGGAAGGAAGGAAGGAAGGAAGGAAGGGAGAGAAGGAAGGAAGGAAGGAAGGAAGGAAGGAAGGAAGGAAGGAAGGAAGGAAGGAAGGGAGAAAAGGAAGGAAGGAAGGAAGGAACGAAGGAAGGAAGGAAGGAAGGAAGAAAAGGAAGGAAGGAAGGAATGAACGAAGGAGGGAGGGAGGTAGGAAGAATGGGAGGGAAGGAGGGAAGGAGGGAGGGAGGGAGGGAAGGAGGGAAAGAGGGAAAGAGGGAAGGAGTGGGTTGGGATTGGCTGCCAAGTAAGGTGATCACTTGCTCGGAAAAAAAGAAAAAGCTATATAACAAAAACTTGCTGAAACTAGCCTAAAACTAAGTGACACTGTAGTTGATATCGGGGGACGATGAGGCTCGGCAGTCACAGATGGAGTGCAAAGCAGCGTAAATCCCACGAGATCTGGAGGACCTGCTTTGGGATGGAGAAAAATGAACTCTGCTGAATGTTTCCCCCTCCCTGCCCCTCTCTCTGCTCTAATAAATGTGCTTAGGTGCAGTGCAATTATTCCAAGACGGGCAGCAGAGGGTATAGGGATGAAAAATGAAGCGGCCCATTGTCAATCAATAATGGATAACAGTTCTGAAGGTCGCTATGGATTTAAGATGCACGTAGAAGAAAAATGACAAGACCCTTGTAAATTTTCAAAGTTTTGCTGCAAATCTTTTCTGAAAAAAAAATGGGCTTCATTATCTGGATTATTTAATTAATATTCCCCTTTATCAAAAAAGCAAAGTAAAATTCCATTTTAATATTTAAGATTGAGCAGGAGTTTGAAGTGTTTTATCATGTAGTTAACTATCTGAATGCATACTGAGCTTATAAGCAACATTCTGTCTATAAGTAACAATTCACAAGGTTAATTTTTGTGTATAAGTTCCAATAGAGATAAATATAAACATCATGGAAAAATGTGTTAACCACTTAGCATAAGTAACAAATATTGCAGACCTGGAATTTGCTGTTAGGGTTTTTGATTTTTTTTATTCCTTCTATTTTAGCAATAACTATGGTTATACGGTTCTCACAGCATTAGGGAAGGCAGCAAAGCGGACTGAGACATAAGACAGGGTGGTGTTTAGTCTGGGTTCTAACTCGAGCTTGTCATGAGAGACATTGACGAGGCAATTAAATTACCTAGGCCTCTGTCTCTTTCCACATAAAATGAAGATGTCTTTATTTGAAGGTCTTTACGGTTCTAAAACTATCTGGTATCATCATTATTCTCAGATTTGGATCTGGAAAACCTTTCGCCACCAGTGTGGCATCACCGCGAGGCTTCTGCAAAGAGGCGTGGTGTATGATCTATTCTGTCTCTTCTGCTCTCTCTGGGTCATGAAAAGTGTCTGGTGACAGAGTGGCATTGATGAGCCGGGGCAAGCCAACACGATGGGGATTGTAACAAGTGGCTCACGACAAACCAAAGACGAGGGAGTAATTGTTAGTGATCTAGTCTTTGACCAGTGTTGCCAGTAAAGGTCACGCCACGCTGTGTTTAAGAAACACACACCAGACTGAGACCCGGTGCGTAAACCGGGTATCCATCATTGTCTGAAATATTATGAACATAACTTGACTTTGAAATTGAAAACATGCAGAGATATGGCATTTTTAGAGTAATAAAATGGAGTAATAAGACATCAGAACTTGAATTAAGACAGTGGCTTTCCATCAGAGGAAAGGGTGCGATCCCCTTATCCCAGGGTACATTCAGTAATACCTGGAAATATTCTTGCCTTTCATCAGAGTTGTACTTGCATCTGGTGGGTAGAGGCCAGGGACACTGCCCAAAATCCCACTGTTACAGGACAAACATCCATGATAAAAAATTACCCTTCCTAAATTGTCGTGGGTGCTGAGTTTGAGAAACCCTGAATAAAGACAATCTTCTCCAAAATCAGCAAACCCAGAGCAAGGTCCTTGTAATTCCACACCACAGCTAGGGCCCCTGATGGGGTGCTAAGACATCACAGCGGATGTAGAAGTGAAATGGTACCCAGAAGATTGTCTTTGGATCCCTGGGTTTGTTCCTGTAGTTCCTCTAAATGTGGTCAGCAGGGCAGGAATAAAACCCAAAATAGATTCTCTGTTCATTCTCCCTCCCCCGCACCCCCAAGACAGCTTAGCTGGGGAATCAGAGTCTTGCCAAGGAAGGGGAACCAAGTATGTGCACCTTCAGGAGTTCCCCTGGGACTGTGCCACACACGCACAGTCGGGGAACACCGCATTTGACCATGCTGAGCACTTCCTGTGAGCCAAGCATTTCCATGGTGCTGGAAGAAGCGGTAACATAGCTTTCTAGAGTTCTGCATGAGCACATGCAGTCCTACAAAGGGGTTCAAACATTTGAAGTGATCAAACACGGCTAGGCAGCATAGCTGTATAAAATGTTAACAGGTTTGTAAATAAAGCCTGGGATGCAGGTCTGCATCCCCATTACAGAGCTCAGAGTCCAACAGCCACCAGAGAGGAGCACCCCAGACGGGCCCAGCTGTTCCGTTGCCTCACCTGAACTTTCCACCTGTCCGAGTCTTGGGTGTGCTCACTCTTGGGGTCATTGAACATCAGCTAGACAGAAGTTACAGTCTTCCACCCGGTATGTGCCCCTGTAACAGGGAGGCTCAGAAATTCCCTCCACCTTCCCCACGGAGAAGACTGGGGAAGAAAGCTGTCACGGCCTCTCCTCATCCTTCCCACCCCTCGGGAAACCCAAACAAGCCCCGGCCCGGCCACCGAGACTCGGTCCTGGGCGTCGGGCTGCTAGGTAAAGCGTGGAATAGATACCTGGAGCTTTTGCCCCACGTGGACGGAAACTGCTCTGAAACCATGAGCTCCGCTCTGATTTGGGACCTTGAGCTCCTCCCTCTTTAGGTGACCAGAGGTCCTGTCCTCTGAGTCCAGCTCTCTGCCTGGGATGCTAATGGAACACTACTTCAGGGATGCCGACTGTTGCAGTCAATTCCAAGTCTATTTAATTCATAATCGTGACCTTGAGTTTCACTCTCTGGCCCTTTGATGGAAGTAAATAGAATACACCTTCTTAAAATATCAGTTGTGCCCTGGCCGGTTGGCTCAGTGGTAAAGTGTCAGCTTGGCGTGCAGAAGTCCCGGGGTTCGATTCCTGGCCAGGGCACACAGGAGAAGCGCCCATCTGCTTCTCCACCCCTCCCCCTCTCCTTCCTCTCTGTCTCTCTCTTCCCCTCCCGCAGCCGAGGCTCCACTGGAGCAAAGATGGCCCGGGCGCTGGGGATGGCTCCTTGGCCTCTGCCCCAGGCACTAGAGTGGCTCTGGTTGCAACAGAGCGACGTCCTGGAGGGGCAGAGCATCGCCCCCTGGTGGGCGTGCCGGGTGGATCCCGGTCGGGCGCATGCGGGAGTCTGTCTGACTGTCTCTCCCCGTTTCCGGCTTCAGAAAAATACAGAAAAAAAGTATATATCAGTTGTAAGTTAAAGTGACATAGTATGACTGGACCGAGTGAAAGGAGCAGGGGAAAGTGTCTGTTGTCCCCACGTCGCTGTGTGTGCCCCACGGCCCCCTTGCAGGGACGTTGTGCAGACACTGCCCACCGGGAGAAGCCCGGTTAGAGTGCGTGGCCGGTGAGGACAGCACACGCGTGCTGAGGGGAGCGCAGTGAGGGCTGACGTCCGGTCATCTCGGTGTGTTTGCAGGTGGCCCCGCTCGGTAGAGACGGTGCTGAGAGCTAACTGTGCAGCGATGTTTGCTGATGGCGTAGAGCCGACCGCACAAGAGCAGCGTTCCGCTCCTGGGAGGCTGGTTCCGTGGTTATAGACCCCGGCTTTTCGGGTTTTCCAAGAACACTGACCACAGTGCATGTCTAACAAGATCGGCAAAGAGCTGGAGGGGCTGAGAAATTCAGGTGGTCCGATCTCCTAATAATGACCCCAGGTTTGTATCCAAGGCAACAGCGGGGTCTCCTACATTTAATCTCCTATCAGGAAGAGAAAAAGGAAAGGATGTATTTTTAGTCACACCACGAATATCTCGTTACACAGATTGTCTGAATTCCATTGCAACACTGAATAGACCTCATAAATAGATGTCAATGCAAACTCTATTAGTAAAACATAGACACGTCAAACAGTATTTAAAGCAAGACAAAATTATGTTCGTGTTTATTTTAATTTTAAAAAGACCATTGAAGCTTACTTAAAAAGTAGGCCCAGGGTCCAAAGAGCATTGCCCCATCCGCTAAGGTTGCAGGTGGGATTCCCTGCTGGGGCACATGCAGTTAGCAACCAATGAATGCATAAATAAGTGGAACAACAAATCAATGTTTCTTTCTATCTCTCTCCTTCTCTTCTTTCCCTCCCCTCCCCCTCTGAAATAAGTAATTTTTTTAAAGTACACATTAAGGTCGAAAGAAAGCCATACACTTGCACTGTGTAGTCTTGAGTGTCTGTGATCTGTAAGGACCTGGTTTTGAACATGGTTCTCAGCGCTGACCAGACAGACAAGACAGCCGGGCAGCTTCCAGCGCCTCCAGAAATGCCGCCGAGGCTTGGGACTCATTGGTGTGCAGGGGAGCCCGGCCATGGGTATTGACTAAAAACTATCAGTGTGCTTTTAATACACAGCTGCGGGTGACCCAGCTAGAGTTTTTCTAGGATCGTGAAGCTGTTAGTGCAGTGCAAGTTTTTTTGCTCTAGTAATGATCTTCTGCCAGCCATTCAGGGGGAAAAAAAATTAAAAAATGAGTCTTTGCTTCAATATGTGTCATCTGTATAGACTAATCTTGAAAAACATTATCTCTTCATGAGATTCACACTTTCTGCCCTTGTCTGTCCCCATGTAGAAGGCAATGAATACAGGGTGGGGAAGAAAGAAAAGTCATTCGTGGGACTACAGATTCAAGGGTGAAAGCCACGAAGATGTTTCCCTGTAGGTCAATATTTTGAGCAGTGGTACACGGCGTTCATGAAGGATTTACAAGTAAAGATTGTGGGAAGGAGTTGTTGATAGTTCTTCTTCCAGAACGTGGCAGTGGAAGTGTGTTTTCAGTCACTTTCTGCCTCGTGTGCATCAACTGTGGGAGGGAAGTTTCTGGTGTCTGTGTCATGATCCGAGGATGAAGTACGTTTCCAATTCAAATCTGTACAGAACGGGAAGCTTCTACCTCCTCTGATCATCAGTAAATGGTGAGCAAGTTGGGAACCTGGTGGACACAGCGATGGCCACACAGCGATGACCACACGCCTCTCAGAGTCTCACGAAGGAGCCCCGTTCATAGAACTTAAAAACCTCGCATGGGTGTGTGTGGGTGTGCGTGGGTGTGTATGGGTGTGTGCGGGTGTGTGTGGGTGTGTGTGGGTGTGTGAGCACACGCTTGATTTATCGGTTTCATCACTCGTTTCTTTCCTAGTCTTCATACTGCAAACATATTGGTTTACTGTTTATTAGCAAATTGCTTATTTTTTACTATTCTAAGGAGAATAATTATTTTGGGTCTGAGGAGAATAATATGGAAGCAGAGAGCCCGCCTTGAAAAGTGTCCGCGGTGTTTGTATGACAGGTAATGAGGCAATTTGGCAGAACATCAGGAACTAATTGAGCTCAGCTCACATCAATGGCGCGTGCTCAGCTGAGGCTGCGCCTCCTAGAAAGAACAGAGGAAATAAATGAGACAATGTGACATGTACAATTTTAATTGGAAGCGCTAATTTAAAAATGTTTAAAAGCATATTTAAAATAATTTGTGAGTCCATACAGATGTCTCCTTCTCAAACTAATTAAGAATATTCAGCGAGTCATATAATGTCTGGGTGTCAGAAACATGAATTATTGAAGCCCCTGCACATATAAGTATGCTTATACCTTTAGGCCAGATCAAATTTAGTTTAACAGAAGGAAATGGCAAAGAAACAATCCCCAGGACTGCAGAAGGGTAGGTGATTTTTAAGGCAATATGTTTTAAAACCATTAAAAGCGTTATATTAAATTTCAGGTTTTGAAAAATTGCAATAAGATGTAAGTATATTTTTTAAAAGTCAGGGAGGGGGAACTTGAAATGTAGAGTTACTGTGGTACAATGATATTTTGCTTTTTTTGTTGTTTTTTTTTTTTTGATACCTTGCTCTACATTTTATTTAAGTTGTTTGGTTGAGGGCTACATAGTAAGCAATGGTTGTAAAGATAATGTTTTAAGAAAGCTTAAATTCTTAGTTTCTAATATTGCTTAAAATTCATTCATGACCATTGATCACTTAAAATTCTTCACTGTGCTGTTTCAAAAAAAGAAAAGGGAAGAATTTAGGGGTGGAAAAGAAAAAAAAATCAATTTTATTGCTACCATATTCATAATTTGGTAAGAAATCACTTGTGAAAAAGAAACTTATAAAATCTGAGACCTGCTAACTGAAAATGTATTTGTAGTATACTAATGACTTAGAATGACACAACAGTAACTTCTGTAAAGCTGTAGAAATGTACCTACAACTTATTTCAGTAGCCTTAATTGATTTCTTAAAGAGCATGCTATAAATTAAAATGTTTAGTCACATTTTTGTACACTTGCAAATGATATTGAGAGTGACTATTTCGAGAACATGATGTTTTACCATGGTTTTAAATTCACCTTGTATTACCATCACAGATTTCCAAAAGGTAACAAATGTACGGATTAGTTTTATGAAGCACTTAATATTAGAAGATTTCTTAGAAAAGGAGGGATGTTTAATAAAAGAGGATAATTCTTAAGACCATAGGTAAGAAGGAGAATGCAGTACGAGAAGAATTTGAGTGGCTAAGAAAAGATGTGAAGACAAGTCATTTTATTTTAACTGGATTCTGGAGAAGTGAATTAAGGCACCTATAACGTGCTGGGAGAAAAGTAGCACCTAATGATATGAAAACAGACAATTGTAAGTGAAACATTTGTTTCAGAACTGGTAACTCTTTGCTCTGAGTACTGTGGCTACTTATATTATTTTGTGCATTATATATTATCCAGCGCCTTTAATCTGTCTTGCAGAATTTCAGAGAGAAGGCAACCCTGAGGAAAGTGCTGTCCTCAAACAAAGACAAATGAGACTGAATGCCAATTAACTATATGCACAGATACAGCACACACAAGCCAGACAGGCACATACCCATCATATACATACAGCATGTGTGCACACATACCTCAGACACACACATGCACTGTTTGTACACACATTGACATGCATACATAGATGCTGCATGTGTGCACATATTCCTCTGACACACACACGTACTGTATATACATACATCAAACATTCCTTAGACACATACATGCACTATATGTACACACATCAACATACATACATAGATGCTGCATGTGTACACACACCAGACATACATACCTATTGCATATGTGCATATACTGGATATGCACAAACATGTATCACATGTATGCATGCATCAGACATGAATAAATAACACTGAGTATGTGTACACATGCACATCGTGAAAATGTGTCTTCCTAACTCATATTCTGACCCTAAACGGCAACAAAAGGTGGCACTTGACAGAGTTAGTCTTGGTTCCTGAGAAAAGTACTGGGACTCCTCTGAGGAGTACTTTCCTGTTCTTCCTAGGAACAGAATTGGAAACCTGGGCCATTTTATTTATCCAGGAAATACAGCCTAACTTTTTCCACCCTCAAAAGAATGTGATTAATCTCTACCTGGGCTGTAGACTGTTTTCCCAGCAAGATAACATTCTGAGCACACAGTATTGCTGCCTGCGTGGTGTTTGGATATTAGCAGCAGGTGTTAGAATTAGCCCAGATCCACATAGCTTTGGAAACAAGTAGAGCGGAGCTCAGCAACACCGTCCCTCAATGGCATGTGTGCACACATTAAATGTATCTTTTAATACTCAAATACTTTTTATAAAAATAAGAATTTCTTCATTGTTTCATGTAATCAAATCATTATATTGGCTAATCACCTACATTGTTGACTGTTGTGAAAATACTTAGAGCTAGCTGTGTCATTTTCTGAAGTGGCTTCTTGGTTTCTTCAGTAATACTTCATAAATAATTATTACTGCATAAACCTGTGCTCATTTAAAAGTAATTTATACATAAGCAGTATGCATTACTCCAAGGATTCACATGATGTAAATAAATGCTGAAAGCGAACTCCCAAAACATATGGGCCAATTGGCCTGTTAAGTGACAACTCTTTCTGAGAATTCATGCATGGTCTCCTAAGACAAAAGAATCACATCACTATTGTCTTACTTTGTAGGTTCTTAGCAGAAACTCTGTGACTATCAAACTGACAATACCTTTGGATATGTACATTCACATGGTTCTTTATGTTTAAATATATAACGTTTAATTTTATAGCTACTATGTATGGGACTTCAGAATTCCAACAATTTGCTGTTGGTGGGTCAAAGGGATTCACAGAAGACAAAAAAAAATCTGGTATAATTGTGTTCTTTGTAATCCCATTTCATTGTGCAAGGTCCACTAGTTTCAAATGTTTTATCTCTAAAATGTGCCTTAAACTGAGGTAAAAATAATTTCCCTACGTTTTAAAGAGCGTGTAAGTTCAGGTTCTGGGGTGGGGATGGGGAGTGCCATAATTGCAGTGTTCTCACAAATTGCTTCCTTCTGTGCTGTGTCAGAGCTCACCACACTGTCTTTCGGAAGCTCAGCGAACTCTATTGCCAGTAGTATCTGTTTTCCTTAATTATAATTCTGTAGTCACTTATGTTTCTATCTTCTTGGTGATTGAGGGAAGGAAATCAGTGCTTCTGTTTCATAAAGTAGGAACACCTATCACAAAATCATAGGCTCTGACACTCTTCACAGCGTATTTTACCTTATAGAGTTTTCTGGACTCAACATTGCCAGCTGAATGATAACCCCGCCTCCATACATGACTTTTTAAATTGGTTTTCCTACAGACATGTAGTAGTCAATGATTCAGATCTGTGTATTACAATATTTGTAAAAGCAGATCAGTAAACATCAAACATCACCTTTTTACATACAATGTCTTTTTCTATCCAGTTCAGTTTTATGATGCAGGTAGATTTTCTTACAACCCATGATAACCCAGGCAATATGGTAACTATTTCTTTATTTTTCCACTTAAACTGCTAATTTGATTTTCCACAATGAAGACAAGTCTACTGTTTTAAACGAATACAGGAACCTAAATTAGCCTGCTGCCAGAAATTCTCAGAAACCCCTAGGGCTACGAAGTAAGATTAGCTGGCGTTTAATCACAGGGTATGTCGGAGAAAGCTGATGTGACGTGGAAATATTATTAAAGCGTTTTAACTGCATCAGACCCATTTGATCACAAAGTCCCTAAAACTTTTGGTGCCTAGCTGCAGATTTGTGACAGTATAGAAATGTCACCTCCGCTTGGCCAACAGCAGCGTTTCCAGGAAGGTCATCTTGTATTATAGACTACGGAGGGTACCCCCTGCAGGATGGCTTGTGTCAGCCAAAGTTGTAGCCAGGATCCTCACTCGGTGTATTATTCCTGAGCTCTGGTTATTGCAGCCTTGACATGTGTGTGAGCACATTGGGGGAGGGAACGGCACAAGTTCAACCTAGCAGTCTCCTTCTATCCCAAGTTGACTATTCTGGAATAGGTTGACATTTTTATTTCAGAGAAGTAGTATTATCTAATTTAAGAGACTATTTCAAGTTTATGACAGTATAATGTTGCCTTCCAGAATTGAACTTTTGAGAATGTATCCAAAGATATATGTCAGTAAGTTGTTAAATGACATAGATGGAAAATTTAAAAACCAAAATAGCTCTTTCCACAGAGATGAAAAGAAAGAAAGGACCTGTCTTATAGACTGTTTTGTGGATTGCTAATTACAAAACTGCTTTTATTTACATAAATGTGAGTATTTGAAGAGTTGCAGGTCATTTGGATGAAAATATAAAATGTATTAATAAAAACTGAGCTATCATAGGTGACTAATCATCACGTCTGAATAAAAACAAATTATAAGACGATTATAAGTATCATTTAAAGATTAGTACTATTTTACCAATAAACTGTATTTGCCAATTTTTGCTGATGCAAGGAGGAAGAGTCAGAATTTTTAATTTTTTATACTATCATCACATAAAAATAAATTAAAGAAAAAATAAAGGATAGGAAAATATTTTCTTGTTTAACTTTTAAATGGCAGAGTAAATTTTCTATTTATGCTAAATTATTGCTCAACGTATTATGAAATTATTTTCTTTCCTTTGATAAAAATTAATTATAATTGATAAGTAGTTTTAAAATATTTCAGTTAAATATTTAAATCTGAAAAGTAATTTGTTATTTTGGAAAAATCATTAAAATTACCAAAAAGTTAAACCCACTTTGCATACACAAATACAGTAAGTGCATTCTATTTATATACATAGATATAATATTTTATATTATAAGAGAAATTGAACATTTTGCATAAGAAACATGAGTTACATATACTAGAGTTTAGGTTTAAGCTAAAGTTATAAGTCAAATTAATTGAATCTGATAAGCAAATTTTTAACTACAGATAGTAATTATATCAATCTTTGGTTTTAGGCTGATGGTCATTAAAAACATGTTTGTATACATCAGTGCACAGGAAATCATGCTTCTATAAATAAATATATTAACAGAATATTTCACTGATATTGGAAATAATTATTCTTTCCCTCCTTTTATTTATGAACCAAGCAAATTTTACTCATATTTTAGATTTTTTTAGGTGAATTAATAATTTCAATAAAAGTTTTGTTTCAAGTAGTATAATGATATGGCTAAGAAATGGAAGATTCCTTTGAGGTCCTCTCATTTTATTTTCTTGTTTTACAGAAGCTCGAAAAGTTAAGGTGGGCAGGTCAAGGTCATGAAATTTTGAGGGAAGCGCCAGACTTGGGGTACTATGTGGACCCCCTGACATGCCGGGCAGTGGTTAGTCCATTGGAGTGCCTGTTCTCCCCAAGGGTCTCTTGATCATGTTCTCATCTCTATTGGATAGGTTTAGTATTTTAGAAAAATGTTCCCACAAATTCTAATTAATGAAATCATTCCTAAACCATGCAATATTAAGATTAATCAAATTATAATGAAGTTGAAATGTGCTATCCTTTTTTGGAAACAGTCTAAAAGATTTAGAGATATTAGTACCAACTATTAAAAGATAATGGTACCAGCATTTTGCAGTTCATTGAAAATATGAGCAATGGCTTAGTGACAATGGGACATTTGGATGACTGAAACACATCATGATGTTTGATGGAAACACATGGACTAGTTGTACTTTTTGATAGGTTGCTTCACACCTAGTTTATGAAGCTTCTCATGTATGTCCAGTTTTCATAACTGAAATGTCATTTACTGACGTAAAAGGATATCTTTTTTTTTTTTTTTTTGGTATCATTCCTGAAGTAATTTAAGATAGTCCTCACCCTAAAACCGAAATTTAACCCAAGGAAACCTTGTAAACCATAGAAATATTATTGATACCAGAGAGTCTTTGCAAGTCAACAAGATTTGCTGCTGTTTGTCTTCTGCCTGGCAGCCCTGTGACTTCCTGCAGGACAGAGGTCTCTGTTGACGTGTCCGGTCAAGATGACAAATATGAGGTGTTTGAAGGAGCTAGGAGTCAGTGCTGGCACGGGCACAGAACGGGTGCTCATTTGCTGGATTTATTACTATTGTTGCATCACGATGAAAACTTGCATTCTACTTCAGAACTTTGGTTTGTTGACACTTCTCCGAGCGACCTTTTTTCTCTGCCGTCAGAGAGCTCAGTCAGTGGTCCGCAGAATCAGGACAGATGACCTGCCGAGGAAAAGCAGAACCGGATGTTGGTTTCTGCCTGCCATGGTGACTTCTGCTGCCTGTTTGAGAAACAGTCTTTTCAAAGTCAGACTTGCCCTTGCAAGAGGGAGTCACTCGAGGCACACATTACAAAGGGGTCACTCCTTCAAAGGGGTCACTGTAGGCATCCAGGCCCGGGAACAGGAGGGACGGACCTGGAGCTTTCTTACCACGTATGGAATGGAGCGCCCGCTGTGGGCCCTGCCTGCTCCGCAGCTCACCGCAGTGACCTCCCTCCTAAAAGGAGGCCGACCGCAGAGTCGTGCCGCAGAAGAAGGCTACTCTGTTGACCTGATCTAAAATAGCCCTGCTGATACGCTGTCAGAATCGGCTCCCGTTTGGATTGAGCGTGGTCAAAACAGGCTTTCAGCGACTGGGTGGGACCAGAAGAGTCGCGTGTGGTCTTTTCCCAGGACTCACAGAAACGCAGATGAAAACGGGAAGGGTGGCTCTGAAGACCGGTCCCTAAGGCCGTTCGTGCGCTAGGCCACGCTTCCAGCCCTGCCTCCGTTCAGGTGTGGTATGAACTTGGAACTGGATTATGATTTAGTACAATTTACCTCACAGACCTGAGTATACGTTGTCACAGATACAAAGATGGAAGCCACGACTTGTTTTAGTAATGAAGTCCATACTGATGTCCCAGCATGTCGTCTGTAGAATAGGATACATGCATTTCCTGCCCACAGGAAGCTCAATGTCTGGTGAGGGGTAAAGAAAACATCAATGCATAATCGCCATGCAACGAGTCATCTGCGTTGTAGCAGATTCGGGACAAAAGTGTGCAGGAGCAGAGAGAGGCAGCTGTTTCCTCTCCCTGAACAAAGGCAGAGCCATCCCAAGGGAAGTGACTTTTGAAATAAGGTTGGAAAGTATGTTGTGCCTATGTCACAGGTCAGCAAATTGTGAACTGCAACTTGGCTGTTTAAGATCGGCATTCAGGCAGACATACTGGGGTTGCACAGAGGAACAGGGGTTGTGACCTCCCATTCCTACCCCATCAGTCTTCTAGGTTCTCTGAACGCGAGTAAACCTCAAGAACCTGTGCCTTCACCCTCAATTCTCAGGAATGGTTTTGGGGCCCCCAGGGAAGGAAGGCTTTGGACTCGCGAGTAATGCATTTCAAAATCGGATGACATATTATACATTTGAAAAGTGATTCAAGAATACATTTTGGACACAGAGGGAATAACACTAATATGATGAAATATAGATCTGTAAGGAGATAAAACTATGCATTTTAAAATCAAGGGAAGTCACAGAAAGCACAGTAATATTTATTTCAAGAGAAGAGTCAGGTGTTCTGAGAGAGTAAACATTAGAGGTTCTGTTGTTGCTATTGGTTGGTTTGAGTTTTTGGAACATGGAGGGGTGATTTCCTTCAGCAAAGGTCAATAAATTGTCCCTAAATGAAAAGTGAAGGAAGGGTATTCCAAACGCTGACAGTGTGCCTATAGACTCGAGATTGGAAAACAGCATGAAATTATATGTGTCTAAGTGTCAGATCCGCGTTTCATTCATATATAATATGCAATGAAGCAGAGACAACATTGCCATCTGGGCTTTCACTGAACATTTATCGTTACCCGTAGTCACGTAACATTAGGCTAAAAATATACACAAACACTGAAGGTATGGAATACTTTATTAAAATATATATTGATATGTATATTACACAAAATAATTGCATAAATTCACTTTCAAAGTATCCCCACAGAATGTACATGGGAAATTTCTATCTTGATGAGATTGTCAATTGTTTCACCTCAATATCAATTGCAGCAAAATTACAAAACACTACTTTTTTCCAGGGTGGGATGAAAAAAGGGTGAGGCAGGCCAGGTCAGGTTGAGGGTCAACTCTTGGAAACACGACCTGTGAGTGGGACCACGTGTACCTGGCAGGGACTCAGAGGGTGTGGCAATGTTTGTATGCAGCCAGAGCAGCCACCCTGTGAATCTAGTTATTTGCAAACCAGTCTCTTCCTCCCCAGTGGTTCCATAGGACTGGGGACACTCAACGGTGTGTGGGTGCATAGGTATGCAAGACTGTTCCCATAAAACCCGTGGGAACTGTCGTGCTTGTGGTGTGGGGGCTGCTGCGACCTCTGGAAGGTGCAGCGTTTCTGAGAACTTTGCCACCAGCCCTAGAGAGGTCACCTTTATTCCTTCATAAATAGCCAACTCCCTTCCGTTGCCTGTGGCGAGGATAAAGTACTGTTAGACAGACTGACCTGGGCAGAGTAGCACGGACAGAGTAGAGATAAGTTACGCTCCATCAAATGATTTCTCTAGTAGTTGTTTTTTGTAGCCCTCTGTGAACACAGGAAGGGGTGGGAGTTCTGGGGAAAGGGACAGCGTTCTCACTGTCTTGCCAGGGACGTGGCTTTTGAACTCTGCTCTTTTGTACACTGCACCTAAGCCATTTTAAACAATCTGATCTGAAGCTGAGAACTCGATCTTGAATAAGTCAATGTTGCCATTGCTTCGAGAAGGACACGGGCTTAGATTTTTTTAGACCCAGTTGAATAAACCACTGTAGTTTCATCCAAAACTCAGACAGAGTCTAATGTTTCTTTTTTTTGCCATGCACTCAGGGAAATATTAAAGTGCTCTAAAGACGTTGTCATGTAGGCTTTTTGGAGGTCCATCCTAGAGCAGTGGTCAAAACTGTGGACATGGTTTAGCATGTGATATGGGGGTTAATTTGACCCAGAATCACCACAGAAGCCCTCTGTCTGCCTCTTCCTCGGAGTCTCCTGCGGATTACCGTTCAAATTCTGTAGCATCTGTGCAGGGATTGGGCAGGTTTTTAAGGAGCTTCAAAGGCCAAAGGCTACTAATTGATTCTTCTGCTTACCTGGCTGCTTCTGGGTTTGCACTGTCAACAGAAGGCTGATAAAATCTGCCTGGACTCTGAAGAACTGTGCTGTTGTGTGCCCAGAGGAACCTGCAACATCCAGTAACTGGCCCGTCAGGCTGTGCCTTTGCTCAGACGGAGTCTTGTGTGTTCTTTACTGTTACGCAGAACCACAATGGGGAGTGCCATGGAGCTTAGATTTTGTAAGTCTTCTCTGAAGTCACTTTCTGATAACTACACATCGTCACTTCTATTTTGATGAAAAAAAAACAATGTTAGGTGTAGTAGGGAAACCAAAGACAGATACAACTTATAAAACTATGGGTTTTTTTTTTTTTAATGAAAATGGATGAGACATTGATGTTACAGGAAAAGAAATCATAAAATACCCTCAGAGAAATTTTAAGTTTTTATTCAAATTACATCCTGAAAATGGTTGTGTATTATTTTTTCATAAAATATGATTTTTTAAAATCTTTGTTTGTTAGAGCAGTTTTCGGTTAAACACAGAATTGAGAAGGTGAGGCTGGGATTTCCTGTATATGGCCCCCCTCTCCCACACACACATGTGGCTTCACCATCATCAACATCACTCACCGGCTGGGCCATATTTAACAAGGATGAACATCCACGTTGTCATCACCCAAAGCCCATGGTCTCCCATCGAGTTCCCTCTCACTGTTGCATGTTTTAGGGCTCTGAACAAATGTATGATGAAATGTACACATCATTATACACTCACGTCTACATAACAGGTTTTCAGTCAATGGCGGCATGCATATACGAAGGTGGTTTCATTCGATTCTTAAAATAGATATAGGTCTATTTATATCATCTGGGTTTTTTTTCATGTATGAGTTTTGGCAGATAATATCTTCCAAGGAATTAGTTCATTTCATCTAGGTTGTCAGGTTTGTGGGCACAGAGTTGTTCATAGTATCCCTTTATTATCCTTTTATTTTCTATAGTGTCCGTAGTGCTACCCCCTCTTTCACTTTGGATATTAGTCATTTGTGTCCTTTCTGTTTTTTCCTCAGAGAGCTGGGCTAGAGGCTGATCCATTTTATTGTTCTTTTTCAAGAACCAGATTATGGGTTAGTTGACCTGATTGATTTTCTTGGTTTCAATTTCATTGACTTCTACTCCAATTCTTAATATTTATTTTCTTCCACTTACTTTGGAATTGATTTGCTCTTTGTTTTCTACTTTGCTAAGGTTGAAATTTAGATAAATGATTTTAGATTTTGCTACTTTCCTAATGTATGTATTAAGTGCTATATATTTCCCTGAAAGCTCTAGCTTCTCTACATTTCACAATTTTTGAAAAGTTGTGTTTTCAATAAGTTTAATATATTTTAAAATTTCTCTTGAGATTTATTTTTTGACTCATATTACTTAAAAGCATGCTGCGTCATCTTTGTGTATTTGGGGATTTTCCAGTTATCATTCCATTATTGATTTCTAGTTTAGTTCCGATGTGATTTGAGAGCAGATAGATATGAGAGAGAGATTGCATGTTTTCTATTCTATAATAGGATTTGCAAAAAAAGGTAATTAAGTAAATACTAGGCAGCGTTTTCTGAGACTATGTATAATCTGTGTTTGCCTTCACATGGAACTGCATTCTGGCCATGTGAAGGAAATTTTTTCAAAGACCCAGAAAACAAATGCATTAAACCTTATCTTTTAAGTTATGTGTAGCCTGTATTTATTATTATTTTTTTAACAGAGATAGAGTCAGAGAGAGGGATAGATAGGAATGGAGAGAAATGAGAAGCATCAATCATTAGTTTTTCATTGTGACACCTTAGTTGTTCATTGATTGCTTTCTCATATGTGCCTTGACTGTGGGGCTACAGCAGGCCTAGTAACCCCTTGCTCAAGCCAGCAACTTTGGGTTCAAGCTGGTGAGCTTTGCTCAAACCAGATGAGCCTGCACCCAAGCTGGCGACCTCGGGGTCTCAAACCTGGGTCCTCCGCATCCCAGTCTGATGCTCTCTCCACTGCGCCACCTCCTGGTCAGGCTAGCCTGTACTTATTTTATGGGTACATATGGCAATGCTTTTCATTTTATAAAGTGATTAAAAGCTGAAGAAATGTTTAGGTACATCACTTTACTGGCATCACGTCTGTCAGTATCTGGGATTACAGAAACATTTAGATAACAAGAGAAAGGGACTTAGAGGTCAAGTCAGACCTCCATCATTACCAGCGTCATGGAAACAGGGATCCTGCAGTGATTTGCCAACACCACTTGTATGGGTTTTTAAGGATCTAAAACCATATCCCAGGAGTCCAGGCTCACTGCCCTTTGTTCTATGAACTACAATAGATTTTTTTCTATCTTGAAAATATTAGACTACTACAAAACTATCTATTCATATAAATAACAATTCTTAAACTATAAATTTAATTTATTCTTGTTAAATATCTTTTGTCCATTTCTGCCCATCACTCCATCTGCCAAGATCCTTTTTAATTCTGATTTTCCAATCTAGTGCATTAATTATCCAAGGCTTACACTTAGCTATTACATTTATCTTATTTTTCTTTACAGGTAGAATTATTGTTAATTTCCACTTACAACAGCAGCAACAACAAGAAAACAGAGATGCATTCTTATTTTCTCACTTTCTACTTTCTGAACATTATCCTGATTTACTAAATCACCTACTTGATTCTTCACTTAACCTCTTTCCCCTATTAACATAGACATACCATGTTAGAATGCTTTCTGTGAAATAGCTGTTTATTTGAAAGAAATAAGACATGTTAGTATTGACCTCCAAATGCTGTTCAGATAACATGTTGACCCAGAATTACAGTTTATTGTAAATGTTTCTGAGGGCTTCTTTTTCCTTCCAAACAAGTCATGCACAAATACATGGAGTCACAGAATTTAATATTGTGTTGATTATGAATTTATAGCTTATAAAGTGTGCAAATTATCTCAAATTCTTAACAATTCCAAGTCAAAAAGAAAGCATTGTTCCTTTAGAGAAAATGGAACTCTAACATGACCATATTTCACTACCTAAAGGATCGAAATAAAGTGCTTTAAATAAAGCTGTATGTCAAATGCATATAAAAAGTAAAAGCATAAATATTTGTCAGTGAGTAAGAAGCATTGGACAATGCTTAAGTTAGCAGCCAGCAGCATGTAGTGATGGCATGTAGCTTCCTTCTAACGTCAAGTTTTATCAGTGGTTAGTAGTGATCAGGAGTACTCCATTGTGGAGGACTTTGTGGCTACATGTGAGTTCAAGGGAAGGGTGCCCTAGTTGTTCCTGATAACCAATAAAACAGAGAAGTCGCGAGATGTGGTGTCTGATCAGTATCTGAAATGCTACCCAGCCAAACCTGAAGGCTTGCTTTTATCTGGTCCCCCCTCATACCTCAACGTGTCCCCTGCAGGTTTTCTTCTCATCTGTTAGGAAGTTCTGTTAGCTGTAACGTAAAAAAATATATATATGTACCCAAACCCTTCTCAGCACTTGTGCTATCCTAGCCTGAGCCATCATTATCGCTCATCAGGAACAGCACAATAGCTTCCTCATTGGTCGCCATGATTTCCGTTCCTTTGTCCCCTGCAGTCCATTATCAACACAGCAGCAGGTTTGATGTCTGTAACATGATTGCACAATGGCATTATTGAACCATGTCATTCCTTTGCACTCTTGATGGCTCTCCCCTCTATTTGTAAAAGACCAAATTTGTAGGATGGTGAGACCCACATAATTTTCCAGTACTGACCCCATCCCCCTTATTTATTCTACTGTAAGTATTCTGGGGTTAAAGCCTTCATTCTGATTCTTCTTTCTGCCAAAGACTTCTCTCTTGTATTCACATAATTAATGACCCACTTACAGTCATTGATCAGATGTCTCTTTCTTAACCCAGTCTCCCTTGGCAATTGTACTTAAAATTACAATTTGTTCCCTTTCTCATTCCCTTCACTGCTAATCCCTCTTAACTTGTTCTATTTTTTTTCATATGCTTCTTACTAACATGCTATATAATTTATTTATTGTGTTTATTAAATTTTGGTTGTTTCCCCCAATGAGACTGTGAGGCACAGAAGAATGTTTTCAATATATTTCAAAGGTTCTAAGCCAGTGCCTGGCACATCCTAGGTATTCATTAGCTATTTTGCGAAGGATTTTGCCATTACTGGTAGAAATTCCAAGAGGGGAGGCCGATATCCTCTCAATAATTAAGGTATTAAAAATTCAACATGTATCTCAAGTACTAAGTCAAATGGAAAATAGCTATACCACCATGTCAACCTTAGGAAAATTAGAGAGGGATGAAATCTATCCATGGCACCATCTGTCTTCAGCCTCGCCCGACGCAGCCAGTTAGTAAATAATTGGATTTTCTACCTTTGCATTCTATTACCTTGAACTGAGCGCTTTCTTTTTTCCTGAGGCATTGGGAATGCCCTAGATGGAATTCAGGGTGAAGTTAGATAGACTTATATTCAATTCCTTGCTCATTTACCAATTACATGTTGACTCATCCACCTCCAGCCTAAGGATTTTGTTTGTAAAATGGACTATTTGTAATGAAGATGGAACGAGAATAAAATCGAGCCACATACAATACAGTACCTGAATGTAATAGATACTTAACAGGCCACAATCGCTTGTTATAAAAAATTAAGACTTTTGGATAAGATTCACAGTTTAAAAGGCATTTTATACTATATTGTTTTATTCCATCATCTTAATATTACTGTGGATCAAGTTTTGCCTGAAGCTGTTGATTTTAAGAGCCTTTGTTCTCCCCCCACGTAAAGTACGTGAGGTAACTGAAAATATGTTGAATTAAATTATGCAAAGGAGATCCTCAAATGGAGAGAGGATACCTAAATCCATGTCAATGAAGGAGATTTCAAATACAGTAACCTCATACGCTAAATGTTTATACTGTATTGCATTTTTTAAAATTTAAAACTGACTTGCCTGGCTTCTGAAACAAAATGAACTAGTTGATGATTTATCAGCTATTTAAAAGGATAGTCGATTTACTTTTTGTTAGAGAACTTCCAGCACCAAACTCAATTTAAAGATTTTTTTTTTGCATTGGATTTGTGCTAGAAATATTGGACACTATTAAAAAGAGTATTCAAACATTACATTGAAGAAATCACAGGAGGCACGCCTATTAGAAGGTAACTAAATAAAAATATATCTTACAGAGAACTAAGGTAAGAAGGATTTAATGGCTGTCAAGATAGAATTTAGAGGAAACCAAGAAGCAGATGAGACCAAAGCCTTTAGACCAGCAGGCTCACGTGTCTTTCTCTTAACCGTGTAGGCCTATGGTTTGGCTATCAATGTGAAAAATGCCCAGTGAGACATTTTATTATAAAGGATGATCAACCAGAGGTGTATCCGCACCTGAGTAGTCGAGCCCCCCCCCATCCCAGAGGGGATTCTGGAATTAAACAAGGTCTGTCTCCACCGTTTCTCATAGCCAAGATTATTGCTATTCTTTGTTCAAATAAATTCATCCAAAAGCAAGTGTTAGTAGGATGGCACGGCATTCTAGGGGACTCTTACTGGTTTCTGATCACACGTGTTTCCCTAAAGGCTGAATACAATTTTAATTTAATTTTATGTTTTAAGTCTTTCCTATTAGGAGCAGTGATAGCTCAGGAATAAGAGATATAATATCTGGGTGCATATTAATCAAAACAAAATAAGATGTACTAATTTTTATAAGGTGTCATTGTGAAACATTAGAATTATTTTTTTTCATTTGGCTAATTAGAAAATTAGGATTCTCTGCTCATTTTGATAAGCTCTAGAAAAAATACTATGATTTTCTTAATATCTCATAAAAATGTTGAAATGTGTGTTAAAAGTTTCTCTATGGTTGTGTGGGGAGTAAGTTTAGAAATGTATAGGGCTCTCAAGTTTGTGACTTCTGTCAGAACATGTCAAACTCAAGCTGTAGGTACAATTTATGACTGAGTTATTACCAGAATTTTATGACTAAAAGAGTGTAAGTATGGAATTCAAGGGGAACAGGCCAGGGACCTAGACTTTACATTTTGACAAACAGCACAGGTACAAATGGTTTTGAATATGGCTTGTGTATTCCTCAAAGTCCTTTCAAAACTTGTTTGCATCATCATTAGCACTCAACAGAATGTGGGATGGCTCGTTTATATGACTCTCGGTTTTCTTCTGTGTTAACAGAATAAAATTGTTCTGTTTGCAAATACGTCATGTAAATAGGGGAAGAAATCATTCTGTTCTTGAAAAAAATAAATACAGATTAAGTTTGTATTTCAGCATTTTTATTTATAATCATGCATATCAAACAATTCAATTTCTATTAATATTTAAGTTAATGTTTTCTGTTTATTCTCTTAATCATTTATTTTTAAATTCACCCATTCAACATATATTTATTTAATGCCTCCCAGGGGCCAGTCATTGATCTAGGCACTGAGGATTCTGTAAAAAAAAGAAAAAGAGAGAAGGAAGGAAGAAAGGAAGGAAGGGAAGGAGGAAGGGAGGGAAGAAGGAAGGAAGGAAGGAAGGAAGGAAGGAAGGAAGGAAGGAAGGAAGGAAGGGAGGAAGAGAGGGAAGAAGGAAGGAAGGAAGAAAGGAAGGAAGGAAGGAAGGAAGGAAGGAAGGAAGGGAGGGAAGGAGGAAGGGAGGGAAGAAGGAAGGAAGGAAGGAAGGAAGGAAGGAAGGAAGGAAGGAAGGAAGGAAGGAAGGAAGGGAGGGAGGAAGGAAGGGAAGAAGGAAGGAAGGAAGGAAGGAAGGAAGGAAGGAAGGAAGGAAGGAAGGAAGGAAGGAAGGAAAGAAGGAAGGGAGGGAGGGAAGGAGGAAGGGAGGGAAGAAGGAAGGAAGGGAGGGAGGGAGGGAGGGAGGAAAGGAGGGAGGAAGGAAAAAATGAAAAGAAAAAAAGAAGCCCTGCTTTTGTGGAACTTTTATTTAACTGTGAAAAAATAGAAAATAAATAATAATAAAACTTGATGAGTAATAAGAGATCCAAAGGAAAACAGGTATGTTAGAAGTATTGAATGTATCAGGGATGCAGTTTGAATAAGGTAATCGGGACAACCTCTCTGAGAAAAGGTGTGAACAGTGAGATAGGGTTGTAGATGAGAAAGCCTGGGGGAAGGGCCTTCAGGGCTATGAAAGTCAGCATTTCTGGGAAACTAAAAGACCTGCTGAATCTATGGACAGTAAGGTACAAGATGAGGCTTCCTGAAGTATCATAGAGACCAGATCATATAGAACTTTTTAGGCCATAGGAGAATTTTGAATTTTTTTCCTTTTTGTGATGAGAAGTCATTAAAAGTGCAAAGCAATATAGTGGTATAATATGGATTTAAAAGAACAGCTCTTTTTTTTTCCAGTGTGTGACAGAGAGGGACAGACAGACATGAAGAAAGAGAGATAGGAATCATTAACTCACAGTTGCAGCACCTTAGTTGTTCATTGATTGCTTTCTCATATGTGCCTTGACAGGAGCAGGGCTCCAGCTGAGCCAGTGACCCCTTGCTCAAGCCAGTGACCTTTGGCTCAAGCCAGCGACCATGGGGTCATATCTATGATCTTATGCTCAAGCCAGCAACCCCACGCTCAGGCTAGTAAGCCCGTGCTCAAGCCGGCATCTCAGGTTGTGAACCTTGGTCCTCAGCATCCCAGGCCAGTACTCTATCTACTGCACCATCACCTGGTCAGGCAAAAACAACAGTTCTTGTCACTGCCTGTTGAGTAGAAAACCAGTTACCACATGGGTTTGTAAGTTGTTGCATAAGGATGATCTATTTCTTTAGTTCAGCGAAAGAGTTGATGATGGCTAATGATATCGTGCGACAGCTATGGCCACAGTCAGGAGAGGTGAGACAGCCATATGCTTTCTGATGGGTTTAATGAAGGGTGGGGAAAAATAAGACTAAAAGACAAGCCCTCATTTTTTAGTGAAAGCACTGGTTGGTACCCATACTGAGTCAGAGAAGAAGGCAGTGAGAACAAGCTGATTTCAGACAGGTTACACTTGAAATGCCTATTAAATGTCTGAGTGAATATATTAAGACATTGATGACAAGTGCTGTTGAAAATATAGGAAATCAACTGCAGCAAATAAGAAACATTAATAAGTTTATACACAGGATAATGCAGTTCTGTACATTGTCCTCATGAATCAGTAGAAAAATTGGCCTGTCATTAACTACGTCCAAACATTTCCTATTTGTGCATAAAATCTGGTGCTATTGATGTTATGTTTTTCCTATAAAGTAAAAACCTGTGATTATTAGTAGATAGATAAATTTTACATAGATAAATAGATAGATAAAAGATAGATGATAGATAGATAGATAGATAGATAGATAGATAGATAGATAGATAGATACAGATAGATTGTTTATAGAACTGCCAGGAAGTTAGTGCCTAAATTATAAATAAATAAAATATTCCCTACAGAAGAGGGATTGTTAGATAGTAAAGTGTTGTGTGTAAAAATATTTTCATTTGACTCATTTTAATTCACTTTGGTGAATATATTTGGTTATGTTCAATTCTCCTAGCTCTTAGCTCTTCAGTCATTTTTCATTCTTACAGATTTTCTAGAATTCCTTCAGCGGTGAGCATTCTAAGGGACTCTGATGTTAGAAGTTTGCCCTCAGTTTATTGAAACAAACCCAGTAGATGAAGAGTTGGAGGAGTCCAGGGAAAGCATAGATGTGTCTGCAGAGTAAGTGTTGCCCATACTTGATAAATAAATATAAACCCATGAAGATGTATTTTGGCAGATATTGCTTTGTTATCAAATACAAATATGTCAGAAACATTATCTGAAACTTGGAAACAGGAAAAACATTTCCTGAGTATTTTTTCTGACCAGTGCTAAGCTCAACTTTTTTTTTTTTTTTTTCGGTAAGAACTGTTTCATAGCTCTGTAAGGGAGAAGTTAACTTGACGGTTTTTGTCCAGCCAAATTGCAGATAATCCTGTAAAATGGAACAGCTAACCCTAGAGGTTACAGTTTGTGGCCCTATGAGATATGAAACAGTTTCATATCTAACCCAGATAAGCAATCCTAATCTGGCCTATCAATACCTAGTCTGTCAAATACTTTTTGGCCAATTTTAACATCTTACTAGTTCCATCAGTAGCCAAGTTGAATAGAAATTTTGCACTGTTTCCTCCAAAATTCTTATGTGAGTTATGATGGTGCCTTTTTGAAAACCTCTATGTTAACTGAATACAGACAGGAAGATATTCCTCCTGCCAAAATACAAAATGTCATTATATATTTGCAAAGCATAGGCGGGAATAGCCATCTGCATGTTTTGAGTAGTTACTTCAAATTATTCTTTGCTATATAAAATATTTAGTATATTAATATACTGTTTAGAGATAGAAAACATCTCCCCTTTTAAGATTATGCCTTTAACTTTGTTCCAAAAACTCAAATATATATTAAATTTACATGTTTTATTTTAAAACTATATATATATGAGTATTTTATTTCTAACATTACTTGAAAACCTTGAATGGAAGCAGACAGGGCGAAGCATATATGTGGTGAACTTTGGTTCTGTGGCTCAAGTCTGTAGACACTGTTCTGTAGAGAGCAGGATCTGTGGTCGAAGAATGCACTGAGGTGTTCCGACAAAGAAAATCACATGGTGAGGAAGTGGAACCCATCTCTCTATTCATAGAAGATGTGTTTACTGAGGGTCAGATACAGGTGTAGGCCTTTGTTAGACGCTGTCGAGAATCATGGAATAGAAGGGCATGGCTCCTTTCCACAGTAAGTATTCGCTTCAGGTATTCATTTTTATTCCTGCTAGCCTTGACTGAGTGCCTGCAAGAAGCCATGTCCTCTGCAAGGTACTTCACGTTATTGATCACGTTTAATTTCTATGGATGAGGAAATGAAGACTCAGAGCGATTAAGTAACTCGAGCAAGCGACTGCAGTTTGTAAATGGCAGATGTGCCCTGTCCCCAAACCCCCCTCCTTGCACTATACAGAGAACGTGTGCATCTGTGTGTCTCCGCGATTGTGTGTGCGTGCATGGGTGTGTGAGTTACTGTAGTGCACGGCAGATTAGTCTAAACTTGAAAGTCACCTACAGGGAACTAAAAATTCATAGAAGAAGTATATGCTTAGGTAGAAGGATTAGTAAGTATTACTTGGCAACTGATATTTGACCCTAACCTTGAGAGCAGATAGGAGTTCAATGTTTTAGAGCCAGGAGCAAGAGTATTTCAGAAAGAAGAAAAATGTTGTGAGGTAAACGACCTGGTTTGGAGACCTGTGTGTCCCAATTTAATTGTGAGTGCCGGTCTTTTTTAAAGAGGAGTAGAAAATGTGTCCATGCCCATTTATGGAGAGTCCTTATTGCACGTTAAGAAAAGCAGAGGCGGAAGGAGAGAGATTATTGGAATATTATAGAAGGAAACAAATTTGAGAGGCAAGGGAATACAAAAATAAGAAGCTTATTCACACCAGGTCCACTTGTAGAAGGAATTATCAAAGAGAATAAATCAAGTTGACAGTCTGGAGGAATGGTACCCTGGTGATGCGATTAGAAGATGTCCCGAGACTACCACAAATCCCTCCTCTGTGTCCCTACAGATCTTTGCTGTCCTGCCCTTCCTGTCATGTTCCATTATTTGTATCTATTTCTATGCTTCTCAACCCTGAGCTGCACAAGGACAGGGGCTGTGTCCTACCCATCCTCGTATCCCAGACGGCGAGCAGAGTGTCTGTATCAGAGTAGATAACAGCTTCTGGAATCGATGGAGGAGGATAACAAAGCCAGCCTGCGGCCGAGGAGTTAGAGTGCCCATCGGACATGTACGAACTATCTCACTGGAGTCTGAGAGGCAGGACTGGTGCTTGGAGGGAACTAGATCTGTAAGTACGTAGTTGGAAGGCAGGTGCAGAGGGATTGTAGTTGAAATGCTGAGAGGGCTCCATGAGAAGTATGGATGAGAGAGCAGGAAGAGGGAAGAGAGAGAAGGATGCAAGGGAAAGGTTTTGAGAACTTCTGCCATTTATGGGTGACATGGGGGGCGGGAAAAACACTTTTCATGAGTTTGATCTGCCACACAATGGAAAAATTCCACAGACTGGGTGACGTTGGCAGTGGACCTTTACTTCTCACAGTTCTTTTTTTTTTTTCATTTTTATGACAGAGACAGAGAGAGGGACAGATAGGGACAGACAGGAAGGCAGAGAGATGAGAAGCATCAATTCTTCGTTGTGGCTTTTTAGTTTCTTTAGTTGTTCATTGATTGCTTTCTAACATGTGCCTTGTGTGTAGGGGGGTGGCTATAGCAAAGCAAGTGACCCCTTGCTCAAGCTAGCGACCTTGGACTCCTGCCAGCAACCTTGGGCTCAAGCCAGCGACCACAGGGTCCTGTGTATGATCTCAGGCTCAAGCCAGCGATCCCTTGCTCAAGCTGGTGAGCCCATGCTCAAGCCTGTGACCTCGTGGTTTTGAACCTGGGTCCTCCGCATCCCAGTCCAATGCTCTATCCACTGCGCCACCACCTGGTCAAGCAATTTCTTAGAGCTCTGGCACCAGCAAAGCCGGGTGTGCTGAGTGTCCACTTCCTGATGTACAGATGGCTGTGCTCCTGTTGGGTGCTCACAGGGGAGAAGCAGAGAGACATAGAGCTCTTATGTCTCCGAGGAGGGCACGAATCCATTCATGAAGGCTCTACCCTCTGACCTACTCACCTCCCAAAGACCCCCCCTCCTGATGCCATCACTCTGAGGATTAGGAATTTGGGGGTGGGGTGGACAGAAACATTCACTCCATAATGAACACTATAGAAGATTCTAAAGAGAATGGTCAGCAGGTGGAAAGCGAATAAGAAGAATATAGTCTTGTAGAAACCACAGGAAAGTGGTTCAAATAGTAGAGCTGTTGTGCCTATGGACTTTAAGAAAATATTTGGGTTTGATAACTACAGGGTTATGACTACAAACAAAAGTCTTCAAAACATCAAAATTCAAAGAGGGAGTAAGTCCAGCTGATACAGAAACAAACTTCATCTTACTTCCAGTGGTAAAAACCAGACACGTGAGAGCGCTGGTACCGTGTGTCTGGTTGGTGGGAAGATAGGAATTCCAGGCTGGTTTTCACCTGGCTCACTGGCTGAGGGCAGCTTTTCCTCAGTGATATTTCGGTGCTCACTGACCACGTTGTGTTCGCCTGCTCATTAGAGCTTGCTTCTCGTCCCATCCACTCACTCTCCCATCCATCTGTCACGTCTCTGTGTTAAGTCTCTGCTCCAGAGTGAGTGCGAGTCCCAGCTACCGGTGGGTGTGACCCACCCACTCTGAAATCTGAAGGAGAACAGAAGGCAACGCCATCTTGGGAAGAGGGATGCAAATGTACTGGTTTAGACTGAAAGGCTGTTTAGTTTCACTAAATTTACCAAAGCCCTTGGGGACTAGTTATTATATAAAGATAGGAAATAACAATAAATATTATGGGCATAAAGATCTATATTTCAAATATTTATTTGTACACAATGAAAGAAGAAGTACAGATCCCTTAGCTGACTCTTAACAAATTTTACTGGGTGTATATATTATATAATAACCATAAACAGCTCAAAAAAAATTAAATGAGCTAATTCCACCCTATTTATTACGGGAAATGTCCAGTTGAATTTCTTGGGAGGTTTGCCTGAGAATGAAAATCTAATTAATCAGGCCTTCCTCCACCCCCAGAATATTCATATATTAGCATAGAGTCTAGTTTTTCAGTATTAAAGTCCTAATGTATTTTTTTGCATGAAAAGTCCCCTCTTTTCACAAGAGTATAAATGGTGTCTTAATTCACAGTACAACTGCTATGTAGCTTATGGAATGAATTATAGCCTCAACCTACTATTAACTCTACTTGTGGGGCCCATAATATGATCAAGTAGCTTTGTAATTATTATTACCCAAAGAATTGTAGTCAGTACATGATTTTGGCAGAAATATGCCAACAGAACAAATTGGTGTATCCAATATCCTCCTGGGTGGAAATAAATTTCTCACCCTACTCTAAGAGAAATATTATACAATCTAAGTTAAGTATCTAATTGGGGACATGTTAAGAAAGCTTAATGACAATGCCTGGGTCTCACCTCAACTCACTGGCAGACAAGAATTTGGGATATAAACTGAACATGGGCATTAGGACCTAGCAGAAGACCATTAGCAACCAATAAAAGATCAGTTGAGATAAGCATTTTGCTAATCTTTGAGCAGATTGGTTTTGTTTATTTGTCAACTATATTATAGTTATGGTGCTGAGAGACTTTAGAAAAATCCGATTCACTCTTCTAGTCAAGAATCAAATTGTCTTACTTGTTTTACCGGTTACAGATAAGTACTCAGAATAAACCATGTTGTGTTATGGTCAGTAACCAATCTGAATTTTTGTATTGTTTTGTTTTTCACCATATGTGTCTATGCAAAGGGCTACTATGGATAAAAAATGCCAGTGAACACCCCAAGTCTTACACTACCCCTGGAATAAGGATTTAAAACGTATATCTTTCTGACCTAGAAGCAGAAAATTAAGCCTAATATGAAGCACAGAATTACAGACTTTAAAGTTTATTATACTGCACAATAAAGCATGTAGTTGACTCAATCTACATCCACACACAACATCTCAACTTGGGAATGACAAAGTTCAAAAACTCGTTTTCCTAGGCAAAATGACAGGATGTTATTAAATTTTATTGTTCAAATAAATATGAAGAGAATCAGTGGCCCTCCTAATTGTCCTTCCTAATTTCATGGGAAATTGATTTTTCCTTCCTTCATAGTCCTGCTTTGATCAGATGTTTGAAAAGTCATTAGTGAACCATGCTCTTCACTAGGGAGGAAGACCAGTAACATCCTTCAAATGCAATTCAAATCCTCTTTTGTATTGTGTGGTTTTGTGTTGTCTGCAGAGTGTGGAGATGACTTTTTTCAAAACAGATTTTGAGACATAAAACATCCACTCGTCTAAAGCTGAGGGAAGAGACGGGGATAGTCACTGTATTATATGGCAGGGAGTCACATACATGTCTGAGATGCCGTGCAGGGATATTGTGACAATTCGTTGGTCCAGGCAAGCTCCCTGACATGCCGGGTCCTTAGTTTGTTTCTAGAATTTAATAGCAGTTAAGAAAGAAAAGCAAAAGGAATACTAATTTATTTACTTTTTATTATAATATGTATTCCTTTGATGTAGTTCGTATATTCAGTATTTCCTTTAAATTTTAAACACTTGTTTTTATAAATATTGATAGAGATTTCTTTCAAGTAAACAAGTTTTGAGAGAGAAATCACTGGTCAGAATGCTACTTTTCATGATTACTGAAAAGTCTATCACATCACGGTTTATTTTTACATTTTGTAAAAAGCATTCTATATTCACTGAAAGCCAAGTTCCAGATCGCCCGATGGAGAAGAGCACTGTGTATTTCCTTGCCAGTCCATCTCTCCCTTTTGTTTTAATTGGGGACATTCTGCAGGCTGAATTAGATGCAGCCTGATGAACCTGATACTGCCCTCTGCGGCACAGTCCTTGGGTTTGTTAGAATACCTTCTTTCTGTGTGTCTTGCTGGGGGGAGACTCGTGAATGAATTGCAAAGGTGCATGTCCTTTATTGCCATCGAGGAAAACATCCAGCAAGCCTGAGTGAAGGGGAGCAGATCCGCATCCTCAGGGCTGAAAACGCTTTGGCAGCTGTCAGCAAGTGTGCCCTCGGTTCAGAAATGAGTGAGGGAGGGAGTGAGTGAGTGAGTGAGTGAGGAGTGAGTGAGTGAGGAGTGAGTGAGTGAGGAGTGAGGAGTGAGTGAGGAGTGAGGAGTGAGTGAGTGAGTGAGTGAGGAGTGAGGAGTGAGTGAGTGAGGAGTGAGGAGTGAGTGAGTGAGGAGTGAGTGAGGAGTGAGTGAGTGAGTGAGGAGTGAGGAGTGAGTGAGTGAGGAGTGAGGAGTGAGTGAGTGAGTGAGGAGTGAGGGAGGGAGTGAGGGAGTGAGTGAGGGAGTGAGGAGTGAGTGAGGAGTGAGGAGTGAGTGAGGGAGTGAGTGAGGGAGTGAGGAGTGAGTGAGGGAGTCAGTGAGGGAGTGAGGAGTGAGTGAGGGAGTGAGTGAGTGAGTGAGGGAGGGAGTGAGTGAGGAGTGAGTGAGGGAGTGAGTGAGGAGTGAGGGAGTGAGTGAGGAGTGAGTGAGGGAGTGAGGAGTGAGTGAGGAGTGAGTGAGTGAGGAGTGAGTGAGGGAGTGAGTGGGGAGTGAGGGAGTGAGTGAGGAGTGAGGAGTGAGTGAGTGAGGAGTGAGTGAGGAGTGAGTGAGGGAGTGAGGAGTGAGTGAGGAGTGAGTGAGGGAGTGAGTGAGGGAGTGAGTGAGGGAGTGAGGAGTGAGTGAGGGAGTCAGTGAGGGAGTGAGGAGTGAGTGAGGGAGTGAGTGAGTGAGTGAGGGAGGGAGTGAGTGAGGAGTGAGTGAGGGAGTGAGTGAGGAGTGAGGGAGTGAGTGAGGAGTGAGTGAGGGAGTGAGGAGTGAGTGAGGGAGTGAGTGAGTGAGGAGTGAGTGAGGGAGTGAGTGGGGAGTGAGGGAGTGAGTGAGGAGTGAGGAGTGAGTGAGGAGTGAGTGAGTGAGTGAGGAGTGAGTGAGGGAGGAGTGAGTGAGGGAGTGAGGAGTGAGTGAGGGAGTGAGTGAGTGAGGGAGTGAGGAGTGAGGGAGGGAGTGAGGGAGTGAGGGAGTGAGGGAGTGAGTGAGGGAGTGAGGAGTGTGAGTGAGGAGTGAGTGAGGGAGTGAGTGAGGAGTGAGTGAGTGAGGAGTGAGTGAGGAGTGAGTGAAGGAGTGAGTGAGGGAGTGAGTGAGGGAGTGAGGGAGTGAGTGAAGGAGTGAGGAGTGAGTAAGGGAGTGAGTGAGGGAGTGAGGGAGGGAGGGAGGGAGTGAGGAGTGAGTGAGGGAGTGAGTGAGTAAGGAGTGAGTGAGTGAGTGAGGAGTGAGTGAGTGAGGGAGGGAGTGAGGAGTGAGTGAGGGAGTGAGTGAGTAAGGAGTGAGTGAGTGAGGAGTGAGTGAGGAGTGAGTGAGGAGTGAGGGAGGGAGGGAGGGAGGGAGTGAGGTAGTGAGGAGTGAGTGAGGGAGTGAGTGAGTGAGGGAGTGAGGGAGTGAGTGAGGAGTGAGTGAGGGAATGAGTGAGGAGTGAGTGAGTGAGTGAGTGAGGAGTGAGTGAGTGAGGAGTGAGTGAAGGAGTGAGTGAGGTAGTGAGGAGTGAGTGAGTGAGTGAGGAGTGAGGGAGGGAGTGGGGAGTGAGTGAGGGAGGGAGTGAGGAGTGAGTGAGTGAGGAGTGAGGGAGGGAGTGAGGGAGGGAGTGAGTGAGGGTGTAAGTGAGTGAGGAGTGAGTGAGGAGTGAGTGAGGTGTGAGGGAGGGAGTGAGTGAGGGAGTGAGTGAGGAGTGAGTGAGTGAGGAGTGAGTGAGGAGTGAGGGAGGGAGTGAGGGAGGGAGTGAGTGAGGGAGTGAGTGAGGGAGTGAGTGAGGAGTGAGTGAGTGAGTGAGTGAAGTCCCTCGAAAAGTAGCTTTCAACAGATATGAGCAAATACTTAGATGAACACAACCAATTTTCAAATTTAGAAACTCAAACTATTTGGCATTGCACAACATACCGATTTATGTATCTTCCTCATGTTATATTTTCAGTTCTGCATAATTAAGAATAAAAGAGAGAGAAAACTTAAAGTAGATTGTGTGTGTGTGTGTGTATGTGTGTGTGTAAAATTTTTGGATTGAATCGCCCATAAAGGAAGCAAACAAAAGCAAGAAAAATGAAAAAAGCTGCCTCCCTCTCCCCACTTTCAAGTTGAATAGCAATATATCTTAAATTTAGGGGAAGGCGTTACAATTGGTGTCAGAAGCCATCTTTGTTAAGTTGGTAAAGAACAAATGAGCTGGCTCCCCAAACATCCCACCCTCAAACCTCCCCTCCACACCGTACCCATCCTGCCATCTAATAGCAGGATAATGTGGATGAGTGTGGAAACTCCGGAGGACCTTGCTACCCATCCCTGAGCTCCATCCCACCGCAGGTGGCAGAAGAGGCGGCCGCTGGGCCAGTGAACAGAGCAGAGCTGAGTGAGGAAGACAGAAGTCCTGGAGCCAGACTGCCTACCTTTGCTTTTTTACTCTACCAGTAGCTGGGTGGAAAGCATGCTCTTCTCACAAAACTTCTGCCTCGGTGTCCTCATCTGTAACACTGGATAAGAGTAGCACTTTTGCCATGGCATTGCTGCAGGATTCAGTGAGTTAATCACATGCATATGCTTAGAATACTTACTACTGGGCACAAAGTGAGTACTCAGTAATAATAAATGCTAGTTGTTTGGATGGGTGGGTGGGTGTACCAGGATATCCCATCTTCTGAGATCCAACTGATGTCTCTAAGCGTAGATACATATTCGGACAATCCTGACCCAGGAAGGTCAGGGATTCCAGAGAGTGCCCTGGACCCGAATGTCACACTTATGCATTGAATTATTCATGACTGAGCGTAGAGAAGACTATGCTAGCTAGCTAGTTGTGTTGAATGTGCTGGGATTCTGTCAGTCTGCTGCCTCAAATAGCTACAAGGTGAGAGAAGTGGGGCTGTGTACCCTAAAATATTAGTCAGGGTTAGGGTTCACTTTACTTCTTCACATTTGGCAAGTGGGCACATAGAAAGAGGGAAAACACCCATTCAAAAGAATTTCTACAGCATTTGTTAGTTCTGCTTGTTGCGCTGTGCTCGCCTCTATGCCTTCTTTTAGGGCATCAGTTTTTCAGGTTCGACCTTTATTTTCATTAGCATATTACACAGGAAACATCTTTCTTACTTTTGCAATTATCCCATTTATTTTATGTTTGAAAAGGTATTGTGTTATCCTGTCTTCTGAGATACTGAGGTTGGGAGCTCCGGTCATGAAATGCCATTTTGCAAAGAGCCCAGTCTTCAGGCACATTATTATAGAAGAAAGGAGGAAGGATGTAGGGGAGCTTTTCTGGGGCACAAGCAGGTGGGGGTACAGTGGCACACGCTTCAGATGAAAAATGCAGAACGACTGGAAAGAACTGAGATGAGACAGTGGTGGGCAGATGAAATGTATTATGCTCACTTTGTTAAAGATGGCGCTGCCCACGTGAAAGCCTGTCGTCCAGGTGATATTGGGGGAGGGCTTTCATGCCAAAAGGGCTTAAAAGGAAGAGAGATCATGTTGTTCCGGGAGAAGACTGATTATGTTCTAGGCGAAGCCCATGCTGGAGGAGAGCAGAGAAAGGCCACAGGCTGAGAGGAGAAGCAGCCAAGATGGCGAAGTGCTGAAGGAGAAGCCAGTTTGTGCAGAGTTTGTGCAGAGAGAAGGAGATGGGGAACAGAGGTGAATAAGGCTGGTGAGCTAGAAACCTTTGATCCTAGGAAACTTGGATAAGTCAGTACCTTTGTAAGCACTGAATGTGTGGGTTTTGGAGCCCAGTGTGTGTTTTTACTTGCCCGCTGGGTGCAAGCTAGAATTCAAAATGATGGCCCACCAGTTCTTGGCTCCATTGTTTCATTACCAACTGTCCGAATCTACTGTGAACCTGCATTGGCCAGGCGGCTGTGATGGTGGCTGTGGCTACTGGCTTTACAGAGAGAAAAGTGGTTTCCCACCCATCCCAGCTCCTCTCATGGTGCTGATTGACGTTTCCCCATGTAAATGGAGTTTTTTTTACCAACACTCAGTCCTCAGGTAGAGAAAACAAAGGCCGACTGCTCCAGCAATCTTGGCGGATGCGGGCAACCTCACTTCTGAAAGAGGGTTTCCTATCAGCTCTCTAGCCTGAAGAGAGATTACACTTCACTAGTTGCCCGCCCTCCATTCATCTGGAACTGGTTTATGTAAGTGCTACATAGGGACCCCCACAGGGTAGTTTGAAATGTATAGCATTTAGACAAAGAAAGAGAGACATTCTTTACTTTGATATAGCATAGAATTTATCCTGGAAGGAACAGAGAAGAGAATTAAAAGTGATTCCTGAACTTGTAGGATGAAGTCTCTCATTCATTTTTATAGTTTTCATGATCTCCTTTACTTAGTTTATTAACAACAGTCCCCACCCTCCCCAGGAATTTTAAAAAAAATAAATAAATGCTGCCTTTCCAATGTGTTATTTTTTCATCCTTTTAAACATTCTTTTGAAATAGATTAAAACCTAACAGCCAGTGACGTTATCAGGATGGCATTGTTGGAGGCCTCCTTCGCCTCTGTCCCCACATAAAGAACAATCATCCTAAACAAAAATAGCTCAGGGAGCACTCAGGAGTACTCGTAAGGAACATTGGCAACACAGAAGAGAAAAAGACACCGAGGATGACTGCCCAGAAAGGGGTAGGAAGAACCTTTCCATTCCCCCTGACTTATTCCTCAGGCTCTCGGTGCTCAGCACCCAGAGGGACGTCCTCAGTAGGAGAGAGTGCCCCTCCCTGGGGAAGGAAGAACAGAGTGAGTGAGCACATTGCCCAGCCTCTCAGGGCGCAGCATGAAGGACATGCTTCATTGTCACTAGTCCCAGAGACTGGCCCGGCTGAGACATCGGACGGAGGTTCTAGAAACAAGGAAAGACGTGGCGCAGCCATGCAGAGGAGGTGACTGCAGCTCCCAGTGGCTTGCCCTGCAGTGTACCCAGCGGCCTTTGCCAATGAGGACTTCTAGAGCCCTTGGGATGGTGTGGGTTCCCCACTGCGGCTTTCGTCACTGAGGACTCTATTGTGAGCCCCAGTAGATTGTGCCTCTTGGGCAGATAAAATATATTATGCTCACTTTGTTAAAGATGGTGCTGCCCACGTAGAAGCCCATCGCCCAGGTGATTGCTTGGGATGGGCTTGATTATGTTAATATGTGTTGGGGGAGGGCTTTCACGCCAAAAGGGTTTAAAAGGAAGAGAGATCATGTTGTTCCGGGAGAAGAGGGATTACGTTCTAGGAGAAGAGCAGAGAGGAGAGCAGAGAAAGGCCACGTGCTGAGAGGAGAAGCAGCCAAGATGGCGAAGTGCTAAAGGAGAAGCCAGTTTGTGCATAGTTTGTGCAGGGAGAAGGAAGGAGATGGGGAACTGAGGAGAATAAGGCTGGTGAGCTAGAAACTTTGATTCCAGGAAACTCAGATAAGTCAGTAGCTTTGTGAGCGCTGAATGAAATGAGTTTTGGAGCCCAGTATGTGTTTTTACTTGCCCGCCGATGCAAGCTAGGATTAAAGATGACGGCCCACCAGTTCTTGGTTCTGTTGTTTCATTACAGACTATCTGAATCTAATGTGATCCTGCACGGGCCAGTCGGCTCTGATGGTGGTCATGGCTACTGGACATACAGCACCCCAGTGGTATCTGCCACCAGGAAAAATAAAAAAAAATGACCAGCACAGCTAATGCAGTTCTTCCCACAGTAGACCCCCTGCAGATCACAAAAGGACACCATAGCAATAAAGGAAGAAAAGGTCCACAAAACACTAAGAAAAGTATGAGCAACATAGCAGTATAAGGCCTTGCCTATCAATAATTACTTTTAATGTAAATGGACCAAATTCTCCTATCAAAAATTATAAACTTACTGGATGGATTTAAAAAAAAAATATGTGCTGCCTACATGACACTCACTTCAGCTTTCAAGGTACACATGGAAAGTGAAGGTTAGAAAATGAGCAGAGGTGGCTGTGCTTTGTCCAACAAAATAGACTTTAATCAAGTGTAGTAAGAGTCAGGGAAAGCGATTATGTAATGGTAAAGAGGTCCGTTCTTCAAGACAAAATAACAGCAGTAAATATATGTGCACCCAGCAGCAAAACACCCAAATAAATATAATAAATTTTAATAGATCTGAAGAGAGAAATACAATACAATAATAATAGGTGACTTTACTACCCCACTGGCAACCATGAATAGATCATCTAGACAAAAAATCAATAAGGAAACACTGGACCTGAACTACACTTTGGACAAAATGGACCTAGCACCCAGCAACAGAAAACTACACATTCTTTCAAGCAAAAAAGGAATGTTCTTCCTGATCATGTGGCCACAAAACAAGGCTTACCAAAATTTAACTCAAAAATAATAAAGACGTGAACACAAGACCTGAAACCACATACTCTTAGAAGAAAACAAGAGATAAGCACCTTCACATTACTCTTGTATTTCTTTTTGAGTTTGACACCAAAAGCAAAGTCAACAGAAACAAAAAAAAACAAGTGGGGCTAGATTAACCAAAAAACTGTTTGCATCAACAACAAAAATATCTACCTGTGGAATGGGAGAAAATGTTTGCAAATCATGTATTTATTATATATGCAAAATATGGAAGGAACTCATACAAATAAATAACGAAGAATTAATAATGCAGTTTACAAATGGGCAAAGGATCTGAATAGACATTTTTTCCAAATATACACAAATAACCAACAGGTATATGAAAATATGTTCAGCATCACTCATCTTCAGGAAAATACAAATCAAAACCACAATGAGATATCATCTCACATAATTTACAGTCGTTGTTATTAAAAGGACAAGAGGTCATCTAGAAAGGAAATGGGGGAAAAAAGAGCCCTCTCTGATGATAGGACTATTAATCAGTATAGCCATTATGGAAAGTGTGTGTGTGTGTGTGTGTGTGTGTGTGTGTGTGTATTTTTAAATGGGTATTACTTTGCATCCTTTAAAAACTAGTACAGAAAATAATCATTGAAATATGTGTACTTTATTAATACATCACTTTACTTATTTCACAAGTAAAATCACTAAGCAGGATTTTACTGGGTTAGAAAATTTTGTGGTTTTAGAAAGTTATCAAATTTTAAATAGTTTTGTTCTTAGAAGTGTATTGTTTCATTCATACACTCAGTGCACTATCGGATAACAATAAGAAAATAAAGAGCAAGTTAATAGGCACTATAAAAGTGATAATTCGGCAAAATGCTGACATTTTACCTCAAGATTATTCTAATTAAATTTAAAGTTATATTTACCTGATGAAAGTTAATGTAGAGCATATGTAGTCATCTTTTGTTTAATAAAGTAGCACATAGTTAAATTTCATCAGTTTCTAAAATCAACATGTCAGTCTTGGGAATTGCATTAAAAATCAAGCTTTTTGATAGAATACCATGTTCCACTGAGATAGATTCAGAGTCACCAGTCCTGAAGGGTAGGAAATAGAAAAATTTATGTTCTGCAAACACCAAAGATGAGTGGAGGATAGTTGTTAAGAAACTATCATTAAGGTCAACTACCTTACAAGATTGGTAGAAAGAACAACAGTAGTGCTTCTTTGAATACAATTACCGAGTGGGAAACCTAGGAGATGAGATACAGATAAGAAACCATCCTATTCTACTCACTGTATCAGAGGTGAAGCCCAGTTGTCCTGAAAAAGAGCTCACCCAGTAAGGGTTTGGGTAAGCATTGTTCAAAACTGAACCTTGTAAGAGACTAGAGTGTCTTCCTAGTAACAAGACTTCAGAGTAGAGGGATTGCAGTATGAATGAGAAGTCAGATATCTTCATGAGATTCATTCACAGGATCACCTAGCATTTATTCATCATTATTTCTTTATTTTTCTGACAGAGACAGAGAGAGGAATAGAGAGGGACAGACAGACAGGAAGAGAGAGAGAGAGAAGAGAAGCATCAATTCTTCATTGCGGCACCGTAGTTGTTCATTGATTGCTTTCTCATATGTGCCTTGACCATGGGCTACAGCAGACTGAGGGAATCCTCCCTCAAGCCAGTGACCTTGGGCTCTAGCTGGTGAGCCTTGCTCAGACCAGATGAGCCCACACTCAAACTGGCGTCCTCAGGGTCTCGAACCTGGGTCCTCCGTGTCCCAGTCCAACGCCCTATCGACTGCGCCACTGCCTGCTCAGGCCATCGTTGTTTCTAACAATACTACAAAGTATGTAAATGATTAGTTAATGGTCTAGAATTTATTCATTCTCTTTTCAATAAATATTAAGTAGCGCTGATGGAAAAATTGAATTTAGGAAACCAATGGAAACAGCTTATAACTGTGTGATCTTCCTTTACAGTCATGACAAAAATAAGCATCACATACAATTACATATATTAATTCCATGCATATGGAAAATTTTTACAAACAAACTTTATCTTAGTAATGATAATGCCTTGTGTGTATGTGTGTGTGTGTGTGTGTCCACATTGATATTTTATCTAAACTATTTCTATACATCCTGGAGTATTCTTTCCCACAGGGAGTTTTATTATTATAGATTCCATAATTTGTAAATTATCCTTTCCGCAATCCCCATGTTAAAAAAAATATGCATTTGCTTATATAGGAGAAAATATGTTATCTTCCTCAAATTGAAAATCTAAAGTTTTAGCATTGTCTGCTGAGATTTAATGTCATTGGACGGAATTCACACTTGCCCTCGGCATTGCAAAATCATATCCAAAGAGACCGTGGGAACAACTGTTCTTTTCCCATTCCCACACTGTCCTTTTTAGTGGTGGTCGTTGAAAATTAATGCTTGCCTAGCTTGACTAGGAACATTAGTCAAACCAAGTGAAAATGACATTTCCCTAAGATGCTGAATCTGCCTTCATCTCTGTTTACCTGTATTTATACCCCAAGTATTCATGAAAGTACAACTAAAATTACATGCATTTTATTTGGTGAAGAAAATAAACTTCATATTTTAACCCTTCACAGTTCTTTCCGGTAGTGTGACCTTCAGACTCTCACCTTTAAGATCACTTTTCTTTGGGAATCTGCATCTCCTTATTTTCTTCTTGACAGTATTCTTTTTTGGGGGGAGGGGGAATAAAATGAAAAGGAAAGCCCCTCTAATTTGAAGTGCATGTATAGCATTTGCATTCAGAAACCCAAGTCAGCCCCTGGTATAGACGTGACCAATGCAGTCCACACTCCTTCCCGCCCGGGGCTTTCTTCCTGGGGGTAACGGCAAATACCTTCCCAGGGAGCAAAGCGCTCAGTCATAAGGCTCCTCTCCTGCCGGTGCTGCTGTGCCCATCCCGTCCATGTAGGTGACGCTCTAGTATTCTAAAGAAGAAACTTACTTTCTAGTTTAAAAGTTGAAGATATTCTGCAAAAACTATACTATGATGTCAAGAACATCCATGGTTTAAAAGAACATGAATCAAGGTGCTTTCGTTTTTTTAACATGTAAGAAATTAAGGTCCTCATTCTCTGCTCTAAATGCTCAACACCCTTCATCCTTTAGGGTCATCATCTTGAACTAAGTCTATTTTTACTCTCTGTGGATGACAAGTATCTATTGCACGTGGGGAAATGTAAATCCTAAGGCATCAAGACGGTGAAACCGAAAATTAGACATGGTGTGCCTGTAAGGGGCTGTCCAATGCCCGGGTCAATTATTTTACTCTGTGGGGTTTTTTTTGTTCTACATTGTACTTCAGTGTATGAAGTCCATTATCATTCCTATTTTAAGTATGCGCATATTTATATCATGCCATAAATAAAAAAAATGTATTTATTTAACAGTCTTTTGACCTTGATCCTTTTTCTTTGGTATCAGACATAAATAGAATCTATCCTGATGTGTATAAAGTGTTTCTCCTTCAGGATGGTCGGTTGTTTCCTAAAATCAAGTCGTGATCCCTTTCACTCCTCCCCGCGTCACTCTGCTGGGGTGGGGCTCAGGGCCAGCCATCGTAATCGCCATCTGCCTCCTGCCAGGCCTTCCCTAACTCTGCATCCTCACTGACACTGACTGTTCTCTCTGGTATCTGACAGGTGTCTGCCTTAATCCTGTTGAGATAGTGTAACAAAATAACCCGGAGTGGGTGACCTTAAACAACAGACATTTCATTCTCACAGTTTTGCAGGCTGGAAAGTCCAACATCAAGTGTCAGTCTGGTTTCTAGTGAAACCTTCTTTCTGTCCCTTAGATGTCTGTATTCTTGTTTGTCCTCACATGGCAGAGAAGAGATATCTCTTTGGCATGTCTTCTTGTGAGGGCACAAATCCCTTCATGGAGGCCCCACCCTCATGACATACTTAGCTCACACAGGCACCATCTCTAGGCACCATCCCTATGAGGATTTGAGCTTCAGGCTATGCATTTTGGAGGGACACAAGTCAACTTACAGCAATATTAATTTCTTTAGAATTAGCACATGCCATGTTAGTAACTAGTGAATGATTTACTACTGCCGGGAACATTCTTTCATGATCACTTATCCATTCTTACATCAATTCTTTTACCTAATTGGATTAAAATTCTAATAGTTAATAATGGTTTTACATTTACCATCATCAGATCTCATTTACCATCAGATATCATTTAACTTGTGCCTTCAATGCCTCAATACAAAGAGTGATTAATGTAGGCGATCCCCACCCCCCCCACACCTTTACATCGAAGGCATGTCAGAGAACCCACTTCATTCTTAACTTAGGATAAAGTCTACACATGTCCCTGGAATTTAATTTATCTGGGATAATATTTTTTTAAATTATTAAGCATGTGTCCTTTTCTCATTTATTTGTTTATATAAAATATATTTAATATGTATATATTATATTTATATTATAAGTATATCTTAAGACTTGGACCGTAAATGGTGTTAGGTTCTGGAAATAAAAAAAAATGAATGAGACAAACCCTTGTTCTGCATGGGATCATGGTCTCTTAGGTGAGAAATTAATAGACAAATAATTACATAATAATAAACCTTTTCATGTTATTATTTACAAGTAAATTCTACTAGGCATTTTATTAACCAATGTAGTTTATATCATTTTTACTTTTAATTTATGTTGTGCTTTTAAATTTAAGTTTCAAACCTTTTCTTTGTGTCATGATGGGTGGACAAAAAACTATAAGGTTAGTGTATTATTAGGTGGTAGGGCCTCCTGTATTCTGTATCACTGGCCCCGGAGAAATAAAAGTAGCTGTAGTGTAATATGATAATACTTTCAGCGATGTGTAAGGAAAATCTTTCATACTTGTTCTAAAGAACAGCAGGAGAATATTATGCTCAAATAAGGAGTCTTGTTATTTTATTATTATAGAAAGCCATAAGGACCCCAATGAAAGGACCTGTTATAAAATGTGTGAGGCAGAAGGAATAAAACAGGCAAAGCAGTGTCTACTATTTTTAGAGCTTGACTATCTCTGACATCCTCAAAGATCACAAATATTTTTACTTCAAAATTTTACCTTTCCTCATGCTTACACGGGGTCGCTGTTATGTTTGGGATTTTGTCTCCGTCATTTGCTGTACAGGATGGGCTGACAAGACCACGTCCCTTCTCTGTGCTGTGTTCTCATCTTCTTGTCAGTTTCCTGAAATCTATGCCGACCTCCGAAGTCTATCTATCGTTACCATCTCATAGGCATTTCTCTTTCATTAATTGTATTTATTCCTTTGGGAAAAGAATGCACCATCACACTTGGCCAGAAATAAATAAATAAAAAAGTAGAAGCAAAATAAAACAAGTTTATGACGGTGAATGAGAGTAGATTTTAATGACAAAGTCAAGAGGAGAAAACATAGGAGGCAGTCAGATAAGACAATTCACGTTGGAAGATACATCACCCAAGTTCATGCGAATAGTAAATAATTGAGCCGGATGCAATTCTGGCATCTCTGACCCCAACCAGGAAGAGCTGAGGTGGATAGGGGACAGGCTGAGAGACGGTAAGGCATCTGGGGGGGAGGGGCACAGTACCTGAATGAGTCAGGCTGGCTGTGGACCTCCCAGGTTCCCTTATTCTTCCCCATGAGTCTCTCCACAGTGGTCTCCTTATATCACCTTGTCTCACAAGTAGTAGTGACAAAGCTCTTCGTCTTCATAACACTACCAACCCAAAAATCACTTCTGATAATCCATGAAAACTTTAAGTGTAGAACATTTTGGTGAAAATAAATGAAGCAGGGAAAATGTCCTGGTTCAAATGACAGGATGATCTTTATACCAATCCATGTATTCTGCAAAGCAAAGTGACTGCAACTAGGCAAACACACATATGCACGTACACATGCACACGCACACAATCGTGAATATGAATATACAGGTATACTCATACCTATGCACGTAATAAGATTTGGGTTGATTTAATTGTTGGGTATTTCAATATTCTTGTGGGAAGATTTTACTTACATTAAAATAAAATATGTGGTAAGTGATTAGATTGAGTCAGAAGATGTTTAGAATACACTAACATGGAGTATAATTTAGCTTTACATGATCATTGCTTAGTGCAGTGCCTAGACCAAAAAAAAAAGTGTTTCAATAAATATTTGCTGAACTGAATTACCTTAAGGGGCTATACTAACATTACTTACTCTAGTTAACAAGATCTGAATCAAGAGCTCTTAACTGTTTAAAATAGATATCTTAACACTCCATTAAAATTGCATCACCTATTTTTAAAATTGTGTTTATTGATTTTAGAAAGAGAGAAAGAGAGAGAAACGTCAATTTGTTGTTGCACTTATTTATGCATTTACTGGTTGATTCTTGTATGTGCCCTGCCTGGGGATCGAACCCACAACCTTGGCGTGTTGGGATGCCAAGGGTATTGCTACCTGCCCAGTACTGCAATGACTTGTATTTATAACTGCCACGCTAATTGATGCCGTAAAATTGCTGAAGGATTTAATATTCATTCACTAAAGGATTATTTGTTTAAGTATTTTTCATTTTATTTTTCTTTAAGAAACAAGGTACGGGTGGGGTTCAACAAACGGGTGCCTTTCAGACGTGACCTGAGGGTCTATATGGTGCAGTATGAATTGAATTGATTTCAATTTAGAGTTCTGTCATTGCTCCCTATTTCCAAGTGGCAGCAAATGCTTCGCAGTGATCACACTGGCAGTTTATAGAGTGAAAGTGATAATACAACATTCACTTAGGAAATCAAGTCTCTTTTTCTATCTGCTCCCAATCTGTAAGTGCTGTTTCTGGGAACACGGTGATGGTGACCTGATGTGCCTTGCAGTTTTTTCCGTCTCCTTGATGCTTATCAGGACTGCAGCCCAAGTTGCAGGACCCATAACCATTTGTGACTCTGTCTGGGAGATTTCCAGCCCAGTTGTGACAGCGGCCAGCTGACTGCCATTGTAGATTGGTAGCACAGTACAGCTCTGCCATGATGTATTGGAATTGGTGCTTTATAGCCTCTCTGGTGCCCGGTCTGCTTACAGTCATCCCGCATCTCCGCCCAGGATGCTTGATCAGGTATTAGGCTGTCCTCTCTGATTCAAGTACATCCACAGCACAGCGTCTGTACGGCGGTGCATGGTGCTCCCAACCTGGCAGAGACTATTTGTTATAAAAACAAGATGACCATCTTGGCTCGCCAATTAATGTTGAATTTGCTTTAGAAATGGTTCTGGCTCAGTGGTAGAGCATTGGCCTGGCGTGTGGAACTCCTGGGTGTGATTCACAGCCAGGGCACACAGGAGAAGCACCCATCTGCTTCTCCACCATTCCCCCTCTCCTTCCTCTCTCTCTCTCTCTCTCTCTCTCTCTCTCTCTTCCCCTCCCACAGCCAAGGCTCCATTGGAGCAAAGTTGGCCTGGGTGCTGAGGATGACTCCATGGCCTCTGCCTCAGGCACTAGAATGGCTCCAGTCATAATAGAGCAACAGCCCAGATGGGCAGAGCATCGCCCCCTGGTGGGCATGCCGGGTGGATCCCGGTTGGGTGCATGCGGGAGTCTGTCTCTCTGCCTCCCTTCCTCTCACTTCAGAAAAATTAAAAAAAAAAAAAAAGAGAGAGATGAATGGTTCTTCTGAATTTAACAATACAGTGAGCACACAGAAAGTCTTGAGCAAGTCTTTCATTTACAGATATTGGTGCAACAACAGACCTCTGGTATGTCCTCAAGGATGAAAAGATAAATAAGAAGAGTGAGTCATCTTCACCCTTGGGAGGAAGCTGTGAATAGGACTGGGTCCTCAGGGGGAGGGGGAGAGTCAAGTTTTGTCTGTGTGAGTGGCTGGAAGCATTTTTAGGGAATAAGTTTTTTGTTTAGCCATCAATTAGGAAGTACTTATTATTAGTTCAGCCTCCAAATTAAGATTTCCAGGGTCTGGGAACTTACCAGCTCTTCCCTCTTTTCCCTTTCTCTCATCACAGAGTCATTGAAATAAAAAAAAAACAAAACATTGACCTGCCTGGCTGGCTCAGTGGATAAAGTGTTGACCCTGGCATATCAGAGGTCACAGGTTTAGGCCCCAGTTAAGGCACATTCAAAAAGCAACCAATTAGTACACAACTAAATGGAACAACTAAGTGAAACAACCAGTTGACACTTCTCTGTCTCTCTCCTTTCCCCTCTTTCTCTCAAATAAATGGAAAAATTAAAAAGTAAAATACAAAAAATATAAATTCATAATGTTAACTTTAGACAAAACCCTCATCATCCAGGATTTCAGTTTGATCTAGAGAGTGATGCCTTGCTAATATTAAAGTATGGCCAACTCTACAGTGTCAGCAGCATCGCTGGTTCTAGTTTGGTGATGTTTTATCATATGGCACCTAATTCTTTTTTTTTTTTTTTTTGACAGTGACAAAGAGAGAGAGGAATAGACAGACAGGAAGGGAGAGAAATGAGAAGCATCAATTCTTTGTTGCAGCATGTTAGTTGTTCATTCATTGCTTTCTCATAGGCACCTTGACTGGGGGGGCTACAGCAGAGCAACTGACCCCTCACTCAAGTCAGAAACATTGGGCTTTAAGCCTGCAACCATTTGACTCAAGCCAGCGACCCTGGGGTCATATCTATGATCCCGTGCTCAAGCTAGTGACCTGGTGCTCAAGCTGGCGAGCCATCGCTCAAGCAGGCAACCTTTAGGTTTTGAACCTGGGTCCTCTGCATTTCAGTTTGATGCTCTATCCACTGCACTGACACCTGGTCAGGCCGAGGCTTGAGGTTAAATCAGTGGACATATCAAACTATAGTTTCTAAGAAGAAAGTTTCATAATGTCATGTATAAAGAGTGGATAATTACACAAGGATGGATCAAACAGAAGAAGAGATAATCTATTATTATCATCAATTTTATCATAACATTAGACCGAGTGTTGGTATTAAAAGTAATATTTATTGAAGTACAGTGTTTTATTGATGGGTAAGGAATACCTCCTAATTTAAAATCCAACACAGTAATTTGTTTTCTATTACTTCTGGATGAAGGGTGCAGTCTTTTTAAAGACTTATTTAATGTTACTTAATTGCTTTTGAATCATGACTATTGAAAATTCTGCCTCTGCTAAAAAAAAAACTATAATTTGCTCATGCACTAGATTGAATTATTTTGATATGGTATAGTGTTCAGCATATTTTGCATGCACAATCATAAAGTTTTCTGTCTTAATTTATTCCAGCAAAATTAGTAATAAATCAGACACAATTGTATTTCAAACATTAAATGAGGCATTTATGTTATTAGAATGCATTGCATTCCTAATTAAGTATAAATAATAAATGGTAAGCTTTGCAAACAGTTAGTGTTGTTAGTTGTATTGGAGTATTCTTTATCTGCAATATATATATGATGTTTTTCATTTTCCAAGAACACTGGACAACATGTAAAAATTTTTAAGTACAAAGAAGAAGAAAATTCTATCAAATTGTGTCTTCAAAAAAATGTCCTCATAGTATATTTCAAGATCATCTTTGCAAATAGGATAAAAAATAACTAATAAAAATATGTCAAAATTAAGTCACTAAATAAAATTACAATACCCAGTCATTTTTTAAAAGATCATTAATATTAGTGCTTTATGCCCCAGAATCTATAAATATCATTCAAAAGCTATATTCAGTAGCTAATAGGGATTTATTATGGCCCTAAGAAAATTACACTGTTTCTAAGAAAAAAGTTTATAGTGTCATCTGCATTTATAGTGTATAATTCCACAAAGATATATCAAACAGAAGAAACAAACAATCTATTAATATCAATTTTATTATAAAATAAGACCACATGTTGGTATTAAAAGTAAGATTTATTTAGTGTCGCTTTATAATCCCCAAAGTAATGTGATTGCTAATAGAGGCTCTAGTCCAGAGATGCATTGGGAGGTCTCGTCTAGTAACAGGAATAATAATATCACAATAAATGTTGTTTAAAATGTTAAAATATATATTTTGCCTGTATTTATTACAAATCAAGGAAGCCTGACTTAGAAAAAAAGCCCAGAACAAAAGTGGCTTAGAAAGATGGGAATTCACGGCTGCTCTGACATGACAGCTGAGGACTGAGCCCCAGCTCTCTGTGGTGTGGCCGTGGGCTCCGTCTAGCTCGCTGTTCTGTCAGCCTCAGGATTCAGCTTGAATCCAGTGCTCTAAGATCCATGTCTTAGTGATGGCCTCCCATCCACATTCCGGATACCGTTAAAGTGAGAAGAGGAATAGAAGTCAGCCCCTTCCCTTGGAAGGCATGGTGTGGAAATTGTGCAGTTTACTTCTGCTCATACACCACTGGCCGCTGTTCAGTTAGGTGTCCATGCCTGGTCGCCAGGGAGACTGGGAAACGTAGTCTTCAGATGGTCAGCCAAGAGGCTGGGAAAAAATCTGGGATTCCGTGTTTAAAGGAAGAAGGGAAAGAATGAGCATTGAGAGTACAATAGAACTTTCTGCCAAATATGCTAGACTTAAGTATAATCACTGTCATTGTTTAAGTACAGTCTAGATCAACTTTACAAAACAGTACCAGGGTTCCCTTTTATTTCTATTCTTAGACATCGGCCTAGAATATTTTAATTTACATTTTTAAGACTGTATTTATTGATTTTTTTTAGAGAGAGGGGAGAGAGAAAGAAAGAAACGGTGTGAAGAGAAGCATGAAGCATCAACTGTAGCAGTTGCTTCTCATATGTGCCTTGAACGGGCAAGCCTGGGGCTTTGAACTGGAGACCTCAGCGTTCCTGGTTGACACTTTATCCATTGTGCTACTGCAGGCCAGCCAAGTCTAGAATGCCTTTAATTCATTGCACTTTACCTGGCTGATTCCTGCCCAGCCCTTAGTATTTCTGTAAGGCAGTGTTTCCCTAAGAAATCATTGGCACGTGGGGAGCTACCCCCTGTACTTCCTTATTAGCCTGACTCGTCCATGTGGTTCTAGTGATACGAACGTATGTAAGTTATTTCTTTCTATGTCTCTGTTGTCCTATCCCCTATGAAAATTCAGGCAAGAACTGTTTCAGTCTTTATGTTCCTGGGCCAGAGCCTGGTAAATGATATGTAATCAGACACTTTTTATTTGTATATTATTAATTAATTAATTTATATATTTTGTCTTTTTCTGAAGTGAGAAGCAGGGAGGCAGACAGACAGACTTATGCCTGCACCCGACTGGGATCCACCCAGCATGCCCACTAGGGGGCGATGTTCAGCCCCTCTGGGGCATTGCTTCGTTACAGCCGGAGCTATTCTAGCACCTGAGGCAGAGGCCATGGAGCCGTCCTCAGCGCCCGGGCCAACTTTGCTCCAGTGGAGCCTTGGCTGCAGGAGGGAAAGAGAGAGAGAGAAAAAAAAAAAAAAAAACGGAGAGGGGAGCAGGGTGGAGAAGCAGAAGGGCGCTTCTCCTGTGTGCCCTGACTGGCACTCAAACCTGAGACGTCCACATGCCAGGCCAACGCTCTACCACTGAGCCAGCCAGCCAGGGCCAAACAGACACTTTTTAAATGAACAAATTGGTGAATAAAGAAAGGAGGTTGCTCTGGATGTTTCGGCATATTCGGTTAAGTGCCGTGGGGCACCAGGCGTGGGGCGGCACCAGTCAGCTGCTTTCAGCGTGGGAACGAAAGACCAGAGACCTGCTCAGTGAGCGTGTTCCTGATGCGCAGGTCAGCGTGTGCCACGGTCTTCAGAAACTTGCAACAAACAAGACCAAAGGGAGGGATGAGCTGCGTTCAGCGGCCGTGCCTCTTTGCATTGCCTGCATCTGCCAGGCGCTCGTCCCAGGCACTAGAAACTTGTCTGGTGGCAACGACAGCGGCCCTGGTCAAGTAATGGGCTTTACCTTTCTTAGCCAGAGATGCATTTTTTTAGAGACGCATACTTAGAAATACAGAATCTCTCATAAAAAGTAATAAATTCTTATAAATTGAATATACAGTAATTAGATTTTTTAAAAATACTGTGAGGTATTAAATATAACTGTCTGAGAAATAAAGTGTCTATGAAGCCGTGTCATTTATAATTTTGCCTTGAAAAACAATTTACTGTGTTGTTTATTGTTTTCACGGTCTGTACAGCAAGAGAGACGTAGAGAGAGAGGGAAGGGAAAGAGTGTTCGATGCAGCATTCTCAAGCACAAAAAAAACTAATGCCAAGGAAAAGTTTATAAAACACAAATTGAAATACAACAGAAACCAGTACAATCATATCCATAATTTATATACAATTATATATTGTTTGTAAATTATATACATATAATTTACTCCTGAAAGGTATTTTTAATCACTTTATTTCATTTTGCTATTAACCCAATCTAGTTGGTTTCTTTCTAGTTGTGGTTTGTGGAATTTTTATTAGTATTTGGATTGCATATATTTACAGGTAAGAGAATACCATAATCTGTGTGTTGTTCAGTAGATTTCACATCCTTATTTGATACTGAAATTTCTGTTTTGTTTTCTTTTTATTAAATTTATTGGGATGACACTGGTTAACAAAATTATACAGGTTTCAGGTGCCGATTCTACAGCACATCTCTGTACCCCGTATTGTACCCCCCAAGTCAAGCCTCTTTCCATCACCTTGTACCCCCTACACCAGGGGTCCCCAAACTACGGCCCGCAGGCCGCATGCGGCCCCCTGAGGCCATTTATCCGGCCCCCGCCGCACTTCTGAAAGGGGCACCTCTTTCATTGGTGGTCAGTGAGAGGAGCATAGTTCCCATTGAAATACTGGTCAGTTTGTTGATTTAAATTTACTTGTTCTTTATTTTAAATATTGTATTTGTTCCCGTTTTGTTTTTTTTCTTTAAAATAAGATATGTGCAGTGTGCATAGGGATTTGTTCATAGTTTTTTTTTATAGTCCGGCCCTCCAATGGTCTGAGGGACAGTGAACTGGCCCCCTGTGAAAAAAGTTTGGGGACCCCTGCCCTACACCTATTTGTCCCTCCCCGCTGCCCCTCCAGCGATCTCCACCCCGTTGTCCATGTCCAGGAGATCTTTTCTGTTCTTCTCCTCTTTTGTTCAGTCCCGCCTCCCCACAGTAACCCTCCTGACAGCTGGCTGCCTGCTCTCTGTCAGTGAGTGTGCCTCTGTTTTGCTTGTTTGATTATTAGGATCCACATAGGAGTGAGATCATTTGGTGCTTGTCTTTCTCTGCCTGGCTCATTTCACTTAGCACAATGCTCTGCAGGTCCATCCATGCCGTCTCAAAGGCTAAGATTTCTTTCTTTTTCATGACCACATAGTATTTCATTATGTAAATGTACCCACTCATCTACTGATGGGCACCTGGACTGCTTCCAAATCTTGGCTGTGGTAAATAATGCTGCACTTCTGTTTTGAAATAAACTCTTTTAAAAGGTAATCAAAGAAAAGTGTTTCTCAAAATGAGATCCTTTGTTAATACTGATTTTAAAAAGACAAACTTGTCACATTGGTCATAACTTTGGTTTTATATTAGTATAATCCCCGAGTATAGTGCTTGGCTGCAAGGTCCTCAATAAATGGTAACTTCTACTTTTCGGTGTTACATTTGTCAGCTTAGTGTAACTTAAAATTTAAGTGTTAGAAAACCAAAATATAATGTTCTACAACCATGCTCTCTGGTCATTCTTTCTGTGACGCTAGAGCTGTTTCACAAATCTGAGCTGTGCAGGACAGTAGCCCCCAGCACGTGTGACTGTCGACCATTTAAATGCGACTGGTACAACAGAAGAATTAACTTTCTCGTGTAATTAGATTAATTGACGTTTAAAATCAAACAGTCCTAGCTGGCTAGGGGCTCCCGCTGGATAATGCAGGTCTGAAAGATTCTATAAAGGCTAACTTTAGAAGTTATACATTTCCCCTTAAATCAGCATACCAATTAAATATTTTATACGCATTTTTAAAAGCATTACTGAATTTAGTTTGAATTTGTGCTTGGAAGTAGTTTGTGTGGTTTAATTTTGCAATCTATGGTACTTGCTATAAAAAATATATATATATATCATTCTAAATTTTCTTCTCAGCCTTAAAAGCTATGTAACAGGGATGCCATTTAAAAATTTCATCCAAAATTGACTTGCTAAAATAATAATGTTAGCTAGAGATACATAGTTTGAATAATAAATATATTATACTGACTACCTCTGATTCGCATTAGAACTCATAATACACCCAGCTCGCATCATTATTTTGAAATTCAGGGTTGGGAGTGGAAAAGGAAGACACGTTAGGGTAAGACTTCACAAAACAACTGTGTTATTGGTTTATAAAATACTGTACTTGAAGGCAACAATTTAGTTGTTAATGGGGAGAAATTTTAGTATCATGACACTGCTTTTAGACTAGACTCAGAGTGATTTTCCGCTGTAGAAATGTCATGTTTTGAACAAACAGAAACAGCAGGCAGGTTAGAGTAGACTCTGAAGCATTCAGTGATGAGCAGACAGCAGCGGCACAAGCTATCGCTCTCTCTGGTGGGGAGCAACCAGACGGGAAGCCAATGGGAACATGTACATGAGGTACGTGGTTAACGAAAAAATAAATCAAATAAGCTGCCTGCAATCAGTTACCATTGAGTGCAACAAAAAGTTAGTTTCCAGGTATCAAAGGATATGAACAGCTGACCAGGGCAAGTGGAGTATCCCCTACGTGTTAAATATTGATTACCCAGCCACTCTGCCCACAACAATCTGAATCCTGGCATTTCCCCACTAAAACAGCTCACCAGTAATTTATCTGGCATGTCATTTTGCATAAAATTAGTAATTGATATTTGGTCTCTGTGCACTGTATTGAACTTCTCCCACGGAAAGAGTCAATCTCCTCCCCTTCAAAGCATGTTAGAACAGCCGATTTTTGCTTTCTTTCTAACTCGGGCCGTATATTAAAAAGAAAGAAAGAAAGAAAGAAAAGAGGAGAATGCATGGTAGTCTTCATGAAGGAGACATCAAAGTTTATAGACTCAATTTATTTGAGGTTTTCCAAGGTCATTGCATTTCCCCCCCTTTTACTGCATGGCGTTCCGGACACTATAATAGGAACAGATCTCTTGTTCAGCCCCAGAGACTTAATGAACTATTAAGGCTGGTTTGCTAGTGGTATTTTCTTGTCTACTATATGAGTGTTTCTCAAAATTTAACACGTTAGGCATGGAACCTCTGCAAAAAGTATCACTTTGCGTGGACCACTGTCCTGATGTTTTGAAACTCAATCCCTTCTCTAAATAAGAACCGTATTATAAGCCAGGAGGAAGGGCGGCCTCAGAGGACCTGCAGTCAGGAATGCCTCGCCTTGCCCCACATAAGTTCCCGCAAAACTGCTACCACGGCATCATATGCTTTTTTGACCTCAGTTGCAAAGAATGGATTGTTTTTTTGAATTCAGTTATTTAAATTACTGTCATGAACTAATTGCTTATTCTCATTTCTTGGTGACATTTCCTTTCCTTTCTTTTTTTCTTCTTTCTTTCCTAAGTAAAAGGAGGGAAAATAGAGAGAAAGAGTCCCATATGTCCCCCAACAGGGATCCACCCGGCAATCCCCATCTGGGGCCAGTGCTCTGCCCATTTGGGGCCTTGCTCACAACCGAGCTATTTTTAGTGCCAAAGGTGGAAGTTCCACAAAGCCATCCTCAGTGTCTAGGGCTGATGTGCTAGAACCAATCGAGCCATGACTGCAGGAGGGATAGAGAGAAAGAGAGAGAGAGAGAGAGAGAGAGAGAGAGAGAAAGAGAGAAAGAGAAGGGGGAGGGAGAGGGGGAAGGGGAGGGGGAGGGGAGGGGAAGGGGAGGGGAGGGGAGGGGAGGGGGAGGGCAGGGGAGGGGGAAAGGGAGGGGGAAAGGGAGGGGGAGGGGTGGAGAATCAGAGAGTTGCTTCTCCGGTGTGCCCTGACTGGGAATCAAACCTGAGACATCTACAAGCAGGGCCAACGCTCTACACCTGAGCCAACTGGCCAGGGCTGACATTTTCTTTCGAACCTAGTTTTGGAAACTACTTTAGTAAAAGATGATTTATTTAAACAACATTTAGTTCTATAGTTTCTATTGCTCTGCACTTTTCTCCAAGCCTAAACTATGGGCAGTTGTATTTTTAGAAATATTTTTATGTAGCCTTTTCTATTGTCTCTCTCTCTCTCTCTCTCAAGCATGAGGTCAAGCAGCAATGGAAGAATAATACCACATAATTTCCCATCTCCCTGCCAAGTTGTTGAGCCAGGTCTCAGCTGCCTTCTCCGACTGAGTGGTCATTATCTGTGCTCCCTCTCCACGCGGGCTCCTGTGCGGGCTGTCGGACAGCCACGACGGTACCAGCGGGGGAGTCCCGCAGTTCCACCCCTACTTCCGGTAGTGCTACCGTGGTCTGATACGGGCATGCCTTACAGTTCGTATCTGGGCCGGCACTGAACTGAGCCCCGGGGTGGCCTTCACCTTGTTTCAGCCCTACAGCCACCTTGTGGAACGTCTGTTCGTGTCCACGTTTTCAGATGAGGAAACAGGGCTCGGTTAGGGGAAGTCACCTGCTGAAGGCCATCTGGTAATTCAGGACTAAGGAACTAAAAATCAAGTCCGTTTCATTCTACCTGTGTGCATGTATTTATAAACATCCGGGTATGGCTTACAGCTTCACACATCTGTACGGATGAAGTGAGCAGAGAGGCTCAAAGGGAACAAACTTTCAATTATAAATGAAATCAGCCACGGGGGTGCAATGTACAGCATGGTGACTATAGTTAATAATAATTTATGGCACCTGTGAAGGTTGCTAAGAGAGTAGACCTTAAAAGTTCTCATCACAAGTTAGAAATACTTTGTAACTATATGGTGACAGGTGTCATTTAGATGCATTATGGTGATCATTTCCCAATCTACACAAATAGTGAATCATTCTGTTTTACTCCCGATACGAATATAATCTTATAGGTCAAGTATTCATCAATATAAATGCAGATGCACATATACTTTATAATAAAAATAAATATGTAATATATAGCCATTATAATATATAAGCATAACTGGTTATGTATTTATATATAAATGTATGTGGTTTATACCATATACAAATGTTGGCAAGTGTTTTTAAACACATACACATATGTAGAGTTATATTAATAACCTAGTCTGTCATCATTCTCTATATATTGCAATGCTGGTTTATTTCCTAATAACTCCTCTAATAGAAAAATTCATATAATTTAAAATTTTGTAATGACATATTATTTTTTTGTCGTTTCCCCACCCCCACCCCGCCCCAGAGGCAACAATACAACCACCTGCCCTCTTGCCCAGGAAGTTCTGACTGATTGATTCCCAGTCAGGCCCCACCCATCCGTCCAGGGTGGGACTCCTTCCTTCCATGAGCAGGGGGCGCCAGCGCGGCAGGGTTCCCCACCTCCAAACGCTCCTGCCCCAGGTTGGCCACACCCCCTGCTTCTTCCTTCCCCTCCCACTTGCTTTCTCCGGCCCCTAATGAAATGTGCTGTTTTCACTTCTCTCCTTTCAGACCTATGCTCTCCGTTCCTTTCAAGGAGACAAGTAGTTGATCAAATACTTTCTATTAACATACCAACATCCTCCACACACTGAAAACCAGCAGGAGCGAAGGAAGTCCACACGGGAAGTGTAACTAGGAAGCGAGCAGAGTGTCCGCGGCCCCCTCACTCCTTCCATTTAGAAATACATAATTAAAAAAAAAAAACATCTGTGGGCATTGGGTAACATTTGGACTTGTGAGCTGTGGATGTGTTCCTGCTAATAATGTGCTTACATTTTGAAGAGCCTGTTTTGCGGCCCCTGTGCTGAGAGGAGAGGCGTAGCAAGGAGAAGGGATAATGGCAGGTGACAGAGTGGCCGTGAGTGATCACTCTGGATGCTGAGTAATGGGGCACGGGGCTCCCCGCTGCTCTCGCTGCCTTTCCGGGTGCTTGAACTCTCGGAGACTAATGCACAAATTCCTTTAAAAGGAAGTGCACAGTGTGTTCCTTTGACTCAACCTTTTATTTCACGGACCTCTCGTAAATCAATGCCTGGCTTGTCCTTCCAACCCTCTCAAATGAACGTTTTCTCCCTTATGGCAGGGAAAACGCCGTGGTCGGCTGTCCTGTCACGTCACTTTGTGAAGGTCCACAACTCACGTCGGCAACTCCGCTAGGAATACTCTTGCCTGTGTTATGAATGTGTTGGCAACCTGGAAATGGTGGTTACCCTTCAAGGTCGTTTACCAGACACCTGACTCCTGTCATTTTCATTTTTCTTCCTTTATTTCCATTTCGCTGATAAGAATGGCCATGGTGGTGAGGATGGTAATATGTATGTAACTCTTCCAACAAGCTAGGTGTAGGTGTTCTTCCTTGTAATTTGTTAGTTTTTTACTTTATTCAACAGCTCTATGGGGCAGATACTACTGTTTCCATTTTACAGGTGAAAACACTGTTGCATGAAGAGCTAACTCATCTGGCCACACAGCTCACAGGTCTCAAGGGACAGAGCTGGGGTTTGAATCCAGGCAGTTAGCACGAGCCAAATACCCTCTTACCCAATACTTTCTCAGTAATATGGGCCACTTTATTACCTGTCTGACTATTTTGATGTTATTGAATTCCTCCTTAAACAACAAAGCAGATTCAATACGCCACACCTGGCTTTAGCACTTCCCAAGGGCCTGTCTCCTTTAAGAGCTGTGCGGCCACCCAGCCCCGTCTGACTTCCCCACAATGTGGGATGCTACTCGCTGATGGCTCAGCACCTGTGATCTCCACCTCTGGGGGGAGGCAGGTGGGCAGAACAAAACCGAAAGGCGCACTCACTAATCTTCCCACCAGCGGGCTTATTTGAATGGCTCTCTGCTCCTGGGACGTGTTCTGGGATCAGTCCAGAGATCTGAGGCACTGCAGGGGAAGACTGACAATGCAGGACCCCAGGAGCCAGGCTTCTGCTCTGAGAAGTACATGCTACCTCCCAAGGTCCTGGAACTTGTAAGGGCAGCTTTTATAACCTCAGTGGACTTCTGCTACCTAACTTCACTGCGCTTGAAATGCAATCAGTATGACGCGAGAAGTTAGATTAATGTGTTGAAAAGCCGGCAGTCTTCTTTAACTGGTGACTTAGTTCATGTCCTAGGATATTTGTTACTTTTGAATGTACTGATGAATATATCATCCACTATACCTGACACAGCTCCTTAGCTTACAAGTTGCATTGAACCAGAAGCACAAGTGGTATCCTGAGTAACAAGCCGCGTGTTGGGAATTTAGAATGTTACCTAGAGAACGTATTCTGGGAAGTATAGGTTGCCTTTAGACATTACCAAGTTATAAAGAATTCCGGGACAATGAGGACAACTAAATGAAACTTGCTTTTCATCACAGAGAAGTTTATTTTTATTGTTGTGTGTGTGTGTGTGACAGACACAGAGAGACAGAGAAAGGGACAGATAGGGACAGATAGACAGGAAGGGAGAGAGATAAGAAGCATCAATTCTTCATTGAGGCACCTTTGTTGTTCATTGATTGATTTCTCATATGTGCCTTGATGGGGGGGGCACAGCAGAGAGAGTGACCCCTTGCTCGAGTCAGTGACCTTGGGCTCAAGCTGGTGAGCCTTGCTCAAACCAGATGAACCTGCGCTCAAGCTGGTGACTTCATGGTTTTGAACCTGGGTCCTCTGCATCCCAGTTCGATGCTCTCTCTATCCATTGTGCCACTACCTGGTCAGGCTATTTTTGCTGTTTTGATTAAACATAATCAGGCTATTAATTTATTATTTTCCGCAAGTAAATAGTGCCTGCTGTCTAACAGGACCCACGCTGGTGGCTATAGACACTCTTCCCTCAGAACTTCATCGTGTAAAGGAAAAAGTAAAGGGACTGTTGCATGTACAGGTGATGACACAGTAAACATTAAGGAACAGGCGTGAAGACAAAGATAAACTGCATGCTCAGTTAGCCGATATGGTTGCCTCGGATTACAGCAAAGGAGAGCACGATGTTCATAATAAGGAAGAAATTACGAGGTGATGAAGAGGTAGAACGAATTCATGGCCACACAATCTACAGAGTACGAGGTATTGATCAAATCTTGGGTATGATAAACATAAATCTATATCCTGAATGTTGTTGGGTTGCAGAATTTTTTTTTTTTTTTATTGTAGTGGTTGTTTCTGCTCATAGCGTTCACTGTTCCCCAGGAGATTGGAGGGAACGCTGGAAAGCAGATTACAGTCCATTTTCTTTGAACAATAGGCATGCGTTTGTTTGTCAAGCAATCATTGGGAGAAAAGAAAAATCCATCAGCTGGATAATTTGGCTTCTCACTCTCTGGCCCAGCTCCCTCATTCTTCCTCTCTCCCCCTCCCCCACACCGATTGACTGATTGTTTTGCTTTTATATAAAAGCCCATATGAGTCAGATCTTCCCTTGTGAATTTCATTTACTGGTAATGTCAAGAGTACAAATTCTTATTAGACCACAGTGATGCACTGTGTAAACCTCTTTAATCACCTAATCGTTCTGCCCAGAGAAAGAGCCCTAGTAGGAAGAATAAAATTCCTTTAGTGATTACAAGGGTCTGTATCCTCTAGCCTTCCAGATTAAGAAGTATCAGGAAAACAAAGATGTAAACTCTTTCAGAAGGCTGATTTATTGTTGGATCATAACCCCTTTATTTTGTTTTCCTTGTTTTGCAAAAGAATCTTTCTTTTTCTGAAATATGTGTGATTAATTATAATCTAATACATTAAGATCGTGTGAGTGGTTTTTTTCTTCCCTGAGTAAGCTGTATTTCAGAGAGGCGTTGTGATATATAGATAAGCACTCTTGACATAGGAAATGATTTAGAAACAGACAGCAGAGCCTTTTAGGAAAATGTACTCCATGGTTTACCAGTCAGCTCACCGAAATTTGTCAGGAAACAAACACAAGGCTATCTTCAACCTTTACCATTTTGACATTTTAATGCTATATTAGAGAATATTGTATTTCTGCAGCTCTTGGTATAATATTTTTGCATGTTAATACTTCCATGCCTTCCTGATACCTGAGTTGCAAAGCGCTTTGTCACTGAGAGAGAGAGACAGGAAACATTTTCATTGCAAAAAAATTGTCCTGCCTGAACAGGTGGTGGCTCAGTGGATAGAGCGTCGGACTGGAATGTGGAGGACCCAGGTACGAGACCCCAAGGTTGCCAGCTTGAGCGCAGGCTCATCTGGTTTGAGCAAAGCTCACCAGCTTGGACCCAAGGTTGCTGGCTCAAGCAAGGGGTTACTCGGTCTGCTGAAGGCCCCCGATCAAAGCACATTTGGGAAAGTAATCAATGAACAACTGAGGTGTCTCAACAAAAAACTGATGATTGATGCTTCTCATCTCTCTCCATGAAGAAATAGAAAAAACCATTAAAAACCTCCCCAAAAATAAAAGTCCAGGCCCTGACGGCTATACCAGCGAATTTTATCAAACATTCAAAGAAGACTTGGTTCCTATTCTACTCAAAGTCTTCCAAAAAATTGAAGAAGAAGCAATACTTCCAAACACATTTTATGAGGCCAACATAACCCTCATACCAAAACCTGGCAAGGATGGCACAAAGAAAGAAAACTACAGACCAATATCTCTAATGAATACAGATGCTAAAATACTAAACAAAATACTAGCAAATCGAATACAACAACATATTAAAAAAATAATACATCATGATCAAGTAGGATTCATCCCAGAATCTCAAGGATGGTTCAACATACGTAAAACGGTTAATGTAATACACCATATCAACAAAACAAAGAACAAAAACCACATGATCTTATCAATAGACGCAGAAAAGGCTTTCGATAAAATACAACACAATTTTATGTTTAAGACTCTCAACAAAATGGGTATAGAAGGAAAATATCTCAACATGATAAAGGCCATATATGATAAACCATCAGCTAACATCATATTAAATGGCACTAAACTGAAGGCTTTCCCCCTTAAATCAGGAACAAGACAGGGTTGTCCACTCTCTCCACTCTTATTTAATGTGGTACTAGAGGTTCTAGCCAGAGCAATCAGACAAGACAAAGAAATAAAAGGCATCCATATCGGAAAAGAAGAAGTAAAGGTATCACTTTTTGCAGATGATATGATCCTATACATCGAAAACCCCAAAGAATCCACAAAAAAGACTACTAGAAACAATAAGCCAATACAGTAAGGTCGCAGGATACAAAATTAACATTCAGAAGTCAATAGCCTTTCTATATGCCAACAATGAAACAACTGAGAAGGAACTCAAAAGAATAATCCCCTTCACGATTGCAACAAAAAAAATAAAATACTTAGGAATAAACATAACAAAGAATGTAAAGGACTTATATAATGAAAACTATAAACCATTGTTAAGGGAAATCGAAAAAGATATAATGAGATGGAAGAATATACCTTGTTCTTGGCTAGGAAGAATAAATATAATCAAGATGGCTATATTACCCAAAGCAATATACAAATTTAATGCAATTCCCATCAAAATTCCAATGACATTTTTTAAAGAAATAGAGCAAAAAATCATCAGATTTATATGGAACTATAAAAAACCCCGAATAGCCAAAGCAATCCTAAAGAAAAAGAATGAAGCTGGGGGTATAACAATACCTGACTTCAAACTCTATTATAGGGCCACGACAATCAAAACAGCATGGTATTGGCAGAAAAATAGACACTCATTCCTGTCTGTCTATCCCTATCTATCCCTCTCTGACTCTCTCTCTGTCTCTGAAAATAAATAAATAAATAAAATAAAAATTCTTTTAAAAAAATTGTCCTATGATGGGTACAAAACCAGCAGTGATTCTAGCTTTATAAAATTTATTTATTAAGACTATAAAGGAATAAATCAGACAAGTCTCCAAGAATAATAAATATATATGTATACATTATTCTAGATTTTATATATATATATATATATTTCTAGTTCTTAGGTAGTTAACAAAGTAGAAAACAACTTTTATCATGAAAAAGGCAAAATTGCACAGGTGAAGGAAGCTATGAGAAATTGTAGTGGATATGAAACCTTGAATGTGCCAGTGTTACAAGACAAAATCTGATGGTGGCAAGTGGCTGTTAGGGTAGTCAACAGGGATATGCTGACTGTGGGTTCCGACCCAGCAGTTCTTGGTCCTGAGCACGTAGACTGTGTATTATTTGCAAAGATACATCATGCGTAGAATCCCACGATGGACTGAATGTTTGTGTCCCTCTAAAGTTCCTATGTTGAAATCCTCAGCCTAGATGTGATGGTATTTGGAGGTGGAGCCTTTGGGAGCCGGTTAGGTCACAAGGTGAGGGTGGATCCCTCATGAATGGGATTAGTGCCCTTATAGTTAGGGACCTCAGAGAGCTCCCTACCTCTCTCTGCCATGTGAGGACAGGATGAGAAACTATTCTCTGCACCCAGGGAGGGTTCTGCTGTCACACCATGTGGACCATCCAGCCCCCAGAACATCTGAATTTCTGTTCCTGATAAGCCCTGAAGTCTGTGGCATTCCGTTACAGCCACCAGACCACGCCGGGACAGCCCTTGTGTGAACTCGGTGTTGTTCCTGGTCCTGCTGGGTCCTTCCCTGTGTCACTCCCCCGCCCTGGCACTGAATCCAGCACATCTCCTTCATTCAGCTGCGTGGGGCTCGCGCTGCTTCCCTCCCCCCCCCAATCCATGACCAGTCCACCTGAGAGGGCTGTGGAGTTTGCAAGCCAGGGCTGCCAGTGGTGACTGAAGGCACGCAACACAGCCAGCTGCTCTGGAGCCACTCTGAGTGTGCCAAGAACCTCTGGTCCTAATAGGCCTTTTCTTTTTTTTCACATGCTACTATTTTATTCTTTTTTTCTTTTTAATTTATTTTTATTATTAATTTTAATGGGGTGACATTGATAAATCAGGGTACATATGTTCAGAGAAAACATCTCGAGGTTATTCTGACATTTGATTATGCTGCATTCCCATCACCCAAACTCCAGTTGTCTTCCGTCACCTTCTAACTGGTTTTCTTTGTGCCCCTCCCCTCCCCCAACCCCCTCCCTCTCTTCAATCCCCCCCCCCCGTAACCACCACACTCTTGTCCATGTCTCCGAGTCTCATTTTTACGTCCCACCTATGTATGGAATCATGCAGTTCTTAGTTTTTTCTGATTTACTTATTTCGCTCAGTATAATGTTTTTGTTTTTGTTTTTACTGATATCAGGGTGCATGTGGGGAGATTACCTATAGCCACATCTCCTAACACCGAGGTCTGCAGAAAGAGGAGAAAAGAATGAATGGATTGCTTTAGTAACGGTCGTGAGACCCGAGGGCAGCAGGGCTGAGGAAGCTCTGGAGTTCGGATAGTGGTGTTCGGAAGGCACACCCACCGGAAATGGTCTGAAAACTGTCCGCAGACATCAGTGTCAGTCCCTCTGGAGGGCCTTGTGCTTCATGGATCCCTCCCCCGGGGACTGATTTCATCTGAGAAAAATCACTTCGACTTCCTAATGGCTTCTGCAAATGCTGGTCACCAGGGCAAAGCATCTGACCTCAAAATCCACCTAGGTAAAATGTTGACGTTCTGTGTGTATGCTAAATATTTGAATGTATCGTACAAAATTAGTAAGAGCGTTGGGAGAGAAGACATTTTTCTTTTTCTTTTTTTTTTATTGAGTATGGGGGACAGGCTGTAAGCAGGCAGGGTTGTTATAGCCTAAGGCTTAATTTTTATTTATTTATTTTTTACAGAGACAGAGAGAGGCATACACAGTGACAGACAGACAGAAATGGAGAGATGAGAAGCATCAATCATTAGTTTTTCATTGAGCATTGTGACACCTTAGTTGTTCATTGATTACTTTCTCATATGTGCCTTGACTGTGGGGCCACAGCAGACTGAGCAACCCCTTGCTCAAGCCAGCGACCTTGGGTCCAAGCTGGTGAACTTTGCTCAAACCAGATGAGCCCGCACTCAAGCTGGCGACCTCGGGGTCTCGAACCTGGGTCCTTCCACATCCCAGTCCGACGCTCCATCCACTGCACCACCACCCGGTCAAGCGAGAGAGAAGACATTTTAGGATAAAGTGTGAATAGGCTCTCTTATTAATGTCAGATACTAGACAACTTCAGACACTGTTAATTCTCGAAGAACATTCCACATGATGATGTACTGAAAAATACCACTTATGTGCCAAGTACATCTGTAATTTTAAAAAGTACATATATAATCTCCTTAGAAGGTGCTCAGATGTCTCCTAGAGGAGACTTTCTCAAGGCTAAGCTGTCTCCTAAATGCAGTAATGAGGGTCCTTGATATCCTATAAGCACTGAAGGTATTTGAAAAATGTGTTTGATGATTGCCTGTCAATAGTTACTGTAGGCTGTTACACCTGTAACCATGACCTTATCTTCTTACACAGCTGAGCTCCTCGCTGGGGACCCTAAAGGGAGAAAAAACAAACTCTTAATTCTTGCTTCTATAAGTTGGAAGTCTAATGACTTTCCATCCACATAACTAAAGGGCCATTGAAATGGTTCTTCCTTAAACAAACACAGTTTGCACCAATGTGTCTTTCAGTCCCTTGAGTGATGCAGGGAGTTAGGTGCTCAATGTTGTGGGGTAGGAGGGACTAGTGGTGACATAATGGAACTGTTTGTCTGCCCTTTATTGAGTGACTGTATGTCACACACTTCAGTAGTTGCTTTATGCAATATTACTAGTGTAATCTGCATAACAGTTTATGGAGCCTTATCCTGCAGAAGTATTTTATGAATGAGAATACTCAAGTTGAGAGTTTGGATAACTTGCCCACAGCAAGAACTAGAGTCCCAAAACCTCTTGTTACCTCTATCTTATGCTTCATTGTTTAGGTGTTGACATGGTTTCTGGAGATGTTAGCCACTGCCTTCAGCAACGGACCGCATGCTAGTTCATTCAAAGTTATCAGCAAGAAACTCAGGTGAAGGAAACCAGAACAAAGACAGCGGGAGGCAGGGTGGGAACCAAGGGTCTCCACGCCCTTTAGCTTCTGTTTGTTTCTGTGGGTTACAGAGGGTCAGGGAAGAAAAGACACTTCCAGGACACTCCGTTCTGAGCTGGATGACAGGGGCGGGGTTGGCCCCTTTCCCTGCGGACACAATCTAGCCAAGCACTCAGAACACTTCAGTGGGGTAGCCACAGAGGGGGAAATAACTAGGTTGATTTCACAAGATACATAACTACAATGGTTATATAGGATGTATAAATGACATTTCTAATAAGCTGTTGAAATAAGGAAACAGTTGCAATTTATTTGTAACCACTAGGCTGGGATATATTAGACCATTCACATACATTTGTTTATCTAAAAAGTACATGCTGCTTTGTTTTAAAAAACTTGCGACCTTGTTGCAAAAAAAAAAATCTCACCGGAGAGAAAAAGAGCAAGCTGCACTCAGAGTGGCAGAGAGAACCAGTTGATTACGCTAGCAGGACCAGGCGGGGTAACAGCCACAGGTCTGGACCCCGAGCTTACGGAGTTTGGGGTTTTTCTTGATTCTTTGCAGGGACCTGATTAAGCAAACTAACTGTCACAAGTTGTGGAGACCTTTTCAGTCTTAGCTGTTGTGCCACCGCAATCAGGAGGAAGCAGGGACTACAGAAGCTAAGCCAGCAGTTACTGGGCTAGCTGGAGACGTGGGGTTAAAATTTCCCATAGCCGCCTCTGACTTAATCATTTATGTGACATAAGAAGAAAAAGGTATAGTGATAATGCCAGGGTGTATTGAGGTCTTTGATCTTTGACAAAAGAGCTTTCTCAGTCTTGGTTTCCTCATAAGTAAAATAAGGGTAGAGGAACCTGGTTCTAGGGAGAACCTTCCAATACAAAAATGCTCGCAGAAGAGGTGTGAGCATGAGAACGTATTACTCCAACATGAATTGTTAACAGAGTGATGAGCTGTTAAACTATCTCATTTGATCACTAATGTAGCCAAAAAGGAAAACGCCAAAGTAAACTTGCAGAAATGTAAAAATAACCTCTTCTGTAACAGACATGGCATGACCAGGAGGACTCTGAAAACTTCTCAGAGGCCGAGCCAGTGCCCTGGCTGCAGGCACGGGGAAAAGCCGACTTGCCCACGAAGCCCCTGCTGTATTCCTCAGTCAATTCTTGCGCTCACCCAACTTGACATTAGGTATCCAGTCTGTCTTTCCCGAGGTTCCTGTAGCAGTGGCTAACCCGGTCTTGTTTGTAGTTTGATTCCCAAATCCTTGCATGCTGCCTGAATATTGTAAGTGCTCAATAAATATTGGATAAACCAATGGATGTGGATGGAGCCCATTAAGAGATAACATAGCATACCATCATTGCAATACAGAAAATACTAATTTTTCAAGTTCATTACTCAGCAAAAAAGACGGCCATGTTTTGGCTGATACGGAACAGATACTTTAGAAAATTCATAATGTGTTATAAAATTCAAATGAAGATAGCAACTAGACAGTCATTGATAATTAAAATAAAACTTACAATTTGATGTTGAAAACTTTAGAGAAGTTCAAATATGTCCATTAGACCAACACTTTAGTCTTTGATTTATAAATGCAAGGGAATATTATAACACCCACTCACACAGCTAAAGTGAGTCCTATTGGGAATGAAACCCACAGTCTCAGTCTTAAGAAATCATGGTACCTGTGCCAGCATTTGGTGAAATCATAGAATTACAAAAAACTATTGCTAATTTTCACATCTGATTATAATCGGGAAGTTCCGCTTACATAATGTAATAAATTGGAAATCGCGGTTACTTATTTAACCATGGCTTGAATTATGCAAACAATTGTAAGAAACAAATTCATAAATTTTCAGTGCTATGACTCACATTTCCATTTTGACGCTCGCAAGTTTTGGTGTTGGAGGAAGGAGAGGTTTTTTGCTTACCTGACCACTAATGGTTGCTTTACATGTAAATTTCTGACCAAGAAAAGAAGGGTCACGGGCCCTGGGAGCTGCGGGGCACCGTTTTCTGTCTAAATTGGCAGAGCCCACTAGGCTGCGCTCTCTGCCTTGTGGGAGGCCTGACCTGAGAACGGAGACCAGCTGCCCTGGCGGGACTCCTGTTGGCTCCGAAGCCTGTTCTCGCAGAGGCCCCCCCGGCGATGTCATAACCACGCACACTGCTCCAGGATTGCGTATTTGCCTTTCTCGGGGCACACTGTAGCCTGGACGAGAACCTTCAGGTCAGCTCTAGGTCAGATCCGTAAAGATATGTTCTCATCATGAATCACGTTGTGGTGAAATCCCCAAATTCTACTCGACTCTCCCTTAAGGATTTCTTGCTAAGCTGCCCGCTGTCCGGGATGCCCACTGGGCATTTTGTGAGGACCAGGGCACTGCCCTGTTCAGCTGGGCTCCCTGGGGGAGCTACAGGGGCCCACAGAGAAAAAAGTGTTTGGGCAAAGCTTTAATTTTTTTTCCTAACCGAGGCGTCTCCGGCCATATCATCCTGAACGCGCCCGATCTCGTCTAATTTTTTCCTAACTGTCGCATCCTTTTCCATCAAGTTTCTTTGTCCTTTGTGACGTATGGACACACCTATGGCTCGTAGATTTCAAACTCTCCCCAAAGCAAGAACATATTTGGAAAATACATGTTCTTTTGACTTCAGCTCTTTTTTTTTCGATTGATATTATTTTTTATTTCCAAGTTTTCTAATTCAGTTTCCAAAAAAACTGAAAGCTCTCTTCTTAGCTTAGTGGGCATAGGAGATAAACACTGTGTAGAGGAATGGTTAAGTTGTGACATATGTTTTAAAGTATGCTTTATTTCTCTAAGGTATTTAAAACTGACAGTAGTCGTTACAGAAAAATTCTTGTGTGTAACAAGATACAATTCAGTTCTCCCGGACCTGGACCAATCAATTCAATGTGTTATATTGATGGAATAATTAAGCTTCATCTTGAAGAAGAAATGTTAGAATTGTGCTGAACAAGACATAAATGCCCTGGACTTGTTCCCCCTCTACGAAAGAGCGTCTGAATATACTTCTGAGAACAATCATTATGAAGGCAGCAGAGTCTACATCAATGCATTTGACCTGCAGAGAAACAGAAAACTCTGCTGTGAACGAGGACAGTTCCCCAATGTTTGGAGAAGACACCTGGATTTTAGCATCAGAATTCAGAATAACCTCACACATGTCATTCTGTGAACAGTAACATTAAAACATCATACAGGTCAGGAAAGAAGAATAAACTCTTCTCTTATTCTTACCTGGAAGTCATACCATCTCCTGTGACCTTAGAGATGGTATTTGATGAAAACAGACGCTAAATAAAAGAACTCTTACTTTCAGATAAATACAATATGTCTTTCAACAAATTTCAGGGGTCTTAGGCTATACATGCAATTACTTTAATACATTCCACTCGAGCCAGGTTGTTTCTAGGAAACAGGAAGCACGTCTTAGCGGTTAGGAAGCATATGTGATTTCTGGAAACGACATCAATAGTACGTGGTTACTTTGAGAGAAAAAAAGTGACATGGTTATAGTTTGTTTGCTCTCTAGATTATTTTGTTATTAGAACTTTGATGAATGTTACCAACACATTGGTAAGAAGGACTGGAAAGTTGAAATATAGAGCAGTTTGTGTTTTCAGTGATGCATGTTGTGTGCACAAATGCAGCTAGATGTGGTGTTTTGTACCCGGATTGGATGAGGCCTCTGTAAAGCATCTTCGGGGTCTGTTTCCGTAGAATCGGCAGTCCTGGGCCTCCGGGCAATTCAGCTTTGGTGAAAAGTGGAACACAAATCTTTTGTTTTAAATATTATACTTTGGGATGCAAATGCCCTGATGTACCCTGGGTAAATTTGGTCTGGTTGCAGCTATTTAGTCAGTAATGGAACAGCAGAGCAATGAAGAAAGGGAAATTGCAAAAACAACAGCAAAACATCCTTAGATCACAAGAGTTAAATAACAACAAAATTAAAACTGGACTTTAAATTCCTTCCAAGTGATAGGATTTTTTTTAATTGAAAACAAGATTTCCTTTTGAATTTTAACTCAATCAAATATACATGAAAAATAGTATAAATACTATTGTAGACTCCCTTTAGCAACTCTCCAGACTGCTATAAAATAAACATGCACTTTAAAACTATTTTAAACTTTTAAGTGATGGTTGAAATGACAGTTACCATGAAGACTTGATTAGTTTAAACAGTCAATAAAAGGACCCTGAATATAGGTGAAATGAGTATTATGAGTTGAATTATATCTGGGTGCTTGTCCACAGATCTCAGAAACACATGCATATTGCTTATCTTAAACTCTTTTACAACTTTTTCCTGCATCAGTATATATTAGTAGCACACACACACACACAAAGTCTCTTTGTCCTTCGGCTGACTTTACTTACAAACAGGTTCATGTTCTTTCTCTCTTTTTCCCTTTGCCGGCTGACACTTCCCTTTGCACCACATAGGCACGTGGATTAATGAATCGCCCGAACGCATTCTTTATGCATTCCCTGTTGTTTTTCTTACCAAGAAATACAAGGAATTAGCAAAAATTGGTGTCACCATTTGATTTAGAGCGGATAACTATGAATCGTTACTTTTATGGTACAGTCTACCAAAAATTAAGGATGTGTGTGAATTCATTAGCTGAGTGCAAGAATGGTTTGTTTATCATCAAAAGTTCACTGAGACGGAGGTGGGCATTGTGAGCGTTGCTCTACATTTGAAGCCTGGTTAGGTCCTAAGCGCTAATAGCACTTTGCGCATTTGAAGGTAATTTTTTTTTCCCACAACTTCTCATTTTTATCATGTTGTGAGACGGAAGTGGAAGAGATGGTGCCCCGTGCACAGTCCCCATTTTGTGAGGGTGGGAACGGCACTTCAAGGTGGACGTACCTACACAAATTCAAATAGTTTCCAAGTCATACTATGCCAGAAAAAGAAGCTGGCTTTATTTTGTTCTTATATTTTTTTTTTCGGGGGGAGGGTGGGATTATGTTTTATTATCACCGACACAAGGTGCTCAAAAACTTTGAAGTTGCCCTGGCTGGTTGGCTCAGCGGTAGAGCGTCGGCCTAGCGTGCGGAGGACCCGGGTTCGATTCCCGGCCAGGGCACACAGGAGAAGCGCCCATTTGCTTCTCCACCCCTCCGCCGCGCTTTCCTCTCTGTCTCTCTCTTCCCCTCCCGCAGCCAAGGCTCCATTGGAGCAAAGATGGCCCGGGCGCTGGGGATGGCTCTGTGGCCTCTGCCTCAGGTGCTAGAGTGGCTCTGGTCGCAACATGGCGATGCCCAGGATGGGCAGAGCATCGCCCCCTGGTGGGCAGAGCATCGCCCCTGGTGGGCGTGCCGGGTGGATCCCGGTCGGGTGCATGCGGGAGTCTGTCTGACTATCTCTCCCTGTTTCCAGCTTCAGAAAAATGCAAAAAAAAAAAAAAAAAAAAAAAGGAAGAAAAAAAAAAAAAAAAAAACTTTGAAGCCTGCCTACCTTATCAACTGCCACTGGGCCTTTCAGAAACAAGTAATGATCAAAAGGACCCACCCCAAACCATTGTACTAGATGCTGCCCTTTGATTGTAGCTCCCGTATTATTATCCAAGAAGAAAACCATGGAGTCTGTAGAATAGGCCGTCTTATAGGGAATTGTTGACAGGCCAAATGGTGTCGGCTTCACGCCAAGAATGCTGTCCTTGTCCCTTCTACGTACCAAGATGGAGAACACAGTCCCTTGGCAGGTCCCTTGGCAGGTGGGCGGAACACATGAAGTTAACTTTGGCAACAGCTAGTATAGGGAAAAGCAAGTGGAACCTGCTTACAAACAGATTCATGTTCTCTCATTTTCCCTTTGCTGGCTGACACTGCCCTCCAAGCACTTGTATTTTTTCTCCGTTGATTTTATATGATACCGGTGCCGTAAACCACAGTGAAGTTATTAACAGCTAATAGTATCGCTGAATGACTGTGTGTGGCCAACTGGCCCCCATCACTGTGGGTATAACATTGACTATTTGGCCGAACAGCACAGGGAAGTATAGCGAATATAACCTTTCAGATGGATTTTATAGTATGGCATGATATTTTTGGCATTATTAGTTACATTGTTCAGGTCGTATAACCGTGGTTACAACTTTATAGGTATAGCGAAGATTTCAGAAAATGATTGCAATAATTTTAATTCAAAGTACAATTCCATGTTATTTACTCAGGTATTCTAAAATGGTCAGGTAATAGATGCCAAGTTATAATACATACTATGGCATACACCATCTAGAGTTCAAATTTTAAAGCTCACATGGGGTTGTGTCTCAGAAAGTATAAAATAGAAACTATAATATTCATAAGATTTAGACTCTTACGTGTTTGCCAGAAACTTCTTGTAAACTGAATTAAACTATTTTTTACTTGAATTCTGTCAATAATTCCTAGTCCTGGAAGGGTCAATTAAATATAAATACATAGGATTTCCCTGTGTCTAGCAGGGACCAAAGCAATTCTTTGCCTTATGTTCTTTCCTAAATATTGTCTTCCTTTCAAGTGTAACACTGATTATTTTAAAGCTAAATATATTTTGAAAAAAAGAAAAGAACTTAATTTCAATGGATGATCTCTCCATGACTGGTCTACAATATTTCTATGACTGATTTCCACTGGAGCATAAAAGTTGCTCTGCAAGGGAGTCAAGCACTGCCAGGTCACGTGACCAGCAACGGGCCCCTCTTGACAAGGTTAACGAGACCCGGGCTTTGTTTTCCATGGCAATGAGGTAGGAGCTCTTTGTAAGGCCCAGAGGCACAGTTTTCTTTTCTACCTGACACTAGAGATTCTTTCTGCATGTCAGTGCTTTGAAGTTTCTCTCTCTCTCTCTCTCTCTCTCTCTCTTTATTTGTCAGAACTGTATCTTGCCTGGCGCAGAAGCAAAGTTACTTAGGAAGAATAAAGGACAGACATCAAATATCAGAGTTACCACTCAGAAAATATCTGCCTCAGTATGGAGTAAAGCTTTTCATGTTTGTTTTCTGGTCAAGATACGTGGCCCCACGCGCAGACTCCCCGCTGATCAATGCAGACACATGACAAGAGCAAATTTACCTTTAATCAGCATGGGTGTTCCACTGCCTCTCAGAATGCTCAGCCATCTGATGGGGTTTTGTACATGGTGTGACTTTGGAAACCGCAGGAAATGGAACCAGAGGGGAGGAAACGTCAGGTCTCTGCTACTTGGCAGTTCCATGTCATCATCACCGTTGATCATGCATTGTTTTTATAATATAAATCACAGGAATCAATGCCTCTCCACTTAAAAACCCCTTGTCAGTGATAAGCTAGGTTTTAACAAATCAAACAGCATGTTTCTAGTTTATTTTAGTCCCAAATATTCCATGCATTACCATCTCCTTGTGTTTGGGTAAAGTGTTTTGAATAGGAAACACTAATTAATCGTGTATTAACTTTTTTCTCAAATTTTTCAGGGATAAGCACAACTAAATATGGACTCATGGGATAAACACACATTATATATTGTTTTTATCATTTTTTGTAAAGGTGTTTTTTTTCCATTTAAGAAAATCTTTTGTAAAGTGTAAACTTCCCATAGGTTTGTGACATTTACAATGAGGATCTTTGACTAACTCGTTATGATTTTTATTTTCTTTGCAAGAGAGACAGAGAGAGGGACAGATAGGCAGGGAGAGAGATGAGAAGCATCAGTTCATTTTGGCACTTTAGTTGTTCATTGATTGCTTTATCATATGTGCCTTGACTGGGGTTTGGGAGGGGGCCTCCAGCTGAGTCAGTGACCCCTAGCTCAAGCCAGTGACCTTGGGCTTTAAGCAAGCAACCTTTGGGCTCAAGCCAGTAACCTTGGGGTCATGTCTATGATCCCATGTTCAAGCCAGCAACCTCTGGGTTTTGAACCTGAGTCCTCTGGATCCCAGGCCGATGCTCTATCCAATGCACCACTGCCTGGTCACTCTCATTATGATTATCAAAGCAAAAACTGCTATCTTAAAATCTGTGAATGGTAAATGTCCAAATAGCTACTGTGAAGGTATTTGAGGTTTAAAACTTCTATTGAGAAAGCCAGCAAAGAGTTTATGGGAAATCGCTCTTTTTTCACCTTTAATTGCATTATTTAAGTTTACCATTGCATCTACTGAGTAAAACACACATAATAAAATTGTTTTCATTTATTATGCAAAGTGTTTTTCAAACAAATTAGGGGACTGATGGAGGAGTTAGGCATTCTTTATTGAATTAAATAAGAATGAAGCACCTAGACTAGTTCATGAACACAGGAGAATTTTAATTCTGTTTAGATAAATAGTTTATGTGGAAAAGAGGAGAAAAGCAGACTGTATTCTTAAAGAATTGTTTCTTTTTGTTTATATTAAGCTTTTGTGTATACAACAAAAATGACAAGACACATAATTTCTGGAGGTAAAAAATCAAGTCAGAGAACATTACTTCCTTGGCATAAAGGTGTATAATCACTTAAGTGTTCCATTTTCCTTTCAAAAATAGTGACTGTTCCTCCATTTTAATACTTTTTTTTTAAAGTACAACATATTACTGTTTATTAAATTTATTACTAAATTGAATAAAGTGTTTTGAATGGCAATCATTATAGAATGCAATTATTATTTTAATTGAGAGCTAAATTGGTCTTAATATTATAAGAATTACTCAAGATGGGATTAATTAAAACCATTTTGGTCATTTTATTTTACTTGGACCCTAAGTCTTGTTTAATATAAATAATGAATGCTATTTAAATGTTAGAATACTCTGTGCTGTTTGAAGGAGTTTCCCTTGTAAGTGAAACCGTTGGATACCTCTCCTTGTGTCGGGGCACATTTCTTGTCTTCCAAGGACCTTGGAGAAGAAAGCACACGAACTAGCATTCCTAATGTACTGTGGTTTTTTTAAAAAGTGACATTTTTGTTTAAAAGGAGGGAAGTATAAGTTTCATAGATTTTGTAGTATTCCTATTAATCAGGTGGAGGTAGTCATACTTTATAAGCTACAATACAATATCAATCAGTGTTATTAAATTTATAATTAATTGCCTGACCAGGCAGTTTCACAGTGGATAGAGCATTGGCCTGAGATGCAGAGGATTCAGGCTCAAAACCCCAAGGTTACCAGCTTGATTGTTGATTCATCTAGCTGAGTGCGGGCTCACCAGCTTGAGCACTGGGTCACTGGTTTGAGTGTGGGATCATAGACATGGTTGCTGGCTTGAACCCAAATGTCACAGGCTTGAAGCCCAAAGTCATTGACTTGAGCCCAAGGTCGCTGGCTTGAGCAAGGGTTCACTGGCTCGGCTAGAGACCCCCCCCCCCCCGTTGTCAAGGCACATGCAGGCGTCCCCAAACTACGCCCCGCGGGCCACATGCAGCCCCCTGAGGCCATTTATCCGGCCACCCACCGCACTTCCAGAAGGGGCACTTCTTTTATTGGTGGTCAGTGAGAGGAGCACTGTATGTGGTGGCCCTCCAATGGTCTGAGGGACAGTGAACTGGCCCCCTGTGTAAAAAGTTTGGGGACCCCTGCGTGAGAATGCAATCAATGAAAAACTGAAGTGTCGCAACGAAGAATTGGTGCTTTTCATCTCTCTCTCTTCCTGTCTGTCTGTCCTTCCCTATCTGTCCCTCTCTCTGTCTCTCACTAAAAAAATATGTATATATATATAATTAATTTAATTATTATCAATATTATCTATAGTATTTGTCCCAGAACACTTGGATTAACAAAACAAACAAAAAAACAAGGTTCTTCCCTCAGGAGCCATGACATAACACAGATATAACAGGGAAGAACATGAGGGACATTACGGACGAGAGATGGTCAGTGCCAGGACAGTACATGGGACAGTTTCCACATCACTGTCCAGTGTAAATGTCATGATGTAAATAATAAGAGAAGCCTAGGATTTTGTGAGCATATTGCCCTACCCAAGTGAAAACTACCACTTTTGTCATTATTATGAAAAAACATTCTGCTTGAAAATTAGGTCTGTATTATTTCTTTTTTCCAACAATTGCTTTCTTGGCCCTTGCAATCTAGTTCATTCTATAAGAACTCACAAATAATTAAAAATTAAATCAGTAATAATTATTCTGAGGCCCTAGCTGGTGGCGGAGTGGATAGAACTTTACCCCAGGGTGCCGAGGTTGCCGGCTTGAACCCGGGGTGGACAGCTCTGCCCTGAGGTCCCCTGTTTGAGCCCAACTAAAATAAAACAATGAGTTGATGCTTTTCTCTCTCTCTCTCTCTCCCTCAAAATAAAATTATTATTATTAGCTCAAGAATAGAGAATATAGACTTCTTGAACATAAGAGCTGTGAATAAAATTTTTACCATTAAAATTCCAGCTGCTATTCTAATGTATCTTTAAAATTAAAAACATGTTATAGTATAGGGTAACAATTCATTGATTGTGAGTGATTGGTGTCCTTTATGCAGGGCCTCCAATTCTATGTTCCTTTTATGTAAGGCATTTCTTTAAAAGTAAATACTTAAAAAAAATTCTATTACAGTAAGCCAAAAAAAAAAATCCTTTTTGAAGTCAAATGCTTTATCACTAATATCATTTAAGCAGCAGTAATGATAAATAATTAACAAAAGTGTCCTTGTTTGGCCATATGTTCCGCAAGAAAAATTATTTCCCTGTTTTAAATAGTCTGTCTTCTTCTTCTTCTTCTTCTTCTTCTTCTTCTTCTTCTTCTTCTTCTTCTTCTTCTTCTTCTAATTAAAGTAAATGCTGATGAAAGCCACAGCAATCCCAGGCTGAAATGGAAGTTTTCTAAGTGTTTTAGAATGATGACAGGCTCTATTCTGTAAACAATCAAACCAAATAAAGAATAGCTATTCCGACGAGAGCCGTGTTACTGCCAATAGTGGCCGGTGCTACACCGAACAGTTCCTAGCAGGTGTTATTGAACAAGCCACAAGACAGGGACCCCGCGTCCTTGAATATTGGTTTCCGTTTCCGGTCCCAGTGTCTCCTCTCCCTCTCGGGCTCTTTATCTCTCTGGAATCGTGGCTGCCTTTAGCTCCTGTGCCTGTAATCCATCTTCCTCCCAAGCGTCAGCCGCCCTCAGTAGAAAATGGGTTCCTGGCTTTGGGCTCAGGGTAATTGATAGAGACGAATTTATGCACCGTCCGATGGCATTTGACACCAAGGGTATCACCACCTGCTGAGACATCTGCAATGTCACCAGGCTGCTGCTTGTCACCACATTCAGGTGCAATGTGGAGGTAGATGAAAGTCTGAGTCCTCTATCTCTTGATCCAAGCATACTCATGGGCATATTCTTGATTTAATTTCAAATTATTTGTGAGTTCTTACTGAATTCAGTGGACTGCAAATGACAGGAAAGCCAAGTGTTGAAAAAACAGAGAAATGCAGATGTAATTTTCAAACAGCGTTTCCCTAATGCCGCCCTGTCTCCTGGCAGTACAGTACTCTCCTGGGTATGCTCCTTTCTACAGCCCTGGCGAGTGAGCGTGTATGTTCGCTACTGCTGAGTAGCAAACAAGACCAAACTCTAACGTATTTTTGAAATGAAATTATAAAGATGACATCAGGAAGAGAGAGCTTCCTTAATGCAAAAGGCTGTACCTCTAAAAGGGATTTCTATTCTGAATGAGGATTTTGGTTTGGATGTATATATATTTTAAACCAACACCTGCTCACAGGGCTGGTCATATAACTAATCCTCTGAAACGACTTATTCAGCAATGGAGCTTGGTCATAAATTCGATTTGACTGCCAGTAATTAGACATCTTTTCTAAAAGAGAAAATAAGTTAGATTTTGTAAAAAGAAACCTGGCTAGGCAGATTGGAAGAAAGAAGAAGATGGTCAGACGTAACCCAGCATAAGGGTAGACGATCGAGAATGAAGGCAGGATGAAAGCACGGAGCTGAAGAGCCTGGGTTAGAAAAGGACCCGCAATGAGTTGGGAAACCTCCCAGCCAGAGCGGACAGTCCCATAAGACTTCCCTCTCTTCTGACACCAGCCTCAAGTTCAGGGGTTCTTAGAATCACCCTAGCTTCAGACTGGCTGGTTATAAATTCAAGGGTCCTATCGCCACCTTCAGATTCAATAACTCACTAGAAAGACTCACAGAATGCCTGCACAGTCCTTATTTGTATGGTAACATTTATTACAGGGAAAGGAAATGAACTACCACCAATCCAAAGGAAGAGACTCATAGGGCAAAGTCTGGAAGGGATTCTAACACAGAGCTTCCAGTCCTCTCTCTGTGGAGCCACGGAGAACATTACATCCTCTGGGGTACTTCATGTGACAATTCACGTACCGGATCACCAACCAGGGAAGCTTACCCAAGCCTGCAGTGTCTAGAATTTTTAGTGAGGCTCCATCATGTCCTGCTTACAGGGCTGACCTTCGGTTACCAGCCCTGAAAGGTTGAAGCTTACACCTTTAGTCTCCAATTCCTCTGGAGGTTGGAACCTATATGTCATGTCCCAAAGCCCCCATTATAAGTCACATTGTTACACTGTCCTGTGTCCAGAGCTTTAGAGCAAATAAAGACACTCCTGTCAGCCAGGACATTTTGGGGGCTTAGTGAGGGTGAAACTCAGACAAACCCTTTGTTTGTAACTAAAGTTAATTCTTCACCACACAGGATGATATAGCAGGTTCAAGCTGAAGTGGTTATACTGTGAGAACAGTGATTTATGGAAATTGAGACTGACATAGTTGATGCAATTTTATAGGATTTGATTCTATTATTAGTATGGAGAGTGGATAAAAGAAAATGCAACGTGTGCAATGATACAGCTTTGAGGAAATGAGGACGTAGAGAGGGGTGAGGTGATGGAACTGTGATGAGTAAAGTCAGTTTGCCATCGTCTCTAGAGCTCCTAACACAACGCCTGGCGCATGACCAATACATCTACTGGCAGAACAGGTGGCTTCAACACCGACGGTAAAGTATGCTGAAGAAGCAAATGTAACTTGACTTTTGGATGCAGGACTGTGAAGATAATGGCATCATAGAAAGAAGGCAAGAAAGCTTGGAAATGAGATTGACAGGATGGGGCATAATTTCAGATATGTTGCATTTACGACAGGGAGCAGTTCACCTGGAAATGACCTTCAACCATTTGGAATTAAAGAGTTCACATACACCTCAAAACAAGAAAGCTATTCATTACTTGAGTAATAACCATTTCGCTATGGTATTGCGAGGCTTGAGTGCAAATATTCTTCCAAGACTTGGGTGTTTGAGAGTAAATGCAGAGCCCTGGATAGGCTGGTTGGTTAGAACGTCCTCCTGAGGCTCAGAGATTGCTCATTCGATCCTCAGTCAGGGCACACACAGGAATGGGTTGATGTTCCTCTCTCGCTCTCTCTCTCTCTCTCTCTCTCTCTGTCTCTTCCTTTCTCTCTAAAATCAGTAAACAAAAAAAAAAAAGAAAAAGAATAAAGGTAGTCACATGTAAACAGTGGCTCTTGTCTTTAAAATAGATATTTAAACTGACCAGGCAGTGGTGCAGTGGATAGAGCATCGGACTGGGATATGGAGGACCCAGGTTTGAGACCCCGAGGTTGCCAGCTTGGGTGCGGGCTCATCTGGTTTGAGCAGGGCTCACCAGCTTGAGCCCAAGGTCGCTGACTTGAGCAAGGGGTTACTCGGTCTGCTGGAGCCCCCTGGTCATGGCACATATGAGAAAGCAGTCAATGATCAACTAAGGTGCTGCAACGAAGAGTTGATGCTTCTGATCTCTCTCCCTTTCTGTCTGTCTGTCCCTGTCTGTCTCTTTCTCTGTCTCTCTCTCTCTCTATCTCTGTCACACACACACAAAAAAAAAAAAAACAAAACAAAAAAACCCCAGATATTTAGATACTTTTTTCACTATCGTTGGAAAGTTCTTATCTCCTCTGGGTATTATAAATTCTATTACTTTGCCAACAATAGACGTTCATAGGACATAAAATACATAGTCCCTTCGCAGAGATATACAAGTAGAGGAGAATAGGATCTGGACTAAGATAATAGGCATTCAGATTTCTCTGTAATGACTATGGACTATCGGAGACATGCCTGCTAGCTTCTCTGATCTCTGCTGTGCACACCCTTTTCCTTCATCCCTTCCAGCTGGTTGACGCCATGACTCACGTCTGAATAAGGTGGGCTGCGGTCCACCACATACGTGTTCTGGGCAGGCTTCCACTGGTTCTGCATCACTCCCCTTTCTTCCTCTTCCACTTGCTTACTGCTGGTAGGCAGCCCTCCTGCAGCCACGATGAAAAGAAAGAGTTGCTGAGACTTCAGTGCTGACATTGACCGGGTCAACCGGCACCACGCCTGCCTACCTTTGGGCTGCTCATTGTGTCAACACTGCATCTCTGTCCACTCAATTCATCAGGCTTTACTGGGGGGGGGGGTCCTCTTCCAAATGTAGCATCTCGCCAACCCAGAGTCCCCATTACTATAATGTAGGCGATCTTAATACCACCTAACTGCTCCTGCGGTGGTAAGGAGTGGCTTGTGTTTCTGGAAAGCGCTTTGCAAAATGTAAAATGCCATACAGATGTTCGTTGTTGGATGGTCATAAAATCACGTGTGCCCTTTCTCCCCATCCCATTACAAAGCTTGAGGACAGTGGTTTGAAGTGGTAAGTCTGCCGAGAGAGACAGCAGTAGTTTCTGAGGAATTATTCACCGCGGTTACCTTTGGTGCCCACGCTTTACAGGCGCACATCTGCCCACTGTGGATCTGTTCTTGAGTTCAGCTCAAGAGCACCTTAGAGGGATTTATATGCATAACGTTATTTCTCTCACATTCATATACCCTGTCACAGTTGCTTCTGGGATTCTCATGACAGGAGAAGAACATTATATTGATTATGTGACTCAATGGGGTGTTTTAAAAGAAATATGTAAAAGATGAAACACTTATTTCATTGATTTATTTATTTCTTTTTGGAAAACAAAAATGGGTGCTTGCCATACCGCCAGTCCATCAATCCTGCTTCTGCACGCCCAGCAGAAGCACAGATATTTCCACTGCTGCTTATTTAAGGAACGCACAATTCTTAGAAAGAGATGTCAAAGCCCAGGGTTCACATGCTAACATGAGGCTGTAATTTAATAAAACAGAGTTCATTCGCTGGGTATCAGCCGCCACAGCGAAAATGTTGTGTTCACTCTCTTCAAAAATAAATGTGTCAAACTGAAGCTGAAAGGTGTAATCTTCCATTTGGTTTTCATGTAATTCCAAGCGCACGTGGATTTAGCCCGAGTGCATCTGCCTATACCAGCCTCTGGATGGGAAGGACTGAGCGCAGGGTCGCTGAGTCTGACTGGACTGGATCGCGCGTGGCTTTGGACTGAGGAGAGCAGGTCCTTCCTGTGCCCCGACCTTGAGTGACCTCGAGTGAGCTGGAGTGACCTGGAGTGACCTGGAGTGACCTGGAGTGAGCTGGAGTGACCTGGAGTGACCTGAGTGAGCTGGAGTGACCTGGAGTGAGCTGGAGTGAGCTGGAGTGACCTGGAGTGAGCTGGAGTGAACTGGAGTGAGCTGGAGTGAGCTGGCGTGACCTGGAGTGAGCTGGAGCGAGCTGGAGTGACCTGGAGTGAGCTGGAGTGACCTGGAGTGAGCTGGAGTGACCTGGAGTGACCTGAGTGAGCTGGAGTGACCTGGAGTGACCTGAGTGAGCTGGAGTGAGCTGGAGTGAGCTGGAGTGAGCTGGAGTGAGCTGGAGTGACCTGGAGTGAGCTGGAGTGAGCTGGAGTGAGCTGGAGTGACCTGGAGTGAGCTGGAGTGAGCTGGAGTGACCTGAGTGAGCTGGAGTGACCTGAGTGAGCTGGAGTGACCTGGAGTGAGCTGGAGTGAGCTGGAGTGACCTGGAGTGAGCTGGAGTGACCTGGAGTGAGCTGGCGTGCCGTTCCAGGCTCCCTTCTAGGAGGTAGGAGGTGGCCTCCGGAAGTGCTGTGCTGTGTAAACTGCCGCTCACCCCTCAACACCTCCACTAGTGACGCAACAACAGAGCCTCGGGCAAAGCGAGCGAGCTGCAGAACGTAAGGTCACCAAAGGACAGAAACAGACACCAGTTATCACTACAAATAATGTTATCACGCCAACTCTTGTAACCAAAAGAAATGCAAAATATCTATAATAAAAAAATAAAAAATGTTTGCATTTTGAATTTTTTAAATGCATGTGTGTGAGAGAGAGAGAAAGAGAGAAAGGAAGAGATAGCGAGAGAGGGACAGACAGGGACAGAGAGACAGGAAGGGAGACAGTTGAGAAGCATCAATTCTTTGTTGTGGCTCCTTAGTTGTTCATTGATTGTTTTCTCATTTGTGCCTTGACTGGGTGGCTACAGCTGAGCCAGTGACCCGTTGCTCAAGCCAGCGACCTTGTGCTCAAGCCAGAGACCATGGGGTCATGTCTGTGATCCCACACTCAAGCCAGCGACCCCGCATTTAAGCAAGTGAGCCCGAGGTCAAGTTGAGAACCTGAGTCCTCAACTTTCTAGGCCAATGTTTTATTCACTACGCCACCACCTGGTCGGAGTGAAGTTTTAAATTTTGTGTTAAAATGTAACATCCCTATTGCTAACTGGGTGCATACATGCACATGTCTGTGGGGGTGCTCCTGTATGAGTACTTTGTGTCCAAGGGGAGTGCTTTGCTTCCCCTGATCTAGTCCCAGACTTGCTGCCAGAGGAAAATAGCTACTATCTTACCAGGGAAAAAAAAACCCTGCTGACCCTGTATATTACTGCAGCAAATGGCTCCAATTTCCCCACCGGAGTGGACTTCCTTAGAGTCAGTGAGATGCCCACGTGGTCCTTTTCCTTCTCACCTGTTCCGTGTCACCTCAGCCCTCTACCCTCCCCTAACCACAGAGTGTTCAGGTGTGGTTCAGGTACAGCGCTGCCGTGTGAGGATAATGACATATATGTTGCTCACCCTCCTGAGCTATTCCTGGTAACTGTTGCCATGTGCCAGCTTTTAAGAAACATCCTTCCAAATCTCTCCGCCCACTTTCCTAACAGCGGAGGCGTGAGGGGTCCGTGCACACGCTGGTTCTTCCTGGACTAAATATTCATCTACTCACATATTCATTCACTGGCGTTTATCTATTCAGGACCTTTTTTTTTGTGCACGCACTTTTCAACATTCTGGCAGCGTACAGACTTGAATAAGCTTTCAATAAAAGTGTCTTCACTGTAGCCACAGATGAAATAAGCAAATAAACAAATGTTAAGTACCATGAAGGACTCTAAGCCAGAGCAAGAGAAGAGAGGAAGGAGGGAAGAGCGGTTCCTTCATATCGATCATTTCATCCGCTGTCCCAGCGTCCTTCTATTCTTGCTATTTGAACAGCATTGCGGGCACCTTTGCAAAGCCACAGGTTGTGACTGGAATGCAGACGAGGCTTGCTGTATTGACTGGTTGTGGTCAATAACTCAGTGATCTTCTCCTGCATGTGAGGCTCAAACAAGCCTGATTCATCGTTCGATTGGGAGTTGGCTCTACCTTGTGCCGTTAATCCACTCAACAACCATCTTGGTGGCAAATGAATATTGTTATGGGTATTCGAGGTCATCGAGGAACACTGAAAATGGCCTGTGTCGGCACTTTCATGTTTCTGAGACTGTTATACAATGTTGCCATGCATTGTCACTGTTACCAGTTATTGGGATACTGTCACACACTGTCAGGACCCCACAGAACCCTCACGTCTGTCATCCTGCCAACGTCCATATTCTCGAGGCTTCAATGGTTAGTATTTTAGTGATGGCATATTCTCTTTTATGAGCTATTGGACAGGGATGAACATTACTTTAGAATGTAATATTATTTTAGCATTGTAACATATTCTATTAATAATTTTTGCCCATTTAAAAACCGTTCATTAAGCAGCTTCTCTGGACCAGGAAACAGGCTAATTGTGAGGGGTTGCGACACAGACTTGCTATCATCTTCAGCGGAGTCTTTAAGGGGCGAGAGGCTCTAGACCAGGGGTCCCCAAACTACGGCCCGCGGGCCGCATGCGGCCCCCTGAGGCCATTTATCCGGCCCCCGCCACACTCCTGGAAGGGGCACCTCTTTCATTGGTGGTCAGTGAGAGGAGCATAGTTCCCATTGAAATACTGGTCAGTTTGTTGATTTAAATTTACTTGTTCTTTATGTTAAATGTTATATTTGTTCCCATTTTGTTTTTTTACTTTAAAATAAGATCTGTGCAATGTGCATAGGGATTTGTTCATAGTTTTTTTTTTTTATAGTCCGGCCCTCCAGTGGTCTGAGGGACAGTGAACTGGCCCCCTGTGTAAAAATTTTGGGGACCCCTGCTCTAGATTTAAGCAAATGCAAACATTACGAAGACAGTGAACAAGTACATACAGTGTCATTTTCTGCCTGATTGGGGGAACGTCTAGATTTTGGGGTCAAGGAAGACTTCTTTAGGGAAAACGGTATCTGACTTTGCCCGGGATGTGATGAAGCAGAAGTCAGTGTTTGGAAGAAGGACCTGAGAATGAGCTAAATCCACGAGGGAGAAATGTGTTCGTGGCGTTTTGGAAAACAACAGTAACACGAGTGAGCTTGAGGTGCTGAGATGAGAACAGAAAATTGGCAGGATGGGGGGGGGAGTAACCCTGATTCAAATCAAGCCCGGGCCAGGAGGGCAGATGAAGAAGTGTGGAGCTACTTCCTAAGGGGCAGAAGCAAGCGATCGCAGAACAGTAAAAGACACTAAGACATTCTCCCGAGTGTAAAGATGAGATTAGGGGTAATTCAAGACCAGTAGTGAGGAGACTGGTATAAGGCCTGACCTGTGGTGGCGCAGTGGATAAAGTGTCGACCTGAAATGCAGAGGTCGCTGGTTTGAAATCCTGGGCTTGCCTGGTCAAGGCACATATGGGAGTTGATGCTTCCTGCTCCTCCCCCGTCTCTCTCTCTCTCTCTCTCTCTCTCTCTCTCTCTCTCTCTCTCTCTCTCTCTTTCTCTCCCCCTGTCTAATTGAGTAATAAGTCATGGCAACATGATGTAAGCTGGGCTAGGGTCCTCATGGTTGACATTGTACCAAGTAGGCAGTGTCCAGAGATAGCAATTGGCAGCAGGATTTAGCAGGCGAGTGGATGAGCTCTAGGAAAGAGGGTGTGGGTACGGACGGGACCCGGATCCTTAAACAGCTGCCGAGAGGGTGACGATCTCCATGAGACTCCGGCTGACGTGCAGGGTACAGCAGGTCTTTCCACGGGAGACTGGAGCACTTCCGCACACACCTGGCCGTGGGCTCCTGGCTTCTCGGCTTGAGTCGTCTTCTCAGGGCGGTTCAGGGGATCATTGCAAACCAGAGGGCCTGAGAGGGTCCCAGACAGAGTGCAGTGACTTAGAGGTTCAGGGGATCATTGCAAACCAGAGGGCCTGAGAGGGTCCCGCACAGAGTGCAGTGACTTAGAGGTTCAGGAGACCATTGCAAACCAGAGGGCCTGAGAGGGTCCCGCACAGAGTGCAGTGACTTAGAGGTTCAGGAGATCATTGCAAACCAGAGGGCCTGAGAGGGTCCCACACAGAGTGCAGTGACTTAGAGGCTCAGGGGATCATTGCAAACCAGAGGGCCTGAGAGGGTCCCGCACAGAGTGCAGTGACTTAGAGGTTCAGGAGATCATTGTAAACCAGAGGGCCTGAGAGGGTCCCGCACAGAGTGCAGTGACTTAGAGGTTCAGGAGACCATTGCAAACCAGAGGGCCTGAGAGGGTCCCGCACAGAGTGCAGTGACTTAGAGGTTCAGGGGATCATTGCAAACCAGAGGGCCTGAGAGGGTCCCGGACAGAGTGCAGTGACTTAGAGGTTCAGGGGATCATTGCAAACCAGAGGGCCTGAGAGGGTCCCGGACAGAGTGCAGTGACTTAGAGGTTCAGGGGATCATTGCAAACCAGAGGGCCTGAGAGGGTCCCGGACAGAGTGCAGTGACTTAGAGGTTCAGGGGATCATTGCAAACCAGAGGGCCTGAGAGGGTCCCGGACAGAGTGCAGTGACTTAGAGGTTCAGGAGATCATTGCAAACCAGAGGGCCTGAGAGGGTCCCGGACAGAGTGCAGTGACTTAGAGGTTCAGGAGACCATTGCAAACCAGAGGGCCTGAGAGGGTCCCGCACAGAGTGCAGTGACTTAGAGGTTTTCCCATGTGGGAGAATTCATTAGTTCAGGAATTCCAGCCTAAAGTTTGGGTGACGTTATGGGAGGAGATTTTCTTGAATTCAACCTTAGCCTTAGACCGTCCAATACAGGAGACATATGAGGTTTGGAAAAAAGAGGTAACCCTTGTCAAAATGGATTCCACAGCTCTCCAGGTCTCCACTTTTCTGGAAGGGTTCAGTGAGCACCAGGCTGCAATTTTAGTGAGGTGGAACCTTCGAATTCCCCTCCCCCCTTCTTTCTTTAAGGTGTGTCTCCTTTTTCTGTCCGTGTTCCGAGGTGATCCAGCCTCGAGTAAACACCACGCACTCTCCTTTATTCCCCCAAGGCATTGCCTGCTTCCCGGTTCTCTGTATTTCATAAGAATTCCAGGGCTTACATTTTCAGTAGCTTTTCCATTATTCAGTGCACCAGATTTTGCTTTTTTACCAAGAAGACATGTTGTTAGTGATGTTTTTCTCATTCTACCAGAGGATCTAAAAAGGTGGTAACCACACAGAACGGTCGCTAGTTAATCTTTGCTCCTACCTTCTTGCACGTGCCCACGAATGCCCTCTATCACTCTGCCCTGTTCGTTTCCTGTTTGTGACTTTTCCTGGCTTGTTATATGACATACTCCTCATATGTGTTATCTAAGTAGTGCATATAGAACAATGACCTAAAGACATAAGTAGATTCTAAAGAGAAATGATAAATATTAGCAGGTAATTGTATAGATTATGCAGTAGTTAGACTAATGATTTTTTAAAAAAATGCATATTAATCAGTATTTCATTCAAAATGTATAATGTACTAATTCTCAACTATCAAGAATGCTGGTTCTCAACTGTGGTTCACCCACGTGAATCAAGAGGAACCAGTTACTCTGAACACTAAGAAGGGGTGACACGGTCCAAAAATTACCTCCTAGGTGTACCCTGTTGTTTGGATGTAATCATCTGTTCGGAAAAGAATATCATTTTTATAAGACTTAAAATCAGGAGTCCTGGCCAAGGCATGCTGGATTCACTTTGCTCTCAGTCCATACGGATTCACTTTGTACCATGTTCTCCACTCGGAAGGCTCTAATAATTAGTTCCATGTTTACCCCCCTCCCCCCAAAAAAGTTCATGTAGTATGGATGCGATGAGTCCTCTCAAGTGCTCAACTGAAACTGTCTGGCAATGTTGCTCGGACAAGTCTAGAGAACTAGAGAGAATTCAGAAATTGTTTTGGGAATTTTACATCTTGACTTTCTTTTGCAAGTTCATAATCAACCCAGGTGAAGCATTTCTCACCGGCCTTGAGACCCGGGGTAAATCTAGATATCTCTGGATTTCTGCAGAGATGTTATGATGAAGGCCCCCTCTGCCACCATTTCCGCATTTATAAGTCATACGATTATTAGACAAACTTGAAGGCCACTTCTAGAACTAATTTTATATCTTCTCAGTTGTTACTAAATTTATAAATATTAAAAGAAAATGGGAAAAAATGAATTCATGATGACATTTCCAGATATTTTAGAACTTTCTTGAAATGAGTTCTCATTTTTAAAACTTTTTGTTCTTTCTAATTGAAAAACACATGCAACCCCACGCTCTCTGGGTATTTTTCGTGCTTAATTCAGAATTTGGAAGCCATTCTCTTTTTAACACTTGAGAACACTAAGTTAGTAAGACTTATTCAAAACGATGCACTTAACAGGCTGCAAGATAACGTGGTATGGGTCATACAAAGCCTGTGTATCAAAGACCAATTCATGGCCGTGTGATCCCCTAGAATGTAGTTCTATCTAACCGTAGCATATTAAAATCTGTATGAACTAAATCTTCCTTGCATTCATGTCTAGATCAGTGCCTGTCACAAACCGTAAATTAATCATATGCACATGCTATTTTATATGCACATGTGCATAAAAGACATTTCATTATCTGGTGGATAGAGGTATCAATTATCGGTCTGAAGGCTTATTTTTAATAAAATGTATTTTAAAAACAAGACATTGACAATTTACAGTTTTTTTAATCTTTTTATCTAGACACTCACCTAACAATTTGTTAGTGTTCTATGAATGTTCACTATGAGGACTGTCTGATCTGTGTATTTCAACTAGAGACAGTAGAACACAGTGAAATGCCAAATCTCTTTTTGGGTAGAACTTAGAAATTTCTTAGAACTTAGAAATTTGTTAGGAAAAAAAAGAAAGAAAGAAAAGAAACAAGAAACCTTAATCCAGAGCCAAATAGGCATTCTGACAACAGTGTCCCCAAAGTCAAGTGTGAACACCAAGAGAGAACAGCGGATGTACAAGCCACTTCCGCCCTCCGCCATGACTCTGGGGTCAGATCCCACCATGACTGAAGGAAGCAAGGCTATTATTACTTACGCATGAAGTGTCTACTCTGGATTTCTCTTGTAATGTATCTTCCATTGAGCTGATATTGATTTTGTGGGGAAAATTGCATAATCTCCAAGGAGATTTCTTTAAAGGACTCATCTTCGTTTGTGCTGTACTGTTTTTCCCACCACTGCTTAGTACCCAGTGATTTATCTACCTAATAACATTATAGATAAAAAAACCTGGTCTTTTCAATTTATTTCTTCAAAAGCTGTTCATGTTGGAGCATGCTCCGTCTTTAATTGCCCGGGGATTTTTTGATAGCCCGGTCTTGAGTGGCCATGTAAGTAATTAAAGCACCGAGCCGCACAAGCCTACAAATTGCTGTTTTGCTTCTGTGTGTGATATTTAACTAATTGCTCATTGCTGCGAAAAACCTTTAACTTCATAGATGTCCTGACTTTAAAGTGAATAAACATTGCTTTCATATTTATTAAAATAGCGTGGAGGAATAGCGGATGAACGCTACAGCTTCCAATTACTTTGAAATACCATCCTCCACTGTCTGCTGTGCGGCATGACTTCCAGCCGTTGGGATTAGCACCTGCCTCCCAGGAGCGTAAACTGCACGGGGCCTTCCTAGAGAGGCTACAGGATACCTGAGAATGGAGTGGCCAGGAGGCAGGAGCATCGGAGCCTAGCCCACCCCTGCCTCCCGGCCCTACCTTGACTGCTTCAGTCTTACCACCTCATCAATAAAGTTAGGAATTACATCAAATGGCAGTAAGTGGGCTTTTCTACCTAGTGTCTTCATGGAAGAAGAGGATGTATGTGGAGTGAAAAAAAAAAAAAAATCCCTTGCATCACCCAGACATTATAATTGGATTGGGTACTCATCTGGTTAGAATTTTTTTTTAAAATCACTTTTAATTGGACATTTTATTCACCCTTACATAGTGACACGTGAGCAAAGCTGTTCCTGACCTTGAACAAAGGAAGACTGTCCTTGACCAGTCTGACGTATGCTGAGCACAGGAAAGAACTTGATCTGTTGCAGACGGACAAATGGCCTCCTTGTTTCCTCAAAACATGCAGGGAGTGGGATGCACGACGAGTTTATTGCTCTTATGTCCTCAGCAGGCCCTGTGAACTCTGTGCCTGCGATTTACTTTTTATTGTGGTCATTTCCTTTGAAATTTTGCTTACAGCTTTTCTCCCTGCCCCCACCCTGACAGCTTGGTACCTACAGTCATAATGATGCCCCCCTCCAAACAAATAAAAAAATGAGTAAATAGAAATCGTTCTTGTAACCCACCCTCCAAGAAGAACAGGATGCCTCGGCCGGCATTCCCTTCTTCCTGGGGCCTTTAAAATGACCTTGATCTGCAGACACGACCTGGCGTCATCGCCACCGTTAATAGAGATGTCCGCATTAGAAGGCACCCCGTTCAACAGTTTGCATCGAGGGTTGATCGCCCCTCGGACGATTGAATTCCTAGAAGGCCGGCGGTGGAGGGCAAGGGAGAAAGTCCTCGAAACATTCTCGGAGGGATGCTTCATGTTTGGTTTGTGGGCCGGATTCGCAGCTAGAAAAGGGAAAGGGAGATTTAACCCCGAAACTGATTCTGTGAAAGAGAGACCACTTTAACGCAAGGCTGTGCAACCCACCAGGCGGCGGTTCAAAGACACGTGACGTGTGTTCTCCTCTGTCCCCGCCTCTGGTGCTGAGTTTGCAGAGCTGACTGCAGACACCTTGAGGTTTTTAATCAATGCGAATCCTGAAGTTTTGGAAAGAAATACATAAGAGCAGACAGATAGCAGCTCTTATTAGGCCCTTCCAGCCACATGGTGTAAAAAAAAAAAGAAATCTTTTTTCCTATAACAAACCCCAGGCTCCTTGATAAAATTGCCCCTGACCTGGAAGTCATCCATCTCTAGCAGAAGGCTGGTTCTTCGCACCACTAGGTGGCAGTGTAGTCACATATTTGTGGTGACTTCTGTGCCCGCTCCTAAATAGACGGCTCAGGTTGCTAAGCATCTGAATATGCATGTCTCCTTTATTCAAAGGACAAGCACATCCGTACTAATCATTTACTCTGTACGTCAAACTCTGAAACTTCCATTTGTGCTTGCTTTGATTTTCAAAGGAAGCACTTGAGTACATTTTCAACACAGTAGGACTAGTTATCATGCGGCTCCTCACAACTATTTTTTATTTAAAATGATCAACATAAAAATGTTTTTCTAAGGATGTAAAAATGAACTTGAGAGATTTTTATTCTTCAAAAATAGCTTTGAAACTCACAAAAGTAAACAAAGCTTAAATCAGTCTCAAAAAATTTTTTTTTAGAATGAGTGAACATATATAATGCAAGTCTTGGAGTACTATCAAGGGCCTCATTGTGTGACTTATTTAATGCATTTGTTTAAAATATTTTCTACCTTAGAGTTTCCAGGAATATAGTTATGTGTGGAAGGATCCATTTGTTTTCTGTTATAACAGTAGTATGTTTAGGAATAATTTATGGAGATTATTGTGAAGTCTCTTCTGGAGGTCCCCTGATTTATTTATTATTGGTGCCGCCTCTTGGACTCCTAGGTAGAGAACTTTGCAGAGTCCCATTCCGTATATTTTTTGCAGACTTCTATGTTCCAGGCTGTCTTTATCACCTCCTTTGACACACACAGTGCAAATCTGCAATTCAGAGGGGAAAAAAATCAATGCAAGTATTTCCTGCTTCTCCTCACTTTCACTGTACTAAAATAAAAGAGAATAAAATCTAGACCCAAATAGGTAAACATTTTACTAAACTTTTTTTTTTTGCAGATGTCAAATCTAAACTTTCTTATTTATTTGGCTGTCAACATATTTTTATTGATTCTTTCCAGAGAAGCAGGTCTAGAGAAAACCCTGTTAGCAGTTCTCCGTTGCATAAGCCAGAAAGGAAGAAATGTTTGCAGCTTCTTGATGAGGGATGTCCTCCACCTCGCCTCCTGCCTCCTCTCCCACCCCCCTCCCCAGGACTCCCTCCGAGGCTGGTCCTGCTGCCCACTGTGCCTGGTGTGAGGTCTGCGGAGGGCTCTGCTCTGGTCCCTGGGAAAAGCAACACCACCCACCTGGAGGACAAACGTGTAGTGAAAAGTCAATAGACGAAAGCTAGAATGTCGCTTATTTTTTGGAGCTGACTAGAATATTTTAGGGCTTTGGGTCAACGGTGAGCAGGCTCCTGGAATTTCATAACAACATGATAAGAACGTGTAACAAACTGTTAAATCTAGAAAAATGTAACTTTTCATTGGTTGGCACTCTTCAAAGTGAAGCAAAGGCCTTCTACTTGGCTTTATAAATTCTCAGATGTCAACTTTTGTCTTTTCTTAGAGTTATTTTCCTTCCTTCCACACCCTTCCTCCCTCTCTCCTTTCTTTCTTGTTTGTGTGTGTATGTCTGTGTGTCTGTGTGTGACAGAGAGAGAGAGAGTCAGAGAGAGGGACAGAAGATAGGGACAGACAGGAAGGGAGAGAAATAAGAAGCATCAAATTTTGGTTGCATCTCCTTAGTTGTTCATTGATTGCTTTTTCATATGTGCCTTGACCACGGGCTACAGCAGAGCCAGTGACCCCTTGCTCAAGCCAGTGACCTTGGGCTTCAAGCTTAGTGACCTTGGTCTCATGTCACTGACCGTGGGGACATGTCTATGATCCTAGACTCAAGCCAGTGAACCTGCACTCAAGCTAATGAGCCCGCACACAAACTGGATGAGCCCGCACTCAAGCCAATGACTTCGGGGTTTCGAATCTGGGTCCTCTGGGTCCCAATCTGACGCTCTATACACTGTACCTGCACCACCCCCTGATCAGGCTTTCTTTCTCTTTCTTTCTTTTTTTCTTTCTTTCTTTCTCTTTCTTTCTTTCTTTCTTTCTTTCTTTCTTTCTCTCTTCCTTTCTTTCTTTCTTTCCCTCCCTCCCTCCCTCCCTCCCTTTCTTCCTTCCCTCTATCTTTCCTTCTTTCTTTCCATTCTTCCCTCCCTCCCTCCCTTCCTCCCTCCCTCCCTCCCTCCCTCCCTCCCTCCCTCCCTCCCTCCCTCTTCTTTCTTCCCTCTATCTTTCCCTCTTTCTTTCCATTCTTTCCTCCCTCCCTCCCTCTCTTCCCTTTCTTTTTTCTTCCCTTTTGTAAGCAGATGGGGAGTGGTGATGTAGGAGGAAAAGGAGTTTTGCAGATTCCTATGGGAAGTTCTATGCCTGTTAGGTCTTCTGGGATACAGGGCTTCATCTTTGCTCACAATGCCCCCTGGTGGCAAAATGGAAAGAACCCTTATGTGTTCTGACAGGAATTCTCTACTGTGAATACACACTATGACCTCTTTTAACCCTTTGAGTAGCGAGTTTTTTTTCATGCTCTCTGACCCCTCAGAGTGAACTAATGAAATTAGTTCCAGTTATAGGTTTATTAACTGAAAATCATGTTTGTTTGATGATCAATTTATGGAAACAAGAACATACCTTTGCCTTTTTTTAATGTCGCCTTACACATTTTTTAAATAAATAGATTGTACTCTGGATAGTCAGGAGGCATGAGGGTGTACATGAACATTCGTATTATTCAAAGGGTTAATCGTGCTTAGCCTATTGCTTCTGAGATGGGTTTTATCAAAATATGTTTTGTATTTCCATCAACAATAAGATTAATTATTGCACTCATGCCTCAGTCCCTACGCCAGGCTTCAGGGAGGCAGAGATGACTTAGAAAGGCGTGTCTCACACACAGTCCCTCTCTCGTTGTTCACGGCCACTGACCTGGCTGTCAGCAAGGGAAGCAGGACACTGGATAAGGTCACTACTGGGCATGTGAGGGTGTGGCAGAGACAATGTACCCACCTGAATGTAGACTTTTTCCCTAGAGAAAAGTATAGGTCCTGGGGAACCCTGGCACTCAGCACAGAGGAACACATAGATTTTCTTTCATCTGCATATTTCATTACTCTCGCTGTGTAAATTTAATGCCCAGACAGTTGACTTTTCAATATTTAAATTCCCCAAATTGAATGATAAGACCACCCTCTCGCTTGTCACATTTTGGCTTTTTTTCTAAAGACTTCCATTGTTTATCTCCATTGATTGGATGACCTTTGCCATCTATTTGCTAGCCTTGAGAAGATTTAAGTCTTCCATAAGAATCATCTGGCTGCCTTCTTCCCCGGATTAATTAGTGCTATTGGTCTCCTGTCCCGAATGTATGAATTGTGCTTCCTGGGCTTTGCGCCTGCCCCGGCTCACTTCAAGACCATGTTATCCTTCTCAGACACAAAGAGGAGCCTTGTTGTGCAGCTGAATGAAAAACGGTTCTCATTTTATCAAACTAAAATTTAAGGTATTTCTAGTCAGGTATGCTTGCTCTTGCAATGTCGAGAATATTTTAAGCACCGATTACTACCTATCAAGCCATGCGTAGGAAGAATTGTGAAGACGGTGTGATGCAAGTTGATGACAATGAGAGTATTCTGTGTGGTTTTTCTTTTTTCTGGCTCTGAAATAAAGAAATGCAATAGCATAGCTTTGAATAGCTTTGATGTTCTTAGTTCACTGTAGGGTTTTATAGCACTGCAGTAATCTTTTGAACCAGCTCAAATTTTCTAGACTTTACGAGGAAGAATAATAAAGGTACATCTGGTGTGATATAAAATAAGTACAGTTAGAATACTGAAAGAAAGCTTACTGCAACCCTTTGATGTAGGAAATTGGGAATTGTTGAGTGCAAACTTATCAAATACAATCCACTGTTCCACAAGCAATGATGCTGCTACCACGTGGCTTTGTCTTGCGTGTGCAGAGCCGGGCAATGGAGCTTTGCTCTTTAGTGTGCCATCAGCTCTGCCAGTCCTGCCCAGGACTGCCGAAATACACAAAGTCTAAGTAAACTCAGGTGAACACTCAGCAGCAGGGCCAGTATGATAGTGTCTTAAAGAACGGTACTTTTTGAGTAATCTGTTGAGAAAGCTAAATTTTGTGTTTTAACAAGATCATTTTCTGTGTTTTATGTTGTCTTAATCAGGTCATTGATTACTTAAGACAACAATCTTCTCAAGAATAAGAGCTATGCCTGGCCAGGCAGTGGCGCAGTGGATAGAGCATCAGACTGGGATGCAGAGGACCTAGGTTCGAGACCCCGAGGTCGCCAGCTTGAACGCAGGCTCATCTGGTTTGAGCAAAGCTCACCAGCTTGGACCCAAGGTCGCTGGCTCGAGCAAGGGGTTACTCAGTCTGCTGTAGCCCCACAGTCAAGGCACATATGAGAAAGCAATCAATGAACAACTAAGGTGTTGCAACAAAAAACTAATGATTGATGCTTCTCATCTCTCTCCCTTCCTGTCTGTCTGTCCCTATCTATCTCTCTCTCTGACTCTCTCTGTCTCTGAAAAAAAAAATAGAATAAGAGCTAACTTTCTGTATGTGTTTTTGTAATCTTTTATTGTCACTTTGGTAAAAAATATGTAATTAAATTTTCATAAGAAAAAAATATGTATATCTTCAACCTAGAAGCAAAGAGTAACTTAACCTTCTTGCAGTTTTGTGTGCAGGAGGTTATATTTCTAAATGCTTACAGGCATTTTCAAGTTATTTTATTGCATAATGAGTATAGTTTATTCTCAAGATTAGCTGATGACTTTTTGCTATCTTCACATTAGTTCCTATAAAAATCACATTTGCTCCAAAGACTTTATATCATTCTACCTGTTCTTCTCACAACTATTCTGTAAAATGGTAGAAGACAACAATGTACCAACAATGAGAAGCTAAAGGGTATTATTTACAAGAATAAATCAATAACAAAAAGAAAACAAATTTTAACATTTCCTGACAAATTTCACTTTTTGAAAGGCATGAAAATAAATGTGTCCTCTTGAAATGAAACTTGATTCAGAAAAATAAATCATCTTTTTTTTTTTTTTTTTTTTACAGAGACAGAGAGAGAGTCAGAGATAGGGACAGACGGACAGAGAGAGAGTCAGACAGGAATGGAGAGAGGTGAGAAGCATCAATCATTTGTTTTTTGTTGTGACACCTTAGTTGTTCATTGATTGCTTTATCATATGTGCCTTGACTGGGGGGCTTCAGCAGATCGAGTAACCCTTTGCTCGAGCCAGTGACCTTGGGTCCAAGCTGGTGAGCATTGCTCAAACCAGATGAGCCTGCACTCAAGCTGGCGACCTAGGGGTCTCATACCTGGAACCTCCACATCCCAGTCCGATGCTCTATCCACTGCGCCACCGTCTGGTCAGGCTGGATCATCTTTGCTCTGTTATAAATATTCACTGTTAGGTTCTAAAATCTGTAGGGCATAGACTTCATTTCAATTTTGTTTCTGAACAGGACAGAGACTTTCCCTGCTCTGGCTCTCTGATTGGCTTTCCAGGATCCACTGATTAGGAGTCAGGCAAGGAAAAGCAGTCAAAGGCTGCCTCAAGTGGTGAGAGACCATGAAAGTCATCCTAGAACGCCACTATTTTAACCCCCATGTTGATGGTTCTTGCATTTGTGTTTGGGAACTTGTTGGCCATATATCTCTAATCACACTAACTCAGATCTAAGTAGGTGTGACAGTTCTTCATGGGGCCGTTCTGATACTTCCCACAGGCAAGGAGGAGAAATACTGAGTCAGTTGCTCCAAATGTCTTTGGTATTTCAGGTCATGTGCTGAAAGCGGATTGGCTTCAGGCACTGGGGACGTGCCCGTGGCTCGGTAGATGTCACAAGCACCATTGTCCTCTTTGGTGCAGTGGTTATTCTCTCTCATGTGGGCATATGGCATATGTAGCAAATAAGCTAACTAGACCAGCGGTTCTCAACCTGTGGGTCGTGACCCCGGCAGGAGTCAAACGACCAAAACACAGGGGTTGCCTAAAGCCATCGGAAAATACCAAAACACAGGGGTCACCTAAAGCCATTGGAAAATACATATTTGTTTTCCGATGGCTTTAGGCGATCCCTGTGTTTTGGTTGTTCGACCCCCGCCGAGGTCACGACCTACAGGTTGAGAACCGCTGAACTAGATAAAAGACAGTACCGTCCACTTCCTGCTGCCCATTCAGCAGTACTTAGTGAACAGAAAGAACACAGTCAGTCAGTCCCAAAGCATCGGGCCAGTTCATTGAATTCTTGTTTTGGAGAAATCTGGTTCAATGAAAGTTATATTAAATGTATCAGCCTTGTCAAATGCAAAACTTACATATTTTACTTTTCCAGAAGAAATATTATTTCCTCACCCATGCGCATGGCTTTCCCCGTTAGATGCACAGTTAGCCTACGATGGGACTTGCAAGGGGGACAGAGTGTCATTTACTAATAAATGTTACTCTCATTTTCAGTTTCAAGGATTACTCATCAATAATTTAGGAAGAATTAATAATATATTTATAACACATGCTAGAAGTAGGATAAAATTATTTATAAACGCTTAATAAATGTTTGATAATGTTTTTGCCATCCGTGTGTTATAAATGATAAATAGGTGACTATAGACACCTTGTAAAAAATTAATACCCAGTAGTTATTTTATAATTGCTTGAAAAAAGTCATTAAAAGAGTGAATTAACATCATCCATGCATTCTAAAAACCAATGGTAGCAAAATATGTAAGCTTTGGAGTAGTCGTTTGTATGAATTATTGGGTTATCATAGCTAATGATATTTATTCCATGCTAGTCATTTTGGGCGCATAGAACCCAGTCCACGAAAACACAGTTTCTCTTTATCCCAAATTCCAAATCAGTAGTTGCCAAACTCTGATTTGTGGTGTCCTGAGATACTCCTATTTTAGTGAGGAAATTATGTTTAAATTAGTTACACTGAAATATAAACTCCAAACCATGCGGACTCAGGGACTTTCATCTGTTTTCTCTCGCATCCCGGAAGAAGGAGGAGCTGTGTCCTGTTCTAGTCCATATAATGTGTTCACCTGTCCCAAGCCATTCATAATACTTATACATATATGTGTGTATAACACTTTATAAAACTCATCCGGCATTTGTGTTAAAAATCATCTACTGTCCTTATCTCAATCCCTACCTGATAGGGACATACTTTTCCTACATTTTTGTTGATGGCCCTCTGTTGCTTTCTGAATGACGTTTAATCAAATTTCCATTTCCTTATAGCAGTGGCACCAGGATGCTAGATTGGAAGCCCCGATTTAGGCCCCAAAGGTAGAACAGACACTGAAGAGATATAAAGGAGATGCAAATGCAGATGTATTTGCAGAGAGATGTAGCAGAAATGTGAGTCCAACCTGCTCAACAAAGGAGGAGGAAGGGTGGCCACCCCTTAACTCAGGCCGACGGTGAGAAGCGTTTTTGGTGACCTTTCTAAGACATGTCCACTATTCTACTGCCAAGATGAGAGGCTCTGGCTAGTGGTCTAATGCACAGGGCACGGTGAGCATGAGTTACTTCCACTGTCCTCAGGTCAAAGTACAGGAATTCCTGGGGACAAAATGCAGACGCTCAATAAGAATGTTGATTTGGGTTATTCTAAAAGGACCCTGCCCCAGACATGTTTTGTCAGTGAGCACATGACTCCAATAAAGGGGAATGCAGGGGGGAGGGGGGAGCAGGAACAGCCGAGTGGGAGCGGTGTAGCACCTTTTTCTCTAAGAGCCGGCTTTAAGCGCTGCAGGCGCTCCTTCCCTCAGGCCCGGTGGGCCAGCACTCAGGGAGCGCGGGACTGAGCGTGCGGGCGCGCGCAGGGGAGGGCACGGCTGTGCTACCCGTGGTGGGAAATGATGGAGGGAGTCTTCCCGTCCACACTGCTGCGCCTACTTCAGGCACAGAGGAAGACACACAAAACCCGGCCCTGCCACACCTGGCGCAATTCCAAGGTTGACTAGACAGACATAGACCTCAGTATGGAGCGTGACAACGACACAGAACACACGGGTATAAAGGACAGTAGGCAGGTAAGGAAGAGCGTGCCTCTCCAGAGGGTGGAGAGCGAGCCCAGGGCTCAGGGAGAGGGGCCCAGCGTGCAGTGGATCAGCCAGCGAGGATGAGCCACACAAGGATGGCTCATCTATGGAAACGCCGCGTACTTTTCACGGATTTGGAGCAAAACCTGGGAGATGGAAGACTAAGAAAAAATAAGAAATTTGAGAGTCAACTAAAAACTCAGCAATGGCCCCACTGTCCTCTGAGACCCCACACCAAGTGCTGTCTAAGCAATTTATTTCCTACCCACCAGGAACCACTCCTCAATAATAAGATTTGACTTGTAACACCTCCTTATTTAAGTGATCGTTTCCACAGTAGAAACTGCCTGCTCCTAAGGCAGCAAGCCGTGGGCTGGGGACCCCGCAGACACTCAGTCCTCACGCGTGGAGGTCAGGAGCGGTCACAGCATGTCGTGAAGACGGCCACTCGTGCGTCTTTACTGCGCTGTATTGGATGCAGGTGCAATGATTCATCCAGCTGGGTCAGGCCAGGACTCCGGCCGACCACGAACGTCGAAATGAAGGGACTGACTTGAGAGAAATGAAGGAAAAGATGGGTAGAATTCAGTGACAGACCGATGGAATATGACAGAAACCCAGGTGCCATTTGGGAAATGCCAACAGCGTCGTGGGGGGCAGATGCACCCAAGCAGGCGCCTTTATGCAATCGGGCAGTGCCACGCGAGAGCTAGTCAACACGCGAGGCCTTTACCCCGGCCCGGCCCCGCCCCGCCTCGCGGAGGCTGCCAGGCTGCGTGGGAGCTGGAAGGAGTTGAACGGCAGTGACCTTTCCTAATCCACCGCGTGGATGTTTGTACTTGGCTCGCAAGGAGTGTATCGTTACGATTATTCATGTCAGCATTTTCCTTGGAAACAGCGGTGAACTCATTAAGAACACTGCCAGGTGTTGCCAGCCCCAGGTGCGAACCCACTGCTTAGTGAGATGGAAATAACTCTTCGTGGATAATGCGCAGGCTAACGACTCAGCCGCCTCACGCCACGCCAAGCTACTAGCTCCCCGTGATTAGCGTCATTACCCCACGAGCCGCTTCGGCGCAGGTCAGACATAAAAGTAGCGCACGCCCCCTCCTTTGAGGAGATAAATACTGTGTCTACCTCGTTTCCCGCTTTTTTCTCCAGCAGAGCTGTCAGCCTTCCCGGGACTGGATGCACCAATCCGCGCTGCGGTGCACGTCAGGACACCCGGCCTTGCTTCTCTGCCTTTCTCCGAGCTGCGTGCCCGGTTAGCGTGAGGGGTTCGGCCCGGCTGCGGAGAGAGGCGTCAGCCCCCGCCGCTCCCCGAGCTCCTGCCGGTGGGAGGGGGCCCCGGGGAACAAGGCTTCAGAGCCTTGATCGGCAGCTGCTCCCTGGCTAGCAGCTGCTCTGGGGGGACCTTTCCTGGTTTGCATGCTGTGCTCCGTGTCTCTTTCTGTCATCTCCGGGACAAAAGCCAACATGATTCTGATACATGTATGTGTGTGTGTATGTATGTATGTATGCATGCATGTATGTATGTATGTATAAATAAGCATTCTCGGATCTGAAAGTCCAGAGGAGCAGATCTGCTGGGCTTCTCCGACTGCTCCGTGCCATTGCTGGAGACGGCCCTGATGCACCCAGACACGTGAACGGCGGGTGCCTTCCCGGGGGCGTCCTGATAACACTGCCCATGAAGAGAGAATTCTCTGCATCGCCCCGGCTGCACGAACTATGGGGCTCTTCGGAAATACATCGGATTAACGTCGTTTACGCCTGATAACTTTAAAAAAGAACCCTTTTCAACTTTATCCTTAGCCCAGGGGTTTTTGCAAGATGGAGAGGGCATGGTTTTTCTCACCGGATGCTGCTTCCAGTAATAGAGGTAGTAAACGGGATGACTTCGATGGAATACGGTTGTCTTGTGGATGGAAGTCTGCCACGAGCTGCAATGTCTTGGGCATGTCACTTAACCTCTGGGGGGGGGGGGGATAGGAGTAATAAATAATGCCAGCCTCATAAGGCTGCGGTGAGTCAACAGTGAGATAGGGACTTTGTAATTATCTACCAATTAATATTGAATCTAGCATGTGTTCACAAATCTGGTGAACTGTTCCAGTAAAAGAGCAATCCGTGTAATGCAGCACGTATTTTGAATCTTCGGTAAACACGCACGGATTGAAGATGAACCGTGTGGCTGTGGCTGTTCATTTGTCCACATCAGTCATCTCGAGCGTCTTCCTGGCCGCGCCCTCTCACCTGCATGGGTCCCACTCACAGGAGAGCCCTCGGCGATAAGGAAGAAGTCTGACAAGCAGCACACGTTGAGTGTCCTGCTGTCCTCGTGTCAGGACGGCTCTCAAGACCCGAGAAGGGAATGCAGAGCAGAGGAGAGTGAGCGGAACCAGAGTGTCCCTCTACCAGGCTGGACCCACCGCAGTCAGCCATGTGTTCGCTCACATCGCGTGTCATGTAACCTTCGAGTGTGCTCAGTCGTGTGCTAAATCTGGCACAGGGACAAAAAGCAGAAGGCATCTTCTTTCGTCCCAAGGACTAAGCTATCTCGTTGTAGACATAAAGTGCATCGTGTGGCCACGTCGTGCACAGAGTCTCGCGTTAGGAATGAAAGAACCTGCGTTTCCATCTCCACCAAAGTCCCAAGATAGATTCGCGACGTTGAGGAAAATCCCCGTCTTTGAGGTTCAGTTTCCTCATCTGCGTAATGTGATTATATACCCTTTGACTTGATGATATTGCAAGTGTGAACTCAGTAAGTATAAGAGAAGACGATCTATTCACGGAAGGGGCAGTTCATTGGCCACGTCCGGGCAAGGACTGTGTCCTTCCTGAGCCCTTTACAGCCATCTCTCAGGCCAGTGCATTTAGGAGGCTCTCAACACACATTTACCGAGTGACTGGCAAAAGCCAAGGTCATCTGAAGCACATTTATCTAGTTAAACTTAACCAGGAGTTTTCATGGGTAGAAAGCTTATAAGATTCTGCTCGTTAGAATGTGAACAGAAATTCAGAAGAAATTAAAAAACAGCAGATTCAGATTAGTCTTGGAAGAATCTATTTACTTATCTTAAGCTGGTCCTATAAGAAAGTCACTTCTTTTTAATTCACAAAATAGTTCTATAAAGTCTGCTATGTGCCATCATTACTTCATATACAGTCCTCATAATAACCCTTTTCGGGGGGGCACTATGATTGCTCCCATGTTATGTATGAGGGATAAAGGCACAGAAAGGTTAAGCACCTTGCCTTTGTTCACTTAGCTACTGAGACACAGTGGCCTGGTCCCTGAGCCCATGCCCACAGCCCTGGGCCATCCTTCCGATATCTGTACAATGGGCTAGTGTACCTACAGAGCGTGGAGGCGAGAGGCAGGGTAGACGGGGGGATACAAATATTAGTCATTTTTAACTTGTCAACAGAGACAAGGACACTAGTAGTGCCATTGAGAGGAACCAAGGACCACAGATTTACTGTCGTGGGGGATCTTTTGGGCACAAAAGAACAGTTCTTTATAATCTAGCCCCTGTTTACTTGTCTAAAACCGTGGGGGGGGGGTGCGTACAGGTGTATGTACCCGTCCACGTCTTCGTGGTGCCCAGGCACCTGCTGCGCCTGTGCTGAGGACTCGTGGCCGGCAGAGTTTTCTGAGCTACGTGGGGCTCCCGCTCTGCTCCTTCCTCTGTTCTTTCTGTCCCTTCCACAGCCACCCCTCCCCCAGCCCGCTCCTCTGTGAGGGTCTCCCTCACAGCTGGGGAACCCCTTCCCCACGTTCCCATGGTGTATTCTGAGACCCCCATGTTGACAACCGTACTGCGCCACGTAGGAACCCCAGCTGTGTCTGAGCGTCTCCTGTGTGGAAGAGGGAATTTGCCCGGAGAAAGGGAAGGGGCTACACTCTCTGCAGGGGGTGAATCTCAGCTGTGTCTGAGCGTCTCCTGTGTGGAAGAGGGAATTGGCCTGGAGAAAGGGAAGGGGCTACACTCTGTGCAGGGGCTAAAGGTGTTCTGCCTGCTGACATAGCTTGTGCTGCGTTCTGGGCTAGAGAAGATTAATAATCTTTTTTTTTTTTCTTTGTATTTTTCTTAAGCTGGAAACAGGGAGAGACAGTCAGACAGACTCCCGCATGCGCCCGACCGGGATCCACCCGGCACGCCCACCAGGGGCGATGCTCTGCCCACCAGGGGCCTTGCTCTGCCGCAACCAGAGCCACTCGAGCGCCTGGGGCAGAGGCCAAGGAGCCATCCCCAGCGCCCGGGCCATCTTTGCTCCAATGGAGCCTTGGCTGCGGGAGGGGAAGAGAGAGACAGAGAGGAAGGAGGGGGGGTGGAGAAGCAAATGGGCGCTTCTCCTGTGTGCCCTGGCCGGGAATCGAACCCGGGTCCCCCACACGCCAGGCCGATGCTCTACCGCTGAGCCAACCGGCCAGGGCTAGAAGATTAATAACCTTGCAGAGCACTTCGTCTTTCTCCATTCTGTGTTCTCTCCAGTTCCGTCGGGTGAGGCAGACTGTATCACAGGTGCAATGGCAGGGGGCTCTGCAAAGGGCGGGGCTCAGGACCCGAGAGTTCCCTCCAATCCTGCTGCGCACAGTCTGCAAATTCTGGAGTACAGGGACACTCCAGAATAAATAGAGGAACAGGGACACTCCAGAATAAATAGAGGAACAGGGACACTCCAGAATAAATAGAGGAACAGGGATACTCCAGAATAAATAGAGGAGTAAACAGTGGTTGGCGTGAGGTTAATGGAAACTTGCTTTTCGTATTCTGTATGTCATATGAGGAGAGACTTGGGGGGCTTATACTGTTGCAGCAAATAGTCGGGTTGCGTTATCTGGGCTTTAGACGTCGCGAACAAAGCACATCTGCACATAGGAGCTGCTTTTCCACCATCTAATGGATACGGGTCAGCAGGGGCAAGGCAATTAGGATCAGAGTTTAGCAGCAGAATCTCAGGCCTTTGCTCTTCTAATCTGCGGTGGAAACACCAGAATAAACACTTCAGCGCTTTTTCTTCTGTTGTTCTCAGACCGCAGACAGCATGGAACTATAGCGCATTGTTGCTGGTCATAGCGGAACTGGGGGATGGAGGGAGGAAACCAGTTGGAGACCGTGACCGCGTATCCATGACCCAGGAGCAGGTTACTCGGTGAGACTGAGACGTGCGTGTTTCATTGAGAGAGGGGACAAGTTTCTGTTCACGTGCATAGGTGGTCCAACAGGGCGGTTTCTGTGGGTGAGGGCAGATTCTGTGGGTGAGGGCAGTCTCTGTGGGTGAGGGCAGATTCCGTGGGTGAGGGCGGATTCTGTGGGTGAGGGCAGACTCTGTGGGTGAGGGCAGTCTCTGTGTGTGAGGGCGGATTCTGTGGGTGAGGGCAGACTCTGTGGGTGAGGGCAGTCTCTGTGTGTGAGGGCGGATTCTGTGGGTGAGGGCGGATTCGTGGGTGAGGGCAGTCTCTGTGGGTGAGGGCAGTCTCTGTGTGTGAGGGCGGATTCTGTGGGTGAGGGCGGATTCTGTGGGTGAGGGCAGTCTCTGTGGGTGAGGGCGGATTCTGTGGGTGAGGGCGGATTCTGTGGGTGAGGGCAGACTCTGTGGGTGAGGGCAGTCTCTGTGGGTGAGGGCGGATTCTGTGGGTGAGGGCAGTCTCTGTGGGTGAGGGCAGTCTCTGTGGGTGAGGGCAATCTCTGTGGGTGAGGGCGGATTCCGTGGGTGAGGGCAGTCTCTGTGGGTGAGGGTAGTCTCTGTGGGTGAGGGCAGTCTCTGTGGGTGAGGGCGGATTCCGTGGGTGAGGGCAGTCTCTGTGGGTGAGGGCAGTCTCTGTGGGTGAGGGCAGTCTCTGTGGGTGAGGGCGGATTCCGTTGGTGAGGGCAGTCTCTGTGGGTGAGGGCAGTCTCTGTGGGTGAGGGCAGTCTCTGTGGGTGAGGGCGGATTCCGTTGGTGAGGGCAGTCTCTGTGGGTGAGGGCAGTCTCTGTGGGTGAGGGCGGATTCTGTGGGTGAGGGCAGTCTCTGTGGGTGAGGGCGGATTCCGTGGGTGAGGGCAGTCTCTGTGGGTGAGGGCAGTCTCTGTGGGTGAGGGCGGATTCCGTTGGTGAGGGCAGTCTCTGTGGGTGAGGGCGGATTCTGTGGGTGAGGGCAGTTTGCCGAAGTCCCTCACTGCTGCTGCCCAAAAGGCAGAGACACACTGTTACTTCCTCCCCAGGAGTGACACCTGCGACTTTGAGGTCTGTGTGCTTCACCACAAACTTGTGCATAAGTGACTGCGATGGTGTTCTAGTCAATCGACTATTTTTAATGCCATTTTCCTTTAAACTGTTCTGCAAATGTCTTCATTAATCCCTTTCCTCTCTGATTCGTGGAAAGGAGCGTCAGCACAGGAGGAAACACAGCCGTGCTGGTGCCGGGAGCAGGGTCAGCCCGTGCCCTCTGGGAAAGGGTTTGTTTAAACGTCCCTGTGACGCCGCCTGCTGCTCCTCCCGCACGTCAGTGGTTCTGAGCCAATCAGACGGCGTCGCGGGGCTCCCAGTGCACGGGGCTGTCACTTTCCCAGCACTAGCGCCCATATGCTGACGTGCTCGGTACTTCGAGGTCACCAGCGTTTTACTCCGGGATTCACACTTCACTTTTTGTGACAAACAGACACGCGGCCTTCAGTGGATCTCGTAACGCCCGTTTTGTACTGGGCCTGTCCCGCGCATGCGTCACCCGGTCCACCCACAAGCAGTGGGATGATCTGTTCGGGGGTCAAGGCTGGGGGCCGTAGGGCACAGGATGAAGACTGATTTTAAGTCCGTGGAAAAATAGTGATTTTTAGAGATGATATGTATATTTATCCTAATTGGAGGCCATGGGAACTGACAGAATGTTATTTAAAGAGGTGATTTATTTTATGTGTATTATCGAAGAAAACTTTTATTGTATTTTTATTTATAATACTTGTTTTCTTGATGAAGGTAGATTAATTATATAACTTCTACTTTGCAAATAATCACAAAGGGTAGTACATATTAAGACGAACCCTTTGATTAGATTTCCTTTATTTACAAAGTAATCCTATTAAAACACTAACTGATATCATCTTTAAGCACTCATGCAGAATAATAATTACTCTACATTCTATCCAATTAATGCTACAAATCGTTTTATTTGAAATAAAATCAAGAAACATTGACAATAAACAAGGAAAGGATTCTTCAAGTCTGGCGGAGCTGTTAGTTACTTAGCATTTTAATAGCATATTGCTGTAAGCCTTCCAAAGAGTTTCTTCTACTCTCTAAGTAAGACGGTCTATAAAAATATGACGTTTGCTTGAAACCTTGCCTTTGTTCTTTCAGTCCCTAGGATATTCTTTAGGGTATAATTGCTGCAATGAGTAATTTTTCATAAATAGTGTATGATATATTCTATAGCGTAGAGATGGAATTCATGTTTAAATATGCAGAGAGACAGACTAGCGTGCAGTGTTTGCTTCCAATTTGTTCTTTTGCCGCACAGCAGGGCACTAATAACAGGGCAGGGAAAGGGTACAGTGACTTCTCAAGGTAGCTCCCAACTCGTGTTCTCTACTCACTATAATATGGGGTGGCAGGTCAATTGAAACACAGAGGAATAATTGCCAACAAAAATAACGTGTCTATTTCAAATGTCCTTATATTTAAAACTGACGTGTTTGGTTTTTTTTATTGAACTTATTGGGGTGACCCTGGTTAACAATATTATACAGGTTTCAGGTGCACAATTCTACAACCCATCGTCTGTGCACTGCACTGTTTTCACCTCCCCGAGTCCCCTCCCCTCCCCTCCCATCACCCTTCACCCCCCCCCCTGCCCTCTCCCCCCTCCTTTCCCCTGGCAATCACCACACCCTTGTCTGTGTCCATGAGGTCTTACTTTTTTCTTTTCTGCTCAATCCCTTCTCCGCCTAGCACCACCCCACACACACACATACACACCACACAGCTTTCAGCCTTCTCTCTATGAGTCTCTCTAGTTTGTTTGTTAATTCATTTTGTTCATTAGATTACACCTATGAATGAAATCATCTGGCACTTGTCTTTCTCTGACTGGCCTATATATTTTCTTTTTGACATGTACTGTCCTTTGGCAGTGGTGACTACACCCGAGCTCATTCTTCCATAGGAGTCTTCATTATGGCGACAACCGGGAGGGGCTTCTGGGTGATCCCTCGTGGTCCTCGCGCTAACCGGGCATGGTGGAGGACTGTGCCAGACTGGCGTCCCCACGGCTGTGTCTCCCAATTAGCATTTTGAGACGAGTTCATGGTCTGACCTTAGATGAAACACAAACCTCCCTTAGCTATGCCCATCCGTTTATGATAGCCAGGGACCGCTCTGAGGACACGGTGGCCTCACAGATCTTGTATTCTGGTGGAAGAAATGGAAAGCAAAGAAGTATATAAATATTGAACTAAGAGCATCAGAATTTGCCAGGGGTGCCCTGAAGGAAGTACACCTGCTGCTCTGAGAGAGAATAGAAAGGGCGGGTCTCCTGCAACCTGTGTTCTCGGCAGGGACCAGTTAGGAACCGAGAAGTGAAAAGCCGCGAGAATCAAAGTCATGACGGAACCTCATGTCTGATCCGGGTCCCTCTCTAGCCTGTTGTGAGATCTGAGCTCAGAGTTGTGGAAGGGCATTCAAAATTTGAGAACAAAATATAAGTGGACAAAGTTGTGAATCCTTAGGAGGAAGTAGAAAGATGATTTTCCTCTCCTGTTACTCCGAGGACTCCCTTCGTACGGCCAACCTTTGTGCACGGCGAGGGCGGGAGAGGAGAAGGGACAGGGTTCAGGAAGTGGCAACGAATCCCGAAACGTGACTGAATGATGCTGCTTGACACTGTGGGACCCCACCTAGAGCCTTGCCCTGTGATGCTGCTTGACACTGTGGGACCCCACCTAGGGCCTCGCCCTGTGATGCTGCGTGACACTGTGGGGCCCCCCCCTAGATACTGTGGGACCCCACCTAGGGCCTCACCCTGTGATGCTGCTTGACACTGTGGGACCCCACCTAGACACTGTGGGACCCCCCCTATAGCCTCGCCCTCTTAGTCTCGTCTATAAAACCACCAGGCTTCATGTTACCTTTTTAATATGCTAAAATCCATTATGCTAGAAACACATGCAATTTTTCATCTCCCTAAATTTTATCATAGGGTTATTTAAGTTTTTAGAGATTTAATAAACACTAATATAGAAAGCCAAGCAGAAGCAGAGAACCATTTTTTTCTCTAGCAGCAGGACCCAATCTCATTTAATTTAATCTTGGAATATATGATTTATCCTTCAGGAGAGGTACTGTTAGGGGAAGAAAAAAAGAGAGAGAGAGAGAGAGAGAAGAAAAAACAGTGTTCATGGCATATGTTATTATAAAACAGCATATTTGAATATTTTAAAGACACTACATTTGGTGCAAATCAAAGGAAGCCTTTTCTCTTTGGTTGAGAGGATGAAGCATATGCTGGAAATATGAGCCACCGTTAAGCAGTAACACACAACAGGCTGTGTGTGTTGGGTTGGGAATGAGCTGTGGACGCCGTGAGTCAAGTGGGAGAATGAGAAGGGAAACGCCACGGCCACTGTGGGGGTGGCGAACGTCCAAGCGCCATCTGAGTGTACGTCTGGCAGTATGGCTTTGCTATATTACCGTGCCTTTATTATGAATCACGTTACTTTTTACTATAAGCGTATTTTAAATCGTAACTCTTTGGGCCCCAGAGCAGCAGAAAAAGGGAACACTCCACAGGCAGACCTTTTCTTTGTCTTGGTATGTGAACCGGTGTGCTTTCCATTATCCGCCGCCGTTTGGAGGGATGCGTCCATCCGTGGGGGAGATCGCTTCTTCACTAAAAGCCAAGGCAGGCCACTGGCAGCCCAGAGGGGTTTCAACCCAACAGAGAAGCGCTACCTCAGAATTCAGCCTCGAACCCCTCCCGCACGATTGGAAACAGAACTCATTTCCCTTGCGTCTCCAATTTCGGGGAATGGATTTGACCGCCTGAAGAGCTTAAATAAGACAAACAAAAATCTAGTCGCAAGGGTCCCTTGGGCTTTTCAAAATGATGCAGAAAGAGAACAGCAAATTTCAATTTTGGGGTTTTCTTGTACTGTTTAGGACTATGTTTTGAGAAAGGGATAGACAGTGATGTTGCCTTTTACTTTAATTACCTTTGTGGTGTTGCAGTGAAGATTGGAAATGACACAGGCAAATTCTTTGTCTTTCAACCAGCATCTTTAAGAATGCACTACGGCAAGCGCGCAGCAAGGGAAAGAAGGAAGATATTTTTGAGATAAAGAGTCCAAGCATCCTCTGCAGGTGTTAAGATGCCATTCTTCTTCTGACGTCATAGACACGCATCTTTCTAACACAGAAGTCCTGACCAGGAATGACAGGGGCTAGTCCTTTGTGATAAAACTAGTTGTCATCTAGACTGCGGGTACTTTTACTGTGTATTTATGTTCCATTGTGAACGACCAGCATCACATCGGACAATATTTGTGGCCCTGACAGTAATCAAAGTGCCAACACCTATTGATATAGGGCGAGCAGTAACTCTGACATGACCCGGCCTGAGAATGGTGAAGAATTGGAAACTTATCGTAGAACTGGATGGATCTGGGAAATCTGTTGTCAAAAGAGAAGAGAATCAGAGGGAAAATAGAGCAAACTGTATCACGAATTTATGTTCCAGTGTTTAGTTTTCTAGGATATTCTCACGCTTTCTAGAATAAAGCTTTCACACTATCTTCAGAATTAAACACTTTAAGATATAATTTGAACTAATATATATAATGCGTGTAACCTTTTTGCAGCATCTAGTATCATCACAGATATTAAATATGTAAGGTCCATTCCTTTTCTCCAGAAACTGATAATTTAGAAAACTAGGGTTGTAGGTAAAGTAAGGAGGGATTTGGTCGGGTACTATAGGGACAGTAACAAGAGTCTCGTGGTGGAAACTGTTGCTTCCGCGTAGGGAAGAGAGGCGGGCCCTGTGGAGGAAGGGAAAACTGCCGCGGGAGCCCAGGTGTGGGCCGGCCGGGAACAGCAGGGGAAAGATTCCGGCAGAGTGATCAGACAACAGTTGGTGCAGCCGAGTGACCACAGGAGGAGTCGTTACCAGGCCATCTGGTTAACCCTGGAGATGGGTGGCTGGCAGCGCCGAATGGTGGAGAAAAAGGGATGTGTTGGTTGCCTGCTTCCCACCCCTGCCCTTTGGAGAAGCCAGCACCCCCAGTGGAAGGTTGACGGAAGGACACTGACCAGACCGTGTCAATCTGTTCAAAAGCAATGGAATCAATTCATGGACGTAGAAGCATAATGGATGTTTAAGGGCACCGTTGGAATATTTGGGAATGCTCATTTTCTGTAGGTTACAAAAGAGCAGAAAGTAATTTCTCGACCCAAAGAATCAATGATACCACCCACCAGAGAAACTGAGTTTCTCCTGCCTGGGGGAAATTCCTCACCTATCTGGATTCGGTCTCCTTCTCTCCCCAGTGTAGTTCATGGTCTTGAGAAAAATAATATACTCATCAAGAGAGATAAGAAAGTCATCAGTGAGAAATGGGGAAGTGGAGAAATACGGAGATGTGTTTATTCTTAGATATCCTAAGTTGTCATTTGAAGCTAAAATAGAATGAAAACTAGTCATTAGTAGAAGGAAGAAAATAGTAAATAATCACAAATACTGTAAAGCCAAAAGAAAACCCGGACGGTAAGATTTCGGACTTCAATAAAATCAACAAGCCACCTGTGGCACCGGAAGGGGAGCAGAAACGTCACGGGAAGGGTTCCTTCCGAGAAACCCACGTTCTGGTGACAGCCTGCTCGTCACAGCTGTCTCGGACGACGGGCCCTTGATCCAGATGCTGCCGTGGAAACTGGTGTTTCAGGTTAGATCCCTTGCTGCCTGGCTCTGCGACTTCGCACAGATGTCCCTGTGTGTGCTGTGACCTTACCCCTCATTTCCCACAGGGCGGCATTAGCCGGGGTGGGGGGAAAACCACACATGACCCGGAGCGCGAGGCTCACGTTCTTTGCAGTGCTGTGGGCGCAGCTGAGGGAGTATTCCCGGTGAAGACCCTGCAGGAAGAGCTCTGGCTCTTATGGGCAGGAAGGCCATGAAAAAAAAAAAAAAAAGAGAGAGGGAAAGGGGAAAGAAAGAAAGAAAGAGAGAGAGAGAGAGAGAGAGAGAGAGAGAAAGAGAGAGAAAGAAAGAAAAAGAAAGAAAGAAAGAAAGGAAAAGAAAGAAAGAAAAAGAAAGAAAGAAGGAAAAAGAAAGTCATTAAGGGAAGAAGCTAAGGTGAATGCAAACTGTTGTAAGTCAGCTGGCACAAAGGAGAGATGAGTTTTTGCAGAGTAGCTATTTTAGTGGAGCAAGTAGCCTTGTGGTCTTTGCAATGTTTCTGGACCCCATTTCCTTTTGTTCTGCTACCACAGACTGGGAAGGAAACTTCCCTCTGCAAAGGGAGAAGAAAATCATTCCTTCTTTATTCACCATAATTGAGCCTGAAACATTTCACATAACACGGCTCAGATGGAAAAGGCCAGAGAATGCTGGTCTGGCTCACGTAGCAGATGTCAAGCGTGTGCTAAACAAAATACACCTTTCAAATGTAATTAAAAATATAAGCAGTGAGAAAGGAAGAATTTGTTACATTTCTCTATGTTTTTTATGTGATTTCAAATTCATCCCAGTTTCAGACAGGCGTCTGAGGCCTAGTACCTTAAACATGAGCTTGTTGAAGATGATTTGAAATCATGTGTTTTATAACTGCCACGGGCTAGGGACACATTCGTGAGCACACAGGGACTTCTATAGCATTCTTTGTTACCCATATACTTCGTGCTGCACAGACACAAGTGGAAGAAAACGTGAAGAGAACCTGGCTTAGACACGAGGGCAAAAGTACGTTGAATTACCAGTCAGTGTTACCTACAGATAAATCACAATAACAGGAATAATAATAAGACAAATAGTACAAATAAGTAATACAACAATGAATGCACACATGCAAGACTACACTCTGTGTTTTATGTGCTAGCGGCAGAAAGCCTACTTTTCAACGTGTGTACTGTCATAGATATGAATATATCATATCATTAGACTAAAACCAATGTTTCTCAGTGGTTACCAGGTGCTTGGCATTCTAGTGAGCCTCAGAGTTAAAGTTATATTTTTTTATTTGCCAAGTTGGGCCATTCTACTCAGATCAGATACTTAAAAATAAATTGATGTTTATAGAACACTTTCCAAATCACAGAGACAGTAAGAAGTAAGCTGGGACCGAAACCAAGATCTTTTTGACTCCTGAGCCTCTATTTTAACTTTTGCGCTATAATTTTGCATGCTCTAATGAAACAATGCAGAAGTTCAATGTGCAGAAAGACAATACAAGGTAACAGGCAGAATTGATCTCATCGACAACGACTTTTGAATCCTATTACAATGAAGAAACATGTAGCTTAGTTTTCTTTGAATTTAGATTTGACATATTTATTGTGTCTTTGTAGAAGGATAGGTTTTCCTTCAGCTTGATTTGAATAGACATTTGAATAAGCACAGCTGTTTTCTTTTAACTTTGATACAAACAGAAATGTATGCAAAGTTTCAGAAGAGAATGAGTAGAAACTCTTGAGAGAAATGGAGCCATAAGAACAGAATTTCACAAGTATTTGAAAATAAACACGTTTTTACCAGAAACCCCAATTAGATCGAATATCTTCTATGTAACAAATAAGTTCATATTCAATTAACTATTCATTTTGTGCCCACACTATGTGCCCCATCGGTTGTGGAGTTAAAAGTCTGATTGTTGCCCCCATGAAACTCCAGAGAAGCCTGCACTCAAGAGAACAAAGGCATTGTATAGCAGGGGGATTAAGGTGATGCTTTCCAGAGCCAGAAACTCTGGGTTTAATTTTCAGTTTGCTCAGTTACGAGCAGGATGGATCTATGATCTGTTTTCTCCTCTGTAAAATGGGGATACTAGTGATACTAGCTTCTTTTGGGACATACAATGGAAAAACAAAATCTGTCAATCTAGAAAAACTTTCCACAAAGAGAGAAGAGAAAGAAAACAGTCTTATGATAGCACACGCATTAAGCCGGGATACATGTCTCAGGCAAACCGCTGAAGAAATTGCAGAGACAGGAAGAAATCTCATCTTAAGTGCAGCCAAGCAGACAAACCCATGACATCCACACTCTCAAGATCAACACTAACTACTTGGCAAGTAAGAGTCTATGCTGGCATTGTGAGTCACACAGAATTCAACCGAAATGTATTGGGTGAACAGGGTTACTGTCTTTGTTAGTTCATTGGCTTTCTCTAAAAGAAAAAAATCAACTTGTTATATTTTTATGACAGGGGCTAGGTGTGCAGCTTGGAGCAAGGTGTCCAGTAAAGTTTGGCTCCTAGCTGCCCGCAGAAACTGGGATATGGGGGGAGGGGGCTGCTATTTTAATGAGTGCATTTCACAGAGATGGTTTTTAAGTCCTTGAAAAATATACCTCTAGCTCCCAAAGCTGAATGAGGCTTATATACCTTTTAAAGTTATTTGCACACATTTCAGTGAGGGTCCTCATGCCTTACGACACTATTTTATTTGGTTACCCCGTGAGTCTGAAGTCACTTTGAAGGTAAGGGTTATGAATCTCAGTCATGGTTTTACCTCAGGGCCACATGCTCCGTCTTGTGCTGGTTCTCCATAAAGATCGTTGGACTGAACTCTAGCGATGAACTCATGGAGTAGGAAGCATGTTCACCTCTGAGACTTGTGGTTCCGGAAAGAATTCCACAAGAGCAAAGGTGGTTTGGGAGAGATCCCCAAGCAGCACTAAGGGCAAGTAGGAAATAGGACTGGCTAGCACTCTATGGTTAGTTATGTTTCTATGGAAAGGGTGTGGCAGAAATGAGGGTAGAATCAAAGAAAACTGAGTAGAGCTCATACAAAATTAGCATATGTGTGGTCTGCCCAGTAGAATGTCAAAGAAGGGAGGAGTTTGTTTTGAAAAACAATAATATAATTCTCACCCCATTCAGCTCTCTATTTGCAATTTAAGGGAATTTCTCCAGTCATTCTTCCCAGCAAGAATTATAGGTTCCTCATTAAGCTGCCTCTAAATTGTATTGTATGAATATTTTATAAGGCAATTCTGTTCATCTAATCATCATATTGAGATTGATTAACGAGCAGAGAAGGATTGGCTCATTTCAGCTAGGTGCACTCTGTGTCCTGGTTATTGTAGGAAGGAACTTGCCTTTCCTCTACAGAGTTGCATTTCATTGTTCTGAGGACATTCCTACTTTATTTAGAATTTCCTGCCTATTTGGGTTGGGGAATTCAGTACCGGTTCCTCGCAATGAAGTCTTAGAGGAATGTCTCTTTTCATGTTGTAAAATGTTTCTTTTCCTTCCCATCACAGGAAAAAAAAAAGAGAATGTCTAAGAGCCATAGGCTTTGGCGAAACACCATCCAGTACAGAAAAGTTCAAACTCTCTTTTTATAGGGGTTTGTCCTTCTTGCTAAGAGGAAGGGTCTATTACAAGAGCTACATGGTCAATATTTAAGGTGTCTTGTTTTCCCAGTTTCTAGTAACCCTGTGCAGCTCTTTAGTGATTATGTGTTATCTGGCAATATTAACAGGAAATAAACAAGAAAAAAAGAACTCTCATTTTCCTGAAAAATAACATTTAAAAAAATTTTAATACAAAGTAACCATAGAACCTTATCTAATATTCTATAAAGCACCTAATTTTTTTTCTGGATGGGAATATTAATTTATTAAGAGGCAGTTTCTTTGATATGTATATTATGTTGATATTGTCATATTGTGATTTATAATAATTTTCCTTCATTACTTTTGGGACTTTTTTCTCAAAGCACTTACTTCAATATATGTATCACTTCACCCCAGGACAGAAACCCCACTGTTGAAACCCTAGTAGGAAACCCTCACTCATGCGTGAATTTGCTTATTTGTTAGTGTGACATCTTGTATTAAAGTGCTCATTAAGCCTTAAAGAAAATGTGACACTTGTCATATATGTGATTTGACATTTCCTAACACAAAGAGCAAAGTGACAGATGGTATAGTTAGAGTTTTAAAAAGTAATGGTACATTCTGAGTAGATATGAATAAAATAAAATATATATATATTACATGTTTATTTAAATACTGAGAAATATATTAAGCTAACACTAGAAGAGAAAAAAAGAAAAAGAACTCATGGACTCACACAACACTATGGTGATGGTTGGAGCAAGAATGTGAGAGTTGGAGGGAGGGTGTGAGGAGAGAAATAATGACAGACAGAAACTTAACTTGAGGTGGTGGACTCACCGTCCAATGTACAGATGACTCATTGTAGAGTTGTTTGCCTGAAAACTGTATAATTTTGTTAACAAGAGGCACCTTAATAAATTCAATAAAAAGAAAAAAACACTATATATTAAAAGAAATCTTTGAAACCTGATTGGTGGCCCTATGTAGTAAATTATTGGGTAACTTTTGCACTTATATGAGTTTTAGTAAAAAGGTTTGTGTGACTTAAAGTTTTATGGATCTTGCTTGAGCTTACTTACTTTGTTATACCCAAGCTTTATGGCAAACTAGCAAGTAGGATTTTACACATAGTGAAATCCCATTTTCTGGTAAATCAGTACACTCCAGATTTCTCCATAGGTCTAATCCCACCCCCCTCTGCTAAAGTAAGTTTTGCAAAAGATTATAAAGAAAATTATTTGCATTATTTTTTATCTTTTATTTATTTTTTATTTTTCTAATCCACAACTCCATAACTTACCTCACTATGTTGGAGTTACTATTAAATTTATCTTCTCAACATTTATGAAAAAAATTAATCGCAGATACTCAGACAGAATTTAAGTTGGTGTCTAGAAAAATTCCTCAATGTGCTCTCTCTCTCACTGTAGAAGAAGCCAGAGCTGTGACTCCAGACAACACCTACCATTTGGAGGCCAATTCTCAGTGAGGTCATTCTGATCATAAATCTTAAGTAACGCTACTGTTGAACACTGGAGGTGTTCCATTAATTGAGAGAAATGTTGGGCCTGGGCTAATGCTGTACTTACCCAAGGGCCTTCTTGCTACCCGTGTTTGGGTGCACTCAGCTATATACATGTATATACAAAACTACACAGATTTAACTAAATGCTAAGTGCTAATGCATGATTTAAAAGTATGCTATTTCCTAGTTCCTTTTGGGCAGCAAAGCTTTTGTCTCCGAGCTAGAAACATTGAGGTTGCTTGAAGGCCAGACTGAGGATAAATAAACCACATATGTAAACCCCTGTGGCTAAGGTGTGCTCCATAAGCAAGCCTGCGGTCTCTCCAATTCTACTACTAGGTCTTGGTAACTGGACCTTTAGAGAGGAAAGGCAGAAATTGCTTGGTGTTAGGCGATCCAATTATTTCTAAAATATTTTTTTAAATGATAGCTTTAATAAAGTCAATAGTGAGAATAAAGGAAATTTTAATAGTACGTAGTAATTTTCATGTTGGTTACCAAGTCCTAGATACCAAGACTCTGTAGAAACTTTCAGAAGTTAGTTTTGTGGTAATAATTTCAGTTGACCAATTATATACTTAATAAAAATATGCCACATCAACGTATCTGATACAAATTTTTGACTATTTACAAGGTCATTAGATTTTCTTTATGGAAGCTCATTTTTTAAGGCTACACAAACAAACATATTAAAAATAAAATTTTTATTCTGAGTCAAAAATTGAAGAATTCATTTTTTGTTTCTGTAATAAATGAGTCTTTGAAAATAGGAAATGAAAGACACTTGAGGTTTCTTTTGATGTGTAACTTTTTTGAATAGGATCATTCCAATGTGTTTATGTGTCTTTCCTGTAATATTGGGAGATATAATACAACTCTAGAAAGATTGGCAATAAAGAAACATTAAGTACCAGAAATTAATTTCCTCAATGGTTCCTAAAAAATTTATTCGCCTAGAGGGTTAATTTTATAGTTTTAGTGCAATCATTATTTATCATCTCTTGGTTTACGGGAAAGAATTAGCGTTATTAGCTATTAAATTATCCATGAAAATCTGACACTCTTCTAGACCAAACAGACCCTGGGGCTTGCTGATTTCCCAGTGTGAAGCATCTGTGTCTTCAACTAGGAAGAACGTCCACATTGTCTAATTAGATTTTCAAGATTTATATGGTTCAAATACTCTGTTATTAGAAACCTGAGAATTAGCACAAAAGTTTCAGTTCCCACTTAGTAAAGTTTATTTAAAGTATCCTTAAAAATGATATATTTTATGAGGAGAATTTATTTGTAATTCATTCAAATCATCCAACAATCTATGATTGCAAGATCGGTCTTAGATATAATGCATGGTATAAAAATGTACAAAATTCTACTAAAGAAACTTGCAAACAATTTTGACAATGATTAGAAAGTACTGTAGACATTTTTAAACCTAACTTTTTTCTCCAAACCATTAATTTCAAGCCATATATATTTGCTAAGGATGTGCATGAGCCTCTACTTCTTGATTATCTAAGGAACAGAAGACAGACAACATCAACTTAAAAATTATCAGTATTTTGCCTGACCAGTCAGTGGTGCAGTGGATAGAGCATTGGCCTGCGATGCTGAAGACCCAGGTTCGAATCCCTGATGTCGCCAGCTTGAGCATGAGCTCATACATAGACATGACCCCATGATTGCTGGCTTGATGTCCAAGGTCGCTGGCTTGTGCAAGGGGTCACTGGCTTGGCTGGAGCCCCCCAGTCAGGCACATATGAGAAAGCAATCAATGAACTACGAAGGTGCTGCAACTGAGAGTTCATGCTTCTCATCTCTCTCCCTTCCTGTCTGTCTGTCCCTCCATTACTCAATCTCTCTCTCTAAAAAAAGAAATTATTAGTTTTGCATACTTTTTACATCTCTTTCCCTCTGTACCCTCAGAAGAAATTCAGGTCCAGGCCAGGGGACTAATGAGTTCCCTATTTTATACTCTCCTTGGCATATTCCCCCAAGCACACCAACACAATTGCGTCTCAGGTCTTTGCATAGAGGGAATACAAGGAGTGAAACGTTCAAATAGGAGCGTCTGAGATGGCCACCCCTGTTACAGGGTCTAAACAAGGGCCGAGTGTTTTCTCTCCACCACACTGCCGCCCACCATCCTACCCCAACATCTTCAGGAACTGATCCCATCCAAGGGGGCTCCAGGGCTGATGTTGACAGCACAAGCCTGCCGTCCCTACATGGGAGGGGTCTGCCACACAGAACATGCAGGTCTCACCTCGGGCCTAAAACGTGTTTATTCTTCCTGACTGGCACAAAGATATGTCTTATTCTAATGGATTTCAGGGACTCATTTAATTCATCATCGTTCAACTCACAAACTATGTTATTTGACAGAAAGACAAATTTAAGTAAAATTACATTAGCAGATAATAAATAAGCCATAGATATATATATAAACAGAAATTTTATTAAAAAGGAAGGTGATTTTGCTTGGTATTTTGTTGTTGTTCAAATACCACCTAGAAATTTTTGCTTGTGGTAATTTTAGTTTAATTGACAAAAATACATATAAAGTTACACCAAAAAGTAGAGAAAATCTGTACACTTTTAACCAACACACTACTGAAGACATGCATTTAGTTAAAGCATTTTGGAAACTCATCTTTCTCATGTTTACAATACAGATTTATAAAGAGAGGGTATGTATATCAAGAAAAGCTTGAAATGTAGAAATGAAATTCTGTCTTTGATCACGTGGGTTAAATAGGCCAAGTAGGAAATCGGCCAACCAAGAACATTTCCTTAAGCCATAGGGGATGGTAAGGAGCCGTGACCTTTGACCACCACACTGCAGGAAATTGCACTCTGGTGAGGAGGGTTTGCCTAATGACTGTCCTCACATTCCCTCCCCAGTAGTCAGTATGCACATTTGTTGCCTAGACTTTTGCAAAGATTTAATCCCAGATGTCTGGATTAGTTTGTTTGGATGCTGTAACAGAATACCATAGAGTGGGGGCTCAACAACAGAAATTTATTTTCTCAGAGTTCTGGAGGCTGGAAGTCCAAGATCAGGATGCCGGCAGGGATGGTTTCTGGTGAGACCTCTCTTCCCGGCTTGGAGACTGCTGTCATCTCACTATGTCTTCAGATGGTCTTTCTTCTGTGTATACACATCCCTAGCATTTCTTCATTTTCATTATTAAAGGGACACAAATCCTGCTGGATTAGGGCCCCACCCTTAGGGCCTCATTTAACCTTAATTACCTTTATTTATTTATTTCCAAAGTTAGAAGCGGGGGGGGGGGGGGAGGCAGTCAGACAGACTCCCGCATGCGCCCAACCAAGATCCACCCAGCATGCCCACCAGGGGGCGATGCTCTGCCCATCTGGGCTGTTGCTCCATTGCAACCTGAATCATTGTAGCACCTGGGGTGGAGGCCATGGAGCCACCTTCAGCACCCGGGCCAACTTTGCTCCAATAGAGCTTTGACTGCTGGAAATGAAGAGAGAGACAGAGAGGAAGGAGAGGGGGAAAGGTGGAGAAGCAGATGGGTGCTTCTCCTGTGTGCCCTGGCCAGGAATCAAACCTGGAGCATCTACACGCTGGGCTGATGCTCTACCACTGAGCCATCCGGCCAGGGCCCACCTTAATTACCTCCTTTAAAAGTCTATATCTATATGCCTGACCTGTGGTGGCACAGTTGATAAAGTGACCAGGAACGTAGAGATCGCCAGTTCGAAACCCTGGGCTTGCCTGGTCTTGGCATCTGTGGTAGTTGATGCTTCCTGCTCCTGCTTTCTTCTCTCACTTTCCTCTCTAAAATAAATAAAGTCTTAAAGAATTCAAACATATTCACAATGACAGTTAAAGCTTCCACATATGAAATGGGCAGAGGTGGGTAAGCAAATGCAATGCAGTCCATTACATGGTCTGTGGATATTTAGCTCCAAGTTAGACTTGGAGATCCCCAAATTAGACCAAGGTGTGATCTCAGAAGAAAGGGAATATATTCTCACCACCTCACACCTAATCTCTCCCACCAGTTTCTAGAGTCATGACGTGACGTAGAATGGTAAATCTGAGGAAAGGGACAGCTAAATTGCTGTCCACCAAATTCATTAATTGAAGGTAAATCTGTGGAAATGTGGCCTTCCAAAGAAAAATGATGGTGAAAAAAAATGTTTCTCTAGTAAAAGTATATATATATATATATATATATATATATATATATATTCTTTGATTTTATAGTCTCGTTCAGAATATTTCTAGCAACCCATTAAATTGAATAAGAGAAACTGTCTTTAGAGTTGTTACTTGATTTACTTTGTTCTTTTATTTTAATGTGCTTTTTCTTTGTAATCGTATTCTAAGAAAAATGGAGAAGGGTCTATCCATTTAAATAACTTCAGTGGTGTAAGGGAAGATGTATGTATTAATATCTTCTGAAAATCTTCTGGGCATGTCTGAGCAGCCACAAGAGAGATCAATTGTGTATTCTCCAGCAAGGGAAGACATACCCCGAAAGTCTGACCATGTGTATGGGAAACAAACCTGAAAGTTTTTAATCAAGCTTCTTCCTAATAGTTATATAAAGCCTTGAAACTTTTGAAAAAAGTTAAATGTAATGAGTTTTAGACTTCACCAAAGAAATCTATAATAGCAAACAAAGTAATTTGTAAACCTTCAGTGTGACAGGAAGTGTAATTCAATCCTGGATATTAAAATCCATTTTCACATGCACAACTGCAAAGGTTGTATCCAATTCAAATATGATGTGCAAAAAAGGAATCTGTCATACAATTGTCTTATTCATTTAAAGACAGGAACTTTAAGATCCCAAATACACTGAGATGAATGGAGACTATTCTTTGGATTTGAAACTAGCTCCTAATCACACAATAGGAGCACTTATTTTTTTGTCATCTGGAATTGATGAGACTGTTAGATGCTAATATCAGGGTGTCACTAGCAACCATTTTGGGAATAAAGATTGATTTGAATAACAGTGGGTTTTCCTTGTGGTAAAGTAAAAATACAATTAGAACAGGAGCTCATAATTTATCTCAGCTTTATGTAAAAATATTATCAAAAGGAATAGGAGCAACTAACAGATGCTAAAATGTGCCAAGAATTCTAAATCTTTCATCAGGCTTAGACAAGAGTGAACTAAATTCCCTTTATTTTAGGTTTTCTTTTAAATGTTGGTGAAAACTCCGCTGTAAGTAAACTAAGTTTTAGGATCTGGCCTGCATCAGAGATGTGGGGAGTTCAGTTCCAGGCCACAGCAATAAAACAAATATTGCAACAGAGCAGGTCACATGAACTTCCGGGTTTTCCTGTACCGTACATATAAAAGTCGTGTTTACAAGATACTCTAGTCTATTGTGTACAATAGCATTATATCTAAAGAAAAAAATGTAAATACTTAATAATACTTTATTGCTAAAAAAAAAGCTAACCGGCATCTGAACCTGCTAGGAAAATGGCACTGATGGGCCTGCTGGATGTAGGGTTGTAAGCAACCTTCAATTTGTAAAAAAAAAAAAAAAAAAAAGATATATTTGTGAAGTACGATATAGCAAAGCACAAGACACTGAGGTATGCCTGTATTACATCTAGAGTTGGTTTAAATAAAATCTGAAGACACATTTTGTAGTGCTACTTAAGTATACAGGTCATTGAAGAAAAGTCACAATTTTTCAGAAACATCAATATTGCCATTATCTGATAAAAAATTTGGACAGCAAATTATAGCTCTTCTTCAGTTTGAAAACTCATATTTATGAACTTTTAAAAATTGTATGAAAATATTTCTTTGCTTGCATTCTAAGTTTGATATTAGGACATTTGGATAGAATATGAGGTAAGAAGTTGTTCTTTAATACACTGCAATTCAGAATAAAATATTTAGCAATAAAGTATTTTATGCTTTATATAGGAAACTTTCATGGTTTGATTAGATTTGGGTATTTAAGAAATGTAATGACTCTTCATGTAGAATTTTTTTTTCCTAAACCATAGTACATATTTAAAAGCTTTGAATACTTTCTTTAGAGTAGTTTGGCTATTGGTTCACTTTCTCATTTTAATAAAATCATTTTTATAAATCCAACATGTGGATTTTCTATCTACATTGTTTTTTAGTGAGAGACAGAGAAACAGACAGGGACAGAAAGGGAGAGAGATGAGAAGCATCAATTCTTCGTTGTGACACCTTAGTTGTTCACCGGATTGCTTTCTCATATGTGCCTTGACTAAGGGGCTACAGCAGAGCAAGTGACCCCTTGCTCAAGCCAGTGACCTTTGGGCTCAAGCCAGCAACCATGGGGTCATGTCTATGATCCCACACACAAGCCAGTGACCTTGGTGTCCTCAGTATCACAGGTGGACACTTTATCCACTGTGCCACTGCTTGGTCAGGCTATTTATTTAACCTTTTACAGAGGTATCATTATTCTTCAGCAACCTGACATATTGTACCTGGAACTGCACTAAGATATTAAATGTATATGTGTTATGTTGTGATAAAAAATGCATTTAAATATGTTCCTACTAAATATTGAGTTTTCTGTGGTTAAAGTCAGCCAAAAATCCTTTGATAAAGTAAATAGTCTTGTATGGCTATTTCTATAATTGCTTTATAATCAAAAAAAGAAGAAAAGAAGTTTGAGGCCCCCACGTTTAGAGAAAAAACTTTATAGTTGGTGGCGAGCAGCCTCTAAGATGGTCCATAATGATTTTCACCCTGGATATTTACCCCTTGTATGAGCCTTTCCCCTTGAGTGTGTGCTGGACTTTGTGACTTGCTCTCAGAGAATACACGGGGCAGACGGGATAGGATATCACTATTGAGAACAGGTTACAGGAAGACTCCCGAATCTTCTCTGTGCATCCTCTGTTACCCTCTACCTTCCTTCCTCTGAGCACAGGCAGCTGGTATGTTGTGGTAAGCCCTATGGGGACCTTGTATGTCAAGGAATTAATGTCTGTGGCAAACAGCAATGTCAATGTCAGCCTGTGAGCAGCCATCTGAGTAAGCTTACGAGTGGACCCACACCCCGTTCCAACCTTGAAATGACTGTAGCCCTAGCCAGCATCGTCCTTTCAGCATTCTGAGAGAGCCTAAGCCAGAGCCACCTAAATCATTCATGTTCAGATTCCTTAAGCCACAACATTTGTGAGATAATAAGTGTTTGTTGTTTTAAACTACTCAGTTTTTGGAGTAATTTGCCCCACAGTAATAGGTAACGAATGCAGACTTAGACTTTTCTGTAAAGCCTGACATGATTGCTTTTTAACTGTGCATTTGTGATGAAGCTATAGCACCTTCTCCTGCCTCATCTGCCTATATGAGCAAAGGAAGTCCCAAAGAAGGGCAAAGTCTTTCAGAGAAAAACGATAACTAATTCATAAGAAGCTTCACATTCATGATGATATGTGAAAATATTAATATAGGATGTGTTCTTAAGGACAAACAAAAAAAGATTACAAAATTATCAAGATTATAATTAGCCTATCTGTAGTTAGAAACCAGGAATGTTTTCCACACTGTTTCATTGTCACAAAGGTCCTCATGTATCTGCAGGCACAGAATTGTAGAGTAAACAATGTGCACACTAGTGCTCAGGTCCCTTATCACTTAATTTTGTGTCCAAGGTAAAGAAGTTACCCTTTTTGTGGTGTTGCCCTGCTTTTGTTCATTTCAGGATATGATACGAGTGTGTGTATGTGTGTGTCTTCTAGTATATGAGTAGCTCGTGGTACAGAAAAGGCAAGACATTAGATTCATTAGATGAGGGTGAGGTTTAAATGAGACATGTATCTGAATGTCTGAGGATGCCTTCCTCCCTTACACAGAACAGTAATCTTTTCTCTTTCTGCCAAAAACAAATAAACAAACAAAAAAACTGGTTCTCTTGTCAGATGTCTTCTATTCAGTATAGAAACATCTTTTATACTCCCATTTAACGATTTCTATTTGTTTTCAAATACTTTTCTCTCCAATTAATTTTCTTATTTACAACCACAGTATTTATTAATTCATCTGTAGCCCTAGTTTTCCTTCTAGCTAATCTGGATTTTGATTTTACTGTTCCCCCAGGTAATTTACACTAACACCAATAATGACTACTCCCTCTATTTCCTATTACTGTCATTTGATTGTTCCTATTAGTTTCAACCCTGCTTTTTCACCCTTTGATCTTTACCAATATCAACATTACCTTTGGTCCTCAATGCATCTGAGTACTTGGCAAGTCAAAGTTGGAAAGGCTATTTGTTATTCCACGAAAAGAGAGATAGTAAACCTTGATGAGACACTGAACATCTTGAAGGTTCATGCTGAAGAGAGAACGAGATACTATATATTCAAGTACCCTAGAATTTAGAGAAAATGTTAGAGCCAATGGATACATTAATCTATGGCAAAATGGCTGGAATACTCCTTCCTAGAAAATCCATCAAAGCAAATTCAGGAAAGGGAACCAAGGAAAACCCAGAAAGTGCTGTTGAGAACGGGGGTCCAGGTTTAGAGGGGCCTAATGAGGTACTACTATAAGCACCTAGAGCGGTGATTTTCAACTGATGAGCAACAAGAAATAACACAGGCAAGGCCTGACTATTCAGTCAAGGCACTGGCTTTTTCCCCCCTTAGATTGTCAAGTGAATAAATAACAGCCAACGGAGCAATGCCATCTGGTGTGCATGAATCAAAAGTGTACCTATTTTTTTTTATAAGACTGGAAAAAATGTAGCATTTTTTTTTTTTTGGTGTGCCGTCGAATTTCAGCAATTAGTTTATGTGTCCCATGAGAGGCAAAGGTTTGAAAATTGCTGGCCTAGAGCGTAGAGGAGGCTAGGCAGGGCGATTCGTGCGCAGAAACGAAGAAGTCCAGTGTGTGTCGGAGGAGTTCGGCAGCTCCAGAGAATTCAGCCTAAAGCTAAAATAGTTAGGGCTGAAACCCCGAGAGAGAAGATTCTGCCGAGGAACCCTGGGAATATAAAGAGAAAGTTCCCCTGAAGGTTCAGGCCCGGAATAACTGGCAAAAAAAAAAAAAAAAAAAAAAAAAAGGGAACCCTGAGGTTTGGAGAGTGGGGATCAATCTCGCAATGGAAGAAAGTGAAACTGATCAGTCCCAGGATAAACAGGATAAATGGTTAAAAAGAGGCCAAGAGATCTAAGCAATCTGACCTCTATAGTGTAGGTCCCTTGAATGGCATTTTCTAGAATCATCATTTTAGAGGCAGTTCTGCCCCTGACCTGCTGCACTTCACCCAGGTTCCAGAAGGCCCTTCCAACACTGCGCATGGCTCAGGGGAGGGCAGGTGTTTCCAGGAGCGCCACTTGTGCAAGGGCTTTAATCGTTAAGAAAAAGTAGTCTCCACATTCTTTTGGTCTCCTCTCTTCTTGCCTTCTAACGATTATCATCAGTTGGTCTTAGTTCTACCCTATTTTTATGGTAGTCTTCTAAATGCATGAGTTTATTCCTTTCGGCTATTCTCTTTGTCAGTGAAAAAAAAATCTCAGTTTTCATTTACTGTTGGTATAAGCATAATGCTACACTTATATATAATAGGATATATACATGGTTTTTGAAATTCTCTCATTAGTTGCCTTTCTCCTAAATGCTTTCAAGCTGTCAGTTTCCTTAAAAGGTTTCAGGGCGTGGTTTTTAATGGCATTTCACCTAGTATATGAAAAGTGCTTATCATATTATTAAGTGAAGAAGAAATGAGTAAGTGAAGAGGAGACAGTGTCACGAATTTGACCTGACCAGTGTAGAGTGTGAACAACCGACTTACGTCTGTGACTAAGAATCTGCACTTCTATTTATTGCAATTAAGGCTAAATATATCTTTTGATCATGCTTGTTTATTTTTATCTTTGCCCTAATGCAGTTTTTGGATCATAGCTGGCCCAGTTTATGGGTTGAAATGCATTCAGGTCTTTCTCACGTGAACCACTGCCATTCAGGGAGTCTTTGCCGGCATTGGGCTAGAACTTGGTAATTATTCCATTTATATTTCATTGTGTTAGCTTTAGTCTAGCATGATGGAAAAATAATTTTAAAACCTGATTTTTATGTGATTTTCATATATGCTAAATAATTTTTCTGTGCCTTCTGCTAAGCCATTGATTTAAAATCTTGCCTAAAATAGTCTTATTTTATATCATTGGAAATATCCATACTAGAGCCTATCAACCCATTAATCAACATTTGACTTCATTGTTTAATGAACAGGAAATCTTATATAATGTTACAATGACCTAACTCAAAGCTTCATATTTTCTTTATGAGAATATAACTAAGTGCTCTGTCAAAGGCCCAGCTGAAGTCAAGGTTATCTATCTATGACTTTCCTTGATAAACCAACCAATCAATCATAATGTTAAGAAAACTGATGTTAGTCATATAGCCCTTATTGGCTCCTAGTACATATCATTTTTATTTCATACATTCAAACATTGTTTCCAACTCTTTACTCAAGACTTGTAGGTTCTTAAAGATTTTTGAAGGTTTTGTGTGTGTAAATGTGGAAAAAATATATTAATCTCTGAGAAAAGAGTATTTACCTACTTCTAATCTTTTCCTTCTTCTAATAACCTCATTTTGTAAATATTTCTAATTGAAACTATAAGGTCACGACATTTGCTTTTTGTACATTGTTGAGGTTAGTTCACTGAGGCATAAAACTCTTGTTAACGTTAGAGTTGATGTTGGCATCGTTAAATCAATTCAAGCTGTATACTAACTCCTGGTTGAAAGGGACATTTTGATTGCTAGATTTAAAAAAGAAAAAAGATAAACATAAAATAGATTTATCTTTACACAGAATGTCTTGAACAATTATATCTTCCCACTATGGCTGGGAGAAATGTTCTTCAAGAAGAAGAAAGAGGAAACTATCTAATTCTTCAAGTTTTTACAGGAAAAATCATTTACCCTTGATTGCTGAAGAAATAGGACTCAGCAGGAGGACACTTTGTTTTGAGAATCAGCCTGTGCTCCATGCTTTTCTCTAAGTAATGTCTTTTCTCTACTTCAGAAGTTCAAGTGTTGATGAATACATAACATCTTTCTAAAATACTGTCACCAGGCAATCATAACTTCATTGGTCTTTCCAAAATTTATGTGTATCTGCAAATTGTGAATTTTCGATTTATTAAATAGACGTAATGATTCAGTGGCTTTTACATCATACAAGGATACACAGTTAATCTTAATTAGATTTGGAAAAGGAAAGAGAGTGTGGAATCAAGAGCTTTGCTAACCGAAACAAACAAATTTAGATATCTTAAAATGTGAGGAGAAAAAGGGAATTAATATTTAGAGTTTTGTTTTCCTGCAGATGATCTATTAGAACCTCACTCTTGGTTAACCTACCTTAGGGAAGAGCCAAGTGTGAAGCAATTCCGAGCACAATTCTAAACACAATTGTACAGTTTACACTTATTATTTTCCTGCTGTGATCAGATAATTAGTAAGGTGCTTTGTGTTTAGGTGACTTTTCATTAGCGAAGCAGTAGAATTAAATTGAAATGGCAGAAGTGCCGCTTATTTCTGCTCTTCTTTAATGTGTCGATTTCTTCTCACCAGTCTTCAAGGGTGAGCACAGCGTGTGTTCTCCCATAATGTAACCTTTATTTCTTATAATTAATTCTAAAGCTGTATTGAAATGAAGGCTACCTCGCTATTTTAAGGATATTTCTGACAATTACAAATGAACACAATCAACTTTAGCAAAATAAAAAGGATACCCATTGTCATTTATTAATTCCGTGTATAATAATAACGTGTCGAAATCCTTTAGGAGGAGAGGGCAAATTCGCTTCTCACTCAGAGGTAACACTTGATTTCTGTGCCACAAGCATGCTTTCTCGTTGCCGTTAATTATGCCAATAAACAATAGTTCATAAACACTCTTCACTACAGTTTGATGCAAAATGGAAGACAGAAAAGAAGTTCATTCTTTCTTTTTAACTTTCTGTTGAAAAGAAACTTACGGTTGATTTGGGCAGATATTCCTAGGCAGGAAAAAGAAAGAATGGAAGAAAGAGAGTGAACACTGATGTAAGGCCTGTGAGTGGTATTAAGGAAGGGATTAGCAGAGCACCGTGTGTGGGCACAGAAGAGGCGCTTGATACCTTTATTGAACGACTGAATGAATGACAGACTTCTATGGAGGAGTAGCCCCTGAAGATTCTGGTCATCAGCAAATAATTATAGAATTAGAGTTGCTGAAAATGGAACACTGAAATAGTTGCCCAATGAAGATACGAATGGTGTTTTGAGGATAGTAGTTGGCATTTGGAGGAAATCAAGAACAATGTTCAAGGCAGAAGGAAACAGATAAAATCACAACCTGCCCATAAATTCTGATCTGTTTCCCAAAGAGAGGATTTTACATCATATAAATTATTATGCCATAGCCAGACTGTATCTCTCTCTCTCTCTCTCTTTTAATGAAACCGAGTTTTGCTAATATTAATTCCAGTTAGCGTTTGGCATTGGAACATAATGTAGTCCAGGTCAGACTGAAGGCGAAAGAAAATACTGGGGTTTTTCCCTCCATTATCTCTTTAAGCTATCCTTGCTTTGACACACTAATGAGATAAAAATATGTGAAAACACCAGACTACCATTACAGCACATTTTAAATAAACATGATGAACATGCATTTTTTATATCTTTATAGTTACTAGAAACTGAAATTCAGCCATGTTGTAAATTATCCATATTTTAAAACTTTCCATCCATATTTCCTGATATTCTAAATAACACAAATGTTACAAGTAGCAAATTTTTACGTGATTTCACAATATTTAAATTGAAACCCTTTATTATCACATTAGAGTAGAAACTGGACATTTTCTAGGTTTTTGTTCACACATGTAAATCTCCACAGAAACCAGTTCTTCAAAATATATCAATTCCCTTAAAATGTAGTAACATACACTTAAAAATATAAGGCATCCATTTATCTTTTTAAAAGTTTTATATAGTCACACAGAAAGTAATCAAATAAATCCTCTACTAAAGTACACTGCATAAAAAATGATGGTGCATTCTTACTGTTGAAACATGAAGCAAAAACTTAGGGTATTGGCAGTGTTGTTTTTTCTTTTCACGAACTACTTCCTTGCAGGCATTGTGGACATGATGATTAAAAGAAAAAAAATGAAGGTATTATTTGTTCATTCATCAGCAAACTTGTATTGCTTGCCTACTCAGATAGAAGGCACTAGGATTTGATTTGAGCTCACTCTGAAGCTAAATGACGCATCACATGGGCACATTGTTTAAAATTATCTAAGATTTTTTTTAAAAAGGTACACCCATAAGCTTTTGATGTGGCCTGTGACACTCCTGTTAACTCGACAAATGGTTCAGATAAACAGATGTCACAATTAAACATGGTTGTGTTTCGCCTTTTAAAGAACAAAATTCAACTTAGTATATTTTAATGATCTTCTTGGCTTTATTCAGCAGTCTGTGAATTGGGTGGCATCCAATACAGTAAGTAGAAAGCGGCTACAAAGAGTTGTACAATTAGTGTTTTATAGAGCAAAGTGAGCAGAAATGAGGAAGTTATACAGCTTTGGTTGGCTGGCATGGAGCTTAGCATAAGCAACTCCATTTATTAGCAAATTAACTCTGTTAATTTGGTTACTTTAACACTCCAAATAGGCTGATAATTTAAAGTGATCTAATCCAAGTGATTTTTGAGGGCATTAGTAAATATTGGGTTTATATTCTAGGAGGTTAAAAAAATATCATGAGTTCCCATCTTTTTTTTTTTTTTTCTTTTTAAATTAGATTGTATTCATACAAGTAGTAAACAAATGGTTAATGGAAAAAAAACTTTTACTCAGAGTCCGGTCCAGTCATTGAAGACAACTGTTAGCCATTTGCTTGAAAAATCTTTATGTTCTTCCTGTTTGGGGTCTGGTATGATAAGTAGCATAGTATTTTATTTAAAAAGTTGGACTATGGAAGCAGAATACCTAGGTATAAATCTCCGTCTCTTCGGTGGGAAAGTTGCTTAATTTTTCTGTGACTCGCCTTACTCAGTTGTAAATGAGAATACTAACACAGCAGGCTAGTCAAAAGAGGCATACAGCTGTTAATATGGAAAACAATACAATAATTAATAATAATAGAGTAAACTTTCCTGTACTCACAACTATAAACCTACTTTCTCCAACACCTGTACTTTCCCCGCTCTCTCATTGAGGGGTATTTTGAGAATTCAATGAGGTGATGTCTGTACAGCACTTCAAATAATGCCGGGTACTCAGCAAACATCAGCCATTTTTCTGACACTGTTTCTCTCAAGTAAGATGCTCATCACAAGTTTACTAATGATGCAACTGCTGCCCTCTGACTCCGGGGAAGGTAGGCTTTTCATGTCTGCTTGAGCTACCACATCTACTGACGTTATCTCCACACGAGTCAACCTACTATGTGTTAAGATGCAAGTAAATAGACAAAGAAAAAACCCACTGAAGACGTAGTCACCAGAAAACGCCCCCGTTGGCAGATGAGAAGTAAATGAGAAGAAGCTACACTGTGTCACCCGCAGAGTGGTGTTGACCACCTGTGCCTCTCCTTTCTATAAGTTGGTGCGACTCCCCAGCAGGAGAGCAAACAGCCTTGTCTCCCAGCCCGAGACAAATTAATGCAACAACATCCCAAGATACAGAGATGGCGAAGGTAGAGCAAAGAGACTTGCTGACAGGACCTGTGAGCTTCGACTGCTGACAGTGTCATGTAAATATCGCTCTACAGGACTCGAGATATCCTCAGAGATATTCTCACCGGTATGTGTAGTGTTACATAGTTATATACACCCCTTTTGAACATTTTTTCTTGTAAGCCTCCCAACTTCCCACCCAGTACCTTGCTATGGGGTGTTTCTGTGTCACCAGAAAGGGTTGGTGTGGCCAAACAAACTGTTGAAGGAAGATGGACCGGCGGAGGAACGAGAGGAATCTATGGAACTAGGCAAGTGTGCAAACACATCGAGTCTTGTAGCTTTGGAATCGATTTTTGAGTTTTCTTAAAGATATAGAGATGCTGTGGAGAGATCAAAACAGAAAGTAAGCGTGATAGGATTCTGAACGAGAAGGAAGAGATTAAATTGACACTGCAATCTTTATTTAAAAAGCACAGGCTTATGAGGAAAGCAAAGGGATTCTGTATAATAAAAAAAGGAACTTCTAATCATCCACCTTGGAGAAAGGAGTCAGGGAGTCAGTGCTGGGCACAGTGACCATGGGGCACCTTTTTTTAGGGAGTGTTTACAGGAAGGGGCTTTGATCTTAACCTTGTCAAAGAAAATGAGATGTTCAGGTTTGTGAGATAAAGGTGTTATTCTTCAGGCAACCTAACACACTAGATTGAAGCATTTACTAGATGGTAGCACTTTTATTTATAAAGACCTTGAAGGAATGGTTGTCATGAAGTAAAAAATGAAAATGGGACATTGTAGGCAGTGGTAGAAATAAATTTAGGATGAACTAATGTCACAGCAAGGGGAAGAGAGTGTCGGAATAGCTATCCACCGACAGGCTGGGAACTCGCAGTAAATTCTTATTAGATTGTTTCCTATCGCTTCAGGATGGCGAAAGTTTGTGGTGGGTTTCCAGTTCAGCTCAGCACTGTCTCTGTGCCTCGGGACATGTGCAAGCCAGGGCGCCTGTTTGCAAGGGAGATCCAGTTCTTGCACTTTGCTGTCTCATTAATGTAAAACCGTGAGAGCGGCCGGCTGCAATTAAAACTATTTGTCATTGGACTGAGCCGCGGACTGTGACTCTTTGTGTTCCACCCTGTGTCTCCAGGGGCACTGCGCCATAAAGGTCATGCCAGTTCCAGTGTGAACAAAACCAATAAGGCGACTCTCTACTAAGGTTAGTGCTATTTAAAACTGGGAGCCTTATTTATCTTATAGAATTAAAAGAGAGTCAAATCACAGCCTCCTGGAATGTGAGCGCTGGGAACTACCTTAGAGGCACTCCGGTCCAATCATTGAACAGATGAAAAATATTTAAGGTCAAAGAGGTGAAGTAACTTGTACAAGGTCACAAAGCCACTTAGCTGCAGGACTGAGTTTATCACCCATGCTTTCTCGTTCTCCATCCTGAGTTCTTACTGCTCTGCCAAGGTGTGTCTCATATAAAAAGTCAAATTTTCTCATTTACAAAATCATGCAAAAAGTCCAAGATGAAGACTTTTCTATTTTTTTTGTTGTTGTTCCAACTGTGTCAGTAAAAAAAAGAAGAACTCCATGAGTACGTGTTTGGGGATGAGTTTCAGAATATAATGGCACCTGCACTTTCAATAACTAATCTGATGGTTTGCTAGATGAAGGCTATGTGCTTTGAATTTTCGGAGAATGCTTAAATTATTTTCTAGTCCCTGCCTTTGCTTGCCCTCTGTGTGATAAGGAAAGTAATCCCTTTACACAGCCCCTCTAATTCATTTAAAAAAAAAAAAGCACAAAAAACTAGAAAGTAGAGAAAGATGCATTCCATAAAGGGGATGCGGACCATGTGTTACGACCATTCAAAGGAGGAAGAGAGAGTGTCTCGTCGGAGGTGTGCAAGGTTAACCCTCTGCACCTGAATAGAGTGTCCTCTGTTCTCGTCACAGGTAACGGAAAGAGTTAGGAGCCAGGACAAAGAGGTGATGACAGATTTGGGGAGGAAGCAGATTGGAAGGGCACAGTTGGGGTTGGTGGTGAACCGGGTTTATCTGTGATTGGGCGGCTTGGACCGGACCCCGCCCGCCCTTTAGTGTCTCTGTCACCTTCAGGTCTCTAACTCAACAGCCAGAGCTAACGTTTCTTAAGCTCTTCCCATGTACATGGCTACCCACACAATCTCATCTTCCTCTTACAATAACCCTCTTCAGTAGGTTACTGCTAGTAGATGCACGTATAGGTAACAGAGCTGAAGTTCTACCTGGTCGAGGTCACACAGGTAGGTAGAACGTGGTATTCTACCCCAGGTGGATTCTAGCCTCAGGTAGAAGGTGGCTTCAAACCCGGCCCGGTATCACTGCCCAGCCCGTCCTTTTATATTGTACTTGGTACTATTCATCTCACTTATCTCCTTTGTATGAGTAGATTGCAGTCATATAAACGAGGATGGGTGGCAATTGAAAGCACACAAGAACTGGAAGTGGAGACCAAGGGTTCCGGCTTATTTAAAAGAGAAAGTGGAAGTGGTAATGTCGGGGCCCAGAGTCTGCCTCTCGGGGTTTGAACTCCAGCCTCGCTTCCCCTCTGCACTAGCACTACCTCACACAGCACCTCCCAGCAGAGAAGAGGCCAGGTCTCTGCCACCGTGCCCTCTGCCTCCTCTCGCCTCTAGGGTCTGTGTTGCTCTCCACCAGGGGTCGCCCGTTCTGTTGGCCTTGGCAGATGGTCAGGGGCTGCTCAGTCAGACACCCCTGCTGCTTCCACCTCAGCCTTTCTTGGGGGTGGCCAGAGCTCCACCAGTCAGATGTTTCCATGGTTGTTGGTGGTCTCACGGTGGGTCGGTCGACCACCCCTGCTTTTTCAGAGCCAGCCTCTTCACTCACCTGTGTCCCCTCAAAGCCATGTGGGGATCAGCGTGGAGCCTCCGGAAAGCGAGGGCTTGGTGAGCCCCCAGGCCTTTCTCTGCCGGACCCTGGTGTGGCCCCTGTGATTGACAGCGGTGGGGAATGGAGTGTGTGAATTCGAGAAAAAGAGGCGGGTAGGCAGCAGATATCCAACAGGCCTCCTCCAACTAACTTCTGGTTTCCCTCTCTGTTCTATCTGATCTCTTGGTTCTCTCTCTCTCTCTCTCTCTCTCTCTCTCTCTCTCTCTTCTGCTCCCTCATTTTCTATAGTTCCTTTGGCCAGCAAGGGTAGGCTTGTCTTTGCCTCAAATAGACTTTAACAATTGCTGTGTAAATCTTTAACCTGGATGCTATAGTCTGGGCCCTTGCTGTACTAACTGGTGAGGGGTGGGGGTAGGGGCCAGGCACCTGCCCTTTGTATCAGCAGCTGTGTGTGACTTCATCCTTTCTCTTCCCGGCTTTCTCTCATACGTCTAAGTCCTCCCAGGAGACGAACGTTGCAGTGAACCGGGGACTGTGCCTGGACGGGAGAAGGCGTGTTAACGTTGCTGAACTCTGCCTGTCTAATTATTCATTGCGTTGCTGTGCGATGCGGGAAGTCGTCTTCCCTCCCAGCACCACCTTCCTTGACTCGTCCAAGCTTTGGCGTTAACCTCACATAGGCATTCATTTAAAAAACGTTAACTAAACAAAAGCTGTGTGCCTGGTTCTCTGCTCAGGGAGGGATACAGTGATGAAATGTTCAAAGTCTGCCTGTAAGGAGTTTACATCCTGGGAGGGGGGAGTGATAAGAAAGAATACAGCTAATGCAATACCGTGAATCATGAACGAGAAGGAAGGCGTTACGGTCATGGGCTATGCAGTGAGGGCCGTAGCAGGGTGGTACGATAAAATGAAACGTTCTTGGTAGGGCTGTGGCTACTGAGTTGTCTGCCCATTTCTTCTGTCCCCTCAACAACCATGAAGCACAACGCTTTCCCAAACCTGGCTGGCCTCAAATTCATGGTGTTTCTGTCGACGGTCGACTCCACATAGTACATCTTTAAATACATTATAGTAACTTGACGTTTATAGATTTGTTTACACACACACACAAATATAAATTAGTCCAGGCTAAATATTTATATAAATATGTACATGTATGTATAGGTATATTAGTGGATTGCTCTGTGGTTATTTTATTGCTCTTCCCAATTAAATGGAGAACTTCTGAACATTAAGGACTATGTCTTTCCTTGGTTATTTTTCTTGTTTTAGGGCCTGAAGGAGGGATTCAAAGAGCCCTCTGCCACTCTTTGAATTAATAGGGAGTTCCTCCAACCTATTCTTTTTGGTTTTCCTTTTCCAGAGATCTGATGTCTGGGAACCATAGGAAGACAGGTCAGTTCTGTAGTTCTCGTCAACAATTCCTCTAACAGGGACCATGCAAATTGTGTACTGCATCAATTCAAAGAGACTTCCCTCCCTCTCTTCCTGAAGTTAAATGTGAATGCTAACTAACAGTGTTGTTGTGAATGGTACCCTAGGGTTATGCTTTCTTCAGCAAGATAAATGAATAGACATTTAAAAGTCAGCTGGATTTTTTAAAACTTATATATTTAATTGTGTTTCTCATAATGTATTTTCTTATAACAGACTTGGACATTTATCAGCACGCTGAAAAACAGTGTTAGCAACACCAAAATCAGGCTCTGCTGTAAAAGTATTGCGGTCCCTTTGGTTATTATCTGTACTGTAAAAACTGTCCACAGCAGTCATGTGGACATCGTGATAGGAAGTGCTAATTCTACAGATGTGGCGCTGTGTTGAATTGGTGTGTGCCATGGATTTGGGTATGTGCAATGGATAATGGTAGTATTTGTTAAATTTAATGTCCATATATATCAATGTCTTTTGTATGTTTAAGCTTTTGGCTATTAATCATATTTTATCATACTAAACCTACTATGGAATTATAGCGAGTATTTCAGAAAACTTTGTTTTTAACTTCCTACAGAGAAGTACTAAATAGTTTTTATTTTCACGTTTGTAGATACAAAATGCAAAATATACCATATTAAACACATGGATTTAAAATATTACATTTGGATGGATTGAGCCCTTCAATCAGTGGGCAATTGAATATATATCTTTATTGTTTCAAAAATATAGAAATATGTGCGTATATTTTAAATGTATGTCAGGAAGGAGTAGTAAACCATCCACTCAATAACTATTTCCTCAGGATGTATTGCTGGGCTCGCTGTCCTTAGGTGAGTAGTATGCCCATGAAACACTGAGATGTCATGGAAGGAGATTTGTTCACTCGCTTCAGGGAGAGCACGATAACATTCCAAGGTCAAAGAGCCCGGAAAAGCTGGCCCCGGACTGGCACCCAGACGCACTGGTAGCAGTCCACGTTATTTACTGTTCCTGTGCCAGCCTCCTTATGAGACAGCATCCACATACATTAAGTACAGTATTGGACAATTGATTGACTGAACGATAGTATATAATCAAGTGGATCTTAGTTGTTGCTGAATGTAATACACCACACCACTAATACTCACATTCCTTCAGAAATGTTCCCTGGGTGCCTAGGATTTGCCCTATACAGCTGGGTGCCAAGGAATCATCAAAGAAAGAAAAACAGAGTTTATACTCTTGCTTTATAATAGTTTATCTTATTTACATGCACCTATAGAGTATATATATTTTACAGAGACAGAGAGTCAGTCAGAGAGAGGAACAGATAGGGACAGACAGGGAGAGAGATGAGAAGTATCAATTCTTTGTTGCAGTTCCTTAGTTGTTCATTGATTGTTTCCTCGTATGTGCCTTGACTAAGGGGCTACAGCAGAGTGCATGACCCTTCTCAAGCCAGTGACCTTGAGCTGAATCCAGTGACCTCGGGTTTCAAGCCTGCGACCTTTGGGTTCAAGCCAGTGACCTTGGAGTCATGTCAATGAGCCCATGCTCAAGCCAGCGACCTCGTGCTGGATGAGCCCGCACTCAAGTCAGCAACCTTGGGGTTTCAAACCTGGGTCCTCTGCGTCCCAGTCCAATGCTCTCCCCACTGTGCCACAACCTGGTCAGGCTAGAGTATTTTTTTTTAATTAAAATTGATTTTTTTTCACAAATCCAAATGTCTTTCATAGAAGCACAATGATTTAAAATGGCAGAATTCACAAAGACCAACTAACCTCTCAGAAAAGTAAAATTTATTCTAAAGTTTAAAGTATCAAAGATGTAAAGAAAGCATCTCTTGCTAAGAAAGAAGAAATGTGTTCCAGTTTTAAGTCAGCACCTTTGTAGGTGTGAGCACTTGAGCAGGGCACTTCTCTTACCAAGAAAATGAGAGGTGAAGGCAACATTTTTTTCTAAGGATTTTCTTTTTCTACTCTGTCCACACAGAGAGGCTTTGGGGCCAGCAAGCTGGATAAAATGAAGGGTGGGAACTAGAGAGCAGTTTAGAAGTGGATGGTTCCTGGGTCAGCAGGCACCCCCGGTTTTTAAGCTTCCTGCAAACATCTCCCTCTGAGAACAGCTGAGGATGTGGCTGAAGCTGCCTGCCTGCTGGTTCTCTGCTCCTCTCTCCTTCTCTTCCTGCTCAGGCTGCTTCTCGGCCTCACTCTGCCAACTCGACTGCCCTTTCCCGCCCGCCCCGCGGTCCTCTCACCCTCTGTGTGCATGGGGGGGGGGGTCTGTGTTGGGGAAGATACGCCGTCCAACAACTTCTCCAGGACAGTGTAAACGTTACAGGACTTGGCTTGGACGGGTGCACAAACACGAATAGGATGAACAAAGATGTGTTGTAGAATTGGGCATCTGAAACCAGTAGAGTTATGCTAACCAGTGTCACCCCAGTATAGCCAAGTTAAAGAAAGGATTATATAGAAAATAACCATTTCAAGCATCACCACAGTTTCTTAAATGTCTATATTAGTCACCCGGCCGTGTGGGGAGCAGGGCCCCTGTCTCTTCTCGGAGTCTGTCCTCTTCTCCAGTGAGACCCGAAACTCCTGTCTTTACCTGGCACCTCGGAGTCCGTCTGTCCCAGATTCCCCCACGCCCCCGCCCCCGCTCCTGCACGTTTCCCTGGGCGAGCGCCGGCACACGCCCCCTCCCGGTTCTGTAGCCTATAGGACGCTACACCCAAATTGTTCAGTATTTGACTCAAAAGCTATGGAGGAGAAAAGCTATGAAAAATTAATTGGATCCTCTCTGAGTTATTTCCTACTCCAGACTCATGAAGCCTGTTTATTGAATGTGTGTTTTCATAACTCATATGTGCACGCACACACATTTAAAAAGATCAGCTCAATCAGCGTAATGCAATTAACACCTACTTATATAACGTTTCAAGTGGTTTTCTGGCCTTGATGCTAATAGTATAATTGGCTAGGTTGGTTCAAAATACCTTTAAAACATACATTCAGGGAAAAGTTTATTATAGTCTTCATTTTAATGTGCGATGTATAACATTTAAAGGGAAGATTTTAAATCTGTTTTGTTAGGATGAGTTTCACATCTGTTCCTTAAGGTATTGCCTTTTAAAATGTGTACACTTAAGGAAAAGAGTGTTTTGAATAAAAGTAAAGACCAAAAATAATAGCTTCGAGCACAAGTATTGTTTTGTTCATAATAATTGCATAATGCTAAGCAAAATTTTTTGCATGAAATATTCAAAAATTCACACAAAGATGTGATTCTTTCAGAATGACTTAAAAGTAAAGTTTTGGATGTTTTCTACCACGTGTTTACTGAACACTGGAGCTTCTCATATAACCTCTGCTCCTTACAGTCCTAGAATAAATTAAGGAGAAAAAAGAAACTTTGCTTAAGGTCAGGTAAGCATGCAACATGAGTAAATGCTCCAAGGAAACTCTGGAATGTGTTCAATCTACTAGTGGAATAGTTTTGTTTTTTGTTTTTTTTTTTCAATATAACTGTTCAAATTTTAAGTTCTCCTTTCATATAATTTCTCCTTCCAAAATACGCAGGGGGCTGAATGAGAGTAGGGCTGATGGTAATGCTGGCAAACCCTTATTGTCTTTCTAACACTCAGGGTCTACAAGACTCACATGTGAAACGTTATCTCCAACCATGCCCAAATTGCTTACACTCTTGAGTTAATCAATGTTAAGACTGGCTTCACATAACAAAACAAAAAACAACAGTGGCTTCAATACGTGAGTTTAATTCCCTGTGCACAAGAAGTCCAGAGATGGAAGCTCTGCTGCTGTTACGTGAGACCCAGGAATAGAATGGGCTCCTGGTACCTTGTATCTGTCTGTTCCATTGTTCCCGGATGTTGGCACTTCAGCCGTGGAACTTGAGCGACAGGTAGTAAAAATTAGCTAAGTTGGATGGGAAAGGTCTGTCCGCACCTGTCCGTTTCTCTTTAAGAAGCCGGCCATGAAATCCTTCCCTACGACATTCACTTCCACACAATTCTGCAGAACATAGTCCTGTAATTGTACCTAGTTACACGGGACACCTGGGAAGCTCGACATTTAGCTGCATACATTGCTGTCCTCCCAAATTATTGTCCTGTTAGTCATAGAGAAGGCAAGAGTGCTGTACAAGTGCATACAGGGGCATCCCTCACAGGTGACAGCTAACCCCTGTTTCTCCTCCTCCTGCTGGAGTCAGCGTTGGGACTCACGTGCAGTGCTGGGGCCTGAACGAGACAATCACATTTGCTGTAGATGAGTGCTTACCCGACCAGCTGGGGCAGCTGGGGCAGCCTTGGACCTCACCGAGAGTGGAACAAGTACAGATGTTGCCCTTATGGATGCGTGTTATTTGAGGAAAGCGGACTTTGAGACTAGCATGTCAATGAGCAGCTGGAGAGGCAGACCTAATCTCTTCTCCAAGCTGGACCCCAAGGTAAAAACAGCATTTACAAGAGCTGACAATGGGGAAGTCCACCTTACTCCATACTCACTTCAGGCAGTAAAGACATCTGTCCAGACACCACAGGGGCCCAGCTTGGGATTCTAAATACAGTGAAAGAAAGAAAGAAAAAGGAAAATAAAGAAAGGAAGGAAAAGAAAAGAAGGAAGGAAGGGAGGGAGGGAAGGAGGGAGGGAGGGAGGGAGGAAGGAAAGAAGGAAGGAAGGAAGGAAGGAAGGAAGGAAGGAAGGAAGGAAGGAAGGAAGGAAGGAAGGAAGGAAGGGAGGGAGGGAGGGAGGGAGGGAGGGAGGGAGGGAGGGAGGGAGGGAGGGAGGAAGGAAGAAAAAGAGGGAGGGGAGAGAAGAATCTTGTTGTTCCACTTAGTTATTCCATTTCGTTGTGTCCTCACTGATCACTTCTTGTACATGCCCTGATTGGGGATCGGACCCACGCCCATGGTGCGCCAGGACAATGCTTTATCCACTGAACTACCCAGCCAGAGCCACATTGGTTACATTTTAATGTTAACAATTAATATGTCTCAGGTAAATTTCTTACCAGGTTGTGCATATCTTTGTATTTCTAGCTTGCTAAGTTTGTTTTTTAATTTTTGATTATTAATAGTTGAATTTGATCAAATGATTTTTTGTTAACCACTAAGAAGATCATATATTTTTTTCTTTAATCTATTATAGCACTAAATTGTAATAGAACTCCTAATAGTGAATAATCCTTTCTTTCTTAAATGTAGTCTCCTAGCTTATGATGTATCTTTCTTTGAATACTCAGATAAATCATCTTTATTAAAATTTTATTCATCTGTTTTGCTCAAAATTGAGGTCTATCTGTACTCTTCTTATATTTTCTGATCTTGTATCTTGTTAGCCGAATTTTGGTGATGAAGTTTCCATTTTTAAGTACTCTTTAAAAGTTTAAATAATATATATTTTAAAGAGTATATGGTTTTAAGCCACAGAGCTGGTAGACATAGAATGGAGTAGTTTTTCATAATTCTTAGTTTATTTAATAATATAACAGTAATCTGATCTTTTCAATAACCTTTAACAATGTATGTGTTTTCTAGATATAAGACATTTAATTAATATTTACTTAGGTTTTCAAATACAAATGAATACATTCAAATGAGTTTTTCTTATACAGTGTTTTATATCACCTCTCTAACCTTGTATTAAAAACTTTTTATTATTAATGCGATTTATATTTGTCATGCCTTTTTCAGTATTGTCAACGATGCGAGGTATATTTTATGAATTATGTCAAAGGAGCAGTTTTATTGGTGATGTCACTTTATTGTTTTTTTAAACTTATTTTCCACTTTTCTCTTTATTTCTTCCTTTCTGATTTTATTGTTGAATGTATTATAATATTTCTTAAGAATGCTTGTATCAATTTTATACCTTATTTTTTCTTTTATATGCATTTTAGATGATTCATTTTTCATACATATATGTGTACATATTCTGTACACAGTGTTTTTCTTATTGTTCATTTCTAAATATAATTTCAGTGTTTATTTGTTAAGTATTCCAAATGTCTTAAAAATAACAAGTTATTCTGTTTATAAAGCTTGTTTGCCCAAAATATTAGACATTTATTTTTAATTTCTAATTTAATTGCATTCATGTCAGAGAATGTAGCCTTTATGGTTTTACTTTTTTTTGTGTGTGTGTGGCAGAGACAGAGTCAGAGAGAGGGATAGATAGGGGCAGACAGGCAGGAAGGGAGAGAGATGAGAAACATCAATTCTTTGTTGTGGTTCCTTAGTTGTTCACTGATTGCTTTCTCATATGTGCCTGACCGGGGGGCTACAGCAAACCAAGCAACCCCCTGCTCGAGCCAGCGACCTTGGGCTCAAGCTGGTGAGCCTTGTTCAAACCATATGAGCCTGCACTCAAGCTGACGACCTTGGAGTCTCGAACCTGGGTGCTCCACATTCCAGTCCAATGCTCTATCCACTGCACTACCGCCTGGTCAGGCACTATTTGTATTTTTTGAGATCTTCTTTTCAGTATAATTTACTCCTTATAAATATTTAGTATTAGAAATAATCTTTTCTTTTGATTCAGAGAATAATTTTTTTCTCTCTACACATGGTTCCCTACCCATGTTTTTAATTCACTCTACATCTTAGCTTATACTTTTGCCTATTTGTACTAACATTTTCTAAGAATGTGTACTATATAAAGTACAATCCTAGGACTGGAGTTTTATATATCACTCCCTATATGCCTCAGAATTCTCTCTTTATTTCTCCATACCATTCTGTTCTTTGATATATAAATGTCAAGAGCTGTTGTATCTTCTTGGAAAACCATACAGTATAAAATGAAAAAAAAAAATCTCTTTTCTTAAAACTACTTCATTAATCTATGTCTTGCCAGTAAACATTAGTTAAATGCCATAATCATCTTATGGTGTTTTGGTCAATTTACATTCAGATATGTGTATGTGCTCTATCTTTATGTAAAAGTGCCTTGTCAGTAGCAATATTAAGAATTTTAAGTTAAATAAAGGAAGTTTTTTTATGGTGAAATGTTTTTATTTCAAGTATTAATATTGATTTTTAATTTTAGTTTCATACACAAACATCTTAAATTATGTTGCAGTAAAGAAATTATATAGAAAACTCATTCAAGTTGTGGTAGTTTTAACAAATAAGTTCGTGATATTTTTGATGGCTATAAGAACTAACTTCTTGTGATTCAAAAATTCATCTCTCTATCTAAATATACTAAAATGTCTCATGTAAGTTAAGTCTGAGTTTTAACTAAACTATTCAAAACTGCCTTCTGAGAGTCAAGCAACTCATATAAAATCCAGGGATAACTCTTTATTAGTATGACTACTACACACAATAAAAGTGTTAATTTTAGTATTTTCTGAACATATAATTTTATATGGCAACTAGACATTTTTCTTTAGTAGAGGGATATGTAAAGCTAAGAGAAAGTTATTTTATTAATTAAGAACCTGATTCTTGGCCCTGGCCGGTTGGCTCAGCGGTAGAGCGTCGGCCTGGCGTGCGGGGGACCCGGGTTCGATTCCTGGCCAGGGCACATAGGAGAAGTGCCCATTTGCTTCTCCGCCCCCCCTCCTTCCTCTCTGTCTCTCTCTTCCCCTCCCGCAGCCAAGGCTCCATTGGAGCCAAGATGGCCCGAGCGCTGGGGATGGTTCCTTGGCCTCTGCCCCAGGTGCTAGAGTGGCTCTGGTCGCAGCAGAGTGACTCCCCGGAGGGGCAGAGCGTCGCCCCCTGGTGGGCGTGCCGGGTGGATCTGGGTCGGGCGCATGCGGGAGTCTGTCTGACTGTCTCTCCCCGTTTCCAGCTTCAGAAAAAAAAAAAAAAAAAAAAAAAAAAAAAAAAAGAACCTGATTCTTTGCCCAATATTTAAACTAAATGTATACTTTTTTTGGACTTAGAATTCTAATAAAATTAAATTAAAAATCTGTTTTGTTTTTTGTATTCTAATCATGATAAATCAATCTACTGATTTCCCTAGTAGTGTGTTTAGCAAAGAGGTATACAAATGTGCTTTCATTCTGATTTTTTGAAAAATATATCTGAATATAATAAGTACTATGAGTATGGACAATAGTTGTGTGACATTTCAGCTTTTGTCATCAGTCTTTTCATGATAAAGTGTGAAAAATAACAGCAACTACCTCAGAGGGTAGTTGTAATGATTCTTTTAAATCATTTATGTTTAGAAAGTGCTTTTCAAATGTCACCTATTATAATTGTTGTGGTGATTACATCATCATCATCATTATCATTATTTAACAAAACTGGGGAAATATAAATAAATATATTGGACAAATTTTCTGGCTACTTCTGCTTTCTAAATATGCCATACTTATGGAAAAGTATATCTATGAAGTTGTCACAATAAACAACTGAGATAAGTTAGTTCTTAGCTAAATACCCATCCTGTACTAATCAATTAATAAAAAATACTTATCATACTGTACCAATTGGACTAATATATCAATTATTTCATGATTCTCTCAAAGAAAGGTTAATTTAAAAAATATTTCCAGGAAGTCATAGATTTTCTTTTCTGTTCCTTGTATAAATACAGATCAGCATGTTTTAAATGTATTTTATATGTTTGTTTAGTGGCCAATTTAAAAAGCATACCCAGAAATCTCACCACCAAGTTTTAGCTGCACCAAACAATAACTGTGAGTTCATAAACAAATTATACAACTTCATTCAAGCTTCCTTACTTTACACTTATAATGCAGATAGTAATATTTACCTTATCAACTGCTAAGATAAACCAGTTAGGTGCAGTGTACAAACTGGTTGAAATAGGCACTCGAGAAATGTTTGTCAACTTGCTCTTTTCTTTTATACTGTTGCTATAGTCTGCATCTATTTCGTTTTTGCCATTGTATATCCTGGACTCAACCATAAACAATCTACCATTAACGAAAATTTTAAATAAATTTTAGCAAGAGTGTAGGAAAGCATATGTAAATAGAAAATATGTTATATGCAAAGAACTTATGTCTCAAGAGACAAATGTATTAGTGCATTAATTCAACAAACTGTGGTTGTACTCACCTTATATACTACAGCTTGGGATTGGATTAATAAAACAAGGAACTTGACATGCTAGTTCCATAGCCAATGAAAAATATATTGGTAGGTAAATTGATAAATCAAAATGATTTCTGTTTATACTGTTCTTTTCTTCCCTAGGAGACTTAACTGATACACTGTTGTTTTAGGTACAAGGATACCAGTTTCTATCTCCAAATAAACAAAGCACTAAGTTCATGTTTAATACTATTACTTCACTTAAGTTCAAAACAGTGAGGCCATAGATAAGTTTTTACAGTAAGCTCAAAAAATTTTAAAAATATATTTTCCTAGTCAGATGCCACCAATATTCTAGAATATGAGAGAAAAAAAAAAGAGAAATTGCAAATGAAGAGACCAAAGCTTTAAAAAATATATACAAATATAATTTTATCTCTCTTTCATCAAGTTTAGACCAGGCAGCAAACTTATTTTATGTGGTATGCAGGACTTTCTATCATACCAAGTTCATTCATGTTCCACCAAGGCGAAGTCAGTCTGATAAATTTGGCTATTGACATGAGTCTTAATTTTATGAGGTTTTCTGTTTGCTTGTTTGGATTCTTTTTGTATTTTTTTGAAGCTGGAAACGGGGAGGCAGTCAGACAGACTCCCGGATGCACCCAACCGGGATCCACCCGGCACACCCACCAGGGGGTGATGCTCTGCCCATCTGGGGCATCGCTCTGTCTCGACCAGAGCCTTTCTAGTGCCTGGGGCAGAGGCCATGGAGCCATCCTCAGCACCCGGGCCAACTTTGCTCCAGTGGAGCCTCGGCTGTGGGAGGGGAAGAGAGAGACAGAGAGGAAGGAGTGGGGGAGGGGTGGAGAAGCAGATGGGCACCTATGAGGTTTTCTGAACATAGAATTTTCTCCTTTGTAGTTTTAACCCATGCATGCATTGGAACTGCTAAGCTTTGCGTAAGTGCTGACTCTCCTGGCCTCAAAGTACAACCCTCCCTTCCTGCCTGTTTCCACTCTATCCCCACCCATGAACAAAGCAAGTAACTAACATCCCCCACCCCCTCCCTTTCCACTGATTTCCATCGTTACAAAGTCTTCTGGTGTCTTTAAAAACTTTCTCTGGGCCCTGGCCGGTTGGCTCAGCAGTAGAGCGACGGCCTGGCGTGCGGGGGACCCGGGTTCGATTCCTGGCCAGGGCACATAGGAGAAGCGCCCATTTGCTTCTCCACCCCCACCCCCTCCTTCCTCTCTGTCTCTCTCTTCCCCTCCTGCAGCGAGGCTCCATTGGAGCAAAGATGGCCCGGGCGCTGGGGATGGCTCCTTGGCCTCTGCCCCAGGCGCTAGAGTGGCTCTGGTCACGGCAGAGCGACGCCCTGGAGGGGCAGAGCATCGCCCCCTGGTGGGCAGAGCATCGCCCCCTGGTGGGCGCATGCGGGAGTCTGTCTGACTGTCTCTCCCCGTTTCCAGCTTCAGAAAAAAAAAAAAATTTTCTCTGATATTAATAAGTAAATTGGAAATTGGAAATATTTCTTGAAGTAGCACACCCTGATTAACAGCTATCACTCATATTTAGGATGACTAATTTTGAACCATGCCAGAGACTTGAAAGATAGCCTCTTTGGAAATGTGACATAAAATATAGATATCTGTATATAACAAAGGTCATTATGAGTGTTTGGAAGGCATTATGGTGGTCCAGTTTGAGGAATTTTTAAGGGGAATAAGACTCCTGAAAGGAAAAAAGAACGAATAATCAGTCACTTAGTTTTACTCCACATATTTCTTTAAAAATCATAATAAGCAAATTTGTTTTCTTCTTCGAGTTATGCTTAACATAACATAAAAGATTTACATTTACATCTATGCCCATTGTTCCAGGCAACAGAAACTACATTATTTTTCATGATAGAATGTCTTCCAGAAAGCTACAGAACTGAGTCTAATAAAAACATATCTAGAGTGAAGAAAATATCTGTTGACTTGATATGCTTTTGAGTATTACTTTTAAATTTTATCAGCTGCCTGCTGTTCTATCCTTTTCTTCATCTCAGAGAAATGAAAAAGCTGTTAAATTGGAAAATACACATCTTTCTCTGTGTGTTGCTTCTAACAAATGACGTGAGGGTGCCTGTCACCCAGGATTTGAAAAATGCAGTGACTACGTCTTGTCTGACAGAAAAATATCTTCCAAACTCAGTGATGTAGAGCAGAATACGTATTGGATATAATGGAAACTATATTCACCATCCTTAGACTTCTCACACTTTCTCAGCTAGTAGAGAGGACCACTTTTAGATAACTTAGTTTCCTGATAAGCTAGACCATTCTTTCTTTGTGTGATTTAGAAAGCCTTTTGTGGTCTGTTCATTCTCTTCATCTGATAAGGCATAATACCTATCCCTTGACATGTTTGGGATCTCAGTGATTGAATAAACAAACACATACATGATCTTTATGACAAAGGACACCTTTCTGTTATTGTTGTAATGTATACAAATATGTATTAGAAACTAGAATCCTTTTCACAGGGTCCATAGGTATGTTCTAATTGTAGATGATGATTATGATAAAAATTTCAATTGACTAAACGGATAATATAATTTCTTGGCTGTATATATTCTTGAATGGGCCTGTCCTTTTCTCGAATTCTCTTTTCCTTACCATCTGTAATCTGTGGCTCTTCCCTACCAATTATGAGTTGGTAGTGGTGTGAGGTAGGTCATTTTTCTTTTCTGCCTTCTATAGAAAAGACAAAAACTAGGGAAGTTATAAACTCCTACTGAACTCTAGCTCTGATCTGGTGATTTGGACTTACAGAGAGAAGCTAAAGGGAAAGGGGTGGATGCAGGAACAGAGACTGAGGCAGGACATGGAGAAACGGGTAAAATGGGACGTTGTTGTTCAAGCAAAGGAGGAAGCAAAAGGGAGTCTATGTGGTGGACTCTTTGTACTTTGGGCATGACAAGGCTGCTCCTCTTAGTTTTAGGGTAATGTGAGGACTCGCGACTTTCCTTCTGTGAATGTCCCCCTTGATCTTTTCATTGGTCCAGCCCCTGAGAGGCTGTTTTTCTTAGTCATGACTAAGGGATTGGAAAGCTTGGTTGGTGAGGCAGAGAATCTAAGGTCCAGTTTCCGAGGCACAGAAAGCACACCACCAGATTTTCTGAAGTTTCCCCAAACTCCCACGATGATAAGACAGGGTATCCTCGTCCCCCTAAACCAGTCCAACCTGCAAACCATCAGCATTGATTTTATTTTGGGTGTGTGGTTTTTGGTCTATAAATTTTTTTTTTCCATTCTTGTTGCTTTCAAAGACAATTAAAACAACCTTTAAATAGCAGACTACAGGAAAATAAGCCAGGGCTGGAAGAATCTTTCAGACAACTTTTACTCTGGGGTTTAATAAAATAGACTTCTTCTGAGAAGAGATGCTCAGAGATGGCTTGTGACAAGTGTGGGTGTGGGAAGACACAATTCAGTGAGAAATAAATCGGTATATACACCAATAAATTATTCCGACAGTCCTCAGCACATCCTCCCACATCCCCTTATAACTTTTTCATGAGTTTTCTGCACTAAGTAGAATAATACAATGTATTAATAGCACTAAGTCATCATTACCCTTCAGAATGTGTGTGCTGGGTAGCACTGCGGGGTCCCACTGCTGTCCAAAGCTGGGTGCTTCAGCCATTAAGTGCCGTTCCATTGTGCTTTTAAACTATGCTAAACTACTCCCACAATGGTGTTTTCTCCTTTCCTGGGAGATAAAAAATTGCTGCTAGAACCACCCAGAATTTCTCTGCCTTTTGTCCTTTACTATGTTACTTATAATGAAGAGAGCTGCATTCATTTCACTTTAGAGATAATTGTTTAAAAATGTGAAGGCATAAAACTAAATGAAAACTATGAAATTGCATTATCCTACTTGAAAGATATAGTTTTTGATGGCCATGATTTTTGTGCTGTATAATCACATACAATATATATATATATATACACACACACACACACACACACACACACAGATGAATGTGGTATGTATGTATGTATGTACAATCAGTTCTGCTATAGTGTTACCACACACATTTCCCCGAATCACTAAGCTATGCATAATCTGGCAATAAAGTCACATGGCTTATGGAAAAAGAATGTTGGGGTAGAACACCATTTTCATTGGTGACAAAGTAAAATAAGAGTTAGAAATCTAATAAAAACAGTAACAGTTTTACACATCATAAATGATTTAAAAGACAATTGAGTACAGTAAATGTGACCCTTTCCCTTGAAACAACTGAAGTTGTTGAGGTCATCTGTGGAAGAGAGCGGTGGAAAAGCTGTAGCTTCTCTACTATGATGAAGGAGATGAGGGCAGTGACCCGGACTCTGAAGGAAGATTGTAACAGCAGGTGTGGGTGAGTGTGGGTCATTGCGCCCAGTACTCAGCTTCACAGTTAAGCCATCTTGAACAATTTGAAATCCCAGTGTAGATTTTCCTGTCTTTGACTTGCAGGTCCTTTGAGGTACGCACTTGACGTAGATATTTTACCAATGTTTTAACAAGATTGAATATGTGATCCGATGTTATAGCCTTCTTCATCCACTCCTGTATATTACAGGGAAAATATGGTTAAGGCTTCCTCCCCAGAGCCTGCAGCTTGGCTGGGCAGCCGAGACTTTGGGAGTTGGAAGGATGCTGGCAACTTGAACCAGGATGTTGTAAAACGTTTGAGATGTTGAGTGAGTTTTTTTTTTTTCTTTTAAAATATATAGAAAAGTTCAAAGATGAGAAAAAAAAATACCAGAACATCACCTTGTAGGAGAACCCATGCAGTGAGCTGAGGAGCTGGAGGATGTTTATGGGTGGGCACGGGGCATTTCTCCTGTATTCCACCACTGCGGGTCCACTGAGGACAGCGTTCTGCTCTCAGCGGGGGCTTGTAGTGAGGGAATGGCCTGCAAACTTAGTCGGAATTCCTACTACACTCTAAATGTTTTTAAATATGTCAATCACATTGGGACAAATTTGTTTCAAAATGAGCATTATAGCTGAAATGATGGCATATATCTATGTGTGCATATTATATATGGATAATATGCACACACATATTTTCCATATTTATGTATATATATGTAGCAATTTTACTTTTTTGGTCCTGTAGTAGACAAAGAAAGACTACCTGTTTTCTCATTTTGTTACTAAAACAAAAATATACTGTAGTAAAGCTTATAGACAAGAGTTAACATATATACAGGCAATTTATACTTTTATTTATTTGTTTATTAGCTATAGACCACTAGTTTAACAATTTAAGTTGCAGAAATATCTATATATTTTTTTATTTCATTAAACATTTTCAGCTTATTTTCTTAAATCTGCAAGAAATCACATTTATGCCAACAATATTTAAGAATATTCTCCCCTGAATCTTCACCAGTAGCAGACGTTATTTTAAACAATCTTTTGCGATATTATTGTTTCATTCTTTGTATTTACCTAACAATGGAGAGAATGCAAAATGTTTGCACATTTTAGCTGCCACTGTATTTTCTGCTCTATGATTTTAGTATTCTCTGCTTTGCTCATTTTTCTGTTGAGTTGTTTCTTTTTGTTATTATTTTAGAACCAATTCATTATAAGTATTAATGCATACATCAAATTAATTTTTATTAGTGTTATATCTTACAAATATTTCTTCAGTATTAATTATACTGGCTTTGTTTCTATTTTTTAAATGCATTAATATTTATATAGTCAACTACATCTATAAATATATGGACAGTTCTGTTGTTTCTGATTGGATTTATTTCTCATCTATGTTCTTCAGGTCAAGTGTGTGGTTGCCATAGTTATCATTACATGTCTGCAAGTGTTTGCAAATTATTCTGTTACCTGGGCACATAAATAATATCTTTCCTGAGATGAAATCTTTATTATCATTTTTTCCTCAACATTTGATAGACATCATTCTGTCATTTTCCAGCTTTTGGTAGTAAAGTTAATAGTTGATTATTAGGTGAATTATTTCTCTTTGCAGTTATTTTTCTGACCGGAAGTTTACACTTTTATTTTGCTTTAGAATTTGTTTGATGATTGGTTGATTGATTCTTGGATTTGGTAGGTAACTTTTCTTATCAGTCTTGACTGGAACTAAGCGAGCTCTGCCTCATGCAATATTTATTCAGGTCAAAGGCACTAGATATTCATTATGATCAATTAATTCTGTTTTTTTTCTCCTTCTGAAATTTGTATTATTCAGTTATTAAACTGAATCTAAACTGAATGTTAACTGAATGTTCATGAAATCATCCAGTTTTCTTCCAATCTCTTACATGCCCTCTGACAGCCAGTACTCCTAAGAGAATGGTATTTAGAAGCCTAGCCATGAGTGATTGGTGTGCACATTGTTTTTGAGATGGTATTGCTTTCAGGCTCACTTAGTAGACCGAAGTTGAAAGTGTGTGTGTGTGTGTGTGTGTGTGTGTGTGTGAGAGAGAGAGAGAGAGAGAGAGAGAGAGAGGGAGAGAGAGAGAGAGAGAGATGTGTCTGCTGGGAGCACATTTGGCAGACAGACTTCTGCGCACAGGCCCTTTGTGTTATCCTCAACTGCAGAGACCTGCCTCACCTAGATCCACATTATTCACAACCAATGACTAATCACTTTGGGTATAAAAGCCTGGGCATTTCAGCCACTGAGGGATGTGTGAGGGCCATACTACCTCAAGTCTTCCCTTGAGTTTGACCAAGGCTTTGGAAAATTTGACATTTCCATTTGCCCTCCTCTCCCCCATCACCCTCTACAAATATCGATACTTAACTGATATTTGATACTTGAGTATCAAACACTGGCTTGCATCTGCTTCCTGAGAATGCTTGAAATTCAGAGAGATAGATAGATAGATAGATAGATAGATGATAGATAGAATTTTTATATTTGTTTATATATGTTGCAAACCATTAGCTCACAATGCTACCTACATTTGTATAATCTTAGGTCTCTTCACAGACATGAAATGTCTCTCTTTACCTTAATGAATTTACTTACTTGATCAATTTCCTTGTAGTAATCATCCTCTCGGCCGTTCCCCCTCAGGTGGGGAGGACACTCACATCCCCCTTCCCGTGCCTCAGCGGCTTGGGCTCCAATGACCTAAAATGGTATTCTCAGTTTTTAGGATGATCTCCTCAGCACATGTGAGTCCTGACATCCCAAGCTGAGCTGCCTTCTCAGCCTTCAGGATGATCTCAGCACATGTGAGCCCTGACATCCCGAGCTGAGCTGCCTTCTCAGCCTTCAGGATGATCTCCTCAGCACATGTGAGCCCTGACATCCCGAGCTGAGCTGCCTCCCACCTCCAGCCCCATGCGGATGCCAAACTCAGGCCACTTGGGCTCAGACACCCCATGTCCAGGAGCCTTCCGGTGCAGACACCCACATCGTCCTGCTCGGACTCTGGGTCAGAGTAGCTCTCTCCAATCTAATGCAGACAAGCACCTGCCCTATTTGGTGCTGCCTAATGGCTTTACGACTCAAATGTTGAGGAAGGAATGAAGAAGAAAAAAAAAAACCAGTATGATTCTTTGAGATTAGCTCGTGTGATTTTCCCTTTGTTGACTAAGTAACACTCTGCTGTATGATAACACCACAGCATGCTTATCCACTTCTCTATTGATGGACACTTAGCTTTTCAGTTTTCAGCAATTATGAATGAAGCCTCTCTGAACATTCTTGTGTAAGTCTGTTGGTAGGCATACGTTTTCATTTCTATTATATAAACGTATAGGAATATAACTTCTTTATAAGAAGCTACCAAACCAATTTCCAAACTGGTTTTACCACTTTATACTCTAGCCAACAATACACAAAAATCCAATTTGCTCTTTAACTTCATCTGATTTAAGATTCCCACTTTTAGCCATTCTAGTGGGTGATTGGGTCTATCTCAGTGCGGTTTTTTTTTTTTTTTTTTTCATTTTTCTGAAGCTGGAAACAGGGAGAGACAGTCAGATAGACTACCACATGCGCCCGACCGGGATCCACCTGGCACGCCCACCATGGGGCGACGCCCTGCCCATTCTGGGTGTCGCCATGTTGCGACCAGAGCCACTCTAGCGCCTGAGGCAGAGGCCACAGAGCCATCCCCAGTGCCCAGGCCATCCCCGCTCCAATGGAGCCTTGGCTGCGGGAGGGGAAGAGAGAGACAGAGAGGAAAGTGCGGCGGAGGGGTAGAGAAGCAAATGGGCTCTTCTCCTGTGTGCCCTGGCCGGGAATCGAACCTGGGTCCTCCGCACGCTAGGCCGACGCTCTACCGCTGAGCCAACTGGCGAGGGCCTATCTCAGTGCGTTTTTAATTGACATTTTCCCAATTAGTAATGAGGTAGGACATTTTTCGTATGTTTATTGACCACTTGTATATCTTGTCTGTAAAATATATGTTAAATTTTTGTGCATTGTTAAAATTGCAATACATATTTTTTATTATTTTATATTATATTACACGAGTGTTTTAGATATTCTGCATACAAGTCATATATCAAATATATATGATGGAAATAGTTTCTCCCAGTCATTGAATTACAAGTTTATTTTCTCAAGATATCTTTTGATAAGAGGTTTTAATTTTGATAAAATATAAGTTACTAATATTTTTCTTCAATGTTTCTATTTTTTTCTGTGTAAAAAATCTTTGATTATTCCAATTTTTGAAGTTAAACTCCCATTTTTTTTCCTAGAAGATTTATAATTTTGACTTTTACAGTTCTGTCCATGAGCTATCCCAATAAAAATTTTTTTTCAACTATAATGTAAGGTCGAGGTCAATGTTTAATTCTTTGCATATAGATATTTAGTGGTTCCAAAAACACTTTGTTAAAAGAATTCCCTATCCTCCACTGAATTCCATTGGAATATTTGTTGAAAATCAGTTGGTAAGACAGGTTTTGTGATTAAAACATTTTCAAGTATCTTATTTTTATTGATTTCTCTACGATAGTGAACATATTTATATGATGTCAAAACTATCGACTTTATTGAGGCTTGTCAATGGCTCAGCATATGGTATCTTTAGATAAGTTTCAGTACATGTGAAACAACATATTTTCTGTGCTTGTTGAGTATGGAGTTTTATAAAGGTCAATTATATCGATAATGTTGTTCAATGGTACATATTCTTACTGATTTTTTTCCTACTGTTTCTATCAGTTGCTGAAAAGACATTATTAAAACCTTCAATTATTGTATATTGTAGATAAATTTATTATTTTCTGTTTGGTATTTATGGTTTTTTCTTCATATATTTAGAGGCTCTTTTATCAGGTGCATACATGTTTATGACCTTTTCACCATTTCTTTTTTTTTTTTTTTTTCTGAAGCTGGAAACGGGGAAAGACAGTCAGACAGACTCCCGCATGCGCCCGACCGGGATCCACCCGGCACGCCCACCAGGGGCTATGCTCTACTCACCAGGGGGCGATGCTCTGCCCACCAGGGGACAATGCTCTGCCCCTCCAGGGCGTCACTCTGCCGCGACCAGAACCACTCTAGCGCCTGGGGCAGAGGCCAAGGAGCCATCCCCAGCACCCGGGCCATCTTTGCTCCAATGGAGCCTTGGCTGCGGGAGGGGAAGAGAGAGACAGGGAGGAAGGAGGAGGGGTGGAGAAGCAAATGGGCACCTCTCCTATGTGCCCTGGCTGGGAATCGAACCCGGGTCCCCCGCGCACCAGGCCGATGCTCTACCACTGAGCCAACTGGCCAGGGCCCCTTTTCACCATTTCTAAACGTCACATGTTAGTTCGGCTGTTACTCTTTGTCTCGATGTCTACTTTGTCTGATATTAGAATTGGCACTCTAGCTGATAGTGTTGCATGGTACTTTTTAAAATCATTTTTTTACTTTGACTTAATTTATGTTTTTCTTTTAAATTGTATCCTTTGTAGAAAGCACAGTGGGGTACATTTTTTTAAATCCAGTTTGATATTTTCTACCTTTTAATTGAAATGTGTAGCCCATTTTTCATTTGTTATTATCAATAAAGTTTCATTTCGCTATTTGTATACTATTTCATCATAGTACATACAGTATTTAATAATATAATGACCTAAATTTGTTTCAATAAAATACAGTGGTACCTTGAGATACAAACAGACCAACATACAAGTTTTTTAAGATATAAGCTGTGACTCGGTTCGTATTTTGTTCGAGATTCGAGCGAAATTCCGAGATACGAGTCATGATTCGGGAAGCTGCCACTAGTTGGCGTGTTAGCGCATGGGTCCAGTATTGGTAGTTTGATATATGAGTTGACTGACTTATGAGCTTGGTTACGGAACGAATTAAATTCGTATCTCAAGGTACCCCTGTAATTACAACTGTATCAAATTGTAAACTATTTTTTTAAAAAACACATGAATCGCCTGACCTGTGGTGGCGCAGTGGATAAAGCGTCGACCTGGGAACACTGAGGTCGCCAGTTCAAAACCCTGCATTTGTCTGGTCAAGGCATATATGGGAGTTGATGCTTTCTGCTCCTCCCCCTTTCTCTCTCTCTCTCTCTCCCTCCTCTCTAAAATGAATAAATAAAAATAAAAAATAAATTAAAAAAAAAAGGAGATTCTTCATTTAAAAAAAAAAAACAACAACCATGAATACCCTTTATATGATATATTACAGTGAAAGAGCTGCCCAGGTAAGTGAACTTTAGGAAGATTTGTTCTAGATCCTTTGCCTTCAGTTGAGAACAGCTAGCCTTTAGAAACATCAGCCTCCTTGATTGACAATATCATAGTTCCAAATATGAGAATATAAGCTGAGTCCTTAGATACCCTAAACTTTCCTTTTGGCAAACTCGTTCAGCTACCTGTTTATGTATTGAGATTATGTAACATTTCCCAGAGCATAAGCCGTATGACTTTCCTGGGTGTCTTTACATATTACAGTCTGCAAACAAGTCACCAGAGACTGGAGGTCTTCTCCCGGGAGGAAAGGGAAATAGAACACAGTTATTGAGAAGGTAAGATTATGACTGGTGTAAAGCATAGTAGATTTCAACCTATTAAATCAGACAGCCAATGGCAGACTGGAAAGTGAAGCTTCACAATTCTGTCTTCCTCATGAAAGCTGTACATGTCACTGCAGTGACACATTGTGACACTGATTCTTCTGTGTCAGCGTCTCCTGCTTCATATGCCTTTCCACTAATACAGCGGGATTCGGTTTCGTGTATGTCCTTTTCATTTTGAGCACAAGCCAATGTCTGAAGGACAACGTGTACATTAACACGGGTGGACTTATCTAAAAGAAGTCTTTGAGAAAAGCATATGTATCTTAAAGATAGTCATTTAAGGAACAGAATCACAAAGAAATCCCATACAATAAAGCAACATGGTACTATAAAACCCTTAACCATGCCATGAGGCGTACTCAGTTTCACTGGATAACTGAAGGTATTAGGTACATCACAGGTTCTGCATGTGCTCAAACACCTGGCAACTGAAATACGGCTTTCAGTGTTAAATAAAGTGTTTGTTTCTTTAACTTTAGGGTGGATGGGAAAGAAAGAGTTAAAACCGTGAGGCCTTAGATTTAACTTTAGCAATGGCTTCCAGTGTATGCCTTTCCCATGATGTTTTCAACACATTATTAGTTCTCTCACAGAAATAATTCTTATGTTTTAGTCTGTCTCCAGCCCCTGTTTTTCCCTGTGCCCATTTTATACACTTGTGTAGCATAGGAAAGGAAGTCCTGGATAGCTGTTTCCTGCCCAGGCCTAGGCAGCTATATACTGTTAGCATATACTGCATGGGTCTCAGAATCATAGGGGATTCCCCAGGAAGGCTGACGTGAACACAGGCATTATGTGCCAAACCATACATAGTAAACATACTTGTGTCCTTGAGAATTGCATGTTGACGAGTGTCAGAGACATCGTCTGTACCAATGGGTTTTCTTTGCAAGATCCCCTAAAACCAAATTGTAACTCATTTCTGCTTGGTTTTGAGATGACACTACTCAGTGTTGTTTGTGTTCTCCCAGGACTAACGCATAGGAAGAAGTGTGCTGACTCAGAATTTTAAGCAATGCTTGAGAAAGGCATAGCGCAGGAAGAATTCAGAAGGAAAACGAGAGATGAAGAAGAGTCGCATTTCGTCCTTAATTTGAACATTGTCATAATATATAAAAATTGGAGAGATCTTTAAGCTGACATTTATAATGATTCATATTTACATCCAATTACCAACCGAGAGTGGTAATAAGCTGGTTCTAACAAGGCTGCTCATTCTAGGAAGAGAAGTGATGCAGACATAGCTCCAGGTTCACCTGCAAAGGTATTGCTCTGCTTTCAGCGGCAGCATTCAGAGGCAACGACTCGCCAATTCCTTTGTCATCACTAGAGACAAAGGACACACAAAGGACATCATCCCTGACAGAGGGTCAGTTTTTATAAGACTCTTATTTCCTAATAAGATAGCTCACTTTCCCCCCTACCTTATCTACATTATTTAACAAAGGAAATTTGAAATCACTCCATGTGCAGATATTTATAATGGGGTCTGTAACCAAGAACACACATATATACACACAGAGAGAAAGAAAAAGAAAAGAAAGTCAGTATAGTTCACTCCGAATGTGGCTTTCACTTTTTTTTTAAGAGAGGGAGAGAGAGACAGGCAGAAGGTAGAGAGAGAAGCATCAACTTTTAGTAGTTGTTTCACTTTAGTTATTCATTGATTGCTTCTCAGACAAGCCAGTGACCCCTTGCTAAAGCCAGCAACCTTTCGGCTCAAGCCAGTGACCATGAGGTCATGTCTGTGATCCCACACTCTAGCCAGTGACCCCACACTCAAGCTGGTGAGTTTATACTCAAGCCAAATGAGCCCGCGCTCAAGCCAGGGACCTCAGAGTTGGGAACATGGGACCTCAGCATTCCAGGCCAACACTCTATTCAATCAGGCAAACTATTGGTGAGCAGGATTCACTCTTGATTAATATTAATTTAATTTGAAAATTATCCACTCTGATTAATCAGTAGCATAATATTTCTAGTGAATAAATTTTCTGAGTATTTACTGAGTATATTTAAGATGCAGTACAGTGATATTAAAAGCTGTCAAGTCTAGCATTGTCTCACCAGGGTGAACTCTGAATTCCCAGAAATAGAATGAGATTGACACCTGACAAAATCAGGATTTAAAGCAAGTATTATACTAGTGAGTACAAAGGTATCAACCACTGTTTTTTAAAAAGCATGGCAGCAAATGCTAGGAGTAGATAATTGAATTAGAATAAAAGATCTAAAGATATTCTCCTCTCATTAACGATGGTGCCATCCACCCCTTTTATAGCACGGAATATGGTAGATGGCAGTTTAGTTCTTTTTTTTTTTTTTTTTTTTTTCATTTTAGAGAGGAGAGGGAAAGACAGAGAGAGAGAGAGAGAGAGAGAGAGAGAGAGAGAGGAGAGACAGAGAGAGAGAAGAGGGGAGGAGCTAGAAGCATCAACTCCCATATGTGCCTTGACCAGGCAAGCCCAGGGTTTCGAACCGGCGACCTCAGCATTTCCAGGTCGACGCTTTATCCACTGCACCACCACAGGTCAGGCCGGCAGTTTAGTTCTATATGTAAGAAAACAAGACTCCACCTAATTTAATTTCTTCAACAATCTAGTGGTAGAAAGAAATTACTATTGTCATTTTAGAAATAAGGAAACTGAGTTCAGCTGGCGGTTAAAAGCGTTGCCCGAGACAGGACACTCTGATCGATGCCGAAGACGGCGCCCATAAGAGAGGCTGAGCCTGTGGATGAATGACCCTGCCCTCCTCCTCCCCGTGCTGAGCCTCCGTCTCTGATGCTGTCTCAGAACCACTGAAGCAAGTTCCCCAAGACTGTGGACTTCAACAAACACCCTCTAATAAGTTGCTTAGGGACTGAAAATAGACATTAGGCGAAGAACTGGGAATATAATATATTTTTGATTTATTTATACTTTACTTTTTTATTTTTATTTTTTGCAAACCAGTGATCTTAAGATATCACTGGGGAATGTTGAGCCAAGTTTGGAGGGTAATTAAAATTTGTCTTTGAGTAAATGATGTAGTTTTGTCCCATGGTCTCCCTGTTCACTGAGTAAATATTTGCAGGCAAAGATAAATGTTGGAAAAAGATGAGGTTAGATTTATTCATATGAATCTGTGAAGCACGTTTTATGTTCTCAGATGCTGTATTGATGACAACGTCTATCAATTTAATTATTCAGCTTGGCTTTGCCATCACCTTCGGAGATTCCGAAATAACTGGAACTCAGATCATGCTCTGCCACAACAAATAGTCCAGATCATAATCATTTTTAAAGTTTTCCTAACTATAGTTCCACAATGTGGGTAAAAATTCAGTATTTCGGTAATACTCAGAGTGTTCCCGGGACCAACAGCACCAGCAGCACTGAGAAATAGACCTAGAAATGCCAATTCTCGCACTTACTGCAGCTCCTCAGACTTACTGGGTCAGAAACTCAGGATGTGGGGGCACAGATAATTACATCTGAACAAGTCGTTCAGGCGACCCCAACGCCTGTTGAAATTGGAGAATCACTTCGATAAAGCAAATATTTATGTGGCCAGAGCGTCCATTAAGTCTTTTAAAGAAAATGTGGAGAAATAAGTCTATTCCTCTTGACCATAAAACCCTGAGCACCACTAGAAATCAGGAAAGTGGAATTTGGTTTTTTTCGCCAGGTCTATTTTTATAACTCCACAGTAGCCAGTTGATAGAATAAATGCTTTTGTGTTTCTGCCAATACTCAGCTTGAAGAGCCCATTTTAAAAGAGAAGAGTTAGCACCCCAACATGGCTATTTAGAGCCCTGGTCAGAGCACATAGGAGAAGGAATCAAGAGGGGCACAATTACGTGGAACAGTGAACCGATAATGAGTTGATGCTTCTCCCCCCACCACACACACTCCCTCTCTTCCTTCCTCTCTCTCAAAGCAAGAGAAAAATTAGCCATTGTTCCCTTTGTAAAGGTACTGGCTCTCTGTCCCTTTCCTGCCATAGCCCCATAAACAACTAAATATATTTTCTGAAAAGCACCCTTTCTTAAATCTGAACAGTATTTATTATTAACCATAAAAAAGATTGTGCAGAAAAATTAAATCTAGTGTTTTGTTATATAATTTATTGCTTTCACAAAGAAAAAGGCAAAAAATGGCATTAAATGTTACATATAAATATTTCTATTTGAAATATAGGTTTAAAATAAGCAATTTTTTTAAGTTCCTGGAAATAATAAAATATTTATATGCTTAAACATGCTCATTAGCAACATCTGGTAACATATTTGTATCTACATGTCTGAGTATGCGAGTTCTAATTAGGCAGTTTTTGTACTCCACTGTAAATGTTCTGCATAGAATTTAGGTATTGTGGTTTTAATGATGTATACTTAAATGCAAGGCTATATTTCAGTGGATAACTATCAAATCAGAATGTTAAAATATGTATATGACTTAGAGGGATCTTAAAGTGCTATTTGACTTTTAAAAAGGATAACTATTTTTTGTTGTTCATTTCAAAAACATTTAAATGGTAGAGAAAACCCAGGAACATCTATATACCTGTCTACTATATATTTCATCTTTAAAGATGAAAATGGGAAGTGCACTTAAAAGTTACCTTTGGTATTTTCAAAGACAGCAGAGATTTTATTTTGCATAGAGCATATCTTTGCTTCTCATAAGCTTCAAAAAATTAAACACCAAAGTCCTCTATTAAAGGCAGCTATTTTCTATAATTTTGATATTTGCCTCAATATATTTGATACGAATTTTGATCAGGGTGACATCAGTAGCCACAGATATGAGTTTTCTGTCCCCACCCTCATAGGTTTTAAAAAAGGACCTGTATACTTTCTGTATCTTGTATTAGAGAAAAAGCAAGTTTGAGAGATGTATCTTAAATATTTTTCATGACTTGTTCTCCTCCTATTCTTCCATTTTCTCATTGAAAAAACAAACAAACAAACAAAAACATGCACACTAGCTAAGTCTATAAGTGATTTATTCCTCTACCCAATAAAAGACTGAAATCTGACGGGCATTCTGCTTAGAGGTGTACACATGGAACTAGAAGAACATTACTGTTACCAGGTTGTGCCTTCGTGTAGTTCAAAGTGGGCATGGAAGTGAATGGACAGTCACGGCTGGACATGAACCCTGGCCTGATTGCTTTAATCTATGGGCAAGGCACAAGGACAGTGGGACTCGGGAGACTGAGCAAAATGTGCCCTTATTTTAGGTGTCTTACCAAATACATTCAAGTGTGTTCCTGCCCTTAACTGTAAGAAGATCTTCCCCTTAATCAAGACGCTCTGTGTCAGGGGTCGTTTCCTTGTGCTGCCTCTGTGAGCTGAGTTACTAGGGCAGAGGAAAAACTAGACGTTTCCTTCCTCCCCTCTTTCCAGAGGGAGGGTACTCATTTGAGAATGGTAAACACAAACTCAGTGAAGCTTGAGTCAATATCATAGTCTGAGATAAAACGAATCAAACGCCTTCCCATTTCCAACATGTAACAAATTTTACAAACACAGACTTATACTCGTGTGTGCATGCACACACACACAACATACTTAAAAGGAATAAAAGTTAGTATCTGAGTGCCAGAAAAAGAAGTAGAGATTTAACAGCAAAGGACAAGAGATGCTAAATCCCAGCGATTTGGGGGTGGGAGGGGTGACTCCGTGGCTAAAGCCTCGGTGGTTAGGGAGTTCAAGTTTAACGTGTCTGAAGGACGCGGACACGTCTCTCAGAACCGGAGAACGTGCTGCTCTAGAAACGCGGCTCCTTCCAAAGAGCCGAGAGCCTGGCAGTGCTCATTTACCCAGGGCACAAGGAGGAGAAAGTTCTGCGGCCCAGCCTGGGGAAGCAGCCCGCAGAATGACCATCTGGTCTGGCACAGACCAGTGTGGCCTGCATGCACATCGCCCCTTGTTTGAGGACGTCACATGAAAACAAGAGCACTTACAAGAAAACCATAAAAAAAATATGGTAATCATGATCACGTGTTGATCTAATATCATACGCATATACATTTAATTAAAGGAAAGTGGACAGCACTGAGGAGAGAAATGAACACATTTCCAATCCCAGGGAAATCTTGGCATCTTCAGAAACGAAGAAAAGAAAAGAGATTTTAAAAAAGTTTTTATTAATACAGACAACAAGCTTACTCTGAATGACACAAGTAACACTCTGTCCCCATCTTTCCCAGTTCAGATAAACATAGTGTTTCAATTACACGGTTGACCCTCGGAGCCCCGTAGAATACTAAAATCTGGGCAAATGCTCAAGTCCCTTCTATGAAACAACATGTTATTTACCCATAATCTCCACACAGTCCATGTATATTTTAAATCATCTCTAGATTACTTAGAATGTCTACTAAATGTAAGTGCTATGTAAATCGTTGCTATACGGTATTACTTAAACGACAAGAAAAGGAAGTCTGTTTGTGTTCAGTACAGATGCAAGCATTTGAGGTCTAACTACAGAGTTCATGTCAGCGCTGAGGTAACAGTTCTTTAATCTTCCATTGGTTGAACCTGCAGATGCAGAACCGGTGACATGGAGAGGGGACTGTGGATGTGAGCACCAGGAGAGGCTGATGGCTAGAACACTGAGGTCAGGAAGTCAGATATAATAAACTGATGCTGACTCGGTAAGAGGAAAACAGAGCAGGGATAATAGCATCAATTAATTCACTAATTGCAAAAATCTGGTTCTTTGAAAAGAATAAGATAAAAATCCCTAGCAATTCTGATCAAGAGGAAAAAAGTAAATTAAAGGGTCCAATGAACCATCAGAGAAACTGATGAGGTACTTAAATTAAAAAATAGCCATAACTACCTAATATCTATACATTTGTGTCTTCATTGGAATGTTTTCTGTTTTACAAAAAACTTGAATTACCAAAAATTGATTCACAAATAAATAGAAAACGTGAATAGCTCAATAATTATTAAAGCAATTGAATCTGTTTTGAAAATAATTATCCTCATGCCTTTGAAAAGGGCACTGGCTCCGAACACTTTTAACGAGTACTTTCTACTAAAACCCAAAGCCTGACACAGTATCTTTAACAGATTAGTTCCAAGAATAGAGAAAGAAGGCTCAAAATTAGCGTAATCACTGTACTACCATCCTTATTGCCTCCTCCGCCCCCAGGAAAAACGACCTTAGGAGGAAGAAAAATTATAATTAGCAAAGTTAGACTACAATGTAGGAAGTCCATTGTCGCTACATTAAAGATATAGCTTGAATTTTATAGAATAAAGTAGAGAGAAAGTTTCTATCCTATTTACTAGATTAGTTATACTGTAATATGTGCAGTTTTCATGAGTAATATCATTTTGGAAGTCTTAGGACTCTTGCTCTAGATCAGCAATTTTCAACCTTTTTCATCTCATGGCACACATAAACTAATCACTAAAACTCTGCAGCAAACCAAACAATATATATTTTTTGCAGACTTGACAAAAGAAAATAGGTATATTTTTATTCATTCACACCAGGTGGCTATTATTGTGTTAGCTATTGTCATTTTTAGTACATTATTATTATTATTATTATTATTATTTCACAACCTAATAAGGGAAAAGAGGTCAGTGTCCTTGACTAAATAATCAAGTGTTGCATGTTTTAAAAATTCTTGCAGCACATTGGTTGAAAATCATTGCTCTAGATTATAAAAGCATTAATTGTTTCTTCCTATCATTTGTAAACATTACTGAAGTTGATAGGAAGGGATCCTTAAACAAAAAGTATAATAGATTTTGTCAACTGAATGTATAGTTTTTAACAGAAAAGTCGACGGGGAAGAGGTGGAAATGAATAAACAGAAATCTATAGTAAGAGCCTCCGTTCTGATACAGCCGCATGTAGGGAATGCTGGTGAATGAAAGGGTTATGAGGAAACGTCCTCCCATAGAAATCAGACATCTCATCAGAGTAAACAGCACCGAATGAATGCACATCCTCCCAAAATCTATGTGAGAGCCCTGATCCCCATGGTGAATGTATCTGGGAGGTAGTTAGGCCGTGGGGAAAGAGCCCCGTGATGGGATTAGTGCCCTAGAGGAAGCCGCACAAGAGAGATGCTCTTTCTGTTATGTGAGGGCACAAGAAGAAAGAGTCTATCTCCACCAGGAAGAGGGCTCTCATCAGACTCCAAAATGCATCTTGATCTTGGAGTGTTTAACCTCTAGAACTGTGAGAAGTGTTTGTCGTTGAAGCTACCCACTCTGTGTCATTTTGTCATGGCAGCCCAAGAGATTAAGGCAGTGAACCTTTCATTACTACACGGACGGAGGGGACCTTTCGGGAATCTGGGTGTCTTCCTTCCACTGACGTGTAACACACAATGCAAAATATGTGCCCATTTAATTACTAAGGACTTTTGACTTTGTTAGCGTGAAATGATTTTGAATACAGACAATTAAAGAAATGGAAAGTTCCTCGGCCCTGGCTGGTTGGCTCAGCGGTAGAGCGTCGGCCTGGCGTGTGGGGGACCCGGGTTGGATTCCCGGCCAGGGCACATAGGAGAAGCGCCCATTTGCTTCTCCACCCCCCCCTCCTTCCTCTCTGTCTCTCTCTTCCCCTCCCGCAGCCAAGGCTCCATTGGAGCAAAGATGGCCCGGGTGCTGGGGATGGCTCCTTGGCCTCTGCCCCAGGCGCTAGAGTGGCTCTGGTCACGGCAGAGCGACGCCCCGGAGGGGCAGAGCATCGCCCCCTGGTGGGCAGAGTGTCGCCCCCTGGTGGGCGTGCCAGCTGGATCCTGGTCAGGCGCATGCGGGAGTCTGTCTGACTGTCTACCTGTTTCCGGCTTCAGAAAAATACAAAAAAAAAAAAAAAAAGAAAAAGAAAGTTCCTCAAGAGTTAACCAGGAGCATAATCCACTTTTGCTTTAAAAATGTAAAATTCATGGTGATAGAATTAGAAAGAAAATGGATATTAATTGTAATCATTTCAATTTATAATAATATAACCACTGAAATGGAAAATCTGAACACATTTGCATATGTTGATACAAAATTATAAAGGTTCTAATAAAACTTATTCTAAACCAAATACCAACAAAAAAAAAAAATTAACAAAATCTATAGAGTGAACTCTCCTAAAAAATTCCAGGAAATTAAATTTCTATTCATGTATCTTCCACTTACTGAACACTACCGTTTGGGGGTTGTTTTGTTTTATATTAAGCTTCAGGAATGTACGGCTTTTTCATGCAAAAAGGATTCTAATTGTTAATGCATAATATGTAACCTTTATTCTAAGTGATTTACATATACTAATTAAATCCTGTAAGTGAGGTGCCATTATTTTCTCCATTTAACAAACAAGCAAACTGAAACCCAGAAAGGCTGGGTCACTTCCTTAAAATCACACAACTAATAGCATCAGGGTGATATTGCCCAAGTAGTCAGTAATGAGCTGTAAGCCTGTGTATTTATAAAGGTAGGCATTACTGCTGATAAAACAGTAATGTGTAAAATAAGTAAATCAGAAAAAAACTAAGAACTGCATGATTCCATACATAGGTGGGACATAAAAACGAGACTAAGAGACAGGGACAAGAGTGTGGTGGTTGAGGGGGGAGGGGGAGGGGGAGGGGGAGGGGTTAAGGGGAGGGGAAGGGGCACAAAGAAAACCAGATTGAAGGTGACAGAGGACAATCAGACTTTGGGTGATGGGTATGCAACATAATTGAATGACAAGATAACCTGGACATGTTTTCTTTGAACATATATACCCTGATTTATTGATGTCACCCCATTAAAATTAATAAAAATTTATAATAAAAAAAGAAAAGAAATAATACAGAAAGAAGGAAATTTTAAAATAGAAAACAGTAAACATAAAAAAGAAACAGTAATGTGTAATGAGGAAAGCAGTCCAATGTTTCCAGTTAAGGTGTATGTTCTGGTACTAAAGGCAGATGCTAGAGATCTCCTTGTCTGTTACCTGAGGCAGTGGCACAGACAGACTCAACAGCATCAGTCTTTTAAGAGGGTATGAAATATACCTGCTATTTTAGGAAGGGAAAGACAAGTTGTTGTGTACTCAAAGCAATTAAACTGACTATCTCTCTAAAGGCCGTAAGAGCAAAGTTCCTGTACTAATTACTTCTCTTTTACTCCTATGATCCTATCATAATAACTAGAACATCGGTCATATTTGGTTTATTTATTGAATATGCATTTATATTTAGATATTTATTTATGGTAGTGTATAATAAATGGAAGATGCATGAATATATTATAAATATAATTTCCTGGAATATTTTAGGCGAGTTTACACCATAGATTTTGTTAATTATTTTTGTATTTAGTTTAGAATAAGTTTTATTAGAATTTCATAATTTTGTATCAACATACACACAATACACACAATGACTTATCAACATACATATCTTGACTTTAAATATTTAGGTATTTATCTTATTTACATTTATTATTACTTATTTCTTAATCATTAATAATAATTTAATTTTTTGTTCATATATGTATTAAACAAGTATTCGTTGATCTTTTATTTCTCCAAACTAGGCTTATAGCAGTGACTGAAACAAACAGACAAAAAAATGCTTCTGTCCTCACGGTGCTTCCATTCTCATGAGAACAGACAGACAACACCTGATAAAAAGTAAAAATACTGTTGATTTTCATTTTTTATGGTTAGTTATGATCTATAAAGGTCACTGTGAATATCAAGGGTTAGCCATTGAATCCTTGTCCCTAGGGTACAACCTGGGTGAGTTTCCTGAGGGTCTGTGGTCATATCATTTTTATCAATTGATCAATATCTAACCTGTGTTATGGGCGCCTCTTTTCAAAGAGACCTTAGCTTTATATATTGTCCATTCACTCCCATTGAACACCTGGCCAACAGCGCTGTAACTCATGCCTGGAAGGGGCTTCTGTTTAAACCAGGGCTTTTCTCCTTAAGGCTAATCACAGCGTCCCAAGCTACAGACATGGAATTGCCCTGAGCAGGGTGCTAGGAGACCGTTTCAAATTGCAAAATCACCAACAAACGGCAGGGAAATGTGAAAAACGCTGTAGACCACAAAGTGTGTCCTTGTTTACTGGCAGAGAGCCAGAGCATCAGCTGAGATGGTGTGCCTCAGGCGACAGTTCTTTTGCTGCTTCACACAGGTCCGTGAACGGCCGCAAAAGCACCCCCGGATTGATTTGAGGGACACACACACGCTTTAGTGAGCAGACGAACTTGCAGAAATGGAAACTGTGAATTATGAGGGTCAACTGCGCATGCGTTCCGAAAAGTGCTGTGGGGTACCTAGAGCCGGAGGAAGAAGAATGGCAGCAAAAGCCTCTCGGAAATGGTGGCGTTTGAGCAAGAGCTGTAAGAGTTGGGAAAGTCACGTAGAGGGCCCCGGAAGAGCTATTAGACATCCGCAGCAGTGTGGGTTACAGAGGGGGAGGGGTGCTGGAGGGAGAGGGGGAAGGGGGCTAATGGAGGTGGAAGGAGACCTGGAGGGGGTGACCAGTGCAATATACAGATGGTACAGAATTGTGCGTCTGAAACCTATATAAATTCATTAATCCTTTGAGTAGTGAGTTTTTCTCATGCTTGCTGACCCCTGGGAGTGACTTTTTTTTTTTTTTCCAAAAATGAAATTAGTTCTGGTTACAGTTTTATTAACTGAAAATCATGTTTGTTTGATAACCAATTTCTGGAAACAAGAAGAACATACCTTTGTCTTTTTTTTCATGTTGCCTTACACATTTTTACAATAAATTGATCGTACCCTGGATGGTCAGGAGGCACGAGGACGTACATGAACTTTTGTACTACGCAAAGGGTTAATCACTGCTATCTCAAGAAATTCCATTTAAAACAGAAAGGCAATGCATTCCAAGAAGAAAGAACAGTGGCCACAGTGCCACTGCAGGCTTGCAATGTTTGACCAGCGGTAGCCGGGGTGACTGGAGCGGTGAGTGAGGGGTGAGTGAGGGCGGAGCACAGGGCAGGAAGTCCGGAGGGCTGGCCAGGCGTGAACCCACAGGTAAGCCTCAGGCAACGGGAAGGGCTGGGACTTGAATTCTGAACGAAATTGGGAGTCCCTTGAATCTGGGCCCCACACAGGAAAGTGGCTGCTTCTTTCTGACCACAGGGTTGAGAACGGGCCAGAGTAGAGCCTTTTCCAGAAGAAGAAGAAAGGAACAGGTTCTAGAAACCACTGGATGAAAGAGGCTGGACCTACTTTAGAGCAGGACTGTGTTGGGGAAGGTGGTTCAAGGTGAAGAGAGTCATTCTGAGGAATGATTAAAGGATTCTTTGACTGATGTTGTGCATACAAGAGAAAGAGAAGACTGGGTAAGGAACCCAGTTCTTTGGTCTGAACAACGGGAAAGTCGGACTTCCTGTTTATTGCAATGGGAGACTGCAGGGGTAGCTGGGGAATTGGGGCAGGTGGACAGCAGATGTTGAGTTTTGATTACATTTCAAGACTTCATAGACATCAGAGGGGAGATCTTGATTGAGCACTGACATGAGCTAACTAGGAATTCTGTGCCAAAACTATAACTATGTATGAAATTAGTGATTATATTCACTAATGAGTAAATCTATTGTCTAACTTTGCTTTTATCTAGGTTATTGCTGTAAGCATGGTGGATGTTATAATATCAGTTCACAGGCTGAAAGATACAGAGTAGAAAAAAAACTGGCTTCCAATCTGACAAATTGAGTTTGAATTCTGGTTCTTCCAATAAGTTATCTAAAATGTTGTGGATATTAACTAATATAAAGAGCTGTTCTCCCTTGTATAAAATGGACAAAATAATACATTCTTAATTGGATTAATTGATGATTAAATTAAATCACATATAAATAAGAATCTGTATAGACTAGATATTAAATAAATGTTATTTTTTACCCTTCCCTATAATTTCAAAAAAGACCAGGTAGCACGATACATTTTTTACTATTTCCAAATAAATAAATGGATAAATGAATTCATGACTTAAAGGAGCTAAGTAATCATAAAATGCAAATGTGAATATAGGGCAATAAGATTTGGTTAATGGACTGAAAACATATTATTATAGGAATTTTATTCTCATATTTTTATTAAATAAGAATGACAATTCAGAAAACCTATTTCAACATTCTCTCTTCTGAACCCATTAAGTGGTCATCAGTTTACTGCTAACCTGGACTCACAGCAGAATTCTTCTTAACCTACTTTTTCTAAGTCAGTTACCAAGAATTAGTGAAATCCTATGTTAGTTAAAATTTTTATAGAGAATAGAGGTTACTCAACAGTACAAAATGAAGCAATTTATTATAGTAAGAGTTAAAAATTAAAATATATTAAAATAATTTGAAAGAAAATTTTATATATGTTTGCTTCTTTCAACTGTTAAATGCTACTCATATGGCCACACCGCATCAGTCATTTAAATGCTTAGGTCATAGGATACGGAAGCTCAAAAAATAAGGCATGTTTTATTTGTAATAACATTTAGAATTCACAGACTTGACTGATTAATGCATAAAAATCATATTCCAAATTATAAATTTTAAGTTTAAAAATATTCAGGCTAGCAAGGAACATAGAGTGGTAACATTATTGATTAATAGGCGGAGAAAACCCAATATAATTTACTGAGTACAAACTATATATGATTTATGGTGCTAAATATTTTGTGTGTAAAATTTTATTTAATCCTTATAATAACATGTAATTATAATTATTTCACAGACAATGGTTTTGAGAAATAAAAGAAAGTTAATTTCATAAAGTTAGAAAATGATTTATCTGAGTTTTGAGCACATTATTTTTTACTTCAAAGTTTAAACTCTGTATTCAGTGTTGTACTATTCAGGAAAACTGATCTGAATGAAATATTTAGCTTTTTTAGTTTAATTCAGTCACTTTATAAATTAATTCAATGTCTAAATTGTCTTATTTATAAGTGTAATAAGAGGATCTAGGATCAAGGTATAGGATCAAAATTAGCTATAATTTCACAGACCTTTTGTTATAAATTTATATCCACTGGTATCACCTGAAAGAGAGCTGTGATGTTTTAGGCATAAACATAATAATGACAGTAACAACAATAACAATATATATAATAGTAACACCAATATTACCTAACATTTATTGCTTTTCTCTGAGTCAGGCACAACATGAGCAATTCTCACGTGGATACAAACATGGAGTGAGGTAACTCAAGTTGAAGGACAAAGGAAATAGGACGTATGTGGTACATTTTCACAATGAAATACTACATTCTCATAAAAAAAGATTGTCCTGCCTTTTGCAAGAGCATGGATGGACCTGGAGATTATTATGCTAACTGAAATAAGCCAGAAAGAAAAAGGCAAATACCATATGATCTCACTTATGAGATCTTACATACGGAATCTCATGAACAAATCAACTGATGGACCAAATAGAAACAGAGGCATGGATACAAGGAACAGACTGACAGCTGTCAGGGGAGCGGGTGTTCAGGGGGTTGGATGGACGAAGGTGAACACATTAAGCAAAACTATAGAAATAAACATAGAAAACATGTAGACACGGACAGCAGTGTAGTGCGAGCCAGGGGGGAGGGGGGGGAGGTAAGTAGAGGTGGACAAAGGGGGAAATAATGTGTTTAAAAGAGACGTTTCTTGGGGTAACGGGCCCATGATGCCGTGTGCACAGGGTGTTATATTGAGTTTCATATCTGACCCTCTACCTCAATCAATTTAATTAAAATACATATAAAATGATAATAAAAAATAGACCTCACTCAAGTATAACGGACTGTTAAATATAATAATATGATATGGAGGAGCATTTGAGATCTTGCTCCCTGGTGTATATTGTCAGTCTGGCTCAAATCAACTCTTTTGAAAGTTTTTGTTTTGTTCTGTTCTGTTTGTTTAAGGACTAGGGCTTAGACGAGCAGGACAAGAGTCCAGAACTGAAAGTATTTTCAGGGTGCCTCACAGCCACCCCCAGGGTGGACCTTCGCAAGCTCGCGTCTCATGATGTCTAGCTTCTTCAGATGCATTGATTTTATGACTTAAGAAGGACATTCCCTATTGTAATGAAATAAAATTTTCATTTTGAAGACAGACATTAAGTGGAAAATGGAGTTCCGTGTACAGGACATCACATTACTGTCAACTTTTCTAGAGCAATTCTCTGCGGTGAGAAGTGAGAAGAGGACTGTAAGCCCTGGCCGGATAGCTCAGTTGATTGGAGGACCCTCTCAGAGTGCAGAGGGGGCTGCTTCATTGCCCGGGCAGGGCACGTACAGAAGTGACTCAGTGTTCCTGTCTCTCTCCCTACCTGTCTCTCAGAACAAACAACAGAGGGATGTATATTTTTCTTTCTATGATTTGTTATTTACTTAATGCTGACATTTCAAATAGTCTGCATTTCCAGTGGTCAGACCATGACCACGAGTAGTCCTGGGTCTTCTGTGTGCTTTGTCTCTCAACAGTAATGCTGAACACACGGATGTAACTTCTTATTTATAGGACGGTCCTCTTTACCAGCCTTTTAGCTCTTCGAGGGTGGGGTCTGTGCTGTATCAATCATTTAGTCCTCCATACAGAGCCCAGAAAGTGGCGTAAACATAATCAGTCTTTGTAGAAAGGAAAAGGAAGTGAGCTGGTGTTGGCCTCCAGACACCGTAACAGTTAGAGTGTTGTCAATTCAGACTGCTGTACACTCCCAGCACATTACGTATATTGACATGAACCATATAAATATTTGTATTTAAAGGGAAATAGTCTTCATTGCCAGATGTTCAAGGTCAGGGACACCAGTGTTTCCTCCAGACAGGTGGTCCTCAGCAGAGAGATGAGCTCTCCTTAAGTAAGGCTAAGCTTTGTGTTTGTGTTGACGTCAGTAACGGTGCAGAATTCATACCGTATTGTTAAAATTTTACGCATTCCAAAGACTTGAGGAACATCATTAGAATACCTGCATCATTTGTTCAGGTGTGTGTATAATTTTGCTTGTTGAGAATCACTAACCAACCATTTTTCGGGTAGACAAGGATTTTTCCATGTTGTTAACTGGGTTAAGAGCAAGGAGACAGAGGGGCCTCACTCTGTAGGCAGGCCTTTTGGTATGCAACTTGATTACTAATTAAAATAACTTACGGGTGAGTCCTAGTATCTTTATAGATAGCTATAGGAAGCACCTGTACGTAAAAGAAGTATTGATGTGGAAAATGCTACAATAACAAATCTTATTATAAGAAAGAATTTTGAAATTACTTGCCAGAAGGGTAGTGACCTCAATTAAATTTTATGTGAAATAATAATTGGTGATTTTAATAAAAGGAACTCTATTGCAAATTAAATATTTGATAATATAATATTTTGGTATTTCTTATTTCCCTCTGGCTTGCATTTATATTAAAAAAAACTTCAAGATAATCGCAAAAGATTTATAATTTAAAGTACTTCGTCTTTCAACATGCTCGCATAGATTTTAAATAGTTTTAAATGGGAAAGGAGGGAGAAAAGAATTATACTTATAATCTCCTTGTAGATATTTATCCTACCAGTGAGGGAAAATATTGACTATAAAAATGTATAGTGATTATCAAAGTGACATGAGTCTAAACGCTGGAGACATTTCAGTGAGACAGATATTTGTTGTGAATTATCTGGCAAATACCAAATTAAAGTAGCACTTTCAGTAGGTAGATAGACTATTCTCATGTTGATATGTGATTGTACTTACCGATTTTTTTTGAACACAACTATTACATTATAATGGTTTCCTATTTTTATTTGTGTTTCACACAAGCACTTTTGTACAGAGTTTCAAATTGAGGTAACTTCACAAGTTAACTAGGAAAGGCTTTTTGTTCCCATCAGAACAGAGAAAAAATCCCAGTGTAAAACAGTGCTGAGATACATGACTCTCAGCAGGCTGCTGTGTGCCCTAAATGTTACATTTAAATTAAGTTTTGAACCAGCAATGCCTGCATGGTGATGTTCATTTTCTGTAGCCTTCAAAAACCCCTTGTAAATACCGACATTTTTATTGCCCGGTGTGAATGTTATCCTGGTTCGGGATGAACCCTGTAAGCCCACAGGGCAGGGATTGCTTTTCTGTTGTTTTGCGCCATGTAGCTGTTCGCAGTTGGTGTTCAGCGTTGTTAGCAACAGTAGTAATGAAGTGAGCTTGCGGGGAAATGAGCGACACTCGGTAGCCAACGCATTTGAGGGGATGCAGGAAACACGTTAATAACGTGGTTTAAATACACCAAGCTCGCCTGTAAAATATTTTCAGGGTTTCTGACATTCGCCAACAACTACATTTCTGTTGTGTGAAACCTGGCCACATTTTGCATCAAATGATCTCTTTTTGCAGTTGGGATTTTACCAACTATGTTTTGAGGACCCGTACGGTAATATTGGTAACCCTGAGTTTGGATGCCTCGTTGCTGAACGGGGTATTCCAGGGGTTCATTGTGTTCATATTTACAAGTTAAAAAAGGCTGAGCAGCAAGTATATCTTCCCAGACACTCGCCATTCTGGTAGTTCTCTGGACATTCTCTAATTTGTCAACTTTCTTCTTAAAACATGCCATCAGAGGAAACTATAATATTCTAGATATGCACTGACAAATTCAGGGATGGGTGAACAATCTTTTTTTTTTTTTTTTTTTTTTTTCTGGTCTGCGTATGATAAAGCTAGTAAGACTGCTCAAGGCTCTGTTAACCTGTTTAACCTGTTTAGTCATCATATCCAGCTATCAGAATAGGAAAGTGTGGTTATTTTCTGGGAGTTTATTATGAACTCCAGGGAATTAACTAAGCCACCTCGCTGCTGAATGCCTCTATCAGCGTCACCATGGCTGTGACCATGGGAACCGGCAATAGAGCCGGAAATGTCAGAAGGTCAGTTCAGAGCAGCGCCAGTTTCTCTCCTGGGAATTTTCTGGGACATGCACTGCTTAGTTGTAGCAACATTAATAGAAATACCAGAAGAAAGCCCCGCCATTACTTCCCATTCTGATAAAGAAAAGCTCTGCTCACTGAGATCCAGATTTGGTAAGTTAAGCAGTGAATAGGTAACCTGGTAACTCATCGTCATGTGAAACTTTAAAAACAGCTTCAAAATGTGTTGCTATGAACAAGTCATGCATTGTTTTATTTCTAGGCGATAATAACTTTGTTTAAAGAGAGGCCTCAAATACAAATCAGAAGATTCTTTTAAAATGTGATTTGTTCAATGATACATAAGCTTATCTGATAGGAACTAAAATAGCAGCAAACATTCATGTTGTTGGAATGGGTTCTTTGTGAGACTCAGAGGTGGTCTTCCATTATCCTCACTGCTCCCCAGTGCTCTGCATGTGTGTATGTGTGACACACACACACACCTACATCCCGCAGAATGTTTAGAGTAAACTGGGTCCAGTATGCACTGTGGCAGCTAGACTATTCCAGCTCTTTTCAAGATGAATTAAACCAAGGGTCCTAAACTAAGGGCTCTTTTGTTCCCCAGGGGACGGATGTTTGGCTATGCCTGAAGACACTGTTGGCCATAACAATGAGGGGAATGCCCTGGCCTGGGTGGGTAGAGCCCAGGGTTGCAGCTAAACATCCTACGATGTCTGGGAAAGTCCCCCGTAACAAGGAATTATCTAGCTCCAAATGCCGACGGAGCTGAGGCTGAGACACTCGGAATGAGACACTGAAGCCCCCCGGCGGAGCAGATGGAGCTGGCCCGCACTAAAGTCGACCGAAAGGGCACCAGCTGCCGTGTGCTCTTAAAACAGACCCCCTGTGAGTCCGACTGTATTCCTCCGCTCCTGTAGAATCCCTGAACGCGCGCTTCATTAACAAGACACATTTGTGCCTAAATTACTCTCTTATTTGAGTGGTTTACTGTTATCTAATTAATAGTCACAGTTTTGTGTTTCTACTCTAGATCATCATAATGAGTTAATTTATTTCTGCTTCACATTCCTGCCAAGACTCCCCAGGTTTAGCCAAAAATCTTTCAGCTAATAACTCCTCACACTTCCCTCTGCCTCCTGCACCCCTCTCACATATCAACCGCCCCTAAGCCATTCACCTTTTTACAGCTGTCAAAATACTCTGTCTAAAAAATAGGGCTCACCCTGTCACTCACCTGCCACCCTAACCTGAGTAGCTGCTCATCGCCGTCCTAGTAAAAAGCGCACCGTTCTCGTTAGCATGAGAGAGCAAACCCTGGGCCGCCTGACCCCTACCTATTTGCCCAGACTGATCCCTTGTTCCAGCAGTCAGACATTTCCACTCCAGCAACACTCGGTGTTTTGAATTCTCTGCCTAAGCCACCCTGTATCTCACTGGGGCGACTATATTACTGCGTGCTTCTGTGTTTACAGGTTCACACTTCACCCCTGCCAACCCTCTAATTCCCACCTGGCTCACTTACCACCTCTCCTGGGACACATCTGTGATTTTTCAAGGTGGTGCTCCTCCTAGGAAAAGCCTGTCTATGTTTCCATCAGTGCCCTTCCCGGGTGGTTTAGCAGAATTTTTTGTTTGCCCCAGAATTACGTGACACTGTGGCCTATGTCCTGTTTATGTTTGTGTCCCTGACTTCCCTGCCAGGGTCTCAGAATAAGTCTCTTAATGTTAATGAATATTTGGATTGGTGATTTCACTGTTATAGAGTCAATTAAATTGATCTAAATGAAAACAATGTACCCTAACTTATTTGTGAACTGACTTTAGAATTACCTCATCTACTATTTCTGTACAATCATCGAAAGAAGTTTAGTTTATTTGTATGTTTTCTCTTTACTAACCTATTTTTTTGTTTGTTTGGGGTTTTTTATGTGTGTGTTTAACAGATACAGAGAGAGAGAGAGACAGAGAGAGGCACAGACAGGGACAGACAGGAATGGAGAGAGATAAGAAGCATCAAGTCTTTATTGTGGCTCCTTAGTTGTTCACCGATTGTATTATCATATGTACCTTGACCAGGAGGCTACATACAGCAGAGAGAGTGACCTCTTGCTCAAGCCAGAGTCCTTGGGCTTCAAGCCAGCAACCTTTGGGCTCAAGCCAGTGACCAGGGGGTCATGTCTATGATCCCACGCTCAAGCCAGCAACCCTGCGCTCAAGCTGGATGAGCCTCTGCTCAAGCTGGCGGCCTTGGGGTTTCAAACCTGGGTCCTCTGCGTCCCAGTCTGACACTCTGTCCACTGCACCACCACCTGGTCAGACTCTCTTGTATTTCTTATAAACTAGAAACACCACTGTAGTCTACACTGATTTTAGGGTCAATCTTTTTGTCAGTAATACCTTTCCATTTTGAAAACTGAAGAATGTTTTATTCAGGGATAGTATCTGTCATCTCAGAAACAATTTTATAAATACCAACCAGTAATGATAAAAGGTGTTTATGGTCATACACCATGGTAGTATAAACTTTACAATTACAAAAAATGAAAAAAGTGTCTGTGTCAATGTGTATGTGTGTAAATGTAGATAAAGTATTTCTCATTTCCATCTCTGGAGGAGTAAATGGCTCTTAACTTCATCCATGCCTATTTTTGATGAGAAAGAGAAATCAAAGTTACCTCTCATGTAATTTACTCAATCATTTAACATCATGTGTTGAGTTTTACAATGGGCTAGGAACTGTGCTTAGTACTACAAACAAAAACACAAATTAAGACTTCATTCTTAGTTGCAAGAAAAGTACGATCATATCATAATAAAGTTCACTATTATAGAATTTTTTCTATAATCAGAATATAATCAGTATATATGTAAGTATAGTTTCTGTTTATATAAGCAGTCTTTATTTAGAAGTTTGGTGATTTTTCATAACCAGAAATATGCCATAGGAACTTAACTCTTGTTTATATCAATTACCCTAGGGTAAAATTGGTTTTGTTACAGGTCCTTGTGCTTAAAGACACAATTTCTAACAACCTACTGATGACATTAACTGAGGAACTACTATATAAAAACACAAACAAACAAAACATAGTATATGTAGGATATAGTACTATCCTCAGTTTCAAGCATCCACTGGGAGTCTTGAAAAGTATCTCCCCCCACAAATAAAAATAAGGAGAAGTTTCTTGTCATGCTATTAAATGTTTATCACCATTTTTACATACCTTGATTTAAATTTCTTCTAATGTGTTCACATTAAATAAAAGCTGCAAGGCATAGAAAAAGGAAAGAAAATTATGATGATGAGGTATGTGTTTTTACATATTTTTAAATGAGCACACTGAAAATAGTATTTGGCTGGGTATAATATTATATACATATACCTTTATCCAACCTTTGGTTCAAAGTCAAGTTGTTTTTTAGCATGAAGTAAACCTTTAAAAAAACTGAAAGTTATCTTCATGGCACTTCTCTTTTTATATTTTAAAAGATAATTTAAAATTTTTTTAAGATTGGTTTTATTAATACATGAACATAATTAAAACTTGAAATGTATTTTTATAAATTTGAAATCTGAATAAAATAAATAGCCACTCCAATAAAAAAAAATGAGCTTCTTGTTGAATATTTCCTTTAGATTTTTTTTTATTAGTCCAAACCAACCAACCAACCAGCCAACCAACAAAGCAACAACTAGGCAACCAACCACCTTATTTAAGGCAAAAATGATAACCTTATTTATTCCATTTTCTGCTTTTGAGCACCTGTGAAAGAAAATGGTTTTGTAAACAATTGGGACATCTTGCTCCAAAAAATGAACACTTTCTTCTTGATTTTCTTTTTTCTCTTTATTTTACCCTTTAATTCCTAGATTGTAGAAAAAAATATTTACTGATAATGGTTTTATAGATTATCAGGATTTCTAAAGATGCACCCACAGGCAAACAAAACCAAAACTTGTATTTGTGTATTGCAGTCCCTTGTGATGAATGAATTCAAGAGAAAAGCCTGCAGTATCAAAATGTAAATCATTTTAACTACACAGCATCCGCCTTCTGGCTTCGGTGACTGCTGCGTGCATTCCTTGTTGTCACCAGGGGCTATGGCCAGTAGACAGGGAAAACTGCTAAAGAGAAAGGGGATTTTAGTTAGCTATTTACCTTTGCTGTGATACCCTAACATTTCTGTTCTTTACTTTAAGACTATATTTTTAGAGCAGTTTTAGGATCACAGCAAAATTGAAAGAAAGGTACAGCTATCTTCGATATATAATCCCTGACCCAACATATGCATAGACCTTTCCCCATTGTTAAAACCCTGTGCCAGAATGACAACTGTGTGACAATGGATGAACCTGCATGGATACATCAGTATGAGATATTGTTAAATACATATTAAAATGTATCAAGACACGTCTGCATCAGTATTGTATTGTGGAGAGTAGTTTCACTTCCCTAAATATCCTTTGTTTCCTGTCTGATCAAGCGGTGGTGCAGTGGATAGAGCATCAGCCTGGGACACTGAGGATCCAGGTTCAACACCATGAGGTCGCTGGCTTGAGTGTGGGCTCACCGGATAGAGCGTAAGGTCGCTGACTTGAATGTGAGGTTATAGACGTGACTTCATTGTCGCTGGCTTGAGCCCAAGGTTGCTGGATTGAACCCAAGGTCGCTGGCTTGAGCAAGGGTTCACTGGCTCAACTGGAGCCTCCCCAGTCAAAGTACATATGAAAAAGAAATTTATAAACAACTAAAGTGCCACAGTGACAAGTTGATGCTTCTTCTCATCTGTCTGTTCCTGTCTGACCCTCCCTTTTTCTCTCTGTCTCTCCTTCTCGCTAAATATATATATTTATATTTCTTTCCATTTATTCCTCTTTATCCTCACAACTCCTGTCAACCACTGCTCTTTTTAGTGTCTGATAGCTTTGCCTTGCTATCTACTATATGATTCATATTGTTGGAATCATATAGTAGATAGCATCTTTTATATTGGCTTCTTTCACTTAGCAGTATGCATGTAACATTCTTCCTTCCATGTCTTTTCATGACTTGATAGTTCATTTCATTTTATCACTGCTAAACATTCCATTGTCTGTAGGTACCACAGTTTGTTTATCCATTCCCTTATTGAAGCTCATCTTAGTTGCTTCCAAGTTTTGGAAATTCTGAATAAAGCTTCTATAAACATCTGTGTGTAGTTTTTTTGCATGGACATAAGTTTCAGCTCCTTTTAGTAAGTACCAAGGAGTGTGATTGCTGAACCATATGGTTAGAGTATGTTTAGTTTTATCAGAAATCACCAAACTGTCTTGCAAAGTGGCTGTAGCATTTTGCAGTTCCACCAGCAATGTGTGAGAATTCCTGTTACTTCACATCCATGCCAGCAATTGATGTCAGTATTCTGGATTTTGGCCATTTTAATATGTGTTGAACAATATCTTATTGTTTTATTTTGGATTTCCATGATGACATATATTGTGCAAAACTTTTTCACATTGCTTACTTGCGATTTGTGTATCTTCTTGATGAGGTATCTGTTAAGGTCTTTTGTTAATTTTTTTAATTGCATTGTCTATTTTCTTATTATTCATTTTTAATTAATATTATATATTTTGGATAAAATCCCTTTATCTGATGTGTCTTTTGGAGATATTTTCTCCAAATCTGTAGCTTGTCTTTTTATTCTCTTGATATTAGTTTTCACTGAATTCGGAATTTGAATGAAGTCCAACTTACCGATATTTTCTTTTGGGATCCCGCCTTTGTTATTATATCTAAAAAGTCATTGCCATATCCAATGTCATCTAGGTTTTCTACTGTGTTATCTTCTAGGAGTTTTCTAGCTTTACACTTTCAATTAGGCCTAGAACTCATTCTGAATTAATTTCTGAGAAGCATGTATGCTCTGTGTCTTGATTCAGTTTTTTGCATGTGGATGTCCAGTTGTTCCAGCACCATTTGTTGAAAAGTCTGTCCTCATTCCTTATCAAAAATTAATTACTGCCTGACCAGGCAGTGGCACAGTGGATAGAGTGTCAGAATGAGAAATGGAGGAGCCAGATTTGGAACCCTGAAGTCACTGGCTTGAGCATGGGCTCATCTGACTTGAGCACGAACTCACCAGCTTGGGTGTAGGGTTGCTGCCTTGAGTTTGGGATCATAGACATGACCCCATGGTCACTGGCTTGAGCCCAGAAGTTGCTGGCCTGAAGCCCAAGGTTGCTGGCTTGAGTCCAAGGTCTCTGGCTTAAGCAAGCAGTCACTCGCTCTGCTGTAGCCCCCTGTCCCGGCCCGGTCAAGGCACATATGAGATCACAGTCAATGAACAACTAAGGAGCTGCAAAGAAGAATTGATGCTTCTCATTTCTCTGCCTTCCTGTCTGTCTGTCCCTATCTGTCCCTGTCTCTGACTCTCTCTGTCTCTGTCAAAATTAAAAAATAAATAAATAAAAAGGAAAAAAATCAACTACTTATATTTATGTGAGTATATTTGTGGGCTCTCTATTCCATTCAAATATTAGTTAGAGAACTAGTCCTTAATTTCCAGCTGTTAAACATCTGCCATAGTGTTTTGCTATTTAAGAGGATAAATGGCATTCAGCACCAGAACAGCACATCAGTTAGGAAACATAGTGTTAAGAAAGGCATTATTGAAGTTTAAGTTGTAACGTAATTTAATATGTGGAATGGTAGTTCAAGTGAATTTTGATAAATAAAGTAATACTGAAAGTGGATTTTGAAGGGTAAATTAGAAAATGACATTCCTGACATTCATTTTGCTTATTCATCAAAAATTTGCCAAACTCTTACAAATGCCAAGTGTTGATTGATTTACTAGGGATATGACTGTCAGTCCAGTAGGCATAGTTCCTGTTCTCATAGAGCTTCATTCTCGAGCAAGAAGTAGACAGTAAATAACTTATATATAACATAATATTAGACATTGATAGAACTATGAAGAAAACATTGCCCATACTCCCATAGAATTATGGGCAGAATGGTGTGTTAGGACAGGGGATCAATCTGGAAGGCTCTCTGAGGCGGGGATGCAGACAGGAAAAGATACCACACAAAGGGAGGATGTACAAAGGGAAGGCTGTTAGGAGCATGCTTAATGTTTGTGAGGAGCATCGAGGTCCGTAAGCTGTGGCACAGTGAAGGAAGGAGGAGAGGCTGGGGAATGTAGTCCCGGCCATCGCTGGGGGCCGTGATCGTGGAGAGCCTCCCGGAGGAAACTGGCCATGCAGGGGTTCAGCAGCTGGGCTAAAAGCATATATAGGGAGATTCAAAAACAAGCAGACAGAGGGGATGTTTTAGAAGTTTCAAAAAAATTCACTGTGATTTTGTTTCATTTTACAAATGGGAAAGGATTAAGAAAGTAACTGTGAGCAGATTTGAAGCAACTTTAGAAGGGGAGCCATGCAAGGAGTTTGAGTTGGAGAAAAGTTGTCGTATTTGTGTCATGAGGACCCCTGTTAGCAGGCTGGAGGAGCGGTTGGAGAGGAGCAGGGCTGGAACCAGGGGACCCACTGGGAGACTCCTGCAGTGAGGTAAACAGATGACCAGAATTGGAACAGAAAGATGACATTAACCAGCATCAATCAGTGTGATCTTCTGATCAGTGAAACCACCTTGTAATATCCCAAGTGGCATAAAACATGACTCGTTTCCTCAGTGAATTCAGTAAAACCTCCCTGAAGAAATGGGTTTAATTTGAAATTTGTACTATATAAAAATAAAGATGGGGAAAACCCCATTTATATATCAACGTTACAGTAGTAGAAAAAACAGAAAATGTAAGTTTCTGTTAGCATATACGCATGAATAGATGAAGAAAATATCCCACACCATTGAGAAAGTGTATACTAGGTAAGAGGTGGGCCCCCCAAGGTTCAAATGGACAGTAAATGAATGTAATGAAAATTTTGTTGTCATAAAACAAAAGCATTATGACACTTAGTGGTCAGTGTCATTGAAGGTAATAGGGGAAATGATGTTTTGGTTAGCTGGATCAACTCTAATGATAGTTAAGACTTTGGAAGAAGCCCTGCTGGTCATTGTCATTCATCAAATAATTCTGCATAGCCTGGTGCCTTTATACAAGGTCTCTTCCATCCCCTCAGGCAGAGTGAAAACCATTTGAAAATATTTCATGGAAGAGAAACACAAACAATTAAGGTATAATATGGGCAAATGACAGTTTAAAAACCCTTAAAAAGCCTTAATTGAAATGAGAACCCTTGTAGAACTAGCTTGAGGTGGTAGAAAAATTGCTTAGGTTAATGTGGGTAAAATGAGAGATAATGGCATGAAATTGAGAGTAAATCATGCTGACCCTATAGTTTGTGGATCATCACACATGGAAATGGCAGTATTACAATCACTATTTCTTTGGAAAGTTTAAGTATAAAAAAAAATAAACTACCAAATATCCTAGGGAAAAACCCTTTAGAATATAAAATAATGGGCATATGCAAACTTCTAAAATGATTCCTCCAAGTGCTATAATGCAGAAAAACTTCTATTATAATAAGGAATATTTTATTTTAGTAGTTTGTCAATGAAACAAGTTGAATCATTGAGATGAAAGTTTGAAATGCTCAGGAAATCAAGTTTTCCTGGTCAACCACAGCAGGGCTATGCCTCAAATTATCTGTTCCAAAAGAAAGAATCAAAGCAAAACAAGTTGTTGAGCAGAGAGAAAATAATAAAATGAACATTTAAATTTGGTGTTTCTAGTGTTTCTACTCATCATTAACTTTGTCCCGTCTCTTATTTTGTTGAAGGATCGGTACATAAGTCACTAGATGAGTAAATGTCAGAGAAAGGATTAATCTGAAGTAGTTAGTTCTCTGTAGAAGAAATTAGAAGCACTATGATATATAATTTGGGCCAGTTGTTTATACTCATTGCTATTGTAATATTATATAATTTAAATATTATAATATTAACCACAGTAACTAATGCCAATAAGATTTTGAGCATTAACAAAAGTATGTGTATGTGTGTATGTACATGTATGTAACTTGCATCATACCTGTATTACTCTCTCCAACTCCTTCACAAAAGGCACAGAAGCAAAAACTATTTTGAGGGTGAAAACACACTGAGTTTTGCAAAGTAGGACTACAAGAGTGTTAATGTCCTTAGACACAACAGCTCTGTTCATTTGACAGTTGGGTTTCTGAACTCTTTCCTCCAACCACAGAAAATACCTAAATAATCTATTACCCTTTCTCAAATGCTTACCATTTTAAAATCCCTCATGCATTTCTATTATTAAAAACAGATAAATAACAACCAGATGTTTGAGGGAAATCGGCAGATTAATAGAAAATATAAAGACAGTGATCCACCATAAAAATTGACTCTAGAGGAAAGGGAAATAATAAAAGGAGCAGATGATAAAAGATATATGTGTCAAGAACTGTGAAGGGGCTCAAATTTTACCCTACTTGCCTGACTGATCTACCACATTTTTATGATGTTGGAAGAGATATAAAATTTCTGGTCAGAGGTAAAAGACTATTCATGACTCATAACAATAGCTGTGGGCAGAATAGCAGCATTTATTCACCAATTCCATATCCTCAGAGATCCATGCAAGCAGAGCTAAGTGACAGTGGTTCACACAATGGGTTAACAGGGGGGAAACTCTGATTTTGGACATCTTTAAAAGGGGCAACAACCTGCCTGACATTTTCATCAGATTGAGTCAACATTATCTTTATTAAAATAGTAAATAAACTTGCCCTTCCCCCCCCAAAGTGAGACTCTATATCTCCCAAAGCTTTTGTCTTTATATATATCCTTGAAAAGAAAGCCCATAGATGTAGTTACAAGAGGTGTAGAAATGTGAAAATGTCCCTACGCACTATGTAACCTAAGAACAATTTGAAAATTCAACGAAAAAGGATGCTCTGAAAAGTGGACCGAAAAAAAAGAAAATGTTTTATCACTAAAAAATATGATTAATTTCTAAACAGTTCTAGAAGTGGTAGAAAATAAAATTGGGGAGTTTTTCTGAATGTAAAATAATTTTTAATAAAATGAAGTAAATATGAAACTGTAAAAAATTGGATGATTAACCCAGCATTCAAAAAATGTTAAGTTCCAGAAAGAAACTACAGAGATAAAAAAAGGAGTATAAAACATATTAAAGAAATAATACGAGACCTTTCCAGAGTTAAAGAAAGATGTATGTCTTCAAATTCTGCCAAACAGTAAAAACTTCCCGGCGGAAAGGTGTATTAGTGCAATTTTATAGAACATAAAGAGAAGTGCGCAGTGTGAGGATAAAACAAAGTTCATAGAAACTTCAGAAAGAAGAATATCTGTTTAAATAATCAGGCCCAAACTTGAAATAAATCAGATCAAATTAGAAAAGGAAGTGACTGGGTTTAAAGAAAAATAATGAAATGGATATCAAACAGAATAAATGAGAATCCAAATTATAACTGTAACAGGATGTTTCTCATATCAACAGCTTAAAAGTGACATATTTATGCTTTTGAAAATAGTATATTCATAAGAAATACCCACATTAATAAACCATGCCAGTAACTCATGGTCCCAGCATGAGGGACACTTTATCCTGAGTATTTATAGAGAAGTGAGGGGAATCTATTGGAATGTTCTACTCAGAATGACAGAAAGGGCAAGATTTTTACAGTAAAGAAGAATGTATTACCTTAGCACAGGGGTCGAGAACCTTTTTGGCTGAGAGAGCCATGAACGCCACATATTTTAAAATGTAATTCCATGAGAGCCATACAACAACCTGTGTACGTCAAGCATTATCCAATAAAAATTTGGTGTTGTCCTGGAGGACAGCTGTGATTGGCTCTAGCCACCCGCAACCATGAACATGAGTGGTAGGAAATGAATGGCTTGTAATACATGAGAATGTTTTATATTTTTAATGTTATTATTATTTTTTTATTAAAGATTTGTCTGCGAGCCAGATGCAGCCATCAAAAGAGCCACATCTGGCTCGCGAGCCATAGGATCCCGACCCCTGCCGTAGCAGTTGACTTGCCTTTGTAGATAACACTTCTCCTAGGCAAAATGTTATAATTGCTGCAAAATAGTTGTTGATATTTAGTATCAAGTTTTGAACAAATAGTGTGACAATAGCAGTGTAAAAGCATAACATTAAATGTGGCTGACACAGAATGGGGAGGAGAGAAGGAAGGAAAAGTTGGGGCTCTAATTTCATCACCTTACAAAATGTAAGCCTTGATTACCTACATATGTTATTTTAAGAGCCCAACAGTAAATACCAAGGGAATTGAAATAGCAACATAGAAATGAGTAGGCAGCTGTACAGTAGGAAAGGAATTCAGCTAGTTCTCCATTATCATGGCAGAAACACACACAATGGCTGATATTAATGAATAAAGAAATTATCTGGAGGTCTGGAAGTAACTACCAGAAAAACTAAGAGCAAAGATAGTCCAGAGTGGTTGCCTCTAGCAAGTAGCCTCCGGGGTGGGAAAGGATGCAGCAGGGACCGTTATATTTCATCACATTTTGCACTATTGTTATTAAAACTTCAATGTGTAACAATAGATTAGTATTGTGAAGTCATTCTGTTAAACCTAATTCAGAGGGACCCGAAACATTGAAGACACGAACAAAGTCCTTCAATTACAAACCAAAGCTTTATTGTCTAGCTTGGGCAAGCGGCCGGCAACTCCGACAGAAATCTGAGGGAGAGCTTGCCGGCCCTTTGTTCTACCTAGTTTTTATAGGTTTGTAAGTGGGAAGTACAGAAGCAAAAATTGCAATTAGGAGCCCCTTACCACTATTGGTTAGAGTCATATGTCCTTTAACATGATAGGACCATGTTCAATTTGCAAGCCATACATCATTTTGGAGAAAACAAAATTTACAAGTCAACACAATGGTAGAATGATGTCTCTTTACATATTAAAAGGCATTCCTATGTTATCTAGTGTTCATCTGCCATCTCTGTCCAGAGTCACACACATTAACCACATGCATTCACATAGAGAGGTAGTTTCCCTGGGGACAAATACCCGCAAATGGCTCATTACTATAAGAAAAGATTTATTTTGGCTTTTCTCTTCCTGCACCTGGCTAGCCATTCACCCCTTTCCCCACAGGTGTGGTGGAATGTCTGGGAATCCATGTTATCCTTCCCTTTGCATTTACAATACAATACCAAGGGCCATCCTGGTTATGCCAATCACACAGTACAGAGACTATTCTCACAATTTCTCTGAACACCTTAACCCAAATTAATAAAATGTTCTTCAAGCCTCTTAAAATATTAATATTAATTCTGCAGCTTTTGGTACTTTACAACACCTGCGGCTGAAGTGGCACAGTGGCTCCTCAATTTGTTCTGTATACAACTTTTAAAAAGGCAGGTGATCTTAAGTATAATATTTCCCTTATGTGTTGGAATGAGGTCATGCTTTAAAAATAAGTATCGTAAACCTAGAAGTTTTTAAAATTGTATTTATATTTAAATATCCTTTTATTTGTGTTTTCTGGGATGGACTGTGTGCTAGGAGTAATCTAATACATTTTTTTTAGGTAATAAAAGTTTAGAATTTACTTTCTAAAATGAGCTTTTGGTTCATGTCCTTTTCTGTAATAGTAAGTAATAAAATGTTATTACTTAACCTATTAACAGGCATAATTTTATAAGTATTAGCTGAGAACATAAGCTTGATTTTACATTTCTACTTTGCTTTGAAGAATGTATTCTTCTCTCCCCCCCCCCCCCCGAAGTTCTACCTCCCTCTATCTAATAATTTAGCTACTTTTATAATGGAGATGTTCAGACTAATCCAAAGGGCAATTTACACTTAACCTTTCTTTAAGGAAATTCCCTAAGCAGGATGTCTCAGCAGCTCATTTACAATTCTTACTCCAGACAACAGACTACAGCTAGTCTCCCAGATCGGCTTTATGAATTGTAACCACAGGAGTAGACAGTAGAGGTTTTGCATTCATTGAATTTTGGCAAAAGGATCATACCTCAAGCAGCTTTCCCTGGAGTCCAGTCAAATAGACTCAGGGGTGAGTAAATTACTGACCTTTTCTACTGAGCTGCATGGATCTTACTGCAGAGAGACCCTTTGCTGAGGACGAGCAAGAAATGGCTTGAGTGTCTTTTTCCTAGATCTATACAGAAGTCATCCTGTGTCTCTTGATTTCTTGCTCACATGTGGTTTCTTTCTGCCTCTCTCTGTCTTTGTCTCTGCATGCCTCCCTTGGTGATGTGGAGATAGATGAATATGATATGAAGCATTGACAGAAGATGTCAGGGGACAACACATACGAGTATTTCTTGAAAGATCCTGGTCTGACTGACGGACTATTGGAGCATTACCCTATCACTGCCCCTCAATATACATTTCCATAGCAGCACCAAATCCTGTCCTGGGAGCAGAGTTGCCTATTTCTCAAAGGACTTGCTTCTTGGACTAAAATACAACTAGAGAAAGCAAATGGATCTATGAGAGCTTGAGGTAATTACAGACACATAATAAACCTTTAATGGAGTAAGGGATTAATACACCTGGGCATAGGCCTTGGAACCACAGTAAAACACATGGTAATAAAATGTGATACTTTGAGGCACTGGCGGGTCCTACAGATGATTCCTGGAGAACTTTTTCAATTGCAATGTTCATATTTGATCTTAATTATTAGCATGCTTTGAAATAGAAAGATAAACTCTACTTCTTTCTCAGAGAAATACTATCTTCATTGGATAAATACTTTCAACTTATTTTATGTAACTCATTAAAAATCTCCTTTGATCAACTGTGACTATCTAGTACTCTTAAATTCTACAATAATAATACTCATATCTGATAATAAGCTCAAATCCCATATAGAGATTTCCCCTGTTCATTTTTTTTATAGAAAACTTCCTGGTAGTTTCAATATTATTTATTTATATGTATATGAATGCACACACATACAATATATTAAACACTTTATATATATAAACATTTTATATATGTAATATATATGTTAAAGCTTTGGTACCTCCTTTGAATTTTCAACGCATTTTCTAAACCACTCTATTTCACGATTTTTAGGACATTTGAAACGGGTAAACAATTTTCCAATAAAAATACTGCAGAAAAAACTGATGCATGTGACTAAGTGTCACGGAATCATTGACGTATATGTCATGGACAGTCACTAAACATATTGTTTTCATCTTTCAATTTAGAGGAGAGAGTTTTACTTTCAATAGTCAGTATAGAAGTCAGGAGTTATGCACATGTTTAGACGTTATTCCTTGAGGAGGGGGTATTAATCTTGTCCAGACGTGGGTACTACTACAGCAGAGAGGGCCTTGAGAAAAACAGAAATAAAATGCTTCTCAGAAAAGCACATTAGTTTATACACTCTTCCATGCCTATTAAAACGACATTATTTTGGTGGCCTAAAGTGGTTGATCGTGTACCTGGTATTCTGGCCGTTTCTTGGTCTTTCCCTCATTGACTCCTCTTTCCCCAGTGTGTCTTATTCACCCAGTCTCCCTTCTCTTTCACATATATATTTTAAAAGAACTGAAAAAAAATTCTCGGTGAGTACTGAATTGAAGCTTCTTTCACGGCAACCTAAATTCCATATGTAAATTGGTTGAAACAAACGGTTAGCTGTTTGAATGTCACATGATAGGTGCTTGTACGTACTTCCCATTGACACAAACTGCTGCGCTTATACAGAAGCGGTCTTTGCCATGTGACAAGGGATAGTTGGAGGCTATCATGTGCTTGGGGAACTTGCCCCTCCAATATGACAACAAGAGGAATGTCCTCACGTGAGGGTGAAGAGAGTTAGGGAGGCAAAGAGAGAGAAAGAGAGAGAGAGAGGGAGGGAGAGAGAAGCTGTTCCAGACATCTACGGGGCCCAGTAGGCAGTGTCAATCATGGCAGGCTGCCAGAGTACGTGCAGGGTTGGGGTAGAGAAGGTGCTTGAAGCCCCCATTCTCTATTGCCCACTTCCCAATGAAGATTAGTCCAAGTCCTTATCTTCCCCCTTGAAGAAGGTATTGCTTATCTTCAAGTGCAAAAACCAGTGACTGTGTGTATGGTCAGTAGTCATGGTCATCACAGCCGCCAGGCACTTGCAGGTTCACATTGAATTCGGACAGACCATAAAGAAACAGCGGAGCCGAAAACTGGTGGGCCATCCCTTTATTCTAGCCTCGCCCCTGGCTGGCGAGGAAACACAAACACAGGGGCAACAAAACCCACTCACTTGTTCTCCGGTTCCACAACCAGGAGAATCTTTTCTGGTTTTTCCTATAATCAAAGGCCCCCCCCCACCAGTTTAAGTCCCCTCTGGTTCCCCATCTCCTTCTCTCTGCAAAAACTGGCTTCTTTTTCAGCACCCTGCCATCTGAGCTGCCTTCTCTGCAAAAACATGGCCTCCTTCCTCCTCCTTCTCCTTCTTCTTAAAACTTTTTGGTGCAAAAACCCCCTCGTCCAGCAACATTAGCATAACAAAGCCCCCTCCCAAGCAGGAAGGTAATTAGCCATTTTACCTGGCAGTGCCCATTCACCTAGGCAGTGGCCATTTTTAACAATGAAAGTGAACAAAACCAAATAACACAAATTTTACAAACTTATTTGCCCAACACTGTGTAATAATAGTTGCTCTCCCTTAAATTGTTACAGATATGTTAACTTTTGTATATTGCACATTCAAAACATTTTCAGAAGTCCCTTAGGAAAGTAACAAACTGCTTATATAGCTGTTATTATATTGTACAAGTGTAAACTATATACAATATTATAGTTACTTTTAATATCTCTACTTTTGGGGTGATCTCAGTTAGTGGTTGATAGCCCTCACATTTCAAAAGATTCAAGGACCATTTATATAAAATATCATGACTGTAATAGGAACAGCATAGAGTAATCTGCTAATGGCATGAAATCATACTCAGACTAGAATGAAACATTTTCATCTCACCTGCTATGAAAGGGATGTCAAGTCAATGGTGGTCAACATCTCCAGAGATCCCTACACACTGCCAGTTTAAAAATTGTCACGATATAATACTGGTTTCTATTTTCTACAATATCTGATGATAGATACCTTAGTTTGCCCAAGGAGATACTATATCTCTTTATGGATAACATAACCTATGTTCTATCTATCTATCTCTCTATCTATCTATCTATCTATCTATCTATCTATCTATCATCTACCTACCTACCTACCTACCTATCTAATCTATCTATCTGATTAATACTAAAAGATGGAGAATAGTTCATCCAGTTCTTTCTGTATTAGTAAGAAAGCTATCCTCAGTAAGTTAAGAAAGCTGAAACAGGCCCTCAGAATCTTCTCAGACCTTTCCTCCACGTAAATACACTTCAGAACCCATTAGCACCGCCTTTTCCCCTCTCCAGAAGATGCGTTCACAGTCTAACGGGCCCTTCTCACGGAAACCTTCCCTTTAAATCACTTGGATGTAATGATCACATTTGTTCTTAGTTCTGGTCAGTTGCATTTGAACACTAACTAGATTATTTTCTGCCTTCTCACAAAGCCAAACCATCAATTATGCCTTCGTGCCCCAAAAAGCTACCAGGAAAAAAATACTAGATCTAATAGCCTTACTAACTTTATTAAAGCATCCAGTTTTACACAGGGAAATTTTGTTCCCTATAACATTCGGATCCAGAAAGAGAGGCATGATGTAGGCCCTCCTACCTGGGCACTTGGCCAGGTGTGAGCCTTCCTGGAGACTTTTTTTTTAAAAAACCCTCTTTTAGATTGAATTTTAATGGAAAAAACTGTTAGAGATGGGCCAAGAAAATTGTTCCTTACCACGTGCCTGCAGGATCGTGACCCCTAATGTCCTCACCAGGCTGATAAGTTCTGGGCAGCAGAATAAACCTGCATTCATGAGATCTCTTTGCAGATGCACTGCTTCGGAGAGGGGAAGGGACAGTGATGTCGGCTGAGAACTGGCCCCGGTGAGCGCTTAGCTCGTGAATTATTCCAAATACATTAAGAGAAACTAATGTCACCTTTGTTTGCTAATGTGCTTTGCTTGCAAAGGTAATAGTGGCATTCTAAATAGATTCGGGCAGACAGGGTGAAAAACAAGCCTGAGCCGTTTGGTTCCCAATTTCTCATATGGTATTTACACAATCCGGCTGACTTTCTCTGTGGCCCATTCATCTTGTCAGTGTAAATTACATGTCTCGGTCCTTCGCTTTTCCTTTCTTCTTATAAACACTATTTACTTATGCTTGAGTAAGAGACAGACACCTTTATCAGTGAAGAGGGTGTGGTGGAAGGTGGGGGTGAGGGTGTGTGCATTAGTTACGGCAGTAACAAACTTTTTAGAACATTGATCTAGTTTCTGTGATGATAAAAGCTGTCCCTGATATTTCCCTTAAAGGCATTTTATTTTATTTTTAAATTTTATTTATTCATTTTTAGATAGAGAGGAGAAACAGACAGAGAGAGACAAGAGGGGAGGAGCAGGAAGCATCAACTCCCATATGTGCCTTGACCGGGCAAGCCCAGGGTTATGAACCGGCGACCTCAGGGTTCCAGGTCAGTGCTTTATCCACTGAGCCACCACAGGCCAGACCCTTCAAGGCGTTTTAGCATATTGTATTGCAATAGTTTCAGCAGCCTTCCAGATCTCCATATTAAGGTTTCATCTGGTGAAAAGAGTCAGTGTTGGAATCCTATCCCTAATGTCATATTGAGCACTTGAGTTAAATTGCTTCTGTAGATCTGTGACGAGAGAGAGAGAGAGAGAGAGAGAGAGAGAGAAAGTCTAGTAAAAAACCTGCCCTGCCCATTGCATTGTGGTCCTAACTTCTTTTGTCATGTTCGTCATAAGGGAACTTTTGGGATCTCCATTTGTGCCAGCCTTCTGAGAAGCTGCTGGGTGGTTTGATCTCCGAGTACAGAGGTGGACAGGTATTGCAGTTCAAAATACTATGGGTGTCTCTTTTATTCTGCGATCTTTGAATTCTCTTGCTGCTTTGTTCTATGTTGCCAATTTAATTAACCACACTTCTGAAAATCATCCTTTTTCCCATCAGTGGTCTGGTGAGCCGGTTCCTCTTTTTCCAGGGACTATTCCAACACAATGCAAATTTCGCTTCTGGTTGCTTGAAATCTGCCCCCTACCATTACTACTTTCTGTCATATGGATGATAGGAGTCCATCTGTTTTCCCAGCCCTGTCTGGGATTTTGTTTAATTTAAATGATTGACTTCTGGTTCCGGAATCATCAGCAGAAGCACTGACGAACAGCGCGGGACCTGTCCATCGTCATGCTCTTGCTCGCACCCTAATTACTGAGGTCCACAGTGTGTTGACACTCACCGCAGACAGGTGTTGGGGGCCAGGCCCAGGGAACCGGGAGATCATATGGAGCTCTCCTATTTACGTGTAGCTAGAGCACAAAACTTGCTCGACTTGTCTGCTCCTTTCTGTTGAGAAGATGAACACTGGAGTGATGGACTATGTTTGTTTGTTAGTTTTTTTCCCCTAGGTTTGGGTGTAGGAAGATGAAACATTCTTCATTTCTAGATACAGACATGGATGTTCAGCCTGACACTTTCCCCGGTCAGCGAGGCGCACGCAGAGTGTGCGGGTCGCGGTGGGAGAGAACAGGGGTCCCAGGAATCAGGGCAGTCGGCCCCACCTGCCCGTCAGTGGTGGAAGCACAGTGGTGGCTCCTTAAAAGGTCTCCTTCTCTCCTTGGGTTTTCTTCCGGTAGCGCCAAGGCAGATGGGGGATATGAGCATCGCTCTTCTGTTTGGGGCTGGGGTAAACAGCTCTTCCCTGGGGGTACACGCGCGCGGTTTCTGGGGGTGGTCAATTCCAGAGTGGTCGCAGCTGTTCCTCAGACTGCTACAAACTACCTGTTCCCCGAGAAGACAGACGGCTGCTTCCCGGCTGGAAGCCGCTGTGAGACGTGGGACTGGCGATTCCTGAGACGCGCTCTGACAGGCGAGAGAGAGAGCGCAGAGTGGAGAGCAGAGCCAATGCGCCTTCCCTCTGACTCCAAGGCCGGCTGCTGCTGCGACTCCCAGCTGGAAACAAATTCAAGTCGTTTTTTTCTGATCAGGCGATGAAAGTGGTTTCCACGTAAAATTATTCACGATGTTTTCCCTTCTCGGAGCGCGTGCTTTTATTTGGTGAATTGGATTGGTTTGCACTTAAATGTTTACAACAAAGAGAGTTCTTGTGTTATGCGGGCTCCAGCAAGGTGATTTGTTTGGGCCGTGTCATACATTTATTCTGATACTTCACTCTTAACTGTTTAAGGCTTCATGGACCGTTCTTTTTTATCTTGAATTATAGGGGCATTTTAAAATTATAATGATAATATATTTGTTTTTGTAATTATTTTTTCTTAGAATTAAGATTGAGTGAGTCTCTTTTTTATGTCTCTCTGCCTTTCTCTCTTTGGAGCGACAACTTTCCTCCTGTGCTTCAAATATTCAATTTGAAAATTATCTGTGATTCTTTCACTGCACAGTTTTCTAATACAGTCAAGTCAGTCGAATAATCTTATCTTTTCTTTTTGTTTATAAATGAGAAGGAAATTAATAACCAGCACCAAGTGAGCTTTAACCAATACTGCTTGGGGTTTCTTTGTTGGCTTGAAGCATGTTACTGGTATTTGACAACAACAACAACAGCAACAAAAAAAAAACATGAATATGGCCCTGGCCGGTTGGCTCAGCGGTAGAGCGTCGGCCTGGCCTGCGGGGGACCCGGGTTCGATTCCTGGCCAGGGCACATAGGAGAAGCGCCCATTTGCTTCTCTACCCCCCCCCCTTCCTCTCTGTCTCTCTCTTCCCCTCCCGCAGCCAAGGCTCCATTGGAGCAAAGATGGCCCAGGTGCTAGGGATGGCTTCTTGGCCTCTGCCCCAAGCGCTAGAGTGGCTCTGGTCGCCACAGAGCGACGCCCCGGAGGGGCAGAGCATCGCCCCCTGGTGGGCAGAGCGTCGCCCCTGGTGGGCGTGCCGGGTGGATCCCAGTCGGGCGCATGCGGGAGTCTGTCTGTCTCTCCCTGTTTCCAGCTTCAGAAAATACAAAAAAAAAACCAACACACACACAAAAAAAACCATGAATATTACGTTAAGAGGTTCAAATATACTTTATAAGTGATCATAAACTTGGGTCCCAAACATCTCAGTCTCACTTACAGCTTCAAGTCCTAAGACAAACGGACACACTGCCATTGCAGCTATGGTTTCTAACAGCTAAGTTTGAAAGCATTTGTTAACTGCATTTTGATTAAGAAATCATTTCTAAGACATTATTTTTTTTTTTGGCATTGTCTTTACCTTTTGAACTAGACATATTTTGTTAAGCTGGCAATGATCATGTGCTATCTGTCACCGAACAGCCTAGGAGAGTGAAAGGTGCAGGGACTGGAGTGGACCTCTCATTATTCCTGGGCTCCAGATGCAAACAGGCTGGTGTCTAAGACTCTCATTTGGTGGCTGAGCAGTGGCCCAGTGCGAGAGACGAGCTGTTGAAGACAGAATTCCTGCTCACGGGGCTGTGTGTACAATTTATGATGTGAGTGATTAGGAATAGTGTCCTTGCTGGCAGCGTCGGAGAGGAGGCCGCAGTCGATGGTTGGCGGAGACTGCACTTCCGCACCTCCAGTGGTAGTGCAGTGGTGCTCCTTGTAGGGCAGACATGAGCCCAGTGACGGAGGAAATCCCCATCGCCTCTCGGCCTCGTGTGGGAGCCCATGGATTCATTTTATGAATCCTAGCACCGTATTTATTTACCGTTTTTTTTTTCTCTCTCAACTTTGTAAGAATATATAAGTGCTTAAAAGCTAATGACTTCTATACATTATTTTTTTACATTAAGTGATAATATGCTTGTATTTTGCCCACCATATCTATAATGGAGAGGTTTTTTAGGATAGAACAAATCTATTAATAACAATTATAATACTGACTATTCAGATATGACTTCATATGATCTTCCCACAGTTTACTTTGTAAGTGCCCTTCCATATGGTTCTTTAAGTATTCAATACAATCTTCACTAACTCACAACAATTGTATTAGGTTGATATTAAATATGGTATTGATATGTAGAAGAAAATTATGACAGAATTAACAAAAGCCTCATCAAGTTAAGTTGTGGAGTGGATAAAGGTGGCGGCCCTGCCAAGATGTCCCTGCAGCGAGCGTTTTATATCAGCTGGGACGGCACAGGGCTATGACATGAATTAGGCACGAATCAGGCATGTGCTGAGAGCATCCTCGCCCCACACAGAGACTGATTGTCTACTGCGTGCTAAGGACTCTGTTGGTTTATGGCCTGAGGCAGAAAATGAGTTAGACAATGGCTCTACCTTAGAGCATCTATCATACTAATAGAAGGAAAAAGATATTATACCTGTATGCAAATATGTAAAAGAATTAAAGATCGTGGCAAGTGCTGTGGATAAAAGGGCCGAGTACTGGATGGGCTGCCTTATGGGAAAGTTGGTGTATCCCAAATAGTCCGAAAAGGCTTCTCTGGGAACTGAGATGTGCGTGTTGAGGGGATAGCTGAGGAAAACTGGGGGGGGGGACAGATATTAGAGGTAGGAACAGCAGAAAGTGCCACAGCCCTGAGACAGGAACAATTCTCAGCCATCTACAGAGAGGAAAAGAGGTCTCTGGAAGATACCAAGCATGAGAAAGAATGAATGACACTAGATAGAAGAAATAGGCTGAGTCTGGTCTGTATAGGCATCAAGGAGGAGTGGTTGATTCCATTTGGGTGTCTGATCGCTATGGGAGTTCTTAATACTTCCGTCTACTGCAGTAGGTCAATTAAAAGAAATGGCACAGGTCTGGGAGTTAGGTCATTAGCAGTTAGTTATAACCCGAGATCTAACTAGCATTATATTGCTAGAGCAGTCATGTAGCACTTCAAGAGTGCACCTGTAATATAAAAACATTAAACGAATGGTTTCTAAAATGTATTGAGGTTTTTTTTTTTTTAAAAATACCTACTCTATTTTATAAATTTCCCAGACTATTATGAAGTTTGGGGAGACTTTGACCAGCAGATCTTCCAGTGTTATTACTCAAATATGACACTTAAACATATCTGCATTTCATGAGTCTTTCAGAGGGAAGGGCAAGCTGTAGTTTGTTCATGCTACCTAATTTATCAACAGAACTGAGAAGTAGCCAATAGTTTTTAAATATATATATTATATTTAATAGTAATTTTTTCTCTAAAGGAGTGATCTCTGAGCCAAGTTTTATAAATAGCTTCAGATAAGTGTAATTATCTCAAAATGAAATTAATTTTAATTCATCAAAAAAATTATTTTTTATTTTTGGCATTTATTGCAGCAAACCATAAAATGAAAAGATAGAAATGACAATTGGGTATAGAATTTTAAATATATTGAGACATTTAATTGCTATGAAGATATACTTACATATATCTATAATTTGCTGAGCAAAGCAGTTATCTAAGTTTCAGAATTATATTTCTCTTAATAACATGTCTATGTTTCTAATGAACAATCCAGTAAATATTGAGATAATTTTCAGAATTTTATATGAAGTAATTGATTAGCTTCACTAGCCATAAAGACATTGATTTTGAATATCGTTCAAAGTTATCTCTTTTGTCACAAGTCTTAGATTTGCCGTGTTTCTTAGTATATTAATATAACAATGTCAAATATGTTTGAAGCTGAAAAAACTTACCTGAGGGCATTTTTGTTTTGTACTTAAATTTTATTTTGTCATTTTATTCTTATTAACAATCACTAAGCAATTTAATAATTATAAGCTCCATTAACATTTTAATGAGTCTAGTGGCCATTGCTAAGTGTAATTAAATTAGTTTTATTGTAGGATATTTTGAAGCTGTGATTAAATTAAGTTTTACTGTGCTTAGAAGAATAAACCTATGGAGAGATTGCTATTCACCAAACATCTTATTAACTTACAAGGTACTGATAAAATAGACATTAGTGGAGACAGGAAAAATATAATTCCCTGGTGAGTTTATTCATAAGATGAAACTTTAATCATTTCAGTTTGGAATCAATCTAGTCATGACAGCATAATTTTATTTAAAATTATTTTTTTTGGATAGAGATGGATGAAAGGGAAGAAGGGATGGATTCTTTTGTTATTGTTGTGCTTTTCCCTTATTTTTTGCATGCCGAATCAGTAGGGACAGGATTGGAGGAAGTCTGACAAGTTAAGGACTTGGAGTAGATAAGATTTCCCATGTGAACTGGTGTTGAATGTTTTGGCACCAAGTAAAATCTCAGCCATGTTTACTGATTAACTGGGATATTTACTTTAGAAATGGAAACATCATTTTAGTTTATTTAATGTGTTTACATAAAAACATTTTAAAAGCATTAAAACTGCAAACCAATGGTAATTGTTATGTTACTTATTAGAATTTTATACTAGAACCACAGTTTGAAAACCTCTCTTTCTTGCTAAACCATCCTAAGAAGCTATTTGATTATATATGAATTCGAAGGTGATCATATATTATATCTATTCCTTGTGTCTGTCTTTAATCTTGCATGGATTTGGAGATTTGATTCTTTATTGCTGCTGATGTTTGATAAATTCTGAAATGCTCTCAAGAGTAAAATGAGATAGTCTTATTTTCTGATGAATTGCCTTACATAGAATGCAATTAAGCATTTTACAGGATAGTAATTTGTATGGCATGAATAGCACATGTTTACTTATGGGAATTATGTGGGTTTGCTGTAATTATTAGATTCTATTGATTGTATTCCATTATGTTAATGTTTCCAAAATAAGCATATTAAGCAATTTTTGCCATGCGCTATTTCAGAAGTCTCAGGGATATTTTTAAACATGTTTTGAATGCCACAGCAATTATTTTATTATTAAATTTATACTTTCTGCTTTATCCCTCCTTTTGTAATCAAAAGGGTATGTGGATATTCTCTTCTTACTAAATGTCAGCCATCCTAATGATTTTAAATACCTTTTGAAAAAAGAAATAAATTAAGAACTTCTGTATTGAGTCTCAGGTGCTTATACTCGCCAACCTGCCGGCTCCCCTCGGACGTCTGTCTCGTGGACATTTCGTACTTCCCCTGTTTGCATTCCCACCCTTTCCCAGTTAAGTGACGTCATCATCTGGGAAGCCTCTCAAACTAAAAATGTGGTCATAGTGATTTCCTCCATACCTGCACCCCATAACAAGTCCATCACCGAGTTTCTTGAATCTGGGTTCAGTGTTTACTTCCAATTTACAGTCTCGTTTCATCACCCTGCTACCACCTGGGCCCAAGCCCCCTTCATCTGTTAGGTGACTTTGGCAGTGGCTTCCAAATTTATTCCCCAACTACAGGTCTTCCTTGACTAGGTCCCATTATGTATTTAGCAACCAAAGGTATCATTCCACTTTTAGAAACATGTATCTGGTTCTGTTTCTTCCCTTATTATTCAACTCCCTCCGTGTTTTCCTGTTTCAGAGAGAATGACCTGTTGGTTTAAAATGTGAGGTCCCTGTACCTTCCTCTGTAGGTTAGAAGCTTCAAGAAGGCGGGGTCATTATCTGTAAGGTCTCTGCTGAATCTACAATAGTCTCAACAGTAGAGCCAGGTAAACAGGGCATGTGCATCCTTGACTCTCTCTTTTATCTGTTTGTAAGACTGGTGTATTTCTATTCTTAAAATCTGAGTTTTCAGCTAGGCTTTCTCTGGGAATCACATTTAGAATGACCTCCTCCACTAGAAACTATGTCGAACTTCTCTCACAGTACAATGTTGCCCTAAATCATCCCAGGTCCTACACCTGGTGCTTGTCGGCTTTCTCCACTAGACCAGACGGTCTTTGAAGAAAGGGACCGTATCTGTTTGCTCATTCTGTCTGACAAATACTAGCTAGATAACAGGCATTGTTAAATGAATTGATAAGAACTCACAGCAGGGTCCTTTTACATTTTGTTCCTTCTTCCTTAATGTGTAGACATTTACACAAGCATGATATGGGCTGGATTTGCATGAGGAAATTCAATGTTTTCTAAATAAAATTTAATTTACTTTTCTCTCTTCAAATAGTAATCTTAATGACATTTCTATGTTTGTAAAGGCAAATATCTAGAACCTTATCTATTGATATATTCCTTTGAAATCCTCAAATTTTAAAATCCTCTGATATTTTTGGAGAGTAATAGTACTAATTAATAGTTTGTGTTTATTGGGTCTTATTATGCGCCGAGCATTGTTCTAAGTGATTTTTTTTTAACTTGTTAAATTACTTTTCTAGATGTATCCTGCCAGAATTTTGCAGGCTTGGTAGTCAGTCTTAGATAGGGGTCTACAGCCTATATTTATATTTACTAATTATACTTCCTAAAGAAACATGGCTCTAACAAGACAAGTTTTATATATATATAACTAAAGACTGTGTGATTTTCAAATATTTAAATTATTACATTCTTTGGCTAATTGTATTGATTACATTTTTTTCATTCATTAAGTTTCTTCCTTTATTTAAAATTCAGCGTTTTAATGTAACGTATATTAGGATAAGATAAGTGAGGTAGTCCGAGAAGAAGCATCTGGAATATTAAGATCACCTCTGTGTTTATGATATACCTTGTCATGTTTTCCCCTTTAACTGGGAGAGTTTCTTTTCTGATATAAATTAGGCAAGGTCAAGTAGAGCAGTAGCAATTATATATATATAGCTATTTATTGATTTATATTTAACCGAGAGTAATTATTTAGTGGCTGGAAGAAATACAACTGAGAGCCTTGCCAAGTAGTCTCAGCAGGCTTTGCCCAGACTCTGCAAAGTGCTTTCTGTTCATTGCTCAGAGCTCTGCTCCTTGGCTTTTGTGTTTGGTCGCCCTGTAGAGCTTAAGGTTAATGCCCAGTGGACAGGTCCGCGTATTCATTCAATACCGTCATTATAAGCACTGTTACTTACGGGACACAGAACAGATGCAAGTTCCACCCTGCCTTTGCCCACGAGCCCTCAGGAAGATGGAAAAGGATGAATCAGTCCCTTGTTTGCAAAAGAGTGTGACATTAATCATCCGACATCGTGAACCACTAGACAGGTGTCATTTGTTCTTTAAAGTTATGCTGTGTTGTTTGTGGAGCTGCATAAATCTCCAGGTTCTTTTTAAACAGTCTCCGGAGCAGGTACAGCGAAGGAGAGGCAAATCTGTCATTCTTGAAAATGTTAAAAGATCACCAAGTGCGGAGTGACTGTAGAGCCGAGCATCCTCCTTCATTACTGACTGCCGGGCGGGAAGAGGAGGAAAGATTGAGGACGGAAAGACAGTGGACTGAACTTCATGTCATGTCTGGAAAGGGTCACACTCACAAACCACAGTGTTTATTGAGGGATTTTCTTCTAGCAGGAGGACCACATAATGCAGTGTTTCTGATCTTTTGTGTAGAGGCATATATTGAGATGTCACTTTCTGAGTAATTTGTTCGGCCGGAGTGCTTTGGTGGTGGAGAAAAGCACCCTTAATAAATAAGAAGAAAATAAGTTCCAGGGAAGAAAGGCCACCGACCTAGCTGGTCATTATCTGTTTTAATCACCCTGGGCTTTGGGGAACGCTCTCAAATAGCCTTGGTTCAAGTTCCGAGCACAGAGTTGTCATTTGGACACCAAGTCGTCCAAATGTTGTCATGGCGACAGGGTTTCAAGCCTGTGTATATCATAAGGTAAAATTTGAATGTAATGGCCAGTTAGTAGAATTGAAGGATGGATTCTCCGAAAGAATGATATCCTTAAAGGGCGTCTAATTAGACCAGCTCTGTGGAAAGCATGCAGTGGGGGCCATCTGTGCGCGTTTGCAGAGCCTTCCGGAGACTTCTAATTCCTGTTGTGTATTGCTAAGGTGCACAGATGAAGACGGGAGTGCCATTACTTCATCCCAAGATGAGAGCAGCTGGATCTTTCCGTGCAGATCGGAGTCTGACTCCCGTCCTCAGTGGTAGCTGAGATCATCGTCCCAGGAAAAAATACCTAATATTTTTCCTTTTAGGTTTTATCATGTACATTTTAAGCTCTGTCAAACATACTGTTATTTATGTTATCATAGATTTAAAAAAAAACACATCACTATAGTCCTATCTCATGTTCGGATTAGCAAAGGGATTCTGAGTTGTTTTGAACACCTGGTTTACTGGTTCACGTGTTTTTGGCTGATGCCAACTGACCCCAGCAATAAGAGGATTTATTTCATACTTATCAGGAAACCCCCAAGGAAATACACAGATCTTATGGTCCTTCTTTTGTTTTATTCAGGCACCCAGTCATGTCATCCCTGTTGTTTCCTTCTTTTTCTCTGCCTCTCCTGCTACGTGTCGGTTTCGCTCACTCTAGCAGCAAGATAGCATCAGTGCATATACAAAGGTTACTTCCAGACTCCCCGATTTTTAGGAAGAAGCAAGACCATTTACTCTTATACATTTCTCCTGGAAGGGAGGAAACTATTTCTAGAACCCCCATAGGGCAACTTTTCATATCTTATTGATGAGACTTTCATCCCATGTCCATTTGTGAACAAGTAAATGGCAAGAAGCATGTTACCAACCTTGGAAAAATCAGACAGTGCATTGGGGTAGGTCTTGCGGTTAGCTTTCCCAGATGGGTTTGACTCTGTCGGGGAAGAATGGAACTTTCGATAAAATATGAGGATCTACTGTAAAGGATGAGGAAGGGATTGCACAGGTAGGCAGATGACAGTGTCTGTTATACAAGGTTAATTTTATTTGTCCGTCTAAATGTATGTACAAAATGAAAGACAATATAACCATCAAGCACACCCGTCTTTGAGGTGTGTTGCAGACTTTTTGGGACTGCTAATTTACCACCTAGTTTCAGGCGTCTCTGTTAATGTCAAAATATGTTTCTTTATTGTAGATAGTATTAAAATGAGATGGTGTCAGCATATTTCAGTCTGGCATTAAATGTAGGTTAGGGCTTATCCACAAAGTAAAAGCCAATTATATGGATAATAATAACAAGTTGGTGTTAATATATGTAAACTCAATGGTGATGTATGTTTAAACATGTTTTCTATAACAACGTTGTCTCCCTGACGTTGATTTGATGTAAAAAAAATGTGTCATATTATTCCTGGAATTATATGAAATTCACATGCCAGTCATATAAAGAAGACTGTCCTCCTTCAAACCCCACCCTCACCCCATTAAAGTCACTAAGATGGTTAGAAAGTTCTGGATATGGAATCTAGGTGATGTCCCAGGATCCAGGACAGCCAAGGGTTCTGAGTAGCAGGCTCAGGACCCAGTGGCAGGTGCGTCAGGGAGGAGGGGAATGCCGTTGTCCACAGTGATGAGGGCTTCACGTCAGACTAGCCAGTGCTCCATCCTCAAACGCTTCTAACTCTCTCGCATGGTCATTTCCACAGAGGGCTGGATGCCCCTCAGATGGTGGACACGAGGATAGGAAAGGTCCCTTTGTCAGGCATTTCCAAGATGGAAGGTGGAAATTGAGACTGCCAGGATGGACTACAGCCACTAATTCTAAAGTGATTGCTTAGAGTACTAAGGGGCTCGGTAATACTGTTGCATTTCAGAAAGGGAAGGGGAGGACCACCCGATATGAAAACTTGTTTTCAGAGATTAAATGCACATCACGATGGGGAAGGTTAAACACGGAGGTTCTCGGGTGAATGAATCTGTTGGTTCCCTGTGCCCTCGAATGGATTTTGCCTCTGAAAGGCCCAGTTCCAAAGTGCTTTCATGTGCACCGACGCTTTGCAAGGTGCAAAGTGACCTCAGCACTATCTTTAGCAACCTCTTGCATTAAAAATTGCTATTTTAATCAGGGGTTTTTCAACCTGTAGTATGGATTCAAATGATGGGTTAGGTATGTAGGTTACATTCACCTGGATTCACCTCCGGAGATACTGATGTAGCTTTGGGGTTTTCGGGGTGGAGGGAGTGTAGCAAGGAGATAGTGAAGTTGATGTTCACTAAGGGTTGAGACTGGTTTCGGCATCCGTGGTAAGGAATCGGGAAAAGTAATACTTGATTTTTATCAAATAATACTAGAGAAAAGTCAGTGCCATGGCCCAGCTATGAAATCAACGTTGTAACTGTCATAAATGTATCTCTCCTGGTGAGTTAATAATAACGAGTTAGCTATTTCCCTAACTAGTTTGTAAATGATAGTGGACCCTTTGTTCATTGTGAACCACTGAATTATTGGCTAAGGCAGGGGTCGGGAACCGTTCTGACTGAGAGAGAGCCATGAACACCATATATTTTAAAATGTAATTCCGTGAGAACCATACAACGACCCATGTAAGTTATGCATTATCCAATAAAAAATCCCGGAGGACAGCTGTGATTGGCTCCAGCCACCCGCAACCATGAACATGAGTGGTAGGAAATGAATGGATTATAATACATGAAATGTTTTATATTTTTAACGTTATTATTTTTTTTATTAAAGATTTGTCTGCGAGCCAGATGCAGCCATCAAAAGAGCCACATCTGGCTCGCGAGCCATAGGTTCCTGACCCCTGGGCTAGGGGGATATTTGCAGACAATTTTACAGCAAGTATTTCTTACAATAATTCATTATAATATGCTCTGTAATAATAAGTTGCAGTTGGGTAGGCTTAAGCTTCTGTGCAGGTGTGAACTTAGATAACCATGTGATGGTGCTGCTGCCCTCCTGTCACATCTCTTGGTTGTTTGCAAATTCCGTGGGTTCTTTGTCCAGAAGATGTAGTTCCATGGAGACAGGGTAGCCTCTGGGATGGATCTAAGTGGTCCTCAGAGTTGTGGCTACCTGGGCTTCAGAGGGCGCCGTCTCCATCCCATGCAAATGGAAGTGCACGCTCAGGAGCTGTTTCATTGCATACAGTCTGCAATGTCAATACAAAAATTGACGGAAGATTGAAGTCTAACACCAGGCTTATTACGGTGTATGGGATTGTGAGTTGATTTTTCTAAACAGAGTTTTTATTATGCTAAACATAGCTATAAATATTTACTCATAAAATATTTTAATTCTCAAATGAGTGGAGATAACTTAACCAATTTAATTCTTTGAAATTAATTTAGAAACAACTTATTTATGGAAAAATAGTATTAAAATTATGTGTTCATATGAATATTTAATGAATTCATACTATTTTGCATAGAATTTATTAAAATTTAGCTTGTGGGGCAATGATTATGCGTTTGAGGGTGTGTTGTTTTATTTAATAATTACAGATCAACAATGCCCACAGTATGGTATTTCAGATTTTCCAAAACCTACAAGAGAGAGTCAACAGTACAATTATCCTTAGATTCTTTATTTAAAAATCAGCAAACTTCCTTTACACTACTCCAAATATTTTCTCCGATGTATATTCTGGGGGAATTTAATAGGGGAAAATGTGCATTGCAGTTTCCTCCTGTTGTGTGAGAAATACCAATAACAGCAGTAAACCCTGTTTAGAAACATAATAATGGGCATCAGATTAACTTGTTTGAGAGCCAATGTAAAGCTATTAGAGGCTTCTCTGACATAATTAAAAACAGAAACAGGATAAAAATAAATAATCTGTATAGACTGAGCAATGGAGTCAGGGACACCCAGCAAATAAAAAAATTTTTTTTTTAATTCAGAAAATGATACTTCACGTGTGTTTTATTTTCATAATAATTGATAGTGATTTCATCAGAATTACTGCTTGTTAAACAGGTACTTATAATGCAGAGATTATTGAATAGATTTTATACAATATGTCTGGTTTTAAAATAGCTTCAGTTTTTCTTACACCTTTTTTATTTAAAATTATGGTTAGGGGATTTATTTTTTTACCAGGACATTCACATAAGAGGGGAGGCAGCAAACAGCACTGCCCTAGCCCAGAAATTTGCTCCTGCCCACAGCTCCATGTCCTTATTGCACCAATTCATGCCTCGGAAAAATGACCGATTATTACCTGACCTGGCCCTTCGAGTGGGGCCATAAGTGGTAAAGTATGTTATATAATAAATGCTATACATTAAAATGTTAGGGCTACAGCTGTCATCAGGACAGCTAATGAACAAACCAGTAAGAATATGAAAAAGAAGAGTCAGTTATCCTTAAACCCCTTTATGTTGTATTTCTGCAGCTTGGATACAAGAATATTATTTACCTACAGATACGGAGCATTTGATTATTTCAGTTTTCCTTGTTATGAACTGCCGACATCATCTTTTTAGGTCTCTGACACTTTGTAGTAAAAAGAGTGCCACCACAGTCGAGGGGAGAGTTAACATCCAGTGCTGAGAATTGTAGCCTTTGTCACCGGTGAGTTCCCTTGAGCAAGTTCACGGCAGACAGCGCCCTACCGTGCCCATCCTGGTCAGAACACATCACAGGCTCCAGCCTGGCCCACCTCAGGGTGCCCCTGGCTATCTGGCAGTTTGTTATTATTTTTCAATCAGAGAAAGCAGCTAATTGCCTAAAATGGATTAAGATGAGATGTTAGTTTACACAATTAATAAACACAAATAAATATAGGGATGTGTAGCTACGATGGAAGCGAGTTTGTCCACCTTCACTGTAAGTGAGCCATGGCCTGTTGGAGTCACTGCTGTCTCAGACCCTGGGACACATTCCCATCCCCAAAGCGTGGCGAGACTCGGGCATGGACCAAGGAAAGGGATAAAGCTCTTTCCACCTGCTCTGCCTGCCCCCCCCCCCCCCCGCCTCAGACAGTTTTCTCAGAGAATAGGGAATCTCCTAAGGTGCAGGAACTCCTCTCTGGCTAATACCTTTTCAACAACTGTCTCCCCGTTACAATTTTCAGACACCCGTTTAGAAGCTATGCCTCACAATAACGCAAAATCAAGAGGCACAGAAACGGCAAAGGCTTGTTTGTCCCTGAAATGTGAAGGTAACAGGAGGCAGCCACAGTGGAAGAAGCCAGGTGGCCAGGCTCGCTGGGTTTCGTGTATTTCTGACCAGAGAGGGATGGCTGATTCCAACTCAGCATTAAATTCCACTCAGCCTGGTCATCTGACTGGAGGGCGGGAACAAGCGATTCCTCCTTTGTCCTGCAGAGCCAGACCAGGAAAGTGATTGGAGGGACCCAGTGATTGGTGTGGGGTCATGCACATTGACCGGCCACCCTCCAGGGAGATGTTTGGAAATGGGATTCTAGTGATCACTGAAGGGTTGTAAGAATAGAACTCGCCTGAACTATGTATGAATCACCAGTGGGCCTGGCTAGAACATTCTCTCTTCAAAGATGGCTGAGGTGAAAAACAATACAGCAACTATGGACAAAAAGATTCTGCTCATGAAATTAAACAGAACACTGGGCACAGGACATGTAGGAAAATGATGAGTTTTTTGGAAAACAAAAATTTTTCTAGAGTATAAATACATATTAAATATATATTTTGTATATACAAATATAAATATATTTATATTTGTGTGTGTTTATTATAATTATGTGTGTATACAGCCTCTGACTCAATAACATTTTATAGTAGTAAGTGCCTATTAATGGTACTCACTGTCAGGCCAAGTGGTATGTTAGGATTGTGTTTCCTTTCTGGTCTAACATCATATTGTCTTTTATAATTTATCAAGGCTTCAATTCATGCTCCAGTTTTGTCCAAACTATATTTAGATCACATTAATCTTGTACCATTTTATTCCTTTAAACTGTCTAATTGCAAGGAACCACAATATAAAAACAACAACAAACCACAGTGATTTAGATTGATTTAGGTTGCTATTTCTTTCTCTTTTTTTTTCCTTTTTAAGCGAGAGGAGGGGAGATAGAGAGACAGACTCCTGCATGCACCCCAACTGGGATCCACCTGTTAGCCCCTGTCTGCGGCCGATGTGCCAATCAACCGAGCTATCCTCAGTGCCTGAAGCCAATGCTTGGACCAATCGAGCCACTGGCTGTGAGAGGGGAAGAGAGGAAGAGAAGGGGAAGAGGGAGGGGTGGAGAAGCAGATGGTTGCCTCTCCTATGTACTCTGACAAGGAATCTAAACTGGGACATCTGCACACATGGACAACACTCTGTCCAGTTAGCCATCCGACCAGGGCCAGGGATATCTATAAACAAAAATAAAAGCAATTAAATGAAAATCAGTGACTTGTGGAGAGGCTTCTTTTGTTTGGGTCATCAGGGAAGGTCTCCCTAAGTAGGTGACATTCTGGTTAAGAGACGAATGGTCAGAAGAAGCTGACCATGGCAAAATTGGGGGGAAACTCTTCTAGGCTGAGGCAGCAGTGAGACAGGTGAAATGTGGGGGTTAAAAGATAGAGAAAAATAAAGATGGCGCCTACTTTGGCTTGAGTCTCCAGTCTAGGGCACTATCAGTTATGAGGAAGATAGGACAAGCAGGTTGGGGTGTGGGATGTGCTGGGAGAAATGTGGAAGTTGAAATAAACATAGATATCATGTGGAAATTCAATGCAGACAGTTGGATAGATGAGTCTGTGTTTCAGACGAGGGGTCAGAGGAGGCATCAAAGTGAAGAGAATATGGTTGGGAGTTTTGATGTTTCTTGATGCCGCAGGACTGAACACAATAAATCCAGAGAATACATAAAGAACAGAAGAGAAGGACCTGGGACCAAGACTTAGAAACCCCATTAGAGATAGAGAAAAATGACAACACCATGGAGATAGAGAGGGAGCCATCAATGAGAAAGTCAAAATTCCTGTCTAGTTTATGAAGTTCATTCCAGTGGCTTTCTTTTTAATATTTATTGACACTTATTTACTTTGGTCGTCTTTTTTCTGTTGGTGGTTGTCCACATGCCTAGAAATCCTTGGTTGTGTTTTCACATTTGAGCTAGGATCGATTTCCTCTGATGTTGTAAAAACAGACCTGGTGAACACTTAAGGACAAGAATGGGAAAATCAATTATGTTCGACTGTATTTAAAATTTTCCTTTTATATTTCAGGGTTGTGAACTAATTATATACTCAGGAATTTAGAATAATATTTATTCCATTCTAATTGTTATACTTTTCTGATTTACAGACCATCTCTCCAAATATGTAGGTGGCATCCTCACAAATCATGTGAAGTAGGGATTTCAAAATAGCTGCAGCAAGAACATGTATTATTGGAGAAATGAGAACTTAATTTTATCTATTGTCTACAGACATTCGGCCCAAAATAACTAATTTAGGAAAAGCCATCAATTGAATAAAACAGTAAATAAAACATCATAGTTGCAGCTGATTTCATTTGCCGATATTTCCACCCTCTTACTGATAAAGATGCAATTTAAATGATTTTAGCATTTTGTTTTGATTCAGACAGTAAAGCAAAAAATATAAATGTGAAAACTATCAAGTAGAGCGAATTGATTGACTGCTGTCAGCTTGCTCTGTGCTCTATTTTCTTATCAATAGATTGTCATTTTGTGGGAAAATGCATATGTGTTTAGAACAGAGTGACAGGGTGTACAACAGGGATTTTAAAAACAGTCAATGTGAATGAATCCCTTTAATCGTATTCTTAATATGAACGCGCATTGCCCTGTTCATCTTGCTTAGTGGTTTTATATTGCCGTCTTAACGTTTCTGTTTTGCTCAAAGTCTGCTACTTTTACTCTTCTTTAAGAACTCAATAAACCTACCCTCACCACTAAATTAGATACCAAAATGATAAATTCAGATGATTATGGATTTCAAATGTATTTCAAACCTGAATTAATGCCTTATTAACAAAGTTTACTTTCAGAACGAGAGCCCTCCCAAATCCTGTCAGCAAACTTGGTCCCAGTCCGATGGTCATGGGGGTGAAAAATAAGTACGTCTCCTTCTCAAACACTCAGATCTCTCTAATCTCAAAGTTCAGTGTTCTGTTGATGTTTGATTTTTTTTTCCATTTTAAGCATTATTGCTGTTGTTCTTCTTTTTAAAGAGTAATGTAACTTCCCACTTGACCCCCATAGCACATATGACCCTGTCAACAAAGAAGGCTCTTCGTGGGATGTCTGAATTTTTGAAATATTTTCATGAGGACTTGCTTTTGGGATTCATATTACCTACTAAACTCAGTGGCTGTCTTCCAGGTCTTTGATCTAGAGTGATCAGTTACTCGGGCCCATCTTTTTTTGGCACTGTCTGTTTAATTAGTCTTGAAAACATATTCAGCTAAAAACTTGTTCAGAGGGCAGATCTCATCCAAAACTGTTCACACTACCATCAGATAAAATTAGTACAGTAGAACAACAGCAAAAAAAAAAAAATGCTGTCAAAGATATTTTAATATCTTTGGGTAGCCCACAGGTCAAATCCAACTCTGTAAATGTTTCTATGAGGCATAAATTTTCTTTTAAAATTTTGACCCAACATTATATAAAAATTCATTTCTCTCTGTCTTCTTTACAAATAAAAAAAAGAAGAAGAAGAAACTGGCAACATCATATCTACAGGGCAGAATTCTGTAGAAGCTGAGAAGTAGCAGCCACCTCTTACTCTGTAAGCTAACACAGTTTCTCTAATTCTCATCATATATGAGGTGCTTTACTCACCTGTGCTATCTACCTGGCATTCGATGTGTCATCCTCCTAATAGGTCATGCTGTTCGGAGGGCTGTGGGTGAGAAAGGCAGGTGTTCAGCCCCTCTCTCATATGCTGTGCAATGGTGAGGCAAGGGAGAGGGAACTGCAAAACATTCCCCTTCAGAAAAGGGAAGAAAGGAGGACACACAGCAGTCACTGGCCCATGGCAACAGTGAACCCTGAGTGGCGGGGGGGAGGTGTTCTATGCTGCTGTCAGGGAGTTTCTTCATTAGACTCCAGCTCAGCATTTTGAGAGGAATTACCTTGTGCATTGTTCTCTGTAGACATTGGAGTTTCTCCCTTGTTTTTATTTTCCATGAACATACCTGTTGAACACGTAAACCCTCTTCGCAGGTTTAGAGGGCCTGAGGGTGAATTAACATTCAAAAAGTCAAAGGTTATTTTAGCCCAGGCTTGGGGTGTCTCTGGTAATGCAGTTACCATAGAAACCTAGTAGACTTTCTATTTACTTCCGGTAAATGCTGGTAAGTAACAAACCAAAAGTTCTTTCTCAGACTTAATTCTCATGACTGATTCCCTTTTTTGCCTTTCTCCCTTTCTTGCCTTTCTCTCTTTCTTTCCCTCTCCCCCCTCTCCATACATACATACACCTCTGCAATTAGCTAGCCAATCTGAGGCCATTGCCGATAATAAACTCCATGGGAGGCCCAGCCCCTAATGTGAGATGTGCCCCTATCATGATCCTAATGGCTGTCTCTCTCAAAGACTCTTTCATCCTTACCTCTTACTATCTGAGGTCTCAAGCAATTGGTCAGTGAGGAGGAACATACACACACACACATATTTTTTGTGTGTGACAGAGCCAGAGAAAGGGACATATAGGGACAGACAGACAGGAAGGGAGAGAGATGAGAAGCATCAGTTCTTTGTTGTGGCACCTTAGTTGTTCATTGATTGCTTTCTCATATGTGCCTTGACTAGGGGGCTACAGCAGACCAAGTGATCCCTTGCTCAAGCCAGTGACCATGGACTCCAGCTGATGAGCCTTGCTCAAACCAAATGAGCCCGTGTTCAAGTTGGCGACCTTAGAGTTTCGAACCTGGGTCCTCTGTGTCCCTGTCCAATGCTCTATTCACTGTGCCACCGCCTGGTCAGGCCACCTTTTTTATATGGGTCATGTTTGTAGGTTTTATACATTTATTCATCCTATTGCATCTTACTACAAAGGAAAAAGGAAAAGATAGCTCATCCTGTAAGTTCAGAACGATGAGATAAATGGTTTGATGATCAGTTCTCCATCTTTGCCACAGACACTGAAAGCAAAACCCTCCAACATGGCCCCAGAGGAAGAATAATGAGCAGGTAATTTGATAATTTATTGATTGAATTTCTTCACATTTATAGATATTTCTCAATGAGAACTTACCTTATAAATGTTGCTATTATGTATTCAAGAAGCTAATTTATATGAACTCACTGGATGAGAGCACAGACCCCCATAGCAAGCTCTTAGGTTTAAGTAGGTTCTCTGTTCCTACTCTCCCGTGACATTGGATTTGAAGGTGTCCTACATTCAAGGGGACCCTTGAATGTAGTTGTTTGCCTTAGTCATGTGACAGTGTCCCTCTTTCATCTGTGGTGTTGACTCCAAGGTCTATCAATATGGAAACCATGTGACTATATTGACAAGTTTGACTCAAAATGTACTTTAAATTTATATGACATATGTAAATATTATGTTAAAAAGTGGACAGATGTTAGTAGCTTGAGGACATATTTTTTTTAGCATTTTGCTGTCTAGAGAAAACACTCAGATTTCTTAGAAGCTTAAACAATTTTCTATTTGTAAATATCATACCACCAATATACTATGTGATTAAGAACAGTGACTTTTTAAAGTGTTATCCTTGATTTAAAGTGGCCTTTGTGATTTTTACCTTTTCTAAGTATTTAATCAGCATTTTCTGGTAAAGAAGGGAGCTTTGAATGGCATAGAACTGACTTTTAGTAAGCAAATGGCTTCAATAGCAGATAAAAAAAGAGGAAAGAAAAAATGTATTTCAGTCTAACTATAACCATACTTTATAAAAGGGATGGAAGAAATGGACTGAAAGCATTTTAGGGTTTCTTCCTTCTTTCCCACCACCTGTCATGAAGCTGCTAGCCATAGGCAATGGAATACTGAATTACAATAGACATGTAGAATGCTGAGAGAGCATCTAACCCTACTCCTATAGAGACCTAAAGAAGCTATATACTGTTCAAGGTCAAGCATTTTCTTACTATGTACCAAACTGCATAGTTAATCTAAAAATGTGGTTTTGCCTGACCAGGCGGTGGCGCAGTGGATAGAGCGTCGGACTAGGACACGGAGGACCCAGGTTTGAGACCCCGAGGTTGTCAGCTTGAGCGCAGGCTCATCTGGTTTGAGCAAAAGCTCACCAGCTTGGACCCAACGTCGCTGGCTCGAGCAAGGGGTTACTTGGTCTGCTGAATGCCCACAGTCAAGGCACATATGAGAAAGCTGTCAATGAACAAATAGGGTGTCACAACAAAAAAATGATAATTGATGTTTCTTATCTCTCTTTATTCCTGTCTATCTGTCCCTATCTACCCCTCTCTCTGACTCTCTGTCTCTGTAAAAAAAAAAAAATTAATAAGTAAATAAATAAAAATGTGGTTTCTACGTCAATCTGGGATGCCGAAGTCCCAGGTTCAAAATCTCAAGGTTGCTGGCTTGAGCGTGGGGTCATAGGTATGATCTCATTGTTGCTGGCGTTAGCCCAAAGGTCACTGGCTTGAAGCCCAAGGTCACTGGCTTGATCTCCAGGTTGCTGGCTTGAGCAAGAGGTGATAGATTTGGCCTGAGTCCCCTGGTTAAGGCACATATGAAGAGGAATCAATGAACAGCTAAGGTGCTGCAACTACGAGTTGATGCTTCTCATTTCTCTTCTTTCTTCTCTCTCTCTCTCTCTCTCTTGCAATATAAATAAATAAAAAAGTAAAAATGTGGTCTCTAGCCTGACCTCTAGACATTCCTCAGGCTGATTAAAAAATATTGTCTAATAACTATGTCTACACCTTGTTAAAGAAGTAAGTGGTTAAATCTTAAGCAACCTGTTATAAAATGCCTTTGTCTCCCATAGAATTTCCTATATACTCTCTCTCTTTTTTTTTTTTTTCTTTCTGAAGCTGGAAACGGGGAGAGACAGTCAGACAGACTCCCACATGCGCCCGACCGGGATCCACCTGGCACGCCCACCAGGGGCCATGCTCTGCCCACCAGGGGGCGATGCTCTGCCCCTCCGGGGCGTCGCTCTGCCATGACCAGAGCCACTCTAGAGCCTGGGGCAGAGGCCAAGGAGCCATCCCCAGTGCCCGGGCCATCTTTGCTCCAATGGAGCCTCGCTGCGGGAGGGGAAGAGAGAGACAGAGAGGAAGGAGAGGGGGAGGGGTGGAGAAGCAAATGGGCGCTTCTCCTGTGTGCCCTGGCAGGGAATCGAACCCGGGTCCCCCGCACGCCAGGCCGACGCTCTACCACTGAGCCAACCGGCCAGGGCCTTCTATATACTCTCTTAATCTTTAATGCTATATTAACTTTGAGTACAAAGACTCTTCCAGGCATGTCACCCTGATCTCACTTCACCCACTGCTCTGTTTGGCCGACTGTCCTTTGTCTCTCCATTAATGGTGCGGCGGACACACTTTCCATGGGGAAGGGATATCCATGCTGTGTTGCCTTGGCCAATAACAAAAGTTCTGGAGAGCCGGGTGGCAAAGCTGTTGCCATCGGCATGTTCTACATGAACTACATCCAATGAAACTGGGTGTCTCTCTGCCAGTGATCACGCCAGTTCTTCCCAGGTTAGCACTTCTCTTACCGCACCTAGGGGACCAGTGTCAAACTCACTGAAATCAGAAATCTTGCCAGGCTCCAATCTGCATAGCTTCTTCATTCACCTTGATGAGGAGGTCAGGGTAGTGTATGATGCGAGCATCATGGGTCACCAGAGGAGGGACCCCTTTTGTGCCCACAGAGGTCCTTCTCACTTGGCACAACTTGTACTTGACCTCCTTAGGTGTAATTGTAATATGATGAACAGCAAAGCGATTGTTGGTGTCACAGATCAGACGGAAATCTCTCTGGCCTCATCAGTGCTGATGATATCCCTAGAACCTGCAGGGTAGGTTATATCTGCGCAGACTTGGCCATTGACCCTCATGGACCTCTGCCTGCAGACCCTCTTCACCCCCTCTCCTGTCCGGGCGTGCCTCCGTCCGTTCCTCAGAAGACGACGACAGGGAGAGTCTCCCAGCTGGCGGGGACCAGTTGAGGCCGAGGAGCAGACGCAGCACTCAGTTCAGCCAGGATCACATGCTGTGAAGGTGCTTCGTCCTGGGACCACGAGCCATGGCTGCTCTAGGCACAGAAAAAGCTATACTGTCTTAGTTTTAAGAAACAAAGATATGCTTTACATTGTGAAGCTTGGAACCCCAGGACATACAGTAATATAAAACTAATATGTTGATGTGGCAGGGCTGTTAAATAATTCAGATACAGGCAAATTAGAGGAATTCACTGAAAATCTGTATGCGCAGTTTGTTAACCCTCTTGTATGAAAAAGACAAACACGACAAATACTTACTTAAACTGAACTTTAACGGTGTCACCTATGTCATCACTGAAGATAAATGTTGAAATACTACAGGAGTGATGTAATTTGTATATTCTCACTTGTTCTAGCATGTAATTAATTCCCTTTAAGGATAAGTAAGTAGCACAGTGTGTCTGGACAGCTAGGTGGCACTGGTGCATTAGCCATTCAAGCCTAGGAAAGTGAACTCAGAAATCTTATTATACGTTCCAGTGCTGTGGTCTGACGTACAGATGAAACTCAGCCGCACGTTCTGGCCATACTGTAGGAAAGAGTCGTGAGTGAATGTTGGAAGTGCTGTCCGTCCTCGGAGAACACGAGCTACTCCCTCGCTTCTCAGGTTGTAGATACGGACCTTGAATTCCCTCCCTCTCTCTCTCTCTCTCTCTCTCTCTCTCTCTCTATATATATATATATATATATATATATATATATATATATATATATATAAACTTTATGGAAGAACTAATATTCTTCTAAAAGAGGGAAAGAGTTTGATTGAGAAAAGGGTTTCCTTGGAAATGGGGGTGAAAGAAGACATGAGTATATTAAAAAGAGTTACCGTATTTTTTGCTCCATAGTATGCACTTTTTTCCCCCCAAAAGTTCAGGGGAAAATGACCATGTGTCTTATGGAGCGAAAAATAAGTTATTTTATTAAATATTTTAACACAGCATTTGGTTCAGAATATTTTTTTTTCCTCCTTAAAACCCTAGGTGTGTCTTATGCATCTTATAGAGCGAAAAATATGGTATTTCAAAGTAATTTCGTTACCATCAGAGAGGTAAAAGTGAAATTTCACAGCAATGAATCAAAGAGACACCTGAAATTGCTGAGGTCCCATGTAAAGACAGTATTTCGCTTTTGAGTACCAACAGACACAATTACATAATAGCATCAGATCTGTGTATAAGTCTTATGGTCAAGCACTGATCTAAGTGCTTTGCACACGTTAGCTGACGATCCCCACATCCACCTCGGAGGTAGCCATACCAGGCATCCCTTGTTACCAGTGAGGTGCCTAAGACTCAGGGAAGAGCAGTAATTGGCCCAAGCTATGCAGCCAGTTACACTGGTAGAACAGTTCCAGCTGCAGGGAGAATGTTCTATTGGAATCACTGGGCTCCGTTGCCTTTACAGGAGCCGTCCTAAACCCTGCTGTAAATGACCTGAGTATTGATGCAGAGGCTTAAAGCGTAAAATGAAAATAAGCAGAAAGGGTAATTGAGCGCCGGTTTGATATCAACATGGTAACTGTTGGATCAATAACATTGCATCTTAGAAATACTTCAGAATTCAAACTTTACTGGCATGTAATTTAAATATATTCCAGAGTGTAAGGCACATCAAAAATTATAGCAAGTTATCTTTGACCTGGCTTATTTAAAAACTAAATACCCAGAGGAAACCCTCAGTAGTGTCCCCAGATAATGATGTAGAAATAAATTTATTTGAATTTTGACTCTTTTTCCTTGTCATCAGTAGGATCCTTGACAAAAAAATCTTTTACGCCTTGGACATCTTTTTCTAAAAGGTAAGTACAGACATTTAAGAAGTATTTTAATGGCCCATGGACAGACATCCATGGAGCCCTCACTACCTGCCTGGAACGACCCCAGGAAGCAGCAGGATGAATAGAGCATGGCTGTATTGGTTTTCTGTTGCGGTGTGACAAATTACCAAACGTCTGATGGCTTAAAGGGCTATTTGTTTACTGGCTTACGATTCTGTAGGTCAGAAATAGGAAAGACCTGGGTCCTCTTCCTTGGCTCTCAGCAGCCAAAAATGAGGATTTTGACAAGCCCAGGCTCTTCTCTGGCGGGATGGGGAGGAACCATTCGATCGGGTAGCTGGAAGAATCTAGTTTCTTACAGTTACAGGACTGAGGTCCCATTTTTAGCTGGCTGTTGGCCAGGGGTTGTTCCCTGACTTAGCCATTGTGCCTTCCTCTTCAGCCTTTACGGTCCCTGTATGCTTATATCAGACATGCTCTGGTTATTCCCCACATTTTAAGGTCAGCGGACGAGGATGTTACATACAATTGCAAAACCCCTGCAGTGCGGAGCTTAGAGTTTGATGACTGCCCAGGAGACAGTAATCTTTGGGAGTCATTTTTAGCATTTTGCCTACCAAATATTTGACATCATCAAGGAGCAGTTTTGTGTTAGGCTTCCTTGTTAGTAGACCTACTGTTCCTAAGGTCAAGATGAGTATTATCATGTATAATACATTTAGAGATTATATAACCCCAAATGCAATAATGACCAGCATCAATTAGTGCATTAAATGTTCCTGACACCTTTAAGCGTACGTTCTCCTCGTATCTTTGCACTGCTATCCAAGTAGGAAGCTGAATTTTATAAACGTTGAGTAACTTGCTAATATCAGACAACTGGTAAATAAGGGAGCCAGACATCAAAATCAGAATGGCATGAATATAGCGTCTTTGCTTTTTGCAACACAGCATGAAGGGAAAGGAAGCTAAGAGACTTGTTCTTGAGAAGAAATTATGCTTCAAGCAAAGAGAGGAAATGAAACTTGTTGTGCAACATCAGTATGATCAATGATTCATTACAGAGAGCATGAAAGATTTTTATATGTATATACCTAAGACACCGTGTCCACTTTGTCACGATAATTAAGGGTGTTATATGTGTGTGTCTGTATCCTAGATGAGTTCAGAGATAAGAAATGCCGTTACATAATCATTGTTGGGGGAGGACGTCCTCAGGGATGGAGAGACTTGAGGAAGAGCTAACCCAGTGACCCGCGGACACGGTGGTCTTCTATTCGTTCCCTCGATCCTCAAACACCAGTCTGCAGGATGCTACTTAAAATCGGGGTACCGGTTTTAGAGCATGTTTTTAAAAGAAAACATGTTAAACAACTGCTAACAAACTCTGGGAGCAGCCCCTCTCGGCTGGATGGATAAAGCTATCTTATCCAATTGTCCATCATACAGCCACAGATGTCATAGGACCCGGTTAGACGAATAGCAATGAATTTTACCTCTCAGTGTGTGGTTCTGGAAATGGCTGACGGGAAAGAGACCCTAAAAGGGATGGAACTCGGAGAAATCGATAGACAATTTAGGTTCTAGGGAAAATAGGAACATTGGGCAAGTCCTTACTCCTGCTTCTGCTACTGTCACCACTAGGTACGTGAGCGGGGTGTTCAAATGGCTTAGACGGTATTTCCAATTATGTGGAAAACGAGACTGTCTGCATTGTCGAAATGGGGAAATGTGGGATCAAGGAGCTCTCGCTTTCTTGAGCTTCAAAGTCACTAAAAGCCCAAGCTGGAAGTCAGGACCTGCAGGGTAATTGTGCCTTTCAAAGTGGTTGCAGCTTCTCCCACTCTACTGGGTCTCCCCACGGGGTCTCGAAACAGCTGACCTCCTATTTAGTGTCCTGTGCCTTATGTAGGACTCACCGAGAACATGCACGATCTTTTTCCTCCGCTGTCATTTCTTTAGACTGAACCCACCTCGATGTCCTGCGCAGCCATGCACTGACGAGATCAGGGAATAGGGTTGTTACTTGCAGTGCAAAATAATTATTGTTTGCAAGAAACTTAAGTAGTCAAATGGGTGATTTTTGTCCTTATGAATACAAGGTTCATCCTTCGATAATTAAACACTTCAAAGGGATTACAATTTGTCTGTCACACTTGAACGTAGTAGCAGAAAAAGCATGGCAAAGTTATCTCCTTTTCCTTAAGGATTGCAAATTGACACTTGGGGCTTGAAAGAAAACATGTTTAAAAAGTTGTGTGTAAGGTGAGGAGAAAGAGTCCGCTAGGGACACAGCTGATGTGGCAAATCGGCAGCTCAAACCCTCCAGGAAAGCATGACTTAGAGGCACCACTGATGGATAAAAGACAGTTATCCACTGGTTGGAAACAATATAAAACAGTTGACTGTCCATTATTGCAGAGGAACTAATTCTATGGTTTAATAAATGTTTGGTTTCCATAAGGAAATCTTTATACTTTTATTTTCTAAAAAAAAATATTTTCTGTCAGCAATAGAAATTAAAAAGAGCCTGACTGCTGGTGGCACAGTGGATAGAGCATCTGCCTGGGACACTGAGGACCCAGGTTTGAAACCCCAAGGTCTTGCTGGCTTGAGCACAGGCTCAGCAGCTTGTGTGCGGGTCACTAGCTTGAGCATGGGGTCAAAGACACGACACCGTGGTTGCTGGCTTGAGCCCAAGAAAAGGTCACTGGCTTGAGCAAGGGTTCATTGGCGTGGCTGGACATCAAAGCACATATGAAAAAGTAATCATTGAACAACTAAGATGCAACAATTATGAGTCGATGCTTCTCATCTTTCTCCCTTCCTATCTGTCCCCCCCCTCTTTCTTGTGAATAAATAAATAAATAAATGGAAAAGAATTAAGTGTGGTATAAAATGGAAAAATGAAAGAGATAACTAGGGGCCCTGGCTGGTTGGCTCAGCCGTAGAGCGTCGGCCTGGCATGCGGGGGACCAGGGTTCAATTCCCTGCCAGGGCACATAGGAAAAGCGCCCATTTGCTTCTTCACAACCCCCCCCCCTTCCTCTCTGTCTCTCTCTTCCCCTCCCACAGCCAAGGCTCCATTGGAGCAAAGATGGCCCGGGCGCTGGGGATGGCTCCTTGGCCTCTGCCCCAGGCGCTCGACTGGCTCTGGTCGCGGCAGAGCAATGCCCTGGAGGGGCAGAGCATGGCCCCCTGGTGGGCAGAGCGTCACCCCTGGTGGGCGTGCCGGGTGGATCCCGGTCGGGCGCATGCGGGAGTCTGTCTGTCTCTCCCCGTTTCCAGCTTCAGAAAAATACAAAAAAAAGAAAAAAAAAGAAAGAGATAACTAGGAAAGTGGGGGTGGGGGTGGGGGGCAGATGTGGAGCTTTCATGGCCACCTCTGACCCCTTCATGAGTTCACCAACCCGGAAGCTCTTGAACACCATTGTTTGGGGGGGGGGGTTTCATGGGAGTTCCCCATAAGCACACTTGCTTTGATCATTGGCCATCAGTGGTTAATTCAATCCAGCCCTGCTCTGTATGCACCCACTCCCTCACCCCTCACCTCCTGGAGTTCCCAAATAGGGGGGGAGTAGCTGAAGTTTCCAGCCTGCTAAGCAGGTGGCTGTTTCCTCCGGCCACCAGCCCATCCTCAGAAATTCACATCATTAGCGTAAACTCAGGTGTGGTTGAAAGGGGCTTCTTCTGAACAACAAAAGATGGTCCCTCACCCTATAGCAGGGGTCCCCAAACTTTTTACACAGGGGGCCAGTTCACTTTCCCTCAGACCGTTGGAGGGCCGGACTATAAAAAAAACAAACTATGAACAAATCCCTATGCACACTGCACATATCTTATTTTAAAGTAAAAAAAAAAAACAAACAAAAAAAAACAAGACGGGAACAAATACAATATTTAAAATAAAGAACAAGTAAATTTAAATCAACAAACTGACCAGTGTTTCAATGGGAACTATGAGCCTGCTTTTGGCTAATGAGATGGTCAATGTCCGGTTCCATATTTGTCACTGCTAGCCCTAACAACTGATATGACGCACTTCCAGAGCCCTAACGCATGCATCCTGCGTCACCGGAAGTAGTACTGTATGTGAGCAACGCCCTGCTTTGCAGTGCCGCCACATACAGTACTCCAGGAGCTCCTCTCACTGACCACCAATGAAACAGGTGCCCCTTCCTGAAGTGTGGCGGGGGCCAGATAAATGGCCTCAGGGGGCCTCATGCGGCCCACGGGCCATAGTTTGGGGACCCCTGCCCTATAGTGCAAGGGTTTTAGAAGCTTTGGGCGAGAACCTTGGAGCAGAGGCCAAACATATATTTCTTATTAAACATATGCATTTGTTTAAATATTGAATTTTTTAAAGTTAATAGACTTTATTAGGGCAGATTTGGGTTTACGGAAAAATATGAACAGAAGGTACCGACTTTCCCTATACTTCCTCTCTTTCCCTCTCTCCCTGTTTCTTCTGTTAATATCTTACCTCGACGTCCTGGTGCATGCAGTACAGCTGATGAGCCAATTTGATAATAATTGGTTCAGAAATTGGTATCAAACCAATTTGATAAATGATTATTTTAAAAAGTCTGCAGTTTACATTAGGGTTCACTGATTATATCGTAAAATCCTCTGGGTTTTGCCCAATGCATAATATCATATTTTAGTATGCAGAATCATTTCACACTAAAAATGCCCTGTGCTCCACCACAGAACTCCCAACTCCTGGCAGCCCCTGACCTTTTCACTCTTTATAGTTTAGCCTTTTCTCAAAAGTAATATAGTTGGATCGTGCCGTTTGTCCCTTCTTCAGACCGACTTCATTTGCTTAGAAATACGGTATGCAAATGAGGTTTCTCCGTGTCATTTCGTGGCTTGGCAGCTTATTTCTCCCAATCACTGAAGAGTTGTCCATTGTCTGTGGCCCTGGCCGGTTGGCTCAGTGGTAGAGCGTCGGCCTGGTGTGCAGAAGTCCCGGGTTCGATTCCTGGCCAGAGCACACAGGAGAAGCGCCCATCTGCTTCTCCACCCCTCCCCCTCTCCTTCCTCTCTGTCTCTCTCTTCCCCTCCCGCAGCCAAGGCTCCATTGGAGCAAAGATGGCCCGGGCGCTGGGGATGGCTCCTTGGCCTCTGCCCCAGGCGCTAGAGTGGCTCTGGTCACAACAGAGTGATGCCCTGGAGGGGCAGAGCATCGCCCCTGGTGGGCAGAGCGTCGCCCCTGGGGGGCGTGCCGGGTGGATCCCGGTCGGGCGCATCCCGGTCGGGCGCATGCGGGAGTCTGACTGTCTCTCCCCATTTCCAGCTTCAGAAAAATACAAAAAAAAAAAAAGAGTTGTCCATTGTCTGATGTACCACAGTAGGTGTCTGATGTACCACTCACCTACATTGGTATGTATCCTGGTTGCTTCTAATTTTTAGAAGCTGTTGTGAGTAAAGCCGCTATAAACACTTCCGTGCAAGTTTTCATGCGGACGTGAGTTTTTCCTCTCGGAGCGCATTTGCTGGATCATTTGGTTAAGCTACCGTCATATGGTTAAGCATGGGAAGAAACTGGTGAACTGTCTTCCAAAGTGTCCATACCACCTTGCCTGCCTTCCAGCAATGTGTGACAGCTCCTGTTGCTCCACTGTGGATCACTTTTTTTAAAAACAACAAATGACAGCTGACTCTGCATAATGGAAGCTTAATTAGCATATTGTGATCAGTAAAGAAATATTTTCATAACTATGCATCATTTTAATACCTTGTTACATGTGATGCTCTACACAATTATGATAGCACAGAGTGTTTCACTTTTCTAGCCAGAGACTTTTATTTTAGAATAAACTGACAAGTGAATCATCGTAATAACTATATATATATATATATATATATATATATATATATATTTTTAATGGTCGCACGTAGATGTCAAATTTTAAACATGTTCAATTATAGGAAACAAACTGATTCAATGAACAAACACTATATCGTAGATAATGTATACAAATGAGTATATAAAGCCTCTAAATTAATTTGACTCAATATTTTTTCCCAATGACAGAAAACATGAACTTTAGAAATTTATAATTTGGATAAACTGCTTAACTTAAGCTTCAGTTATATCATTGGTAAAATTGTTATAAAACATAATCTGTTGAAGCGAGGAAGAACTCATTGAATCTGGAAGAGTATCCGATATATCCAGTGGCAAATAAAATGTCTGTTTGGACCAGAAGGTATCAGTCTTATAGGGCAATACTGTGAAGAGTACTGAATGTCAGCCTAAAAGCTTTGGGCTTTATTTTTCAGTTAATGGAAGTCTACTGAAGAGTTTTTAAAGGGTCGCTCATGGAGTGTGACCTAATCAGTTTTACTTTAAGATCATGTCAAAATGGAGTCAAGGACAATTTTGAAAGAAAAAATCAATACAGCTCAGTAACTCTTTAGAGTTGCATCGCTGCTAGTCCATTATTCCTTTCTGGAATTAGAGAGGGCTTCCTTCCTCAAGAGGCTGCGTTGCCGTCTTCCAGGGACTGTGATGATTGAGCTACTCTGGCAATCCCCAGAGTGGTCCATCGCACAACAGTCCAGCTTTATTCAGAAGTTCTCTCTTTAAAATCTTGTTATTCTCTCCAGAGTTAACTAAAACGTGCTTTCAGGACTCTTTCTTGTTCTGTAATTTCTCTTTTGAATTAACTCTTCTGCTCCCTTTGCCTTACATATTACCTAATGTGGACGGACCCAAAATCTTTCGCTCTTCTGACATCATGGCTTGCCCCTCTCTTCAGCATACTGAACATGCCTATCTGATAGTCTATTACTTCTCTCTTTTTTTCTTCAGTGAGAGGAGGGGAGGCAGAGACAGACTCTAGAATGTGCCCCAACTGGGATCCACCCACCAAGCCCATTAGGTGGCAATGCTCTGTCCATTTGGGGTGTTGCTTCATTGCTCCGCAACTGATATCTTCTTAGCATGAGGCGAGGCCATGAAGCCATTCTCAGAGGCCAACTCACTTCAATTGAGCCATGGCTGCAGGAGGAGAAGAAAGAGAGAGAGAAGCGAGAGGAGGGATGGAGAAGCAGATGTGTGCTTCTCCTGTGTGCCCTGACTGGGAACCAAACCTGGGATATCCATCCACACACTGGGCTAATGCTCTACCATTGAGCCAACCAGGCAAGCCGTCTATTACTCTTCAAACCTAGTTATCTAAAACAAAAGTCATTATCTCTCAACAGCTCTGACTGACTACTCTATCCTTGTCAACAACAGCACTTTTCTCCGAGTCACTGAGGTTGCGGGCAGAGACTTATCTTTCATTCCTCTCCTTTCCTTCCTACGTTCAGTGTCACAGTGTATGTCTGTGCAGGTCATGCACTGCCCAAATCTAAGGGCACTGGTTACATCGAAGGCACTGTAGACTATATAGCGACCATGACCATGTTCTGGCAGGTGACAGCACAGGTTTTTATGGAGAGCAGTGTTTTACACTGGGATCAAGGCCTTGGAACTTAGTGACAGTATTGTACAGAGGAAGTGAGTAGATCCTAAGAAGTTGATGCATCAAGTGTATATGTAGTTCATGCCTCAAAATGTCTGGTAGTAAATAAGTCAGATGCACATCTATGAAAGGAGATTGTACACTCTTAGTGCAGTGAAACCTTTTATGATCGGAGCACGTACACAGGTAGAGAGAATAAAATTAGTAAACATGTAAGGGTTGGGGATGAAAACAATAAATGATCTAACAGTGTACATTTATTGTATATGTGCTGATCACACCACATAGTACAGAAAGCAATAAAACACCATACGTTGAATCTAGCCCTGACGTTGCTTAGCCATTCCACCCATGTTCTGACAGATAATCTCAAGGACAGAGAGTCCTCAGAGCCCAGGACTCAGGGGGCTGTTGAAGAGACAGACAGTCATGCCCCCTCCTCCCCGCTTCACTCTACAGTCGGAATTTTGCCGAAAGTTTGCCAGAGGACAAACGTGGGAGACATTTTCTTCCTATGGTGTTTCGAATCAGAATTGAAAATGATTGGAGTTGATTGACAGCTATCATCTTATCAGCCCAGGAGGCTGAGGGCACTGAAAATACCATCCCCAGTGCTCCGGGGATGCAGCGTGTTTCCCTGCAGCCACCGTGAGGTCCTCCCCACGGTGTTCACGGGGCATTTCACGCTGATTCGGTTCCCTGAGTGCTAGGTGCCGGCAGCTGCCCCCGCTTCAGTTTAAGCACAGATTGTTGCATGTTGCCGAAGCAGACGTCACCTCTCTGACAGGTGTGTGAGACCCGGTCTTTCGCATGTCAGTATGCACGATTATCTGACACAGGGCTGAGGATGTCAGCCGAAGGTAGCAAGGTCCTGGGAGTTTCAAATATATTAAGAAATAGTTTTCTTTTTTTGCATGAATCAACGATATTTGCTATTCCTCTGTGTTCAGACTTCTATCACGATAAGTCCTTATTGACTAACTACTTTATAATTGTTAAAGCACTCAAAGCAGCCCACAGTCCTTTTAGAACAGCTCCGTGTGGGTGGGGCAAGTTGTGCCCTTCCCATCGGGACGGAAGAGACAGTCACCCCAGGGAGAGGAAATTGTGGGGCTCACAAAGCACAGTTAGAACTGAACTTGGGCTTCGCCCCATCCCTGTACTCCTCACCTGCGACCCACCGCCTTTTACTCTGTTTTTTACTTTTTTAAAAAATGGCCTTTTAGAACAGATTTAGGTCTGCTGCTTTGCTTTTTTTTTTTTTTTTTTTTTTTTTGTAATTTTCTGAAGCTGGAAACGGGGAGAGATAGTCAGACAGACTCCCGCATGCGCCTGACCGGGATCCACCTGGCACGCCCACCAGGGGGCGACGCTCTGCCCACCAGGGGGCGATGCTCTGCCCCTCTGGGGCGTCGCTCTGTTGCGACCAGAGCCACTCTAGCGCCTGGGGCAGAGGCCAAGGAGCCATGCCTAGCGCCCGGGCCATCTTTGCTCCAATGGAGCCTCGGCTGCGGGAGGGGAAGAGAGAGACAGAGAGGAAGGAGAAGGGGAGGGGTGGAGAAGCAAATGGGCGCTTCTCCTCTGTGCCCTGGCTGAGAATTGAACCCGGGACTTCTGCACGCCAGGCCAACGCTCTACCACTGAGCCAACCGGCCAGGGCCTGCTGCTTTGCTTTTTAGCTTTTTATTTACATTACTATTTGCGTTATTTCATTTTTTTAAAATTGTTTTGAATTTATAGGGGTAACATTGATTAATAAGATTATATAGTTTTCAGTGTATAGTTCTGTAGTATATCATCTGCATATTGCATCGTGTGCCCACCACCCAGAGTCAGTCTTCCACCATTCTATATTTGACCCCCTCCTGCCCCTTTACCGCTCCCCTCCCCCTTCTCTCTGGAAACCATCGTACAGCTGTCTGTGCCTATGAGTTTTTGTTTGTCTCCTTTGTTCATTGGCTGCTTTCAGTTTTAGATCCCACATATGAGTGAAATCATATAGTTCTTGGCTTTTTTCATCTGACTTATTTCGCTCAGCATAATAGTCTCAAGATCCATCCTCGGTGTTGTAAATGGCAGGTTTTCATCATTTCTTATGGCCCAGTAGAATTCCATTGTATATATGTACCACATTTTTTCATTATCCAATCCTATATCAAGGGACAGTTTGGTTGTTTCCATATCTTGGCCACTGTGAATAAATGCTGCAGTGAACATGGGGGTGCATATATCTTTACAAATGAACGTTTTCAAAATTCTGGTAGGTCACCAGAACAGGGGTTGCTGGGTCATATGGTAACTCTGTTATTCACTTTTTGAGGAACCACCATTCTGTTTTCCATAGTGCTTGTATCAGTTTATATTCCTCCAGCAGTGAATGACTGTCCCCTTTTGTACTACAACCTGTACAATACTTGTAATCATAACTTGTCTTACTGATAATAATAGCCATTCTAACTATGTGAGGTGGTATTTCGTAGTTTTGATTTGCATTTTCCTAATAGAAAGTTGACTGTCTTTTCATATATCTGGATGGCCGTTTTTATGTGTTCTTGGAAGAAATGTCCAAGTCCTCTGCCCACTTTTTAATTAAATTATTCTTTTTGTTGTTGAGTTGTGTGCAGTCTTTATATATAAATATTTTGGCAAAAAACTCCTTATCAGGATGCTGTTTGGAAAATTATCTCCCATTCAGCTAATTAAATTTTTCTTTTGTTTTGGATTTTGGGGGGATTTTTTTGCTGTGCAGAAACATTTTAGTTTGATGTAGTCCCATTCATTTATTTTGGCTTTTACTTCCCTTGTCTTTGATGTCAAATTCATAAAATCTTAAGATCAAGGTCCATATGTACAGTACCTATGTTTTCTATCATGTAATTTATGATTCAGGTCTTATATTAAGTTCTTTGGCCCATTTTGAGTTAATTTTTGTGCATTGTAAGAGCAGTCTAGTTTCATTCTTTTGCATGTAGCTTTCCAATACTTTTCAGTACTGGATGTGAGGGCTATCTGGCTGCAACATCTGTCACCCCATTGATCGCCAGGGTTGATTCGGCTGACCTGGCTGTCTAGGCAGGTGTCCCCTTCCTCCCTCACCACTCCATGTGCATCCCTCCCGAAGCTGCACGCTCAGTCGAAGAGGACAACCTTCCCCGCCAAAGGAGAGGACCGTTCTTCGGTCAAGGGTATATGAGTAGCTGCGTTCCCCTGCTAGAACCTCCAAACAAGTCTCAAGTTCCAATACTTTTCAGTACCATTTATTAAAGAGGCTTTCTTTCCTCCATTGTATGCTTTTGTTTCCTTTGTTGAAAATTATTTGCCCAAAGAGACTTCAGCTTATTTTGGGGTTCTCAGTTCTGTTCCATTGCTTTACGTGTCTGTTTTTATGCCACTACCATGCTGTTTTCATTTTTGTGACTTTGTAGTTTAATTGAAACTCAAGGAGTATGATACCTCCGGCTTTGTTCTTTTTCTGAGGAATGCTTGGGTGATTTGAAGCCTTTTGTGGTTCCATACAAACCTGATTATTTTCTTGTTCTATTTGTTTAAAAATGCCATTGGGATTTTGATGAGGATTGCATTAAATCTGTGTATTGATTTGGGTAATATGACCATTTTTACTATGTTGATTTTTCCAATCCATAAACAGAATATCTTTATTGTGTGTCTTCTTAAATTTCTTTTTCTCTGTATAGGTTCTTCACATCTTTTAATAATTTTGTTTCTAGGTATTTTTATTATTTTTAGTACATTTGCAAATGAAATTTTTCTTGTTTTTGTTTCTTGTTTTGTTTCTGAAATTTCATTGTTAGTACATAGAGTTAATTACATTAATTTTGTCTCCTGAAACGTTACTGTATTGTTTCTAATAGGTTTTTGATGTAGTATTTAGAGTTTTCTACACAACGAATTATATCATTGGCAAAGAGTAACAATTTTACTTTTTCATTACCTAACTCGGTGCCTTTATTTCTTTTCTTTTCTTTTTTCTTTTTTCTTTATCTTTTCCTTTTTTTTTTTTTTTTTTTACTTTTTTGCTTGATTATTCTGTCTAGAACTTCCAGTACTATGTTGAATTAGAGTGGTGAAAGTGTCCCTTTTCTTGTTTCAAGCTTAGAGGAAAAGCTTTCGGTTTTTCATCACTTAGTATGATATTATCTAAAGGCTTGTCATATGTTGCCTTCATTATGTTCAGGTACATTTTTTTCTATACCCATTTTATTGATTGTTTTAATTATAAATGAATGTTGAATCTTGAAATGCTTTTCCTGCATCTATTGATACAATCATACAATTTTTATCCTTTATTTTGTTAATGTTGTTTATTGCATTGATCGAATTCCATGTGTTGAACAATCCTTGTGCCCCTGGAATGAATCCCACTAGATCATTATGTAGTATCTTTTTAATATATTGCTGTATTTAATTTGTTATTATTTTGTTCAGGAATTTTGTATTTCTGTTCATCAGAGATATAAGTCTGTAGGTTTGTGTGTGTGTCTGTGTGTTTTTGTGTATGTGTGTTACCCTTGCCAGTTAGGGTAATGTTGACCTCATATAAAAGGGAGGGAGTAAATAGTGATGGAAGGAATCTTTACTTAAGGTACTGAACACACAATACAGTATACAGATGATGTATTATGGAATTGTATACCTGAAACTTATATAATTTTTTAACAGTGTCACTGTAATAAATTGAATAAAAAATGTATTAGGAAGTATTGCCTTTTAGGAAAATTTTTGGAATACTTTGAAAAGGATAGCTATCAGATTGTCTTTGAATGTTGGTAGACTTGTACTTTTTGGAAGATTATTTTTATTTATTTTTATTTTTTTTGTATTTTTCTGAAGCTGAAAATGGGGAGAGACAGTCAGACAGACTCCCGCATGCTTCCGACCAGGATCCACCCGGCACGCCCACCAGGGGGCAACGCTCTGCACACCAGGGGGCGATGCTCTGCCCCTCCGGGGCGTTGCTCTGTTGCGACCAGAGCCACTCTAGCGCCTGGGGCAGAGTCCAAGGAGCCATCCCCAGAGCCCAGACCATCTTTGCTCCAATGGAGCCTCGGCTGCAGGAGGGGAAGAGAGAGACAGAGAGGAAGGAGAGGGTGAGGAGTGGAGAAGCAGATGGGCGCTTCTCCTGTGTGCCCTGGCTGAGAATCAAACCCGGGACTTCTGCACACCAGGCCGATGCTCTACCACTGAGCCAACCGGCCAGGGCCTGGAAGATTATTTTTAAATTGAATTTATTGGGTGACAGTGGTCAACAAAATTACACAGCACAATTCTACGACACTCTCTGTTTACTGTATTGTATGTTTCCCCGCAAAGCCAAGTCTCCGTCTATCACCATTTACCCCCCTTTATGCTCCTCTACCTTCCCCTACCATCACCACACTGGTGCCTCTATCCATGAGAGGTTTTTATTTCTCTCTCTCTTTTTTTTTTTTTGTCAACTCCTCCACTCTCCTTACCCAGCCCCCACCCCCAACAGCTGTCAGCCTGCTCTCTATCTATGAATTTGTCTCTAGTTTGCCTGTTAGTTCATTTTGTTCATTAGATTTCACAGAGGAGTGAAATCATATGGTACTTTTCTTTCTCTGACTGGCTTATTTCACTTAGCATAATGCTCTGCAGGTCCATCCATGCTCTCACAAAGAAGAAGATTTCCTTCTTTTTTATGGCTCAATAGTATTCCATTGTATAAATGTATCACACTTTTTCTTTTTTAATCTACTAATCTACTTATGAATTCTGGTTTCTCTTTAGAGCATGTAAATCATTTGCCTTTTTGGGATATTTTTGATGGTTATTTTAATTTCCACAGTGTGATTGGTCTATTTAGATTTTCTAATTTTTTATGATTCAGGCTAAGAAGGTTATGTATTTCTAAGAACTTGCCCATTTCTTCTAGTGTATTGAATTTGATGGTACTTAGTTTTTCATAATATTTTTGTATGATCCTTTGTATTTCTGTGGTTTCCATTATAACTTCTTTTCATTTATTTTTTATTTTATTTATTTGAGTATTTTCTCTTTTTTTATTAGGGAATTTATCCAGAGCAGTGGTCGGCAAACCTTGGCTCAGGAGCCACATGCAACTTAATTGCAGGCGACGTTTTTAGCAAAGGCCAGCTTAGGAGTACCCTAATTAAGTTAATAACAATGTACTTACCTATATAGTTTAAGTTTAAAAAATTTGACTTTCAAAAGATATTTCAGTCGTTGTACTATTGATATTTGGCTCTGTTGACTAACGAGTTTGCCGACCACTTAGCCAAAGGTTTGTCAATGTTATTAATCTTTTCAAAGTCCAGCTCATTATTGCATTACTCTTTATATTCTTTGTTTTTATTTTATTTTATTTTATTCTGCTGTAGTTTTAATTATTTTCTTACTTCAGCTGACTTTGGGCTACATTTGTTCTTCTTTATCTTCTTATGTTGTAAAGTTAGATTATTTGAGAATCTTTTCGTTGTTCCCTGAGACAAGTCTGTAGTGATATAAACCTCCCTCTTATTACTCTTTTTACCGTATCCTAGAGGTATGCTCTATTGTAATTCTAACTTGTATCTATGAATCTGTTTAGCTCTCCTTTATTTCTTCCTTTTCCAGAAGTTGTTTAGTAGCATGTTGTTTCATCTTTCTATATTTGTGTTTTTCCCACTTTCTTTTTTGCAGTTGATTTCCAATTTCAAAGCACTGTGGCCAGGGAATATGTTTACCATAATCTTAACTTTGTTGAGGCTAGTTTTGTGTCCCAACATATGGTCTATCCTTGAGAATTTCTCTTGTGCACTAGAGAAAAACATATTATCCAATTTTCTGGTGAAAGGCTCTATAAATGTTGATTGTGTTCATTTGGTCTAATGTATCATCAAAGGCCATTTCCTTAATGATTTTCTGTTTGAATGACCCATTTATAGCTGTCAGTGGGGTATTTATGTCCCTAATATAATTGTGTTTTTGTCAGTTAATCCCTTCAGTTTTGTTATATTTTGCTCTCCTTGATTGAGTGCATCTATATATCTTCCTGATGTATTGTCCTTTTTATTATTAAAAAATGTCCATCTCTATCTCTTGCTACCTTTTTTATCTTGAAATCTATTTTATCAGCTATAAGTAAAGCTTCATCTACTTTTTTTCTAGATGCTATTATTTAGAGAATCATTTTTCATTTTTTCCCTTTGAGTCTATACCTGTCCTTACAGCTAAGATGTGTCTCTTGAAATAAGCATATGGTTGAGTTTTGTTTTTTGATCCAAGCTGCTACTCTTTGCCTTCTTATTGATAAATTCAGTCCATTTACATTTAAGGTGATTATTAATGTATGAGGATTTTCTGTCATCATTTTACCTTTTTTTTCCTGATAACTCTGTCTCTCCATTTTTTTTTCATTTTGTTTCTGCAAGTTGTTTTAATTTGGTGGTATTCTATTGCTTTTTTCTCTGTTTCCTCTTTTTTGTATTATGTATGTCAGTTTTGGAATGTGTGGGTGTGTGTATTTACCATTAGATTTATTCAAAAGAAAGTTTCATATATACAGTAATCCTTTTTCTATTGAATGCATTCAATCTCATTTCTTTTTGCAAGTTAAGACCTTCAGTCTCTTCCCTTTATGTGTTTGTTGTCACAAATTATTCCTATTCATGATTTGAGTTTATTTCTAAAATGCAGTAGCTATTGTCTTTTTCTTTTCTAAGGGTATAATACCCTATGCTGAAAACGGGTTGCAGTATCCAGTTTCTGTCTTTTAGTCTTCTGACACATAGCTGTATATTCTTTTGTCTTTTCATTTCAGGTAGAATAACCCCCTTTAGTATTTCCACTAAATAATAATGGAGATCTTATGGTGGTAAATTTCCTTTGCTTCTATATGTCTGAAAAAAGTTTTTTTTTCATATTTAAAGGATAACTTTGATGAGTAAGTATATTATTCTTGGCTAGTATTGTTTTTCTCTTTTAATAGTTTGAATATTTGACTCTCCAAGCTTATAGGGTCTATGCTAAACAGAAAATCTGATTATAGTCTATTGTGATTTCTTCTGTAAGTCACTATCTTTTCCCCCTTGACTACCTTGATAATTCTTTCTTTGTCATTAGTTTTCAACAGTATTAATAGTATGTGCCTTGGAGAAGGCTTCCTTTGGATTGAGATAATTAGGTGTTCTGTTTGTTTCTTGTATTTGAGCTCTTTCCAAATGTTTGGGAAATTTTCATCAACTATTTGTTTGAATAGGCTCTCTATTCATTTTTCCCTCTCTTCTCTTGCTGAAATACCCATTATTCTTATATTCCTCTTTCTGATGGAATCAGATCTCATAGAGTTCTTTAATTTTTTATTTTTAATCTCAAGTCTCTTCTTCCATCTGTGTCATTTCTAGAGTTCTATCATTAATATCACTCATTCTTTCTTTCATCTGGTCAGCTGTATTTCCTAAATTCACTAGTTAATTCTTCATCTCTTTTATTGAGAATTTCTTTATCATCAGAATTTCTATTTGGTCCTTTAAAAGTTTGTCTCTTTACCCAAGGTCAACAGCATGAGTGCAGGCTCATCTGGTTTGAGCAAGGCTCACCAGCTTGAGCCCAACCAAGGTCACTGGCTTGAGCACAGGGTCACTCGGTCTGCTGTAGCCTCCTAATCAAGGCACATATGAGAAAGCAATCAATGAACAACTAAGGTGACACAACAAAAAACTGATGCTTCTCATCTCTCTCCCTTCCTGTCTGTCTGCCCTATCTATCCCTCTCTCTGACTCTCTTTCTGTCTCTGCAAAAAATAAAAATAGGCCTGACTTGTGGTGGCACAGTGGATAAAGCATCGACCTGGAAATGCTGAGGTCACCTGTTCGAAACCCTGGGCTTGCCTGGTCAAGGCACATATGGGAGTTGATGCTTCCAGCTCCTCTCCACCTTCTCTCTCTCTCTCTCTCTCTCTCTCCCTCTCTGTCTCTCTCTCCCTTTCTCTCTCCTCTCTAAAATGAATTAAAAAATAAAAAATATATATAAAATAAAAGTTTTTCTCTTATTAGTAAAGTGCTCCTTTTGTTGATTTTATTTCTGAGTTCATTAAGTTGCCTCTCTGTTGTTGTTTTGATCTTGTTGAGTATTTTAAGAACTGCAATCTTTATTTCTTTGTCATTTAAATCACATATTTTGATGTCTTTAAGTTTATTTTCTGGAGATTTTTTATTTTCTTTCTGTAATGCCCTGTTACCTTGTCTATTCATGGTATTTGATGGATTAATTCTCTACCTAGACATCTATGGAAATGAAGCCTGCTTTTTAAATTTTATTTATATTTTTAATTTAAGAATACTGTACCACTGGTTTCCCTGGTTGGTTGGCTGAGTGGTAAAGAATCAGCCTGGCATATTCATGTCCCAGGTCAGGGCACATGAAAAAATCTCCCATCTGCTTTTCCAGCCTTTTCTCTCTTACTCTCCTCTCCTGAAGCTGTGGCTTGATCGGAGTGAGTTGTCCCCAGGCACAAGAATAGCTCAGTGGCTTCTGCCTCAGATGCTAAGAAAATCTCAGTTCCTGAACAATGGAGCAACATCCCAAATGGGCAGAGCATCACCCACTAGTGGGCTTGGCAGGTGGATCCTGCTCAGGGTGCATGCAGAAGTCTGTCTCACTGCTTCCCCACTTCTCAATGAATAATTAAAAAAAAAAAAAAAGAATATCACTATTTTATTTAGTAAGTTGATAAAAGGTCTTTCATTGGTTTTCCAGCAGGTGGTTCAAGTGCACAAATTGTTGGTTTCTCTAGTACTGCTAGGCTTCCTTGATTTCTGCCAGATGGTAGAAAATGCCCTGTAGTCCATGGGAAGGTGGGTGTCTCCTCTGAAACCAGATTCCCCTGGTCTTGGAACAGAACCCCCATGGGAGAAGTGCTGGGTAATGTGTGACAACCCCTTGCATTCCCAATTCTGTTCCCTGAAAAAAGCTCCTCTGGGCACTATTGGAGGTGTCCCAGGTACCCTGACTGGTCTTAGATCTGATGGTTGGGGGCAGGTGAGCTGGGGGGGATGAGGTGAGATGGGTGAGAGCAGCTGCTGCACTTGTGGCTTTGTTCTTCTCCTAGTAATGGCCACTGCCAGGCTTCAGCTATCTCAGCTCCGTATCTCCATCCCTGGCACAGGGTTAGCTGCAGGGTACTCCTACCATCAAGGAAGTACCCTCTGCCTCCTCAGTGCTCTACAGATAATGTTCTCTGTAGCATGACACTCACTGCTAGAGCTTCTTCTGGGGCCTACAGCTAGCTCGGGGAGTGTGAGGATAAGTGACTAGACTCTGTGGCTTTGTTTCTCTGCCTGGAAGTGGTGACTGCCGGGTAGCCTTGGCTGGACCCCTGGACTCCATCTCTGCCCGTATCACTGGGCTCAGCCGCAGTGTGTGGGGACCGCTTGGGCAAGAATGCTTATTGTATCTCTTGCTCCTTTGGGCTGCAGGCAGTGCAGCTGGCAACCTGATTCCTTCTTTCTCCTGAGCCCCGCAGTGAACTCTGGGCTGTGGGCTGTGTCCCTGAGACCTGTCTCTCTTTCTGTCCTTTCCCTCCTCCCCTGCTTCCTCCAACTTGCCCACTTTCAGATGTTTCAATGTGTGGATCTCTCAGATGTGTTTGTGTGTTTGGCAGGGGATCCTTCATTGAATTACATCAATTCAAATTGTTGTCACTTCAAGGGGAGAGACCAAGGGAACCTCTCATCTGCCATTCCTCTGACGTCCTTCCCACTACCTCTCTAACAGCAGCTATTTATGTGATCTCTGAGATAAGGTGGAGAGCCATCTCGACACAGACACACGGGTCTAAACCTCTCAGTGTTGGTGTCATACCCGTGTGAATTTACTCTGCCAGGATAATAGATTCTGGTGCAGTCAGCCACTTCCCATCTCTCTCCTACTTTGCTACCACTACACTCAGCTCTTGAATTGAAGCACAAAAAAAAATGTCTACCCAAGAGCCTTAGACGTCGATATTTTTACATTACTAAAGCCAACACTTGACAATACATGAAGACAAAGATTCCCGACCGGGCTCTATAGGAGAAGCTTCAGTTGAAATCAGAGTCTTTCAGATCTCCCTCTTCCCTTGCGAATGCCGGAGCTAGGAGGAGTAGTAGCCTGTTCTTAGGGAAGTACACTGAAATTCTACCTTAAAAACCACCTCATAGAGAAAACCATATAAGTAATTCGCTCCAACAACAGCCTTTTCTCTTTCTTCTGTAATTGAAAATCCTTGAATGAAGTCCAAAGAATGCTCTCCCCTGCCCTTACTCTCTTCCAGAATTCTAGCCTTAATCTGAACTGTTTTCCAGTGAGATTTTAATACAGGCTTCTTCTGACATAAAACATGCATTCTATAAAAGATTTCCAAATAAGTTCTAATATCAACTAACCAGACTTCAGTAAGTACTTAATAAAGGAGGGTTGCATAAACGTTTAATGCAGTCATGGTCTTATTTGGATTTCGGTTAGATCCATATTTACAAATGGAACTAGACACAACCAGTCTATATTGTAATACCATGAAACACTTTATTGTAAGCTGCTCAAAATATGCCCGGGTTTCTTTTTCTCATGTGTATATGTTGATAATCTAGTGTGCCTTGTAACGATGGATCTTTTACTTTGAGCTAGTATAACTCTACATGTGCAAACACAGCTTGGATGTTTTCAAAGGGAAAGCAAAAAGTCTTCATTTTTCTGTCACCTTATTTGATATACATTAGCTGTAATTCCTTTGTTGCTGATTTGATTTATGACCCCTAAGGAAACAAAACATAGATTTACTTCTCTATCTCCGTTATGTAGTATCTGAATGACTATCCTATTTAAAAATAGTTAGCTGTGATATATATTGTCAAAAACAGATGGGGAAGTACAGGCATAAATTTGAAAGGCGTGGTTAGAATATATACTTATGCATATTTAATCTTTCAGCTCATAAATCTGTGATTTATTATCTGATGGAAACCCAGCTAGACTATTGATTTCCATAAGATGAAGATTTTCGGTTTCTCTAATCTTGTCCATTCATTTCCTCTGGGCAGATGAATAATTTTTCACAATTGCTAATGGCAATTGTAGGCATTTAATTTTGCTTCTGCCCTTGTGTCATTGCTACTTGGCAGCATATTTGTGCAGTAGTAGATAAAACATCATCCTAAGGCAATGAAACCATCTCTGTGTGGTACAGTTCTTTGTGTACAAAAGCATCATTATAAGCACTTCAAGGTACACAACTTTTTCTATTATTTTTTTTAATTAGAAATTTTTGTTAGACTTTAAAACAACTGTGTGACCTAAGGGACTAAAAACTTACATTAAAAATGAATTGCCCAGAGAAGATGAACTTTATCTTTCTTTTCCTTGTAAATCTGAACAATGTAAACCCGAATAGTGCTTCATCTGAATAAAATTGCAGTTATTTTTAAATGCCTCTATAAATTTTTTAGAGAGTCATGCATTAGATTTTAATGTTTACTGTCTCCTTCTCTACAATTTAGAGTGGTTGTTAAATCCAATCTGTATTTATTTGGGGGGAATACCTTAAAATATTGTTCTACAATTATTGTAAATTAGACCCACAGTCAGGTCTTTCCATTGGCATTTAGTTGCTGAAGGGTTAATTAATTTGTTTAGAGAGTTGCCATTGTGTCATAGACCTCCTGGGAGATTTCTACAGAGATAGATGATCTAACAGTCCTTAATACTCACAGTAAAAGTAGTGATAGCAAAGTATTTTTCTAGGCCAAACATAAGTTCTTATTCAAATGGTAGCATCTTTTACCGTACATTCAACTTTTGTCATACACAAGAGAAAGTCATTCTTTTGTTTTAATTGAGGTATAATTGACATGTTATATTATGTTGTTTCAGGTATATAACATTATGATTCAATATTTTTTTATATTGTAAAATGATCACCAAAAAGTAGGGTAACATCCTCATCATATATCATTATAAAAATGTTTTTCTTATAACAAGAATTTTCAAGATGTACTCTTTTAGTAACTTTCTGATGTGCTATACAATATCTTTATCTGTAGTCACCATATTGGACATTACCTTCCCATGACCTGTTTATTTCATAAATGGAAGTTTGTAAATTTTGACACCCCCCTTCCTATTGGAGAAGAATTGTACGGTTTATAAGGTTGAGATGATTTAAAAATTTCCAAGCAACTAATAAAAAAAAAATTCTGTGAATTTAAGAAGAACAAATTAGGTTGACTATTTTTCTGTTTGTTTTCAATCCTGTGCTTACTTTTTACGTAATTATTCTAAAATATTACTAGTTAATAAGTACTTCAAAAATGTGGAGTGGCAAGAAGGAATGTGTATATGTGTGGAAAGATTGGTTAGCAAAGAAATTTGAAGGGAGGAATAATATCGACTAATTAGAGACATTAAAACAAGTTAAGTGAGTCCCACTTTTGTATTTTTGGAACCAATAAACATCTTGAGAAGTAGACTAGTATACTGAACGAGGTATTTAACGTGGGGATTTTAGTCTAGAAAGAGAGACCCATTTACAATCCTGGGTAGGAAGGCAGCTTGGTGTGATGCAGGTCTGGCAGAGTACAGGCAACAGCAAGCAGAGACACAGGGGCCAGGAGGAGGTGCATGTGGTGGGCAGGAGGAGTGGATTCTGAAGCTCTGAGCTCCGCTGACGGAGGCAGGTGAGAGGAGGGGCAAAATGAAAGAGGGGGAAATACCAGTATTGATCGTGCTGCTGTTTGTTGTCTTTTCTTGCTGGCTTTAGGAAGAATTGAAGAATTGCATCTTTTCTTTTCAGATGATGTTATGGGAGAGGAACTGGAAACCTTTTACATCCTTCCGCTCTGAAACTGTACAAATATACTTCGAGTCAGATAACTTTGCATTTCAATTATATGTTATGTTTAGCATCCTCTCAACAGAATGGGATGATAGTTATAAGGATGTGTTTTGTAAGTGAGGGCCCTGGGTAAGGCCTTAGAGTTGTGAAGTGGTCCAGCCTGGATTGAGTCTCATGACTTTTTGGTTTTTGTCTGTACTACACCACTTGCCTAAGTTAATTAACGGCACTATTGTCTTGTACACTGTAGCGTGGTCATTCAGCTCTTAGGACTTTACAGCGACAAGGGGTTTTAAATTAAAGAGCCATTAAGTAATATAAAGTCAGGTTTTGTAATTTAAAGAGTTCATAGGTTTCTTTGAGAGTTTGATGTAATATATATATGTGTGTGTGTGTGTGTGTGTAATATATATATATATTTGTATTTTGAAAGCAATGGTCCTTTATTTTGGATTATTTCAGAATGATCCCGCCTAGAGAAAGGAAAATGGATATATTCATAATTTTCTTTCCCCCTTTGCTCACCTTCCATGAGCTCATTAGGGATGATATTTGGCAGGTTCGGATTTGAGTTCCTTGTAAAGATTGTGAAGATCCAAGGTGAGGAATTTGGATTTGGTTTCATCACAGATCATGTTATAGATTCTAAGAAATGACTATGCTGGAGCCAAATGGAGCCAGACAGAATGTTCCGTTCCTGAGACAATCTCCTAATATGTCTTACATTATGATCCACTAGGTACAGCGACAATGTTTTATGTCACAGTGTGTATATCCAAGCACTGTTTGCTCTATCACAGTAAGTGTTCCATTGGACCCAGGAGTGGTGTCCTTCTCTAACAGTTGTATTTGCTTTGAAAAATGTTATTACCTTTCTGAGATCACTATTTAAACTATCCTTAACAATATGTCAGTAGCTGTGGGCAGTGAAAGATAGGAAACAGAAGTCAGAGCTCTATCTTCCCCGTGGTCGGAGCAATCCCAGGGGAGACTTGGGAGGTGTAATCTTAGCAATTTGGGGCCCTATGGGTTCAGGTACTCTGAGCCTGGAAGTCAGAGGCTTTGGATGCTGACGTACACAGCATTTTTTTTTTTGACACAACCTGGTTCCTTTCTCTTTAATGGTTTGCTTTTTTAAAGTCATTTTTACAAAATCTTAGAAGGCTCACCAGGAACCCCATCCTATACACAGAATAACTCATATCTCCTTGTGTTTTGCATAGCGTTGAATTGTTTTAAATCAGACCTGTTTGGTTTGGAATAAGTATTCACTTGATTTTGATACGAGTTTCATAATCCATTTGGTTATATTTCAAATGAAAGTTCATGTAGCTTCCCTTAAAAGCATTCTTATTTTAAAATGCTGTTTTGCTGTCATTTTTTTATTGCTTTTATTTCAAAGAAGTCTATATGCCAAAAAGTCCATTAAATTGGCCTTCTTTTACTTTTCTTTAAACCATTTATAAAAATTATATACTCAATTTCATTGAGCAAATGTGATTAAGAAAACAATTTCAAGACTGGAAAATATTTTAGGGTTCTGACTCCAGTTCCAAATACTTGCTGGCTGGTTCACTGTGGCAAGATCACTTAATATTTTAAGTCTTAATTATATACCGAGTGTGTACTCTGCCTAGCACATAGTGGATGCCAATAGCTATTTCTATTATTTTTGAAATTATTTTCTTTCTATTAGGCAGCACTGTATCTAGAGTTTATTATAGAATCAGAGAAATATAAAGCTGCCAACACTCCAGGAGTTATAATCGTGTAAAGAATTTAGTCTAAACTCCTCAAATTAGAAATGATGCATTTGCATTCCAGGAAGTATATGAGATGGATTTGCTTGTGGTCTGAGAAGGACCCTTGTTCTTGTAAGGGGCCACACGGTAAGAGACAGTGGACTAGTTAATCTGTGCCACTGTTGGTTTACATATTGGTGCCAACTGTTAGGCTTTGTTTTTAATAAATATTTGATGATTATAAAAACCACCTCTTTGTTTTGGTGATAGACAGTCTAAAATTGCCTCATTAATATACTGTTGTTAAGAGGTATTGAGGTTTGTTTTTTGATATTTTAATTTAAAAAAATGAGACATTGATATCTTTCCTAATACAAACCAAGAACAAATTTATTATAAGATGGTATTTTATATTAATTTACATATTCAGATTTCACATAAATATACTACTTAATACTCCATCAAATTAAAATTCCCTTATTACAGATACTGTTAGCTTTCTTGATGTCATCAGAGAATGAATAATTGTTACTTTAAATCTTCAATACTTTAAACATTAGACTTATCTTAGCTCTCTAAATATAAATAAGTTCATTATGTAAAAATATACTACCAATTAATATGAACTACCCCATTTTTTAATATGCTTTTAGTGATTAATCTCTATGTTTATTTTACTAGAAAAAAAAGTGGCTTCAATACTACTATGAAATATACATTCTGAATTCTTATTGCTTTCCATTATGGTATGGTTTTATTTTAAATTTGAATAGTCATCTTAGATGTCCATTCTCAAATTTTTTATACTGTTAAATCTATATAAATTTTTCTTTTTGATATCCATAAAGATAAAAGAAAGGCAACTACTAAAATTATATTAACCTAGTAAAGTTATCTCACCATTATTTTATATCAATTAATGTAATTTTAGTGGCAGATTATAATTATTCATATTGATTTCAATGAATCATTAAAACATTATACCATTTTCAGGATTTCCTTTGTAGAATAGTAGTATTAAAATGCTTAACTCCTTAAGTTATATCTTGAAGGAATAGCAGAAGAAAAAAGAGATACTTATAGCTACTTTATATGGGGGAAATATTGTATAATTATTAAGATAAAGTTTGAAGTATTAAGACACATTGTTGATTATTTTCATATGCATTAAAGATATTAAACCTTTTTTGTGATATATATATATTTTTTTTTACCTTACAACAAGATAATATGTCTTCTGTTAAAGCAGTCAACGAGTAGAAGTAGCATTTATTTAAAATAAAATAACTCTCTAGCATTTTCTTGGCGAATTTACGCTCCTCGGCTGGACATTTGCCTGCAAGGCCTTACTTGATAATGAGATGAGCCCTGGCTAGATAGCTCTGTTGGTTAGAGGGTCACCCCAATGCACAGAGGTTGCTTGTTCGATCCCTGTATGGTCAGGGCACAGACAGGAACAGATTGGTGTCTCTGTCTTTCTTTCTCTATCCCTTGCTCTTTCTCTAAAATCAATAAATTTAAAAAGATAAAAAGAAAATGGGACAAGAGCTAGACATTTCACCACACCTGCCCCCCAAAACTCCAGACTGAAGATTGGCCCTCTCAGCGGACGTCTCTTTCCCTTGTTACAAGTACAATTTGTCATGATTTTTTGGTATTTTTTATAAATGATATATATTACTCTGAATTTATAAGTTCAGAATTCTCCTCAAATATTTATTTCTATTTTCTAGTGTTAATGAGTCATTGAAATATATTACCTAAGAATTAATATTGTACAAACCAAAATTATTGAAAAACATAACAAGATAAAACACAAACACATTGATCAGTCCTGAAAAAGTTCTTCTAGAATAAAAGCTGATTTAAGGACACTTGGCAGATTTGTTGACTGCACTCTCTGTTACGTGCCGTATTCCGTCCATGCCTGTTTTCCATGTCTGCTGTACGTGGACCGTGCCTTGGTTATTGTTATGTTATAGCATCGTAGCACAGGGCAGGCAATCAATACACGAGTAGGAATTAGGGGAAAGAGATAAAAATAAAGATAAAGAACAGACGGGCAAATAAAAGGAGAAAGAAGAGACAGTGTTGCTAACTAACTAAATGATAAATGCTACCTATCATTTTTATATAAATATGTCATTTTTAGCAGGAGACAGTCTCTATTCTCTGGAATGTCAGTAGCCACACTAAGGTCAAAATTATGACCTTCTGGATTTAGTAGAAAGAATGAACTAAATGAAAATCAGAAATATATATATTGCCTGACCAGGTGGTGGCACAGTGGATAAAGCGTCGAACTGGGATGAGGAGGATCCAGGTTCAAGACCCCAAGGTCGCCAGCTTGAGTACGGGCTCATCTGGCTTGAGCAAAAAGCTCACCAGCTTAAACCCAAGGTCGCTGGTTCAAGCAAGGAGTTGCTCAGTCTGTTGTAGCCCCATGGTCAAGGCACATATGCGAAAGCAATCAATGAAAAATTAAGGTGTCGCAACAAAAAATTAAAGATTGACGCTTTTCATCTCTCTCCATTCCTTTCTGTTTGTCCCTGTCTATCCCTCTCTCTGACTCTCTCTCTGTCTCTGTAAAAAAAAATATATATATGTATATATATATATTACAATATATATATATACATATATAACATCTCATAAGAACAGAAAACTATTTATATTTTAGTGTGAAAGATTTGTAAGAATTGAAACAAAAAAAATCAATAAAGGGTTGATAAACTAATTTCATGCTGTATCAAAACATTAAGAAGGTTTATAAATTACAGTATAAGATAAAAAAATAAATTAAGCCTGACCTGTGGTGGCGCAGTGGATAAAGCGTCAACTTGGAAATGCTGAGGTTGCCGGTTCAAAACCCTGGGCTTGCCTGGTCAAGGCACATATGGGAGTTGATGCTTCTAGCTCTTCCTCCCTTCTTTCTTTCTGTCTCTTCTCTCTCTCTCTCTCTCTCTCTCTCTCTCTCTCTCTCCTCTCTAAAATGAATAAATTAAAAAAAATTAAATTAAAAGGGGGCGAATGTTGAGACATAGTTCTAGACAAAAAGAGCACATGGATTAAAGACTTCCACCTTGCCCCGCTGTCTGCTGGTAGGGCTGGTATGTGTGGCTTACTCTGCCAAGGAGCTACTCAAGCACACAGGGAGCAAAATGGGGAGGTGCTGTTGGGCTCCCCTTTTCCCCATCTCCCGGAGAGTACTCTGGGTTCACCTCCACTGGGGTCCTGAGACTCTGCCCTCTTTAGAGCAGAAGGCCAATTCTCCTTGCAGGTTTATTATACCCTGTTTGCCCTGTCCAGTAGATTAAGTGAACTGTAGACAGAAGACCTTTGGACTCTGTTTTTTCAAGCTTTTCCTAAACCAGGGCGTGTCCATTGCTACACTACACTGCTGACATTTTGGACCATATAATTGTGTGTATATGTAGGAAAGGAGAAGAGGTTGTTCTATGTATCGTAGGATATTTGGCAACATCTCTGACCACTACCAACTTGATCACAGTAGTATGCCCGAGCTGTGGTGACATTGACAAATGTCCCCTGTGGGGCAAAATTGCCCCTGATTGCAAATCACCGTCCTAACTAAATATTGTGCTTAATTCCTCTCTTCATCTAATACTATGCTTTCATTTATTTAGATTAGACTTACTGGGCTTACCCTGATTCCCAATCTCTCACTATTATCACTTATACAACTAGAAGGAAAAACTCAAGGGTATTTTAATTCTTCATCTTGGAACGACCAGTCTCATAGATGATTGGCTTAATGTCCTTGGTCTCATTAGCAGACAAAGATTTCTGAGGATTTTTACTCTGTTACTGTTGTACCACTCACATGCAAACATAGCCTAAGAAACAACTCAGTAGTTAAAAGCAGTTGAGGTCAAAATGTAATTATGTGGAATTAAAAATATTGCAGAACATGTAAAATTTTTTAGAAATATCATATGGGGAAATATTGGTTAAGACATGAAGACTTTTATTTTCCTTTACCTTATCAACCACATAATCATTTCCAATAAGCTTACCCTCTGAAAATGACTATACAAAGAAAATTGTCAGCATATGGAAGACTTTCTTTCTTTCTTTTTTCTTTTTATCCCTGATGGGATATTGTAAAGAATGAACATTAAGGATTGCATTCCTAATCCATTCCACAACCCCAATGGTGCAAGATGGAACTGCATAATGTATCCATTTTCATCCAGTCTATTTTAAGCGCCCAAGTTTGATGATGAGGAAGTTAATGCGGTTTCCAGTAGGGCCTAATTTACTCTTGGGGAGTAGCTCACGCTGGGAGAACCTGGCTCATTATGGATTATTTTGTAGCATCAGTCATGCTATGCGATGACAAGGCTTTCTAAGACAAATATTATGGATCAATCTTTGGAGGCCAGCACCACATGCAGCCAAAATTTCTCATCGGCAGAACAAAACTGAAAGCCCTTAATGAATTCTGTTACCGTGGCAGCACACTGTCAAATTGTGCACTAATAGCAAAAGAGCTGGGAAACCAGACCAAGAAGCCAGCGTGTGTTTGGCAAGCCGGAGCCAGGGTCTGGTGCTGATCTTCCTATGTCGTGAAGGAGAGAATTAACATCCGAGGACGCCAGAATCCCTGTGCAAACTCTCTAGGCTTTCGGGTCCAAATCTTAGTTAGAACAGCTACTTGAACAAAAGGGTTATTTTTCTTGTTTCTTCTCTCTCTCTCTCTCTCTTTTTATTCTTACAAAGGTAATTAGATGTTGGTTGGTTTAAGAATACAAAGCATACCAAAAGGCTAATGACTGTATCTGGCAGTACAGTCAGTTTAGAGAACAGAGTTGTACTTTATGAGTCAATTCCTATACTGTTTCAACCTCTGTAATTTAAGATGTGACAAAACTTGAAGGCAATTATCATAACATAAGGGTGACCAGATGTCCTTGATTGCTTCGACATGAGCCTATATTTCATATTTTTATTGTCTCTGGAAGATAACCACATTAAAATCTTTCTCAGATTGAGTCATGGGTTTCATGTTGTGAATTCACCTAAATACCAGAAAGTTGGAGATTTTAATTTAATATGCATATAAAGCATCTGGGAGAAAGAAGATGTTCAAGTTGTCTGTAAAGTTGCATTTATTTGTAGTATTTCTTTTCTTTTAAGTCACTTTGTTTCAGGGCTTTATTTCCCAACCAGTTTCCTAGAACTTGGGCACATACATTGCGAACCTCCCAGAAACTCTCTCTTTTTCTCCATTCCTTTTATTCTGACTCAAATCCTGTGCATTATTTCTTATCTTGCATTTCCCTTTTCTTCCTGGAAAACATACACTTTCCTATGCCTGTTCCCCTGCTATTTTTTTGAAACAAAAAAGAAAGGGCATGGAAGTGGGGAAGTGGCTTTCAGACCCGGCTCCCTGGAAACGAGAGGTTTGCAGAGATGGCCTCTGAGCCAGATGGGGAGGCAAGGTAGGCGTGCAAAGGGCTTCATGGCTGTCATTCCAGCCTCCAGGACGGCCATTCCCAGCTGCTTTCTTTAAAGACAGGTTTCCACAGCACAAATATCTCAACAAGGATAGAACCCACCGTGCTGTTGGGTAGACGGTACCCAGGTAGGACCTTTGACACAAGGAAAGTGAGCATGCTGAAAACCAGACGTGGAGGGATATTGAAGAAGTTCCCCATGGGTGTTATATCTCATGAGTAATCCTTCTTTAACCACCGGAAGTGCCATGTGCATCTTAAAATCAGAAACCTCTCATTTCCTCCCATTTAGCAGTAGCTTCTACTCTTCAAATATATACCTTGAGCCAGGGGTCTCAAACTCGCGGCCCGCCGAACAATTTTGTGCGGCCCGCGAGTTTGAGACCTTGAGCCAAATTGAACGCCCTCTGCTGGCTCAACTGGAGCGCAGCAGGGAGTGGTGCTTGGGAATTTCCATTGAGGAGGCCAATTAAACAATAGTACAAGAGGGTAAAGCTGTCACTACAAAGTGAAGCAGGAAAACTAAGAATCATCTCCAATGATGTCTCTATTGTCCTAAAGGAAGATTATGTTTCTCAATCACGTCTACGGCTAAAAAATCATTTTCACAGGAAGAAATGCTCATTGTTGAGCCATAAAGATATTTTGACTTGATGCATAGCTTTATTGCTACATAAAATAAAATTATACTTTGTATATTTTATAAGATGCAAAATTAATTTTAAAATGAAAAAGAAAACAAATTTACACCAATACATTTTAAAGATTTGTTTTACATGAATTAAAAATATTTGTGGAATTTATAGGATGTGATGTCAAAACATTAACTCTTCTTAGCAAGAACATTAAAGAGCAGGAGGTACTGGTTTATTAGTATTTTATTCAAGTTTTCCAAGTTGAACCTCAAGTGTGATAATAAATAATTTGTTATTTATCTTGATATCTTTCTTAAGGAAATATTATTTTAAAATTCATCTCTTTTTTCCTATATAATAGAAGACAATTTCTTTTTCTTTTTCTTTCTTTCTTTTTTTTTTTTTTTTTTGTATTTTTCTGAAGCTGGAAACGGGGAGGCAGTCAGACAGACTCCAACATGCGCCCAACCGGGATCCACCCAGCATGCCCACTAAGGGTTGATGCTCTGCCCTTCTGGGGCGTCGCTCTGTTGCAACCAGAACCATTCTAGCACCTGAGGCAGAGGCCACAGAGCCACCCTCAGTGCCTGGGCCAACTTTGCTCCAATGGTGCCTTGGCTGCGGGAAGGGAAGAGAGAGACGGAGAGGAAGGAGAGGGGGAGGGATGGAGAAGCAGATGGGCTCTTCTCCTGTGTGCCCTGGCCAGGAATCAAACCTGGGACCAATTTCTTAGGTTTATTGTAGAAAATGTAACACAGTTGTTTTACTTTAAAAAAAAATATTATTTCCTCCAAGGCCAACATTTTTAATTTTTAAACAATCTTAGCATCTTAGATAGAGAAATATGTAGATACATTTTAGGTTATACTATATCATCATATTCTGATTACTTGTCAAAAAAGCCTTTTTAAACAGAGTACATTTCTAATTTTGTATTAACTGTTACTTCTACTGTATAAAGCAGGAATTATTTTTGCAAGCTATAGCTTTTTAAACTATTCTTGACTATATCACTTGAATGAACCTTTACAAGTTACCCTGAGTTCTTTATAGTGGCTGGACAAGGGAAATAAATTAAAATGAATAAACTAATAAAATGAAAATGCATAACTACAATGAAATGATACACAAGTCCATGTAACTTTCATTGCAGTTAGAGTATAATTTTAAATATTTTCAGAAAATAAGAATGTTGTCTCTATTAGGATTATTTTTTTTTAAATATATATTTTCAAATGAGTATATTTGCAAAGCTGTCTAATTCAAACTATGTTATGTCTTTTTGTATATTTGGTAACATCCAACCATGAAAAGTAAGTTGGGTATTTAAGAAATATTTCAAAGAAAAGACTCCTTTAATTATATTTGCCCTAATGAGCTGGATAATTCTTGTAAATTGGTCTTTTGGCCTGAGTGACTTGGATAATTACATAAGTTCTCTATTTCAAGTTAAATATTCAGATATTACTTGAAATCAAGCAGATGATAAATAATTTGTTTTATTCATTTCTCCAGTAAATTGATCAAATATTAAGTGGAAAAGTTTACTTGACTTGTGTATTGCCATCATATAATTTCTAATTTTCCAGAAGTTGTGTCACTCTGACCTGATTAGATCTTTTCCTTTTTTCTTTTTTAATTAGGTCTTTTTCTTATTGTTATTTTCAAATTTGTTTGAAGGATTAAGAAATATTTGTTCAATCAAAGAGAATTCAACATAAATATTAAAACATAAGTCTCTAATTAATATGTAACTGGAAGTATTTTTTTATTCACTCAATATAAACCAGTGATCAGATTACCTATAAACTTTACTGGGATAAGCGCAAATAAATACATTTTTTTACTCCAGTCAGGATGTTTTTGCTTTTCTGTAATTGATTTTTTTTTAATTTTTCAATAGTATTTTTAATATATGGCATGCATCAAGAAATGATTTTTATTTTCCTTTTGTATATTTTTAATTCATGATAATAAACTAAAATCAGGAGATTATATAGTTATTATATTTTACTTTTGAACATAAAAAATCTATTAACTAGAGCAATTTAGACTTTATTGTATTTTAAATTAACATATTCGTTTTTTTGTGACCTTTTCAACAGGTGATAACCTCAAGTGTTGGTGGTGGATATAGATTCTAGCTGCAAGGAGATAACAGTAAGTGCTTATGTGCATGCTATAATTTTTTCAAAATGACATTGTGTCAATATTTGCAAGTTCATTGTACTTAAGTGCATGAAATTGTTAATATGATTTTTAAAATTAGTCTATCATTTTATAACTTTGATACTATTTATTCATCCTACTGGTATTTTTCAGAGAATTTAGTAGACTAATGACAGGTCATTTGATGAGGAAGATTAGACCCGTGTGTGTGTCTTTCTGTTTTGCCCAGTGTGTTTATATGTCTATTATATAAATTTCACTTACGCATTTATGGCAGTGACGGTCTCTTTTAGCTGCTGTTTACAGAGAGTTTGTTTTATATGGGCAATTATTTAATGATTGCTTTTCAAATTTTGAATTGTGGAACACTGACTTTGCATGAATAACTTCTTTTAGAGCAACTCAAATTCTACTTTTGTAGTGTTGTATTTTAAATAATTTGTATGCAGACATGCGTCACTAACTCTTGTATTAATCTCACAAAAGGTGAGAGAGTCATTTTTCTTTCCCCAGTTGGAGTCAAATATTGTAGGAAAATGGAATGGAGCAATGTCTCAGTTCTTCTGCAATGCATTTTCCTGATGGTTTTAAATCTGTATGTTTATTTTATATGTGAACATAACTTGTTTTACTTGCCCTTCTGGGTTATCTTCGGTCTTCCTTTATATAAATGTTATTCCCTGGCAATCTCTATTCTGAATTGAACGGAGAACTATCAGCATGTGGCAGGCTCTGTGTTCATTCAGGAATTAAAGTAATTTAAGATACAAGGTTTTGAATAAAACTCTGTTTGTAAGGGGAGGACGGCCAGAGGGGTCTGTCTCCCTGATACTTCAAGAGACAAAAATGCTCTCCAAATTCTGAACTCTTGATTTTCTAAACCGTTTAGACCCTGGCATTTTAGCTACCCAGACTTCTAGTGCGGTGTCCAGCCTGGCCTATGTCTTGGCTTCCATTTCTTACTGATACGGTCTCCCGGGTGTCTTTCTGACTCAACAGTTGAGCTGTTTGAACAATACTTCTCACCAGTGATCTTCAGTGTGACAGAGCCTCATCAGGCAATTACTGCATATTCATTGAGTACAATAAATTAAATATTGTTATTATCTAGAGCAGGTAATGATTATACTTAGAAAATGCCTGCAAGGCTTATACACAGAGATGTAGGTGAGGGCTTCAGTGAATCAACTGTGTTGAAATTTAGAAAGTGTTAACCGGTACTAGCTTTGTGATATAGCCTGAACGTGGTATGGAATTATTGTTGAAATAAATCAAAGTATTTCTCTTTCTTACTGTGAAGAAAGAAGAGGAGAGAGGGCAGGGATGTTCATTTCCTATAGCCAAGTGGAGGTCAATTACCTGTAGCATAGCAGCAACATGTATTTTATCAAAATCTTATAACCTATTTAGTTTACACTCTGTTTTACTTAGATGTTTCTAAAATGGCTTTATATCTTCAAGTCATGTTTATATACTTACTAGAAACAATGAAATATAAATATGTGTGTATACTGGTAAATAAATATATATATTGATACATAAATATAAGTATATACTTCTGTGTATATATATACATTTTCATAATGTATATACACACATAGGCATTCACACATAGCAGCAAAATCTATTTTCTTTGAGTTCCCAAATGGGAAGCTTTGAATACACATTCAGATTTTTATTTATCCTCAGGTCATTCTAATTTTTAGTTTGTCTTTAAGTCTTACTCTGTAATTTATCCCTATATTTGACAACTCTCCTGGGTAGCCAGCTGTGTGGTCTCAGACGCTGGGGCTGCATGGGGGGAAGATTAAGCTCCCATCTGCTGGTTGCCCACAGGTGCCTGGAGAAAACAGTCATTTCACAACGATTTCAGTTCACCGTGGCGGGAGTTGGGATAAAACTTAGGATCTAAGGATAGGGAAGTAGAGATGTGAATACTTAAGTCATCCTAGAGATCTAAAGCAACATTTTCTAGAGAAGGTATTTCTTCTATTGTAATAGGTGTGTGTCACTGAAATGGTGCTGGTGTTAGGTTAGTAATGGAGATATTGTGTGTGTGTGTGTGTGTGTGTGTGTGTGTGTTCAAAAGTAGGGTGGGGGGGTGAGGGTTAGGAAGAAGAGGCTGTAGGAGCCCTTCCAGGTGGTAAGGTAAGGGAGGCTCTATATGCCGGATGCAGCGAGATCAAGGTGACGGAACAATGTTACTTGCTAAAGGAGCACAGAATAAAATTGTGAACTGGCGTGACATGAGAGAACTGGGACATAAAATAACTTGTGCAACTGTGCTGAGGGGTTGGCATTTTTCCTCATTTTCCCTCTGCAAACAGACGGGGACCCTAGTGGATTTGACAAAAGTAAGGAATCCTGGAGTTGGGTTTTGGAAATGCCAGGAAGGCCCCCATTTCAATGAAGGATTACGGTAAACGGAAGAGCAGCGGAAGCGGAGAGAGAAAAGCCGGCTAGAAAACGGTATTAGTAGTTCCACGTCATAAACGACGACCGACTTAGACAGGAAGGGCCTTTGCCAGTAGAGCACAAGCCTTGCAGTGCACTTGTCTCTGAACAGTGGGGACCGGGTGACGGGCTTGAGTGCTCTGGTTGAGGAAGGGAACCTACAGGTCATTATTGATTAACAGGCTCTTGACAATGGGAGCAGACTGAGGGAGAAGACAGGCTAATCTCAACATGAAAGTTGGAGCGCAGACAGTCAGTTCAGGTTAGGGCACTGGCGTCTTCCTCTTACTGCCCAGGAGGACGCAGGGGTGATTATGGAGCCCAGTTCAGAAGCCAGGCAGAAGAAGTGGCCTATAATGGCTATGCCTGCTTGTTCTGTCTTTCATGTACTGTCCAGTACAGTATCCAGTAGCCTGGTGTGACTACTAAAATCGATTCAAATGAAATAAAAGTACCAGTTTAATTTCGCAGTTGCACTCATTGCCTTTCACGTGTCCAGTGGCCGAATGCGGTAAGCTACCACCCTGTTGGATAGCCCCTACCTGTGTCGCCAAAGGTCACAGTGGACAGTGCGGTTCCAGACTTTCGGAGCGCTTGTAAAGCAATGCAATTTTGAACCAAAAAAGTACATTTATATCCAAATGGATTTTAATAGAATGAGAAAATTTTAAACCCTCAATTTAATAAATCAAGGATTTTTCTTTTTTCATCATTGAGGGACATAACTAAAAGCTACCCTTGCTTTTATAGATGTGACAAAAATCTCGTGACAAATGGACGAGCTACTGTAGAACAAGACAGTTTTCTCTGAATAGCTTATTTTTTTTAATGTTTTTTGTGACATCTCGATTTCTATTTTTAATTCATTAATAAAACTCATTGATGTCAGTCCTCACTAAAAGATGATGGTGTTTGGGATAATAGAATGTTATTAGGGTGCCATTTCCAGTGATCAATGTACAATACAGTTCACTGTCCCTGACCCCATAAAATGTATAAGACAGAAAAATCTCAACCATCAACCTTTAATTATAGTGTTGCCAGATGATGGAATATCTTATTTCTGAGGGAAGTACACTTTGATCTTACGGGGAAAAGGGAAGTTGCTTTCCATTTTAATTGCACGCAACCTGGGTTCATTCCATGTGGTCTGTAGGTTAAAGGCTGTTTCTTACCTGATAGCATGTTCATTATATATAGAGAGTTTGATCTTCCTTTGCTGTATTCGCAAAAAAAAAAAAAAAAATGGATGGGGGATGGTGGAAGCAGTTGCAAAAAATGTGGGAAAGGAAGCAGTGAATAACTGAGTTAATTTATAACTCTACCCCTGGCCTATTTTTCACAGAATATCCCCCTGATATTATTTACTGGCTACAAGGTATTTGTATTTGGTTATTTGTCTAACACTATAAACTTAAATATATGGGTACATATATTTATATAAATATGTGTATATTAATATACCTCACATGATCTTTTAGAATAGGGGTCCCCAAACTTTTACACAGGGGGCCAGCTCACTGTCCCTCAGACCATTGGAGGGCCGGACTATAAAAAAAAACTATGAACAAATCCCTATGCACACTGCACATATCTTATTTTAAAGTAAAAAAACAAAACGGGAACAAATACAATATTTAAAATAAAGAACAAGTAAATTTAAATCAACAAACTGACCAGTATTTCAATGGTAATTATGGGCCTGCTTTTGGCTAATGAGATGGTCAATGTCCAGTTCTATATTTGTCACTGCTAGCCATAACAAGTGATATGACCCACTTCTGGAGCCGTGACGCGTGCATCCTGTGTCACCGGAAGTATTACTGTATGTGAGCGACATCACGCTTTGCGGTGCCACCACATACAGTATTCAAAGAACACAGGATGCATCTCACTGACCACCAATGAAAGAGGCGCCCCTTCCGGAAGTGCGGCGGGGGGGAGGGTGTGTGGATAAATAGCCTCAGGGGGCTGCATGCAGCCCGCGGGCAGTAGTTTGGGGACCCCTGTTTTAGAACAAAGAAGTCCATGCTTCATTCTTTCTCCTAGCTGAAGAAAATTTTACTAGTGTGTTTTTGTCTAATTCCATGTTGATACTTCAATAAATATCAATGCCCCTTTGTCAAAAATAGTTTGATGTATGGTCTCCTCAACTTATCTTCTTCCTACACAAATTAATCTAAGGCATTGTTTTTTCTCGTATCATTTTGTTTTTAATTTCTCATGATACTTTAATGAGTACATTGAACCTGTAAAAAAAAGCTTTGTCTTTAGCCTAGCATTTAAAGCCCTCCCCCCCCAATCTGTCCCAGTCTACAATAGTTTACACCCAGTCACTTACATTACATCACTTAACTTAGGTGACAGGATGTAAGCTACCTGTCACTCTTCCATTTCTCTCCCACGTGGCATTGCATTTTCAACTGCCTGTCCCCATCCTTCCCCTCTTTTCTTTATCTCATAGCCCTTCAAGCCTTCATGTCACCTTTTCCACATAGCCTTAGTCTTCCATGGTGTCAGTTATACCCAATATTCCTCATTCTTTGTGAAGTTAATTTGTTGCATCTGTATGTTTCCTTTGTGACCACTCCTGAAATGAAATGAAATTAATAAGAAAGACTTAAGTTGATTAGTTATGTCTTCTTGACTTGTGTAAGAGATTATCAGGTAATAACCATGAGATTACAATGCCAAGAGTGGACACTAAGTGTTTGTTGGTTGAGAATTCAAAGAATAGGAACCTTAAATTACTTGTCTTGGTCAGCTTGCTGACTCATACTGACGTGAAGTGCAATATGGATGAAATTAGAAAAGTATTATTGTCCTTTTTATTATATTGAAGAATGCTGGGACAATGGGTTTTCTTCTCTGAATCCCTAAAGGGTTCTGCTCCCGTACATAAATATTGATACTCGTTATCTAAAGATCAGTCAATTTCTAAAATAATATTAATGTGCACATGTGGTTACCTTTGAAGAGAATCTGGACTTTGGTTTACCTGACTATGAATATCAAATTATCTGAAGGAACTGATATGATTTTTATGAGTTAGTTTATAGAAATCATTTCACTCACTGGAAATGAGAAATAACATGTTTTATTAATATTGTATTAAAATTGGTTTTGCAATTAAAGGTGTCTGCAGAGACTTCACAGCTAATGGAGATACTTTGAGGAGATATTTAAGAAGAACTTAGTAGCATGAGAGTTATTTAAGTTCTAACCAAGTAACAGGCGTCTCTTTGAAAAAAAAAAATCTCCTTTAGCCACATACTCTTCGAAGAAATACAAGTGTTTCACATACCTAATGAATGCTTTATTGTCTTCGGAAAGTATCCTGAGCAGAACCAATAAATTACCCAGCTATCTCATACAAAAATAACACTTATTTTATATGATTTTATCTTCCATTGTCACTTTATGTATTAAACAATCTTCACATAATGAAACAAAGGAGAGCCAAGCTGTTATGAAAGAATGACAGAAAAAAATGTTTGGAGCAATAGACTTTATCTAGGGAACACAATGAGGATGAGACATGCCATATTCTTAGCTATCGAAGAGACTTAGGGATTTTCAAACTATAAAGAACAGTTGCAAAGATAGATTTTGAAGAGATGCAATTATCTAGAAAAATAAGCTATACTGGAATGCGTATGTGCAAAGTTGTGTTGCCTGTCTTTACCAATCCTATTTATAACATATTAATCTGTGTTCATTCTTCAGAATGACAACTCTAAGATTAGAAGTTAACTTGATTCAGTATTTGAGAGAATTGTACAGATTCAATTTTACACTCATTAATTCCAAGTATAACCTTCAAGTGAAACCATTGTTTTATCCCCTGGAATCGACTGGCTCCATTTAAATAGCTCATTTGAAACTTTATTAGATTTTGTTTGTTTGTGCATTTATTTATTTATTTATTTATTTATTTATGGTAAAGAAACATAACATAAATACTTCAGCTATCTAAATTAAGGGATTTTCTATTAAGTCACCTAATGGTTTGCACCCATATGGGCCACGTGAGCAAACAGTATTGTTGGATAGAAGAAGGCAGACCTTTTCTATCAGTAAGACTGAGCTAGAAAAGTGTTTGACAAGAAGATGGTAAAGTGAGAAGTTGGGAAGAAAGCTAGCCTGGAGCTTGGTGCTCGGACAGAAGGCTCTGCTGGCGGCAGGAATGCAAACCAACGTAGGGGAGGCAACAACGGAGGGACCCAGAGGAGCCTGCCCCCGCCCCCGGCACCTCACAACCATCCTGCCTAAGAGAGGGCGGCTTCGTCTTCACACTCTGTCCATGATCATTTTCTCCAGTTTTATGAATGGTGACAGCTAACCCACTCTCTAGGCACATAGCTCTGATTTTAAGTGACAGTACAGATCATCCATATGCCGCATACTTTTTAGAAAAGTTTATCTCTTAATCAGTATTACCTGTTTAAAGACAAAAAAAAAAATGAAAACCACCACCATGAAATGAAAAATGTACATCTAAAGGAATTCATTCCTTTAGATTAGAAACAAGCAAAACCAAATAAGATCGATAAATTATTAGGATAATGAGAAAGCTGGACCCCATCCCTCCGTCTGTCCTCCTGGTCTCCACTAGCCCAACATGCTGTGAATTATGCTGTGAGATGATTATTCCAAGGCGTGTGTAAGAAATAATTCAATAACATTAAATTAAGTATGTATTAGGTAGACACTGTTAAGGACAGAGGCTGGAGTTAGACATGTATAGTTTAAAGTCTTGTCTCTGCTAATTTCTACAATTGGTAAAAAGTTAAGTTAACTCTGTCATCCTCATATCACTTCCTTAATAACAATTACATATCTTAAAAGTGGATACAGCCTGACTAGGCAGTGACGCAGTGGATAGAGCATTGGACTGGGATGCGGAGGACCCAGGTTCGAGACCCCGAAGTCACCAGCTTGAGCGCAGGCTCATCTGGTTTGAGCAAAGGTCAACAGCTTGGACCCAAGGTCTCTGGCTCGAGCAAAGGGTTACTCAGTCTGCTGCAGCCCCACGGTCAAGGCACATATGAGAAAGCAATCAATGAACAACTAAGGTGTCACAACACTCAACGAAAAACTAATGATTGATGCTTCTCATCTCTCTGTTTCTGTCTGTCTGTCCCTGTCTACACCTCTCTTTGACTCTCTCTCTCTCTATCTCTGTAAAAAAAAAAAAAAAAGTGGATACAAGAGTCAAAATAAGGTTCTATGTGTCAAGCACTTAGGAACAGGTCACTATGTAGCATGTTGATATATTATAAATTTTCTATTTTTTATTTCAATTATTTCTGTTTTGATGAGTGTTTTGAGGAGTGTTTTGATTCTTTATGAGAGCCAGTCAAAGTTTGGAGTGTGGACAAATAAGCCATTTCCTTTCTAAACGAATAGAATATTGATTACAAAAAAGAGAGAGAATTATCCCCTTTAACTAATCGGATGCATGCATTGCAGGGTAGTTTCTTCAATTCACTGGTCAACAAATGACTCATTTATTTTTGGATTAGTTGTCTAGATCTGTCCTTTCTCTAGCCTGAAAAATAGTTAGCCAGATAGATGATAGATAGATAGATAGATAGATAGATAGATGATAAATTGATAAATCAATAAATATAAGTAGGTAGACAATGGAAATTCTCTTCCAACATATGTTTCTGGAAGACATTAAGAAACTTAAATATGCAATTAGTTCACACTGTACTACTTCCACATGAACAAAAGATGTCAGACATACTAAATATAGACAGAACACATATCAAAGAATTTTTATTATTTGCTTATTCTTTTGTGTAATAGTTCTTGTAAAAACGCATTGGAAGCAGCATTAATACAAAAATTTGTTGGATGTATGATTCTTTCCAGTTATCGACAATATACACATAAGATGATTACCTTAATTGCTGTATTTCAAAATCCAGCAATAATTTTTATTTTTAAATTAAGTAGTTCATTAGTTCCCAATTTCAAAAAGATAGTTTTTATTCTAAACATTGGTACAATTTTTGGCATTCTTGTTCTAATGATTAATATACTGAGAATAATAATAAAACAAAAAATATCAGTTCTGAATTATTCCAGATGAATATATGCTTGTAAATGAAAGATTTAGTTCACAAGAAAGTGTGAAAAAAAGTTTGATGGTGATCTGAGTACTTGAAGTAAAATTGTGAAGCCTTTACTAGTTTTTCCAAGAGTCCATCAGTACAAGCTCTATTAGAAAATAGCTGGAGAAAGTCATCATCAATCTATGATTTTTTATCAACCAAGAAAGATGACAGATCTGAAATAGCTTTTCTTATATAGGGCTTCAGTTACAAATATAAGTATGTATCATTTTCATGATAATGAAAACTGACTTTGTGACCTCCAGTAATCTTTCCATGGGAGGATGTCTAGGAAATTGGAATATTATATTGGATGGGTTAAATTTGCCACATTTCTTTTATTCATTTTTAGAGAATGGATTCAGTTATGCTATTTTACCTTATTTAAATTTCTACATGGCATATGGTCCCGGCATAGGAATGTTGTATTCACTATGTGAAATTTAGCCATCTCTTCTATGAGCTTGACCTTCGGCTAGTCTGTGTATTTACTGGTCGGACATTTTACCTGTTCCTCTTAGTCTAGTAAAGCTATAAATAGAAAGAAGTGAAAGGTTAGCCAATCAAAATGCAAAGTATGGAAAAAGGTCAAGGTGGTAGGGCATGTGATTCTAATTCCCAATATATATCAGACAATAAAACTCTGACACCTCATTCTTGTGGCAAAAATTGTAATAAGACAATTGAAAACACTGTGAAAATTACTTTCCATACAGAACTATGGCGTTGAAATAGAGTAATAGTATTTGTCCATTTTCCATTAAACTTTTAGAATTATACTTGGATGCTTATAAAAAAAATCCCATACATACAAAAAAGAAAAATAACTATCTATTTGAAAGTTCCATCTTTTTCCACACTTCTTTCCTACTCATTAATGAGTTATAATCTGAATTATATAAAGAAAAATAAAAAAATAGGTGAGTTAAATCATAGAGATTTAGAAATCCACAATTTAAAAGAAATTGACAACTGCTACTGACTTAAGTTGTTTGTTTTCACTTAGTTTATAATATTTACAGATAATTCTTGGCATTTCTGTAAAAGATTGGGGAATATAGCAATTCAAATAATGGCTCTCTAAAAGATATTTTAGTCCTGATACCTAGACTCTGTGATTGTTACCTTATATGGTACAGAAAAAAGAAAAGTCATTGTAGGTATGATTATGTTCAGAATTTTTAGATGGAAAGATTATCCAGGTGGATCCTAAAAGCAATCAGCAGTATCCTTATAAAAGGAAGGCAGAAGGAGATTTTACAAACAAACTCACAGTAGAAAAGGCAATGTGACCTTGGAGGCCAAGGTCAGAGTGAAGTGGCCACAAGCCAGGGCATGCCAGGAGCCAACAGAAACTGGAACAGGCCAGAAAGGAATCCTCCTATAGCCTCCGGAGGGAGCATAGCCCTGCCGATATCTTGATCTCAGCCCCAGGAAACAAATTTCATATTCTGGTGTCCAGAATTGTAAGAGAATCAATATATTTTATTTCAGGCCTCTAAGTTTGTGATTACAGCAATCAGAGAAAACGAATACGGGGGCATTTGTGGTAAAGAGGCGAAGCTCTTGGAACGTATTTGCTGAAAGCAATATCCCGTACAATTGTAGCAGGTTTATAGGTAGAGTCACAACTAATCTAGTCATGGATTCAAACTCAAACTTCTCGGCTCGTCTTAACATGTGTTGATGTATCAGACAAGTCGTGCGTTCCCTCAGGGTGCAGGAGCTGGAGGCTCACTCTCCTAGTGCAGAGGCCTAAGAACTGAGTGGGGAATGAAGAGGCCTGGACGTGTGTCCAGGTAGGGTGACAGATCGAGCCCCCTTATATTTCTGAGGGTTTAAAGGAAAGGAAGAGTGCTCCAAAACATCAGAGTGTTCAGGGACACCTATATACAGACTGAAATAGTGCATCAGGTTGATAATACAACTTAAAAATGTTATTTTCAGGTGAAAACATCGAAGTAAGAGACTGTTTTTAAATACCTTGTCAGAGTATAATGCAGAAAGCATCCAGGGGGATGGTCTGGAATAGAAGAGAAGATGCTCAAGAATGGCTTCCCGGTTGCATTATCCCAAAAACACACTGAACATGATGTTCTTATGTGTATTTTTTAAATGAGAGCTTGAAAGGTAGCAAGTTTTCTCTTCATTGTATTTTTCTTCTATTCCCTTTTTCTTTATTTTACTTAGAAATTAAATTTCATGGGGTGACACTGATCATTAAGAGAGCATAGGTTTCAGGTGAACATGCCTCTAACTTTGACTCATGTTATAGAGTTTGAATTTACAGGAATTAGGCATAGTTTCCACCTATTTGGTCATGCAGACAAAAGAAGGAAAAAAAGGAAAGCCACTTAGCAAAATAAAAATTATGAACTGCAAATTCCTAACTTTGAGAACTGAATAGAAAAGTAAATTAGGAGTAAAAGAACTGGCAGTCTTCCCCCAAATCAGTGGTTCGAAAGCCAAATAATATTGAATACCAGAGAGTGATGATCCAAGTACCTTTGCTCTATCACCAGAATATTAATAAGCCGGAAAGTCACAAAACAGTCCTGATAAGGGAAAGATATTCTTATTCTTTTATTATTCATTTTAACGATCCCTACGCAATAGTAAGGAGAAGAAGAACAAGAAAGAGACCAAATCCTAATGTTGCTCATTGCAAAACAATAGTTACTACAATAATAAAAAAATGCATTTCAAAATTATAATGATGAATGTTTTACAAATACAAAGCACCACATATATAATACATTAAATACGCAAGTAATGTTTCAGAATATGCATTTGAAATATTGTCATATTTCAGTATAAAAGAAGTATCATATTTAAGCATTGCCATTATATTTCACACAGTTGCCTCAAGTATTTTTTTAAGTAGGCAGAGTATAAATTATCATACATATATTTAATTAATATATTTATAGTGTGGGAATTGAAGAATTTATGATACTGTATAACAATGTGCTTACTTGCGTGCTTATTTGATTCTAAATGATGAGAAAATACTTCATCACAGCATAAGCTTGTAGCCTTATGACCTTTATTTCTTATATTCTATTTTAAGTGTGACTGTTAAGGTGGAACTAAAAAATAAACTTAATTCTGTTTTGTATATATTTTGGAAGAGTTCCAAATCTTAGTGTTTTAAGTTAAATACCTACCATTTATACTTTTGTGTGAGAATTAGATAAAATAAAAAGTTTAAAGATAAACTATGGAGGAATAACTCTTAAGTAGGAAATTTTTTTTCCTAATTATGTATGTTGAAAGTGTTAGGCCGAGATTATGTTTAACTTGTAAACTAATATTAAAAGAGACAAGAAAGCATGTGTATTCTGTAGATCTGAGGGTGAGAGTGCTGACTAATTAACAAGAATATGATCAGACAGGAGTGTAAGAGACATCACCCTGTATCAAGAAGGTCAAAAATAGGTCAAGTGCGAAAGCAGCTCTAGTTTATGTGTGTTCCACTGGAGACATTTCTCACATGCCCAGGTGGGGACAGGGGCCCCCAAACACCAAGCAGAGGTGAGAATCTAATAGAATGTTGTTAATAAGAAAGGGCAATCAACTTTGATACCTGAAGACTTCCGTGATTCTTGAAGAGACAAAGAATATAAAGATATTGACAAATATTCCCCCAAAGGGAGACACAGCCTCCAGCAGAAACCTGGTGTGCAGCATGGAGACTTGCGAGAGGAACCTGTTTATAGTTCCCGTTTTGGTTTGTTTCATGCAAATGAGGCTTCCCTATTTGCACAGTTCTGATTGGTCATGAGAGATGCAAATGAGGTCTCCAGATACAGTGGTGCAGTGCTGATTGGTTGGAGAAGGACACAGTTTACTTTCTGGATGGTAGCATGGTGACAGAACAAGGAACTCCCTGCAGTGGTGGACTCAGATGAGGTCACGAGGCAGGATGGCACAGGAGGTGAGGCATTCAGTATGTAACTCTTCCTAAGGTGCAAGCTTTGTGCGAGTCCCCAGTCAGCAACCTGCACTGGTCTCTGGTTTAAATGTATATCCATTTAACCAAAAGGATTGTGCTTTGACAAGTAAATTCCTCCTCAGACTTTACATAGGAAACCAGAGTCCAGGGAACGTTATGTACCTTTAGAGACCTCTTTACACCTTAGAGGGAAACCTTGTGTCCATGTTTTTGTGAAGCTATGAATTTCCTTAAACTCTCGTTGTTTTAATTTAGAACTCTGCACATCTTTTCATGATTTCTTAACATCACAGTCTCAGATGCCAAATCACTGTGGCATAAATTAAGACAAAGGATAGCTTTTGCTGTTGTTATGCTAATGGTTCTCTCTTTTAAGCATTACCAAGTAGACAAGCAATTTAACAGTAAAGAAACAAAGATGTACATTATTCAAGTCCCAGGATCTGGACCCACTGTCATCTGTCTTAGCTTTCTCTCCTTGGAGTGGTTTTTGCATGTTTGAACATAGTACATTCATTGTCTTGTATAATAGAAGAGAAGGGTTAAAACACATTTGAAGTGGATGAGGCATCATCTGGGGAAATTTTATTCACACACAAAAATTCCACCAACTCTAAGACATCTGATTTGTGTAATCAGATCACCCCTAAGTCATGTATACTTTATATAAGTTGAAAAGCTTTTAAAAGAGGTTAGGAGAAAAAAACTAGAACATAGATGTTCAATCATATCATACTGTGACAATGACTTAAATTCATCTTTGGGGAGTTTTATTTTCAATTTGTTGCATAACTGTGGAATGGATAGATTACTTGTCGATGTTCTTTGATAGACAAAGGAAGAATTAAATGGGAACAAATATGAAATTGGCATTACAAGAAAAATAAGAGAGTAGGAAGGAACTTTATATCACTGCAATTGATACTTATCAAAACCACTCAGTTTGATAAGCTAGCCTTTTCAAATAATAAGAACAAATTGTCCTTATCCTCTTGCTTAGTTAGATAATCAATTCTTATTGTGAGATAGAAATAGCATCTGAATTTGAGCGACTCTGGTCTGTGGCTTGTTGCACAGTCATGGTGCAGCGTTCCATGGTTGACTCTTCAGTGGGATGGCGTTTTTCCAGACTTGTGTGGTCCAGAATCCAAACCTGGTTTTCATAAAAGTGTGGATTAATATGGATAAATCCTGGGGGATCAGTTATTAAAAACCCATTTTGACTGACATTGGGTTGGCTCAGAAAGCTACGCATGTGATAGACTCAGCACTTGGTGATTGAATTTTCTGCTTCAGCGTGACTTACGCATAGCAAGCAAAACCTTCTTACAGACCGCTTTTCCTCCTGTGTTAGTAGTGAGGTGCATTGGCTCAACACGAAATGCTTCTATGGAAGTAAAAGGTAGGATTCAAAACCACACGTGTTTTTCAACCATATGTGTTTATTGTTAAAGGTTTCCAAATGAACGTTGTTTTCAGTTAGTTTTACATCGGTATTGCTATTGCCCCTTGTTGCTGAGACATAAGATCTACCTAAGACCCCTCAGCCAGAACCAGATATGACCCCCAGGCATTTCTTTTCACTTAGCATTCCATGATTTTTTTTCCTGTAATACTCTCCTATTTTCCTTTGATAAGAGCCTACCAACTTTTGTGACTTAATCAACAGAAATGACCAAAATATGCACAGGACAGTAAAGTCTATATAAGCATTATGAATTACTTTTGGCTCATTCATTCCTTCAATCCATCCATCTGCCCACTCACCCATCCACCCATCATCTTAGAAACATGTATCAGCAGCTAACTAAGTGTTCAACACTCTACCAGCCTGACCAGGTAGTGGCACAGTGGATAGAGCCTCGGACTGGGATGCAGAGGACCCAGGTTCGAGACCCCGAGCTCTCCAGCTTGAGCGCGGCTCATCTGGTTTGAGCAAAAGCCCACCAGCTTGAACCCAAGGTTACTGGCTCCAGCAAGGGGTTGCTCCGTCTGCTGAAGGCCCGCGGTCAAGGCACATATGAGAAAGCAATCAATGAACAACTAAGGTGTTGCAACGCGCAATGAAAGACTAATGATTGATGCTTCTCATCTCTCTCCGTTCCTGTCTGTCTGTCCCTGTCTATCCCTCTTCTCTGACTCATTGTCTCTGTAAAAAACAAACAAAAAAAAAAACCCACTCTACCATATGTGGATGATTTAAACAAAATCAATGCATATGACAAAAATCGCTTTCAAAGTGGATCAACTTCTTTTAAGCTGCAAATAAATAGATTAATCCAGCAAACATGTTTTATCTAGATCAAACTTCGATGAGTATAGAGCAAGCAGCAGCTACGTCAGGTTCACAATGCTAATCGAGGCCAAGGCATTTGGGAAAATAGTGAGTTAGCATTTGTTTCACAGTCATTTATTGGCACCTGTTTTGTTTTAGCAAGGTGCTAAATTCTAAAGCTATAAAAGTAAGTTAAAAACAAAACATTAAAAAATACAGCATTGTTCCTATTGACATCTTAGTATAAGTCAAGATGTCATCTAGCTGTTATAAGTAGAAAATAGGTGGTGTGTAGTAATCTCTATGTGTGGTTCTCTAAAAATCTCTATGTCAAATAATGAGTATGAAAAAGCTATTGAATATTGTCTAACTCAAAAGCTATTGAATATGGTCCTTCTCTCAATCACTGGCTACCCTTTCTCTATTCACAAATTTCTGGAAACACTGGTAAATAGAAAATTCTATTATAAATGCAGCATTTTTTTAAGAGATGTTTTGATGGTCTTTTAATATGCCTTAAAAGAAGTGCTAGCAATAGCAATGTGCACCGGTGAGCTCAGGAGCTGGGAAGGACCGAGGGAAAGGACCTGCCACCAGCCAGAGAGGGGGCGTGAGGGCAGGGTGGGCAGGAGGTGCAGTGCCTCCCCGAGACGTGTTATGATTGTTGTCCTTGTCCTTCACATGCTTTCTTTTATGCTCCATGCACTTAAGACTTTATTTACTTTTAATGCCAACTGGTGAGCCCATAGATTAAGTTTCCAGCTCCAGGAATTGTATCCTTTTATTTTGCTATGCCTTCTCAATTCCAACTTTACACCCAAAAGTATTACACAGCTTTATGATCAGGTATTAATTTGGAGCTCAATTCTTCTGGCGTTTTTCAAAGTACTAAAATTATTTAAATTATAAAACTGAGAATAAATGCACTGGCATCCAAATCAGAAGGGCACAAAGAGGGTGCTTCAGGGGCATGGTGTAAATCCATAGAGTATACATAGGGTTGCCAGGTTTTGCAAATACAGATTTGCTGCACGGGCCATATACATTTAAAAAAATTATTTGTTGTTTTGATGTAGTTCAGATTTAACTGGGCGTCCTTTATTTTATCTGGCAACACTAAGTATAAACTTAAATAAAATACAAAATTAGAATAAGTAGACCATGCATTAATCTCCTGGCTAGACACAAAACTACCAAAAGGAACGTGAGTTATTCATTAGTATGAGTTTATTCTTAGGTATTGAATTAGATGTCCAGCTAAGAGTTCTAATACATCAAAAAGCTTTGTACTGAATAGTTATAGCATGAGATTAAGTATCTTAAACGGCTTTCAATGTCAGAATGGAGGCCGGAGCTTATTTACAGGAAGTTTTCCATATTAAAATAGAAAAATTATATCTGCCTGCATGTTTTAAGAAAGTAATGTTTGACTGAAATTTTGAAAAATGTAATTCGGTTATTAGAAAAATTGCTATTAGAAAATAAACTAGAATGGTAATCAGAGCAGGAAAGCATAACCATTTTTTTTATCCCTTATTTTCTAATTTCTTTACTTCTAAAGTTAATTCAAAATAAAAAAAAATGTAATGGAAAGGATGAGATAAAAAGAAGCTACATGTTAATAGTCACTGATAAATGTATGCGTCTTGTTCTAATGGCAATCAACAATGAAGTGCACTACTTCTATCCTCTCAGTACTGTAGAAAGGAAACCCGAGTCAGTTAAAAGGCAAGGGGCTTCGACTTGGATTGCTGAGATGCTAGTTCTGGCATTATCCTTTCCTAGTTGGGCATTAGTTGCCTATGTAGGCTCCAGCTTCTTTTTTTTTTTTTTTTTTTCTGAAGCTGGAAAGGGGGAGAGACAGTCAGACAGACTCCCGCATGCGCCCAACCGGGATCCACACAGCACGCCCACCAGGGGCGACGCTCTGCCCACCAGGGGGCAATGCTCTGCCCCTCCGGGGGGTTGCTCTGCTGCAACCAGAGCCACTCTAGCGCCTGGGGCAGAGGCCAAGGAGCCATCCCCAGCGCCCGGGCCATCTTTGCTCCAATGGAGCCTTGGCTGCGGGAGGGGGAGAGAGAGACAGAGAGGAAGGGTGGGGGGGTGGAGAAGCAAATGGGCGCTTCTCCTATGTGCCCTGGCCAGGAATCGAACCCGGGTCCCCCGCACGTCAGGCTGACGCTCTACTGCTGAGCCAACCAGCCAGGGCTGGCTTCAGTTTCTTTATCTCTAGAACAGGGAGTCATATTATCTGGTTCAAAGGTTTTCTTATGTTGAATGAGTTAGGGTAAAATGAGGTAGTATGAAATGCTTAACTCATGGTAAATGCTGTGGAAGTCATTCTTGATCTGATTGATGTGTATTTGGCCAGATTCCTTTGTTTCTTTTTCGCTTTTGTTCTTCACTTTTTCTCCATTGAGCCGGGGGTTGCCTGATTTAGATGCCAAAATGCTGCTCGATCCTTTCGGAAACCAACTCAGGTAGACCTGTGGCAATGGGACAGCCCTAGGAAGAGCAATACGAACAACAATCATGATTTCCAAAGTCTCCTTTCGAAGATTCTGAGCCAGTGCCGCTGATCGCTATTGAATCGCCGGTAGCAACCCCCCCCACCCCCGTTTCTGGTAGACTTGAAACACAGAGAGCACTGTGTTAGCTTGGGGTGCTGTAAGGAAATGCCGCTGACTGGGGGGCTTGAAGAGCAGACATTCGTGCTCCACTGTTGTGGAGACAGACGGGGAAGTCGGAGGCCCAGATGCCAGCAGATCCGGGTCTGGATGAGGTATCCCTCTGGGTTTGCAGATGCCATCTCCTTCCTGTGGCCCATGTGGGGGAGAGGGGAGGCTCGGCGTCTCTTGCTGTTCTTTTAGGTCCACTAACACCTCTGGGAGGTGGAGGGGGGCTGTACCTTTGTGACTTCATCAGACCTAGTTATCTCCCAAAGGCTCTGCCTGCTAACACCATCATAGTGGAGGGTACAGCTTCAACCTAGGAGTTCTGTTGGGGCACAAACATGTAATCAATAACATAAACCAGTGCCGTTTTCACTGAGTATATTCATACTGAACACCCTGCTCTCGCAGCACTTGACAGGAAATGCCATGTCCAGAGGAGTACAGGATATCGTGAACCCTTTGCCCCTCTTAACATCTGTGCTTTGTTTATCTGTAATCAGCTTCAAATGTATTTTTTTTCTTTTTTTGTCTTTTTGCCCACCTGGTCCCTCCTCATTTATTTTCTTCTCAAAATTGACAGAGAAATGATGAGACTCAGAGAGAAGGCTGGGAGCAGCATGTGTGTGTGATACTGGGTGTGGTGCACTGCCGCAGTCCTTCTGATGGTCACGTCCATGTTGCCTCCAAAAGACAGCGTAAGGCGGAGAAGGACCTGGCTCCCCATAGATATGCAGTCCAGCTGTGTGGGTGCAATTTGTTTTCATATGGGTTCAAAGGAAATTCCTGATCCGACTTGAATTTGATAGAGTAATATACTTACCTGCCTTCTAGATTCATATAATATCTTTTTTTTTTTTTCATCTGAACACATACATATGTTTTTCTTGGTAGTTACAGGATTTAACGGCTGATTTAATAAATAGGTAAGAGACATAAGTTTAAATTGAAAATAAAAATCTGATAAGATAGATTCCTCACATATGGTAATTTAACAAAATATAAATTAAAATCAAATACATTCACATAAAAATGAGACATTTATTACCATTTTATAATTAATTTATGCAATACAATCATGGACTAGATAGAAGACCAGATTCAAATGTGAATATATTTGCAGGCTGTTTTCAAAATATTAAAAGTATATATCATTTAATTTTAAAATAGGATAATATTTCTAAAGTTATTTTCTGAGTGATCTCTATAAAAGAATCTATAAAAAGTTCAAGAATATGTTTTTATAGAATTATATAATTCAACCTTAGACTTAACATGTCTTTGTGTTTAATGAATTTTAATGTATAATGAAATAAAAAAATTTTAGTTTTGGAAAAAAAACTGGCTTTTTTTCCTGGTTTGATATGGTATATTTATTGGAGCTATACTTTAAGATAAAATACTGGAAAATTAAAAGAATTCTGCATTAGGAGTAAATATTCAACTGGAATGTAATTAGATTGAATTTTCCCCTTCATTAAGCCTATGGACAAATCAGATGTGCATTTTCATTTTAAAAGTTTATTATAGGGGAGACACATAAATATAATTATAAACATTCTCATTAATTTATCTTTGATTTTCTTGTCATCCTGGACGCATTCCGCATTTCACACTCATGCAGGCTGTTCTCTTTAGCCGAGTGTCTGTTTTAGGGAATCTAGGTCATCATTATATTTGGAAGGCTTTCTATCACTGACAGGCAAATACTCATAAGAGTAACATTTATGTCCAGTAACCAAAATCTTTGAAAATAAAAGCAGGTAATGATGTGAGTGACTGTGTAGTCCATGCTATTTCCTTGAGGGCAGAGAATATGTCTTTACTTTGGCCCTCATATAGCATAATAAAATGCCAGGGCACAGGGTAAGTGCTCTGGAAAAAAAATGTGACAAACTTAAACACTATCTTTCAAAACATTACTATTAAGCTCCTTCTATCTGAGCGTGGGTTCAAATGTCTCATTGATCGGAGGACCCCCTGATCCCAACAACAGTTCTTTCAGTCAAAAAAACTTTCCACATGTAAAAATAAGGAGCAAAATAAATACGGTCACTGTCTTCAATAAAGTATAACCTAGTCGCATTAATAAAATAAGTACCTACATGAGTATATAATTACAAAATGTTAAGAAGTTCTTGGAAAGACAACGACGAGGTGTACAGAAGGATGCATGTATCCTGGTATCCCCTGGTGGCCAGCCTTTAAAACAAACCACAAAATAATAACATAATATCTTGATTCATTGATCCTAGATATGGAAAAGGAAAAATAAAACGTGTCTGGTCAAGGTACAATAGTTAAAGAAAACAAGAGCTCGACAGTAAAGTGGTAGAAAGAGATCCTATCCATGAGCTATTGCAATAGGGGAAAAAGGACTTCAGTGTAGAACTGGGCTCAATTAAGAATTGAACAAGCACCAGTGGGGATTTACAGCCAAGGGTCCAGGTGGGTTCCACGGAGAAGTATTACCCGAGGAAACATCAGGGGGATTCTGATTAAGGAGACGCATCAGGATTTCTGGGGAAGGCAGATCAGGAGGTCTGACGTAACTGAGACATAGGAGGGATGAGAAGTTTGATCAGAGGGAGGCTGACCAGACACCAGAGTAGGGGATTCTGGCCTAAGTCACTGTAGCAGGACTCTTCTAAAACTGGGACGTACAAAGACAAACACGGAATCCGAAAGGTCGAAACCCAGTTAAGAAGAGGTTTCAGAGGATTCTGAGCAATGTGTGGTCAAGAGAGAACTTGGCGGTCCCAGTCAGCGCTGGGTAGGTCAGCCGCTGGGGAGAAGATAGGGGGAAGGGTAGCAGAGTTTGGCCTTATCAGTATTTGAAAATTCATATATAAAAAAGAAAACTGAAATAGGTATCACAACATGCTAACTTTTTTTAAAATGCAGGTAGTAGGTGTTCTGTATTATTTAGTGAAATCTCTTACTTCGTAACATACAAGTCCTCTTTAAAAAGAAATGTCATTTGAGTTGAACTATGAATGATGGGCAGAAATGACTCAGGTGAGAGAGATCACATGGTGGGTGTGTGATCAGAGAGAGCATTCCAGGGAACAGCACTCGTGCTGAGGAACAGGACACTTATGCTGTTAGAAAGAAGACACAACAGATGTAGCTAGAAGCATGAATATGTGTATGTGTAGATACACGCATATATTTACATTTCATTTATAACGTATGTGCTTGTTGCTTCTTTCAGAAAATATTTGATGAAGTTGTCAGCTTAAATGATCAAAGAACTGTTCCCTAAAATATTTACTGGCACAATAAACCTATATCATTAATTATATGCAATCTAAATGATGAATTAATCACTTAAGGAGCTTGAATTTAATAAGAACAAACATTATATTAATTAGAGAACTACCAACTCCACACTTCTGAAAATTGTAGTTTGAAAATTAAAGCATCCCTAGAGTTTTGTAGTTTACAATGTCTTCCTGTTGGTAGAGTTTTCTTTGTTCTTTAATTTTCCACTATAGATGGAATTAATTTATTGAGGTAATAGAGTCATGGTTGGAAGACAGTTTCTGAATCATTTATTCTCATTCAGCCTTTCACTCTTGATGTGGATTTTCTTTCATCTGGAATGTGAAATTTGCCGTTGCTTAAAGTCCACATTTCCACAATCAAAATCTATTTTTTTTACATTTTTCATAAATCTATCTGTAATTAGAAATGGACCATTTCTAGTACAGGAAGAGGAGAATTGTCTTCAAATGACATTTAAGATTATGCATTCTCACATATCCTAAAAATTTATCTTGAAGATATTAATTACCAAATTGCAAGTAGCCTAGAGATTTTATTCAGATTCATAGTAGATCTATCTTGGAAAAAAAATTTTTTTTAAGTACTTAGACACTTTAATGCATAAATTTTTTAAAAAAAATAATTATCTGGCATGTTACCAAAACACTGTTAGTTATTTTCTAAAGGAAAAGAAAAATAGCCCTTTCTTGCCCTACTAATTCCTAATTAGTTAGTTAAACGTACTTGCAAATCTGCTATTCATCTGCTTGGCCACCTGGGATCCCAAATAAAACTTCTAAGAGATATGTATTTAAATGCAATAAGTGACATAGTCTAGAAGGAAAAGAAATGCGGAGTGACCTGAGGTGGTTTCTCTAGCGGACGCCATGTGCAAGTGGCCAGCTGTTGTAGTGAGTGGAGAGAAGGGTCCCTGTCTGGCTTCACCATGCAGTTTCCTGTACCACGTGAGGCAGCCACTGAGCGTGGGCGCCTACCCTGGGGCCTGGGGACCACCCCTGACTTCTTCAAGCCCCATTTCCACAGCTGTGAACTAGGGGCTGCCCTTGTATCACCAGGTTGCCAGGAGGAGTCAGTAGAAAGACATAAATAAACCGGCTGCTTCACGCTAGCGTCTGACGGACGGACGGACGGTAGGTGCTCCGTCAGCATTGTTTGCTTCCCTTTGTTCTCTTTCCCGTTCTGTCTTTGAGACAATGCTTCCCGAAGATTATTCCTTCCGTATCCTCTTCTCGTAGTTTTCGGTCTTGTAAAGTTGACAGAAAGGAATACTTTAGGAAGAATCACAGTCATCCACATCACATATACTTAAGATATAAAAATTGATGTTATGGTGATTGTAAGATCTCTGGTGAAAAGCCCACTGTTGCGTCTTCAGTATGGGTTGTGGCTCAGCCGAATGGCCCGGCTTCTTCCTGCCGTCCAACAATCTCCATGTGTTCACGTTGATTATTCAGCAGCTGATGAATCAAATGGGTCGGTGCCTCTGTGGATACTCTCTCACCTTTTCGGTCTAAAAGAACAATTCAGACAAAATAGCACATGAGAGTAAACACATGCAGGCCCAGGAGGAGAAAGTAGTCTGGGATCAACGTATGCCATCTAGGTGTATTTACTTCATGCCAAGTATCACTTTAGTGAGTTTGACAGTGAGTTAAAAATACCAGAATGAAACTTGACACATAGCGAGCACTAAAGATAATACAGTTATTTTTATTATAAGGAGTTAAGAATGCTCTAAACAGTATCAGTCCTGAGCAGGAAAGCAGAGGCTTCATGGATGAAGGTGGTTGGGGATAGATGATAAGTGGTCGGTGTTCAGAGAAGAACAGAAGTTTGAAAACCTAAATAAAGCTTTCATGTGATCCACCAGTCCCAGGGCTACATGTACACTCACAAGAATTGTGAAACAAATCTCCTTTACAGTGTTCATAGCAGTACTAAATTAATAGAAAATGGAAACAAAGAGGTATATACATATAATACAATATTATTCAGCCTTAAGAAAGGCATGGGATTCTGCCCCATGCTGCAACGTAGATGAACCTTGAGAACATTATGCTAATTAAAATAAGACAGACTCAAAAGGACAAAATTTGTGTGGTTCTACTTATCGGAGGTGTCTAGAATAGGCGTATTCATAGATCTCTATGAATAGAGGTTTGCAGGGGCTCGAGGCAGGGGGGAATAGGGCGTCATCGCTAAGTAGGATCAGAGTTTCTGTTTGAGATGGTGAAAAAAATCTGGTAATGCTGATAGTCGTGCAACATTGTATGTGTGTGGGATATCACTGAATTATATACTTCAAAATTTTTACATTGGTTAAAAAATAACAAGCATGGAAGAAGAGTTAGACAAGTTAACCATTTAAATTTGCCTGATGACATTCTTAGAGGCAAATATTGTAACTGAAGCAAGATTTACAACTCAGGGAAATGGAGGTGTGGAGTATGGGAGGGCATCAAATTATACTTATTCAGATCTTTCCAAATATTAATAATTGAATAATTATTTAAATAGTAATGTTTCATTTAAGTACATTAGCCTTAAGATCATGTTTGTATCAGACTGATCAGGATTAAATTCCTAGCTCTGCTACATACTTTGTAACCCTGGGCAAGTTGTTTATGTTTGTTTTCTGACTGCGGTTTCCTCATCGGTATTGTGGGGATGGCAGCAGGATTACCATTAAGGTTATTATAAAAATAAAATGAGATAATGCTTGCCAAGTGGTTAACATTGTTCTTGACAACTAGGTAGGGCTCAGATAATGTTTACATTTAGCATTACCTCTCAAAGATCTGCATTCCAAGGCTCATAAGAGGTGGTGATTATTAAGACCACACAGTGAGAACCTCTATTAAATTAACTTAAATAACTTGTGTGCATGTGCAACCATTTTTTTTTTTTTTTGGAAAGAAAATTCTGAGTCATGAGTTACTTTAAAGTCCCAGATTTTAAAAAGTTCAAACTATGACCATAGATAGTAGCAAATTTAATGCCTTCATTCATTGCCTTATCATTTTGGAGGACTTTGCTTATTGTATAGTATTACCAAATTTACCAATTTTTAAAAGAATCAAACAGTATCTGATACAATAATTTAATAAGCAGGCAATACATGGTGTCATTTGAAATGCGTTCTATAATATTTCCTACACACCTTCTTTCTCCTGAAGATAGGACACGCTCCTACTCATTTCCATTTTGATACTCTTTACCAAACTCAGTGGGAACCCATGGCAAACTTGACCAGCTCATGTAAATTAAAATCTTCCAGCAAGCTCTAGAAGAAGTAGAGAGCAGTCAGGTCTGGACCCAGTGATGTTTACAAAGAGGCTTGGACAGGTGTTGGAGGATAAAGTTCACTGTGGCTGAAAGAGGTTCACGTCTGCTCCTCATTCCTCTCCTGGGTGGGTTTAATAAACCAGCACAGGATTCTGTGCGTGTAATAGCTTGCACTTTATGAGTTAGGTTATAGGTAAAAGTTACTAGAATGACAAGATCTTCACTCTGATCCAATATTTTAGTTAAATATTGAATGAATAAGTTTAATTCACAAAGCTCTTCAGTGCCAAAATGATAAATAAGAACGTTGAATCCAATATTAACTGACTTGAGATGGGGAAAAAAGTCCTTTCACTACCTAGATATGTGGCTTTGAACATATTTCGTGACTACTTTAGGACTCATCTGTATAAGAATTGGAACAAAGCAATCTTTAATATTAGCTGTCAAACTCTTAAATCAAGGAAAGGCTTACAGGGAGGACTAATATATAAAACAGATAGAATATATGCTTTCTGCTTGTGACCTACTTTCTTCTTCTTCTTCTTCTTTTTTTTTTACACTCCAGTACCCAGCCCAGCCCTATGGAGCATTTTCATGAAACATGTTTTAGAAAAACCTTAGACTAAAGAAATTTAAAGTAACCATGAGGCTCTAAAATTCTACATAATGGGATTGTTGGTTGTTCAAAGTCATAAATGGTATGAAATATCATTTTGAACAAGAATTAGAATCAAATTAAGATCTATTGCATTTTGTGATTCAGATGTCTATTTTAAATCTCTACGTGAAAATCTCTTTTAAATTTGACGTTCAGTCTGTACTCAACCCACTTCCTGTTAGAAGTCCTACCGGGTCATTGTGGCTATTCCATGAGAGTACTGTATGTAGCATTAGACTGAATCTAAAAGCCAGCTGGGTTAAGGGGTTCAAATTCCTTCTGTCAGTAACATTGACTGGGACAGGTAATATTAAAGGAGAGGAAATGGCTATATAATTACAATAAAATATCTTCGGTGCTTTAATAAGAAAAAAAGGGCCTCTTTGTGCTTGCTTTGACAAAGAGATGCTTGGCTCAAAGCAAAGTAAGAATGTGTTTAACTAATGAGGATGGGTGCTCACTGCTCTCTCGGCCGCAGTTTTTCTCATGGAAGCATCTGATGGACTCATTCTAAATATAGGCTAGCTGTTTCCTTTGGTTGTTGTTGTTTGCTTGTTTTTATTATGTACTCATCAGAATGAGGAAAGCCATAAGAATTTTGTAACACTTCACTTCTCACCCCATGTCCCCATTACTGTCCCAGTTAAGCTTACGTAGCTCACAAGTGATTGAGTCTGTTTTCTTAAAATATATATTTATGGCTATACAAAATACATCTTCGCTTTGAGTGCGGAGATATGGTATCATTTCCTCCTTATTAGTCCACAGAGAACTTGTCACATGTGAAACTATTATGAATGTGTCAACATGATCATTTAACTCTTGGGCCAGAATTAAACTTATCCTCAGACACAAAATGTTGGAAACAAAAAAGAAATAAGCCTCTCCATTTCAGGCTCTTAATTTATGCAATAATTTGTATTTGCACAGCAATGCCAAATTGAGTTATTAGCCTGATATCTATGTAGGAATGCTTCAAAAGCAACATAATAGAATCAAACCTGTTGTTATTTTAAACATATGAGCCAAACATGACTGCATCAAGAGTTATGAACTTGATGCACATTTCTTGTTGAGAAGTATTCACGTAATGAATGTTCGGCTTCAGCTTTACTTGGTCTATTTTTCTAACAGTTTGAACACTTACAACAATCTCCCTTTATTACATTACTTGTGTTCCCTTACAATTTACCATCCTTTTAAAAAAAGACAAATGTTTTATGACTCTATTTTTCATGTACCTGGTGTATTTAAACAGTACTGTATTTTTAACAAACTTTAAAACAGTTGAATAACTAAATAAAACAGTATTTTATTAAAGTGCATTATTTTTATAGCATTTGATGTAAAATAACTTATGCACTTAGAGACTAGATCCTTTAGTACACTGATAAAACCTATGGATGGACTCTTTATAAAACTGTATAAATGCATGAAAACCCCAGGTTTTTGCATATAATATTAGGATATTCAATGATCCAAAGTTAAAAATCAAATATAGTCCATTTAATTTTTGATATAACACTTTGCACACTTCTATATTTTACTATGTTTTATTTGCGTGGCTTAGCTATTAAACAGAATATTAAAACCTGTATAGTTTCTATAAGACTATATTTTAAGTCATTTTATTTCTCATGGAATGGCTTGGCAGTCAAAGACTAATTATTACCATTTATATGTGATGTGCCTTTTGACCTATTTCTGCCCCATCTCAAATTGTTCCAAAGAAGAATTAAACGGAATTTCTATGAATGCAAGCATTTATTTAACATTTATGTGGTATAAATTAATTATAAATAATTTTACTTGGATAGCGTATACATATTTATGACTTCGAGATATAAAATAATAACTTCTTTCCTTTTGCAACATCAGGTCACTTGGAGAAGGCTGGATTGTGTATCTGTCCTGGGAATGGTGTTGCTTTCCCAGTTCATTTTGTGTTCATTGTTACGAAAGGGAGGGCTGCCATGCTCATTATTTACAGATGAAATTAACTATAGGGAGGTGCACCACAGTTACCCACATTATGCCTTGAGTTTTGAAACAATTTAAACAATTTAGGAAAGAAGAGCAGATGGTGTCTTCATTTGTTTTTTAAAAAGTAATAAACATAAAGAAAAATGTACTACTGAGAAGCATGGTCCCCTGGAAAGCAATCAGGTGCACTGTCAGCATTGGGAAGAAGCCCCATTTCCAATACATTTGAAAAGAATGAGCTTGCTATGAGCTGAACCATACTGACACCTGTACTCTGTTTGCAATAAATAACAGTAATGCATTTGTCTTTAGCAACCTGAAGGGAAGTGCCCATAGAGGAAATGACATTCGCCCCACTTTTTTCTTGGCTAACTAAATTCTCTTAAGAATAACATCCCTGAATAGAGTTAGATATAAAAAGGGAGACGCTCTGAGGGAGTTGGGGACTTTCGTGCCCGATAGGACATCCTGAGGCTTTATAAATTAACCAGGCAGTCTTTTCATTTTCTACACTTTGATTCCCTGATTAGTCTTGTTTTCACCGGGAATGAATGATAGCCCTTGTGTTTTATTACTCACCCAATCTCAAATGCCAGGCCCTGTGACAAAGTCGAATGAAAAAAGAAAGTGATAGTTACCTTTTTTTTCCCCTTGCTACCTGCTTTTAAGTGTATAAAGAAATGAGTGTCTAAGAAAATTTTAACACATGCACACATATGCCCATTATTGGGAAGTCAGTCGTTTGCGTTGTTTGGGAGAAGTTTGAATTCTTTTCAACCACTGGGATTGGAAAGAATAAGAATAAGAAAGAATGTACATCTCTTGACCAGTCTGCTCTCAGAGAGATTCCAGGGAAACCTACCTGATGGGTGGCTTAGGAAAAAAAAAACAAAAAACTCTTCTCCATCTCTTGCCCCTTTCTCTTCACATTTTCATTCTTTACATCATTGAATTATAATTTTTCTGTTTCCATTGTTTTTAAACCAAGAACCGATTTACTGAAATAAAGCTGTCCTCAGATCGTTATATGAACGCAATGTACACCACCTAAGACAGTAATCCACACGGTACCACTCAGGCTGGGCCCATTCTCTTTTTTGCCTCTTTTCTTTGCAGCCTCGGGCCACATGCGTTATTTAATGCTGTCCTTGTCTACTCATAATTCTGTTTCCAATTAGACCTGGACCTATCCTGCTGTTAGGCAGCAAGGGAATCTCAGTCATTCGTTAATATTCCAAGACTTCTCTGGGGACATCTGATTCTTCTCACCACCAAAGTTCACTCTTCTAGTACTGGGCTGTGCTAATTGTAAGCTGTACACTTCCTGCCCTTTTGGGTAAACCTGGCATCTGGTACCCACGTGGAAGCTATGGAACTGACCGTACGGGACAGCATTCCCCTCGTGGTCTATGCAAGTGGCACTCCCTAAAGGGCTGTTGTGCTTTGGAGCTGTACACCCTGTGTTCAAAGTGCACAGCTGTATGGTTTAGCCCTTAAACACACTATGGTAAAAGGGAGAGGGACACTGTCTAACTTTTGAAATTTCTTTTTAAAATTTTTTTCTTAAGTAAGAAGCAGGGAGGCAGAGAAACAGACTGCCGCATGCACCCCAACCAGGATCCATGTGGAAAACCCACTAGGGGGTTATGTTCTGCCCATCTGGGGCTGTTGCTGCGTTGCTCAGCAACTGAGCCATTTTTAGTACCTCAGGCAAAACCGTGGAGCCATCCTCAGTGCCCAGGGCCAACTTGCTCCAACTGAGCCAAGACTGCAGGAAGGGAAGAGAGAGAAAGGTGAGAGGGAGGTATGGAGAAGAAGGTGGTTACTCCTTCTGTGTATCCTGACCAGGAATTGAACTGGGAACATCCATATGCTGGGAAGACGCTCTACCACTTAGCCAATTGGCCAGGGCCTGAAATTTCTTATTAAAGGTATAATTGAGCACCTGTACTTTGGTACTGCTCAGGTATAACATAAGCCAGAAAGGTATCAAATACCAGTTATAAATATAAAACTTTGTTATTCCAATAAGAGAAGCCTCATAAGACAACCTTTATATTTCTAAGAAAAGCAGTTGTAAATGTCCCCATGCAATACGTTTATGTCTTTTAAATTTTTAAATCCAGTTTCTCTGAACAAGAATATTATGGAAATAAGCATGTTGAATCGCTATTTATTTTTCATAGGTAAACAATTTAGAATAGCACAGGGCAGGATTATGAATGTAATTTCTGAAATAATTCAACAAATAAATAAAAATATCTTTGACAAATTGAGAAATTGGATTGACTGTATCATAAAATATGGCAAATGTATGGGAACTTGAAGATTTTTAAATGTGCTGTTTTTGAACTTTGCTAATTATGCTCTTATGTGCTCATAATTTGTTTTTGACATGTGAGTACCCAGAGGTATTAAAATTTAGATTTGTTCAGTGCACATTTACAAATCTGTATTTGAGGGTTTATTACCAGACACAGTTAGGCTAGGTTGAGCAGAGGGCAGAATAACTCTTCAAGGCGAGTTACTTAGGACTTTTTACTCTAGAGATATGATCATACTGTAAACTATCATGAATACATTCATGAAAGAAAAAAATGCTAACCTTGAAAGTCTTTTTCAAGTGGCTAATGAACAAAACGTACTTCTAAAGAATGGCTTTTTGGAAAGGATTCTCTACCATTTAACATAAAATGAAGCATTCCATTCAACTTCTAAATATCCAAATATGTGAAGAGGAGGGACCTTGGATAATGCTGACAAGAAAGCCACTATTTCTTGAAGCTCTACTCAGAATATGATCACATTAGAAAATTAAAAGTTCACATAGGTGTTTTGTTTTCCTAAGGTGAATTTCTCAGAGATGGCAACTTAAAATTTCAATAATAATAGCCTTCTCACCAACAAGCCATCAATTATGTGGAGAATGGTCCTTGTTCTGGGATGGACGAGACGAGAGCAAGTCTAACTTTGACCTTGTCTTCATATAGACCCAGGGCTATCATTTTAACCAGACCAGTTTCTCTTCTGTGTATAATAAGAATCACTGGGAAAGAAGGGTCCAGAATTCTGGGATGGCATATCAGTCACATTTAAATCTGATTAGAAAAATAGCACAGAAGAATTGCATAAATCTCTGGAAATATATGCAGACTATAATGAATTAAGCACTCATCAGTCCACAAGAAGAAATAAATATTATGAACATATTTTGCGTAAAGCCTTCTACTAAATAGTTTTTACATCTGTCTTTCATCTACTTAGCAATATACACGTTAGACTTTAACAATCTTTTATGATGTTAGTGCATTGACAGGGGCAGTAGAGGGCCCTTCGCTTCCTTGCCCACATTCTAAATATTTGCAATACTGGACACAAGTGTTGAAAGACCGGAGATAATTTTTTTTATCCCTTATCCTGATGCAGACTAGGTTGGGAGATGAGCTTATAAGTCCAGTCAAGGGGTCATACTAATACTGAACTGAAATTAAACAGCAGCCCCATGCTGCATCAGACGGTCCTGGACCTATGGAGCTCTTCTTCTCCAAAGCTGCTGTCCAGACCACTTTAAATCCTGGAGGAATAAAGGAGAACGATGCCACCTGCAGGAAAACTTACTCCCAAAAGGAAGAGGCAGGGCCCTTTTTCCATTCCCAAACTGACTCAAAAAAAGTCTGTCAATTCCCCATGATGAGGAGTTTATGATACAATAGAAAGAATCCAGGGGTCTCCGCTAATTAAATGACCTAGAAGGAGATATCAGGAATGAGAATGAAAATGTCTTCACCCACCTCCACCAAAATACAGGGTTAGGCAAAAATAAGTTTACAGTTATTTGTATGGAAAGTAATACAATAGTTAACGAGTAACAGGAATTAACTCTGTTTCGGGTGCTCACAACTTGAAACCTACGTTTGCCCCACCCTGTACGTTATTACTTTTAATGGTTGTGCGGTATTTTGTTATACAAATATAACATCAGTGTCTAAATTGACCCTTTTTTGTGCTTTGTGTGGGTGTAGGGCCAGGGACCACCGCTGCCATGGCCATGCAGGTGCAGGTTCTCATGGGTTTTGGGAAGATGGTAAAGAAACAGTGGAGCCAAAATATGACGGGCCATTTTTTTATTCAAGTCTTGCACCTGCTGAGGACCAAACACACAGGGAAAAACTTCCCTTTTACTCATTCAAAGCTCCCAAAGCTACTGACGCATTCTCCGGTTCCACAACCAGGAAAATCTTCTCCAGGTCCTCCTAGAATCAAAGGCCCCACCAGTCTCAGCGGAGCTCGCAAAGGCCCTCAGCTCTGGTTCCCCATCGGCACACCTTCTCTTTCCCTGCCAACGTGGCTTCTCCTTCAGCACTCTAAATTCTCTCTCTCTCGGCAAACATGGCTTCTTTCTCTTTCCCTGCCAACGTGGCTTCTCCTTCAGCACTCTAAATTCTCTCTCTCTCTGCAAACATGGCTTCTTTCTCTTTCCCTGCCAACATGGCTTCTTTCTGCCTCTTCTTCTTCTGTCTATCTCTGCAAAACCTTCTGATACAAACACCTCTCCTCCAGCAAACATTAGCAAAACAATGGCCCTTCCCAATCAGGAAGGTAACTTGTAATTTAACAGATCCCCATGTACCTGGCTCTGCCCGGCCCCCACTGGAAACTATAAGCCAGCAAACACGAAAATCTTATTTTACAAACTTATTTGACCAACAGTGGGATACTTTAATTATTTCTAAATTTCATTACTAAAGACACTATTCTGACATAGATCTTTGTGTTCATTTTTTTGTATTTCTTTAAAAGTAATTATTATAAGTGGAGTTCTTAAATACATATTTACAAACCTCTTTCCAAAAAGGTAGCCAACATGCAAATGCCCATAAGCAGTGTTTGAAAATATCAGACTCATAAGAAACTTTTGTATTCTTAGAATTTTGTCATTCTTTTTAATCTTTATCAATTTATTAAAAAGAAAAAAAAAAAAACCTGATGTACCTTTTTTCCTTATTTCTGTCATTACCGTTGATATTTAACATGTACATTTTTAATGGCTATTTATATAATCTTCTTTTGTGAGTTAACTTTTTTAGATTAGTTCTATGTTTCTTTAAATAGTTAATATTCTATATTTGCTAGGATTTACATTATACTCTCAACATAGAAAACTTCCAAACCTGTAAGAATTTGTTATGAATTTATTTGGTCCGCACTGTTGTCAACTGCCAGGAAGTGAAGTCTCAACAAATTGAGAAAACGCTCTGGAAAATGGCAGTTTCATCACTTGTTTTACACGTCGGAATCCAAGGGGAAGACATGCGGGAGTTCCATGAAATTGATTGGTGAGAGATCAGGGAGGTGGAAGGAAGAAAAGTGAGGAAATCCCTGGGATGGACTAAAAAGTAAAAATGTATGTACTGAAATTTATTTTACATAGGCAGGTCAAAGATAATTAATAGTTAATTAGCATAATACTAGCAACAATGAGGAACCTTGTGAGTTCCTGCTCTGGAGGGATGCCCAAGCCCTTAAGGGGACAGGGAAAGATTACTCTTACATTTCAAAGCCATCTTATCAGGTACGTAATAGTAGTTATAAAAGACAACAGACAGGTTTGATGAAGGTAGGCCCTGACCTTGGTTAGAGACAGATCCCTCCCTAGGAGGGGACTGCCCAGCGTGACCTGCTTTCAGGTAGAGAGTTTGCATCTCAGACGCTCCCGTGTGGTGCCCCTAGGTCACTGAGTCTGCAGGGCCACCGTGCTGGCTGTCTCTGGGCTGGTCAGGGTCAGCATGTGGCTCCTTTTTTTTTGTCCACAATACAATAAAAGGTATAGAACGGGTTTAACAAGACGTGAAACACTATATAAATATTCCAATACAAATTCTAATTACTAATAATTGTTCTATTTTTAAGAGCACCGTGTTCAATTTTTATCCTGAGTCCAATTTTTATTCACAACTGTCACTTCTATATAGCCCAAATCAAGTTGCTTCCCAGCATCGATGACTATTTTTAAAATGACCCTCTAGTACCAATGTTATAGTTCATTTTACCTGGTAATTTCTGTCAAGGGCTAAGCCAGTTTCAATATAGGAAACTTGGGCGGTGTATTCTGCTCCCATCACAAAACGTTGAGATCTCTTCACCTGGTCCTTGAACTGCGAGGTGATAGAGCTTGTGAGAAGAGTATTTTCACTTTCTAATCCTTTGTGGGAAAATCTTATTTATGACTTCCATCAGCCCGAATGCTCTCTAGTTCTATTTCCTTTGCACATCAAAAATAAATATTTCCCAAAGCGTTGCCCATCACCGAGCCGAGTCCCCGTTGGCTACCGTGGAAAATAACGTTGCCGTATCTATGAAACGTGATCCGGCATGACCTCCCTACATTAATGCACAGCCTCATTACAAACGCTAAGCATTTTGTTTCCCCTTTAATTCTCAGTGGGGCACAAATATATTAACCTGTGACATTTTGCTAATAGAGATGAGAGAAGGAAAGTAGTGACTTGAAACTTCCATTAGCATTCAATGTGCTGTTTTGCTTCAAAAAGGCAAGTAATTATTTCTCAGAAGTTTGTTGTTGTTATTGTTGTTTGAGAATTGTCCCTAGAAAATACTACTATGCAAATAAACACCTCAGGCTGGAACAATTGCTCTTTGTGCAATAGGACCCATTGGTCATCCAGTGTCACAGGAGTCTGAGCGGTAGGGCGGGTCTCCGAGGTGGCATTTCCTCTAGGAAAAGCGGGGAAGGCAGTTATGCCCAATACGGGCACCCAGAAACGGATTCGAAGCCAGCCCGCTTGCGATGAGTGACTTTCTGCACAAGGCAGAAAATACGTAGGGTAGCATAAAAACCGTTTACATACCAGATGATTTAAGAGTCCAGACCTGCCGTATCTTCTAGTGCATTTATAGGTCTTGGCTTTGAAATATTATCCGGTTTCTTTTTCCCTCTCAGTCACTAGCTGAGCTAGCAGGAGGGGAGTAATACTTATCTCTCCAAGGCCTTTGGGGCTTATTCATTCTTTTAAAAGTGGGAGCTTGGGAGTAAAATCATTAGTCATTGCCTGCGTCCTGAAGAGAGGAAACTTCACCCGCTAAACAATGACCATTTTGCCGTTTGCAGTGAACCATTCACCTGGGGGTTTTTGTTGTTGTTTCTTTGAGCTGAATGAGGTTATTCATCACTCTGTCCCGCCCACCCCCCCAGGGCTAGTTACTTTGGACTGAGTAAAAGGACAGAAAGAAAAAAATGAAAGGGAGGGAGAGAGTGTGGTATTTTCTCTGGCTTCCTAATTAGAATGATTTGCGAGTCACTAAGCCGAAGTGGCACCGAACATGTTTGCGTGGGAATCACTCTATTAGCTTTAAGGTCTGCTAGACTCTGTGGAGACGAACTTTGGTCTTAGAAGTGGTGGCTATGCCCCAGTGGTTTCCCAGTCAACTTAAAAATAAAACGGCTCTCACTTAACAGCGGCCCCTGGCCTCCTGCCTCAGCCTGCCAGTCACACTTCTCTGTACCTGGAACACACCGAGCTTGCGGCCACCCAGGGCCTCTTCCAGGCGACTCTTACCCCGTGAGATATTCCTGTGTGGATCCACAGTGTCACTCTGATCAAAATGTATTATTTCATTAGGGAGGAAATGCCTTCCCTGACTAGTCTGTATATGTGTGTGTGTGTGTGTGTGTGTGTGTGTGTGTGTGTGTATATATACTCCCTTCCCAGTTACTATCACCATATCCGGTTATAGTTTCTTTATAGAAGCTATTGCTAACATCATGAGCCTGACCAGGTGGTGGCGCAGTGGATAGAGCGTTGGACTGGGATGTGGAAGGACCCAGGTTCAAGACCCTGAGGTTGCCAGCTTGAGCACAGACTCATCTGGCTTGAGCAAAAAGCTCGCCAGCTTAGACCCAAGGTTGCTGGTTCGAGCAAGGGGTCACTCAGTCTGCTGAAAGCCCATGGTCAAGGCACACATGAGAAAGCAATTAATGAACAACTAAGGTGTCACAATGAAAAACTGATGATTGATGCTTCTCATCTCTCTCTGTTCCTGTCTGTCTGTCCCTATCTATCCCTCTCTCTGACTCTGTAAAAAAAAAAAAATTAAAAAAAAAATAACATCATGATCTGTTTATTTATATGTATGCGTGTTCATTATCGCTCTCCCTAAGTATCAGGTAAACTCAGAGAGCAGGTACCTAATCTGTCTCGTCCGCTCCTCTATCACCTACCAGAGTGCTTGGGATGTGGTTGGTCCTCAGGGCAGAACCGCTGACTGAACTGATGCTTGTGCAGTCTGTGCAGCTGCACAGTTTTAGTATCCGGGTCCCATCAACCGTCTCAAGACTGCTGCTGAGAAATATTCAAGAGACCGCAGACACATAAACTCTATGTTTTCAACTATACCAAAATGTGCGCTCCAAGATGAAGGTGACGTCCGGAAATTCAGGGCTGATTTTGTTCCTTCCTCTAACAATCTATATTGGGTTGGATATTTACTAAAAATATCCAAAAGCCCAGTGAGGAATAAGACAGACATGATCTTTGACCTCAGGGTGCATACAGTCCCAAGTTAGTAGAGAAACATAATTAACCAAAGTATAATGCAATATGATACATTCCATATTAAAAAGTAAATACAGTGTATATTTGGTATTCCCTTTGCAAGAGCACCTGTTGGAATTCAGGGAGATTACTGAAGACTTCTTGGAGAGAATGTCTCTAGTTAGGTACTTACTTTGGACAGAGAAATCAGGGAAACATGATGCTGAAGATAAAAAAAAATCAGAAGCAATTAAGTGTTTGGGTTTTATCTGAGAGAAATGAGAAGAAACACTGAAAAATTTTAAGCAAAGAATTTTAAACTGTATCATTGAACACCGAGGCACTGAAGCTGGACCTGAAGTCGGAAGTTAGAAGCTGTTCTTGCCTTTTCGACGTTGTCTCATATTCTGAGCAGGAGGTGGCGGGCGGGCGCTGTGGTCTAGGCGACGCCGCGGAGGGAGGTCGAGTTCTCTTTCAGGGGCACCATCGGCGGGGCTCTGTACTGCTGGGATGCAGGCATTTAAAGAGAAGATGGAGCATCCAACACAGCCAGGTTTCTGCCTGGTAACATTGGATGGTATTTTCATTCTTCGGTTCAATAAGTTTACTAAACTCTGAAATGACTCTCGGGGTTATGGCCATTGATGAGCAAATGGAGTCTTAAAAGAAGGAAACTAAGAAATTAACTATAAAGTGTGACAGATAACAATGTGTCCTCTGGAAGAAAGTGAAACAGGATCGGCTGGATGGGAGTGCCTGAGTGGTCCAGGAAAGCCTCACTCTGAGGTGGCCTTCGAATAGAGACCCGAAGAAAAGGAAGGGGCAGGGCACAGAGAGATGAGCTGAGGTAAGAGGACGACCAAGAAGAGCAGACACCCTTGGCGTGTGAGGAGCAGCGGGAAGGTCAGTGTGGCACACCAGAGTCAGGGCTGGGGAACGCTGGTGCTGGAGGGAAGCAGGGAAAGACGACGTTTAAGAATCGGGGGAAGCCTGGTCACACAGCAGGGTGTTCACTGAGTCACTGAACATCTCTCACTGGTCATGAACGCAATCAAGTTCAGGCTGGATGACAGCTTGGCAGAGATGGTGTAGACGGAGTTTGACCATAGGACCCTCTCCTGGAATTGACTTAAATCCCTTCTACAAATTCTGAGGTTCTATAATACTATTCAGCGAATTCAAGTCTCACTCTCATCCACTGTATTACACATTTTGGGTAATACTGAATTTTTGGTGCTGCCTTCAGATTGGAGTAATTTTCTCTCTGTAGACCTAGCAAGTCATCTGAGTGTCACTGGAAAAGACCCAAGTCCCAGGGGCTCCACCCTCTTCGGTTCTTGTCCTGCTCACAAGAAAGAATTCAGGGAAGAGACAGGGGGCAATGTTCAAGCAAAGCTATACACTTGGCACAAGGCACAAACAGGCAGCTCAGTTAGTCTCAGCACTCCTCCTGTTGGTGTCCTAGGAGCGATACAGCTTCAAGAATGTGTTTCCCTGTTATCAGAGCTAATAGACAGGGTTTTAAGGTTCCCCTTCACAGTTTTCCTGGGACACCTGGTCATCAGGTTTTGCCTGGTCTCAGGACTGCTGACCACCTCATTCAGTGGGTGACGTAAACTCCCCTGTCACTCCCCTTTCCCCTTGTCCGGCCCTGATGACTGTCTATCCCGCCTAACATTAGCACAGTGCTTTTGTGACCTATAGTAACTTGATAACTGTGTTCATGTTCCCAGGTGTCATCAAAATTGTTTTAAAAATATATTAATATTGGCATTTCTTAATAATAACGATGTAACATTCTTGCTTGAATAAAGTAAAAGATATTATGAGTAGACCACCATGGCAAAAGAGCAGAGCTTGCTTTCAGCAGAATTGGGAAGCTGAAAAGACTTCCTTGAACATTTTGCTTTCCTTCTCATGCAGCTTCTTTTTCCCCCTTTTCTCACTTCAGGTTCCCTCTCCCAGTATCTGTGTTAGAGTCCCCAGCACAGGGCTCAAGGCTCTTCCTTCTGTCTGTTCCCACAGGACATTAACTGCCACCCTCCAATGTGAAAGCTAGCTAGTCGGATAAATCCACCTGTAAGATGTTGCTAATGGGAGAGACCAGGTCAACATGTTCCTTCCACTCCTGTGTGATGTCGACAACCCACAGTTAACTATTTCAGACAGCGTCTCTTGTGCTTACCACTGTAGGGTGATATTTGACAATTCAAAGGCCATGTATAACCAGCAGAGGAGGGATTTGGAGAAGGTGGGGTCTGAGGAAGTCTCACGTGAGGAGTGTAGAGGCTTCCACTCCAACTGTCTGCGAACCGACCTGTTCCTCTTTGTAGACACCACGTGCATTCAGCCTGTTAATAGAATGCACAGTGACCTCAAAGACAGGTATTGAGAGAAGAGAAAGAATTATATCGGGGGGCTGAGAAAACTGTTCAGTGAGGAGGATCTGGCCTCTGCATAAAGCTCCAAAAGGCTTTTTCTGAACCTGAAAAGCTCCATAATGCATTTCTGTTGCATCTTCGCTAACAGTGACTCCATTACCTGAATAGACTACACTTCTTACACAGCCTTCCTCATCCAAACATATCAAACATCCAAACCCAACTTGATGAAATTATACATACATATATATGGAATATATCTTTTTGATGTGGCATTGGTTCAGTATATATATATATGTATATATGTATATATATGTATATATATATTTAGCAAGGAGCAGGGTTCTTGATATATTTCATTTAATGTATGTATTTTTGTGTTTTCATGGTGTTCCTAAAGGCTTTCAGGCAATGATTGCATTTTTAATAAATTGCATTTGCAATAAATAAATAATAATGGTTCATTACACCAGAACTGACTTTTTTCATGGTAGAATTAAAATAAATGAATATTTAATACTATAGTATAAGTCATTCAAAAATGAATTCTATGGGGGTCTTGCCCCTGAAAATGATAACGGTATAAAATGTTCCTCTTATAACAGTAATTTTAGAATGTGGAATTGCAAATAACAGCTAAGAAGAAAAAATTCATGACAGCATGTGCCGGTCAGAGTAGGTAAGCGACGGAAGCCCAGGGCTGCTTATTACTACTTCTGTTTATTGTAGGGTTTCTTTCTTTCTTTCTTTCTTTCTTTCTTTCTTTTTTGTATTTTTCTGAAGCTGGAAACGGGGAGAGACAGTCAGACTCCCGCATGTGCCCGACGGGGATCCACCCGGCACGCCCACCAGGGGGCGATGCTCTGCCCCTCCAGGGCGTCGCTCTGTTGCGACCAGAGCCACTCTAGCGCCTGGGGCAGAGGCCAAGGAGCCATCCCCAGCGTCCGGCCATCTTTGCTCCAATGGAGCCTCGCTGCGGGATGGGAAGAGAGAGACAGAGGGGAGGGAGCAAATAGGCGCTTCTCCTGTGTGCCCTGGCCAGGAATCGAACCTGGGACTTCTGCACACCAGGCCAACGCTCTACCACTGAGCCAACCGGCCAGGGCTATTGTAGGGTTTCAAACCACAAATTCCACTTTTCCATTCTGTTCAAAATAGTAAAATGTACCTATGGTACAAGATATTACTATTTTAAAGAGATTAAATATTGATGTTCAAATTAACTAAAGATGGAAGAGTTAGCCTCAGTTTTTACAAAACCATTCTTGTGCCTCAGCAAAGTTTCTTTTTTATTCTGCTTCAAGACAATATTTATGCCTTTTACTTTTTTCCTCTTTGGAGAAAGAATTTTGGCACAGTTCCTAGCATAAGAATGAAGTAGATGTAATGCACATTCTAAAACATTCAAACGGACATATCTCCCGCAAATGGATTCAGTGTCTGAACACAAAAGATACTTTAATTGCTTATTAACAACATTTTAAACTGTGAGAGAAACGTACATTGTGGAGATATTCTTAAAATCATTTTTCATAGCAACCAAAGAGCTATAACTGTGCACTTGAGAGCATTAAAAAATCATTAGATGTAAATTTTAAATAGACATTTCTCTGGGAGTAGGCTCACTTCTCATTATTATATACACATTATACTTAATAATATAATACCTATGTATTATTATATATGTATATACTATATAGAGCATAACATGTGCATATTATGCAGATAATTAATATATAATTAGCAATAAAAAATTGGAAGTGAATTTCTTTTCTGTTCAAGAATCTATCAAGTCAGGTATTGTGTACACATGTGTCTATACAATGTTCATTTGCAATACCTTGTGGTACATCCAAGAAAACAGTATGCTTCCCCTCACAGGAATAGAGGCCTATCATTTTCCCTTATAAGTATTTGGAATTCGGTATATCCTTTTTACCAGATGTTCAATTGTTTCAAATTCGAGTCTATAAAAGATGTTCAATTGTTTCAAATTCGAGTCTATGTCTTTCTTGAAGATACATAGAAGTTACTGAAGTTAGCATTCTTGAAGGGTTTCTGGGAAGAGCCATCTTTTCCTTGTCTGGAATTTTTGGTCCAAATGGATCCATGCCAGTTGAATGGAAACTCTGACAGTTATTAGGGAGTCATTGACATGGATGAACTCGCCCCTGCATGCAGAGCCGTATGCATAGATCAGGGAACTACTCAGTATGCGGAGTCTGGACACACGATGCAGCTTCCGTTCACTCTAGAAGCACATTAAAATCTGCTGAAAGCTTTGTAGAGTGGGGAGGTGGGGGGCATAGGTTAAAGGTGAAGAGAGCAAAAATGCTGTGGAATCATATGGCCTTGGTGTCTGGGCCACTTTCTGTTGTGAAAGCAAAATAGGGTATTTTGCCTCACTCTGCCTCAGTTTCCTGTCATATAAATAAGAATATTAGCATGGACTTCATGGGGTGGTTATGAACATTAAATAATTCAATATGTGTAATAGGCATTCAGTAACTAGTTGTTTCTTCCTTAATGCACTCAAATTCTAGGGCGACGAAGAATTATGAAAATAGTTCAATGAATGGGGAAAGTCTTTTTTAAAGTAACTGAATGAAACAGGCTTAGAAGGTAAGAGAGCATGATTCTGAGGGGCCCTAAGATTCACAGGAAGGCAGGCGATCAGTTCGAGTTGGCAAGTATAAGGAGGTTATTATGTGGTCACCAAAGGCATGAGCTGGTCTCCCCGATAAAGCTGTTAGTTCCAGGACCATTTGTAGTACCCAGGCTGTTGGGGAAGGGCTTGCCGTAAAAGGAATAAATACTCTTGAGTCGCATGGATCTCTGATGTCTAGAAAGAACAGCAACATAGCTAAGGAGAGGCAGTCTCTATGGGGATAAGAACAGTTGTTGCAAGAATTAAACAAAATAGTGCAAATAAGTCACAGGGATAAGTGTTATCCCTGACATTATGATTGTTGTTGCTATTATCATTGTCACTTACCTACAAATTACAGTAGAAATTAGAACGCAGAAATATAGAACATAAGAAAAGCAGACACCTCTCGGAATTTTTGGAGGATGGAGGAATGACGTCAAGTAAGACTTCCCAGAAAAGATAAGAACTTAGTTGAATTTTCTAAAACTAGTGGGAATCAAATGAAGATGGAAAAGCATAGTCTGGGCCCAGAAACCAACTCTGCAGTTCCCCATCTCACTCTGATTTGCTGATATCCATGATGCCTTCTCCAGTGTAGGAGCTCAGTAATGCTCTTGGATGAATGAACACCTGAATGGGTCAGTGCATTTCCTGGAAGGGAGAAAAAGCGTGGACAGATCAGTGCCCACGTCCTTTCTGAGAGCTAGTTGAGTTTCAGGAGCTACATCCCTTGTGCAGACAACTAAGGAAGTCTTCCTCTGGGGCTTATTGTCTAATCTGGGTGTGCAAGCAGCCATCTCAGCATTCAGTCCAGCAGAGTAGCGATGAGGACGTGGCGGTCATCATATATTAATTAGTGTCCGTGGAGACATATACCTTTAACAATGGGAAACCACACTTGGCCTTGGGAAGTCAATTTCATTATATTGGATTTTTTTTTTTTGGAAGAGCAGTTCTGACATTAGTATTGTTGTGAATCATTTTAATATCTGCATTTCTCATTTTAAATTTATTGAGATATGGCTGTCTCCTTATAGACCATTTATTTTAAATTTTGTAATACCATAATGGACCCGTGCTGAACCGGAGAAACTGCCTCTGGCTGTATTCCCGTCATCTGATTCTTTTTTTTTTCACAGCTGCTGGACTGTCTTATCGATCTGGTCACATAAGGTGAGGAAAAACCCAAGCTCAACAAAAATTGTATTCAAAGATGCTGTGATCATATTTTCCCCTTTTATGGTAGCAAGAGGGCTGTGGGGGAGGGGACATTTTTCCCTCTCTCCAGGGAAAATGAGAAAATCACAGCCACTCACAATTTATGTAGGTCACGCTACTACAAAAGAGGAGTAAGTCTATTCACGCTACCACTAAAGGGGCAGAAGTCTGCATCTCTCTCCTAGAGAAAGAAAGCAATATTGGCCCACTCCAAATTTTAGTCTTTTGTCTATTTCAAAAAACACTTTATGTAACTGGAAATAAAGCTGTTTCTACAATGTCATATTGAATAGTACAATAGTATTTGCACAAATAAAAGCCCCACAGAAAACAGCCAAGCATTTCCACGTTCTGCTGCCAAATATTTTAGCAAATGGGGAAGTTACTGGCATGGACTGCCACTCGTTTTAAATAAATTAACCTTAGGAGCCAATGAGGAAAATAAAAACATTAGATAATTACCTAATGCTATAATGACTACATTATTATCAAATGAAATTTTGACTTTTATCATTTTAATTCATGTTAATAAATACCTTACCATTGTTATACACACACACACACAAATACACACATGTATGATATTTATCAAGGGCTACATAATATATCATGACAAAAATTTTAAAAGCTGTTCTTAGGGCCTTTTGGGCTCGGTTTTGTTAGTATCAGCTTCCCTTTGTTTTCCTGTAGGAAGCTATTTGGGTCAAATGAGATTATATCCACCCTCTTTAGGTGGCATCTTTAGCCTTCTCTCAGACGGTGGGGTTGAAGGTTGTGACAGAAGACAGCAGAGAAATATGGATGCGAGTGCAGAGCCCCCGAGGGGGCGCGGGCGGGACAAAGGGCAGGGAATGAGGGTGGTCAGAAGGCAGGAAGGCAGACAGACAAGGGCAAGGGATTAAAACTGATGGCAGCAAAGTGGCCCCGGAGCTCCGTTGTAAGACAGGGTGGGGCAGAGAGCATCCCGGAGGCGGGAAGCAGGGGGAGCTCAGGGCACCACACTGACACTGACTGCCAATTGGCAAAAGGACGACAAGGAGAAGCAGAAGAGGGAATTTTCTTACAAAGTCTCGCTTAGCACTCACATGGCCTGCACTCCACCAAATGACCTCTGTTTTTCCTGCTCTGCAGGAACAATAAGGGCCCTCCTGAGTAAAGATCCCCTCCTCTTTATTCCGACTTGGCCCAAGTGCTGAACCCGTGTGCTCGCCAGTGCTGTCTCCTCCTCGGTCGTCTCTGCGTCTTTGTTGCTGATGTAATGAGCTCCTGTCATCCTAGAACAGTGGTTCTCAAACTTTTTGAAGTCAGGGCACATTTAAAATCCTACAAATAATTGTCGGTGCACTATATACAAATTTCTGAGAAATATGTTCTAATAATTAAGTCAAATGTTAAAGAAAAAAAAATATAAAGTCCAAGCGTGCTTTTATGGTAATTAAACAAAATAAATATGACAAAATTAAATTTATTCTGACATTAAAAAACATTTTTGGCCTGACCTGTGGTGGTGCAGTGGATAAAACATCAACCTGGAAACACTGAGGTTGCCGGTTCAAAACCCTGGGCTTGCCTGGTCAAGGCACATATGGGAGTTGATGCTTCCTGCTCCTCCCCCTTCTCTCTCTCTCTCTCTCTCTCTCTCTCTCTTCCTCTCCTCTCTATAATGAATAAATAAAATCTTTAAAAAAAATTAAAGAAAAAACATTTTTGTTACATTTTTTGAGTTATGCTTTTTAGAATTTGTAAAAAAGAGGGGTTAAAAAATAAAAAAAGTTATATTTTTATATATATAGATACATTCTTAATAAGATTTATTAAATTCAGCAGGTTCCAGCACAAATGTGTTAAGTTTTTTCATTCTTGTGTTTCTGAGAAACATGAGCCTGATGTGTCCTAGCGATTTCTTCAATGTTTGGCCATATATTTGAAAGGCAAACTCTCATTTGCTTGTCAATACATTGAAGAATTCTCCTTTTTACTCTTGTGTTGAGGGTAGAAAATCCTAATTCACATAAATAGGATGTTGAAAATTGTAGTAAAATGTTCAAAGCTTTTTTAGATATTGCCACATTTTCTCCTTTTATAGAAATCCAAAAGGCTTCAAGAGACAATTCCTTATGTTTAATCATCAATCCACGATCAGTGGATATAGCTTCCAGTTCTTCTTCTGTTAATGTTAAACCAAAATCACTTGAAGCTTCCATGAATGGGTTTCTAATCCAATCGTATTCTTCAGTGTTAAATGATGAAAAATGCTATAAATTAAATTCTGCCTGTCAGCCTTCAAGTCCTATTTTATTTACACTTAACTTTTGCTCATTTCCAGAATCAGATTCTTCAATATCATGCTTCTTTTTGAGAAATCTATCCATTTTATTTGGGTGTATTTATCTAAAAACAATATAATAATGTGTTAATAATAAATATATATAGTAATGATGTGTTAACAAAAAAGAGTGATATCTCTGTAATGAAATGGTATAATAGAGTAACTATATTTATCTTTATATCTGGGCACATGCTCCGAACCAACTCAGCTAGTGTTTCCAGGTCCCAAGTGGGAACAGTGCAGAATTAAGAAAATATGCGAATTAAGAAAATACGGGGTCAGGAGGGCTCTGTAATTGCTGCTGGCAAGAACAAAGCATACCCAAAAAACGCATCTTGCTTTATTTATAGGGCAAAATAAGGCCATTAGCAAATCAATGGTCTTTGATCACATTTCCAAGGCAACCCAAGAATTTTACTAAGTGCAGAAAACCCCCACCATACATATCATCTTAACTTTACACCAAACAAAGGATAGAAGAAACTTGCCTCCAGTCTTTCCAGAGAACATGGGGGGTAGTGTAAACAATCCAGCACCACAGCTTAACAGCCTTCTGCTACCTAATCAGGCCAGTGAGGTGGGGGGTTGGGCAGACTGTCAGTTTACAGACAATTCCCCACACCTCTGTCCCCCAAAAATCTAAACTTCAAAAACCCTGTTGGTGTTTTGGTCCCCAACAGGCACATATTTCTCTAGAACTGTGTTTTTTAACCAGTGTGCCGTGAGACATGGTCAGGTGTGAGTATAAATACATTTAGAAACTATATTATTAACTATATGTATAATATGTACTGTTTTAGAGTGTCATTTTGGTAGGTGGTGTGCCCCAGGATTTTGTAAATGTAAAAAATGTGCCGCAGCTCAAAAAAGATTGAAAATTACTGCTGTAGAATACCATAGGGCGCACCTGGAAATCTTCTAGGGCACACCAGTGCACCCTGGTGCACACTTTGAGAAGCATTGCACTAGGTTGTATTCCATTGTCTGTCTGTTCTCTCCACTTCTCCCTCCTTAGCACATTCCTTCAGTGGAGAAATGCTCAAATTTCACAAAACAACAATAAGAAAAAGTACAAAGTAGGCCGAAGTGTAACACTGTCAAGTCACTGGAATGTCTCCCCCTTTAGCACTGCTCTGCAGGAAGGACCCCGCCTCAGTTGCATGGCTTACCGGGGACACTGTTGGTTGCCCACCCAACACATTGCCCCACCTTTTGCAGATAGAACCCTGATTTAGTTCCACTGTCCACCAGGCCCATCCTCCTAGGAGGCTTCTCTGTAGTAGGACCTGGGTTTTCCCTGCTTATTGGTGTCAGTACAGGGATATGTGTTTCCTTGGTGCCTAATGAAACCCAAAGACCTACGGTGTAGTCCATGCTAGTGGGTGGGCTTCCATCTCTCTCTTTCCCGGATGTACATGAAGAGACTTGTACCTCTGTTCTCTCTCCAAGCCATGGGTGAACCGGTCTCAGGATGAGACCTGTGGAATGAAGATAGGAGAGATCAAAGATAAAGGTCCTGAGGAGTTAACCCCCAAGCAAGCATTTCCTGTGAATTCCTATTATGTAACATTGTAAGTCAGCTCAAACAAAACCTACTTTTTGTTACACTTCTGTTGCTTTCATCACCAAGCATCCTAATTTTCATGTAGCTCCAGTGGACCACATTTTTCTTTTTTTTTTCTTTTTTTTCTTTTTCTTTTTTCTTTTTTATTTTTTTAATGTTTATTTTATTTTATTTATTCATTTTAGAGAGGAGAGAGAAAGGGAGAGAGAGAGAGACAGAGAGGGAGAGAGAGAGAGAGAAGGTGGGGAGGAGCTGGAAGCATCAACTCCCATATGTGCCTTGACCAGGCAAGCCCAGGGTTTTGAACCGGCGACCTCAGCATTTCCAGGTCGACGCTTTATCCACTGCGCCACCACAGGTCAGGCAGGACCACATTTTTCATTTCTTACTCAGTGCTCTGCATGTTCCACCTCATAACACCCAAAGAAATAGCTCTAAGGTCACAGGTAAATTTTTACTACGTCCTAGACAGGCTATCGTTTTGTTGTTGTTGTTTTCTTTTATTAATTGATTCCTCATCAACATTTCTTGAAATACTACTTTCTATTGGAATTGTTGGTAATATATTTTCTAGTTCTTAATCTTAAAGTAGTTGTTTTTCCTACGCAATTCTATAGCCCAGCACTCTGACCAACGTTCACATCTGTAAATCCATTCGGTATTTCTCCTTGGATGATCCTCAGTATTTTAAAGTTGTCATGTTGAAAGTGGAATTTGTCATGCTTCTTCTCTTTACTCTGGATCTCTGATTCTACGTTTCTATGTTAGTCTCTCCTAGTGAATTATTTTAATGGCTACTCAGTTACACACAACTGAAACTTGTACTAGATTTCTCTCTCCCTCTCGTCCCCAGAGTCCATGAGCTACCTAGGTGAATTAAAAATGCTTCTTCAGCCAATCCATTCCTCTTTATCTTTACTATTTCTTCCCAAGACAGAAAACTCTGGGCATCACTTCTCTGGACTGTTTAATAACCTTTGACTAGATCCCAGCTTCTGTTTTTATGCCTCTGAAAGCTATCCTTTATCATCTTTCCAGCCAGAATCAATTTTACAAATGAAAATACAATTGTTAGTCGCTCCGCCTCCGAAGCTCTGCATTTCCGTGCCATTTTCTATGGTACAGGGCAGTGGTGGGCAAACTGCAGCTTGCGAGCCACATGCGGCTCTGTGGCCCCTTGAGTGTGGCTCTTCCACAAAATACCACGTGCGGGCACTACCTCGATAAGGAATGTACCTACCTCTATAGTTTAAGTTTAAAAAATTTGGCTCTCAAAAGAAATCTCAATCGTTGTACTGTTGATATTTGGCTCTGTTGACTGAGTTTGCCGACCACTGGGGTAAACTGTCCCCCAAGGGCTCATGTGTTGCATGGCTTTGGATTGGGCTTTGTTTGTGCTCCTCACTTACTCTGGCAACTCCCGAATGACCAAACCAGTGTCTACGAGAGTGTCCACCTGATGCTTTACTCTTATGGATTTTCTGTCTTCGCAATGCTCGTCCTTCATTCTAACTCATGAAATCTTTTTCATATCTAATGTTACTTCTGGGAAGCCTTCCGCTAAGCATATTTAATCATCTCTGATCATCTCTTTTGATCATCTCTGCTCATTATAAATACCTACAGAATGGCATTTAACACACTCTATCGCATGTAATTATTTATGTCTTTTTTTGTACTTGATTTTAAGTTTCCTCCGGAGAGAAGCCGTCTTATGCATCAATAAATTGTCCCCATATTTGTTTAAATAAATAAATGGTGAATGGGTCCAGTCTCTTTACAGCCATTCCGTTAAACTCAGCAATTCCAAAGTGTTCATCTACAGGATCTTCAAAAGGGGAAAACGCTTTTATCTCACCGACTACTTCTAATCAAAACAGTGTGGTAGCTGCACAGAACCCTCTACGGAGAAGGAAATTTGAAGCTATACCCATGTTCAGCTGGGCCAATTGGCACAAACCTGAGAACTCTCTTTTGTCCTAAAAATCATTGAAACTCAGTATCAGTTGGAATGCTTGTGTCTCTCGTCCACCAAGACAACCAGAGTGGAGTTGGCGCCTGGACAGTTATAACAGGTGATCATAATTAGCACAAGATTTGCCAATGTAAAAAAAATGTTAGGTTTACAACCCGTAGCAGCTGAACGTGACTCAATGAACGATGAAAAATCTCTGAGGCAATAATAGTCCATTTCCTCATCATTGATTTTCACTGTCCACTGAACCATGGTTTAAAATATTTCTATTGTGTTTTCCCATTGAGGGAGGGTTCCCTCATCCAGCAGGTTCCATGTTGACCTCAATTACTCCAAAATTCTGGAGAACTCCTGAGGGATCCCCTCGGTGCCTGTAAGTTATGTGTAACATACACACATGGGCTCCAGCTGACTCTGGGAGCGGGCACTCCTCAGAACAGGGCCCGCAGGTCATACTAATATCCTCAGAGCTAGGCCAAAAGGAAAGATGTCTAGTTTATGTTCTGAAAGTAGCATATTTTAGCATTACATAATACTGAGGGGGTTGTTTATTTTTTCATGTTCATGTGGCTGTTCTCATCAATGGACCCCGTAGAACCTTCTGTAGCCCTGTACACTCATTGCTAATCTGATCGTCAGACATGAATGCTAACACACTTCCAGCAGCTAGGTGAGAGAGGAAAGGGAAAATGGGAGCTTTCCATTTTATCACATAGCATGAACTTTGGAAGGATTAAGAAAGAGGAAGAGAACAAAGAGGAAGTGGCTGTCATTTTTAGAGTAAGCATTACTACTGATCTTAAGTTGGGAGACGTTTATGGTGACATTGCAATGACTACCTCCTACTGCTGGTTTATATGTCTATAGGTACTAATATTTCTGTGTTCCTAGTGGTCAACAGTACCAAAAACAATGCCAAGAACACAGTTGCTTCTCAACTAATATTTATACTAATGGCATGCATGGAGAGAATCATTAATTTGTGCATGTATGATTGGACTAGAGTCAAACTTAAAATAAAAAACCATTTAAAAAGTTATTTGTCTGTAAAGATAAAAATAATAAGAAAAGTCAGCTGAATTATTGATATCACAATACATATGATGACAATCAATAAGCATTTGTTTCCCACTGACTTTTTAGCCCAGAAGTCAGTTGGAATCACAAGGAACACACACAAATTCACTCCTGAAATATACATACACACACATGCACACACACAAATGAAACTTACCTTTTGCTTTGGAAGCCTTGCATTTTACCAGCTTTTCACTGAGAAAAAAAAAATCCTCTTTGTATGTTTTGCATTTCTTGATTTCACCAGACAGATGAAATCCTATTCAAAATCGTGTACAGCTTAGGGAATTTAGTCGCAATATTGTAGTAACTTTGTACGGTGGCAGATGGTAACTAGACTTATTGTGGGGACCATTTCATAATGTATACTACACATTGAATCACTGTGATGTACACCTGTAGCTAATAGGATATTGTATGTCAATTATGCGCCAATAAAACAAAAATCATGTTTGCCGAATATATCAGAAAACCACTAGCATTCAGACCTGGTAATACTTAAACCATTTTGTTCTTTGTAGGTATTCAACTTAAACTAATATTGATAGGAATTTCTCTGCATGATTGTGTTAAATCATCTACACCCACTGCTTTCCCATTTTAAGTGGTGATGCTTATTTAATTTAAATTTACATCAATGTGCCCAAAAAGAACACGGAATCTCAAAATAAACAGTATCGTTTGGAAGACTGACTTCACGATAGCTCAAGTGAAGTTGAAAAAGCAGGAGTGGGGTGGGGGCGATTTAGTTAATTCACCTGAAGGGTAGAAAAGACTGAAGTCACTCCATTATGCTCTAATGAAGTTAGATGCAGGAAAACGTCCCTCTGGACTCTCTGTTAATCGAGTTCACACCTGGAAACCTCTGCTTCGTGCATGCAGGGCTAACAGTTGCAAACCCTGGCTCTTAACCAGAACACATCAGCAATTTTTAAATGGGTGCTGTGGGCATCTAGGGAACACAGCTCAGAGACTCTGCTATACACACCGCAGTGCACCGGACAGCTCTCCACAGTGAAGACTCATCCGGCCCACACTGGGAATTGCCTGAAAATGACAGGCGTTGGGCTGACGTATGTATGAGTCGGCCCAATGACAGCTGTAGGGTTCAATCAGGCTCACCCCTGTGTTTGAGAAGATTCATCAGCTAACAAGGGTTTACCATTTTTAAAATGGGTGAAAAAAAATTAAATATTTATGACACATAAAGGCATAAAAACACAAATTTCAGTTTCCGTAAATAAAGCTGTATTTTAACATGAGCACACGGACTGCCTATGGCTGCTTTTTTGCCGTAACGGTGGCGTTGAGATGTTTCGGCAGGACCTCTTCAGCCCACAAAGCGTAAAATAAAGTTACCGTCCTGCCCTTTCCAGAATAAGTGTGTCAACGCCTCTTCTACAATGTGCAAAACAGAGATTGTTCAGACAAAAGTGACCAGAATAGTTAGGGGTCTGGAAACGAGGAGATAGTGAGATGTTTTATTGGTTTTACTTTATCCTTATTTTTATTGATAAAGAATATTGGTAAAATAAAATGCAACATGTTTCCCTCCGTTCTTTCTTTGGCCCTCTATGCTTAGCCTTCTCTATACATGAGATGGGGGCTCACAGCCAACCTGGAGGTGGTGGTGGTCCTGGTTTTATGCGTGCCTGAATTTTTCAAGCATTGTTCATTGGTCTTTTCCTTGTTTTGTTTTTCCTTTTTTTCCTTTTGAGGAAAGCTCTGTTTCTGCTGACGTGAGTTGGCGGTGAGGAGACTGCACACTTCCCAGCGCAATGCTCTGCTGAGCTCTGCCGCTGGCGGACGCTCCCCCCCCCCCCCCCCACCCGCTTTGTGAAGGGCTCGCTTTCTCTGCAGGAATGCCTAACATTCACTCAGGAACCCTTCACGTCAAATAAGGTGCTTTCTAGATTTCTTTGATGCTGATTGTTCTACACAAAAGTTTCCTGGTTATAAATGTATAATTGTGATCTCCAGATCCATTTCTTTCTTGATTTCATAAAAAGTCTCCCTTATTTTACTTTTTTTGATCACCATTCTTTCCTCTTCGAGCGTCTACCACGGGCACAGCAGTCATCCCTATTAGAGTCTCTGTTCTCTGTTTCTGTTACTTTCCAGTTGTTCTAATTCTTTGAATTTCCTCTTCATTTGCAAAAACTTCAAGGTATCATTTCATTATTTGAATTTCCACAGATATCTGTCATGTTTTTCTTTTTTTATATTTCTCAGTGAGGGGTTCTCAATTCTGTCTGCATATTAGAATCACCAGTGAAGGTTGTAAGAACCTCAGGGCTGAGCCTGTACCCCAGAACTAGGAAGTCAGTAAGTAGTGAGCAACGAAGACCTCGGTGTTTATAAAGCTTCTGAGTTGCTGCTGTGAAATCCAGCATTTTAATCTAATTTGATACATAAATATTTTGGTTTGTGTTTTTACCGGGGTTAAGCTGTCTCCCTTTGCATCTTCTCTTGCTCCCATTCTTAACACTGGTTTATTAACTTTGCATTCCCGGTAGACTCTTCTGGAGCTTGAAGCTCACCTGGATAATTGGCTTGTTATTTAAACTGCTTTTATCTCCAGAATAGGAGTCCTTTTGCCTGTTACATTGGCCTCTCCTGTTCTCCTTCTCTGTTTCTCGCCTTCCTTCCTTCCTTCCTCCTTTCCTCCATCCCTCCCTCCCCTCCCTCCCTCTCTCCCTCCCTCCCTCTTCCTTCCTCTCTTCCTCCCTCCCTCCCTCCCTCCCTCCCTCCCTCCCTCCCTCCCTCCCTCCGTCCCTTCCTTCCCTCCTTTCTTCCTTTATCCCCACCTTACCACTGCCTCTCTTGCTCTCGCTTATGCTCACTAAGGTCAACTTTATCCAGAGCTTACATTTGATATGTAATAAATGTATTTTTTACTGAAACTTATTTTTGAAGGAAAGTTTGTTTTTTAACTTGTTCCTCTTTGAGGCCTGGGTATTGTTTTTTCGCTCCTTTTTCTGTTCTGAGGCCATGGACCTTTGGTGAAAGTCTGGATTAGGGCTGAGTACAGCCCTTTCCAGAGAGACCTGGACCCTTCTCTGTCTCTGGACAATATCATAGCCTCATGCAGTCAGCTCCACTTACACAGGAATGGATCCACTGTGGTTGGTTCTGGCTTATTCCTCTTTCTCTGCTCACGCACAAGCACGCACACACACACACACACACTCACACGTGTGTGTGCGCGTGCATGAGCACATAGCTTATTGTCACACAGTATCTTGCTGGTTTTTCTCATCTCTGCTGAGATTATAGGGAGGTACCAAGAATTTCCTCTCTCACAAACTTTCCCTTGACTTGCCCAGGGCTGCGTACATGTTCCCCAGTCCACAGCTCTCCACATTGGAGAGAGAAGTTTTAATGAAAATTCTCAGGATTTTACAAATTCACCTGTGTTCCTCCATACTGAGTCTGGGCTGGGGCTGGGGACAGGAGTTAGGGAACTTGTGTGATGGAGTCAGAATCTTTTGTCCATTCAGTTGCCCTCCTTCTGTTTGCTGGAAAACTGAAGTTTAAATGTTGAGACAGCCGTTTCATCCTAACATTGCAGGTCCTCCAGATGAGCAATGCTTTTGCAAATGCTCACTTTGAAACTCGTGCTAATTAGATTGACAGGTCAATGGCCTTGAAAGTTCAAGCAATACCATTGTGTTGCATCAATCAGTGAGTGTGAACTTTGAACCCTTTGTATAGTGGCTGTAAAGCCTCATGGTTCTTCTAGGAATTGCCTGGGGTTTTATTGGGTATTCTAAATTCCTTTGATGCAAGTAGTCTAGAATGGGATTTAATAACCTAAACATTGAATCATAGATTAACTGGTTCTGATTCAGGAGGTTCAGACCTTGAGAAAATATGTTGATGTTCTTAGCTTTCTACTTGGTATTGAGAATTCACTATGAGAAGAAGCGTTTAGGGAAATAAATGGTGTTAAACAGTAACTTGACTTGGGGGGATGAACCCCAAATATGGAGTACAAAGATGTGTTGTAGAATTGAACACCTGAAACCTGGATAATGTGGGTAGGCAGTGTCACCCCAATAAATTCAATAAAAATTTTTCAAGAGAAGCTTCGTGCAGCATCCAGTGGGGAAAGTGAATTCAGTCTTGTCTCCCCCCTTACTGTCTTTATAAAAGTCAGGAAGACCCTTATTTTCTCTCTGTTCACTGCCATGTCTGGAAAATCATTCGTATTTATCACAACCAGTAGTGAGGAGCTGAGCTGGTTTATAGAAAGTGCTTTCCCAGCAGCACAGGTATAAACATGAGGTGGCTGCAGCCGGTCGCAGGGAGTAAGAGCAGCTCTCAACCAACCCGCTTTTCCTCTTTAGTGTTCCTTTGCCTCTGCATTCCTGTACAAATGAAAGTTGATTAAAATCCTTTTTCCCTACAGTTTTTTTTTTTTTCATTTTTCTGAAGCTGGAAACAGGGAGAGACAGTCAGACAGACTCCCGCATGCGCCCAACCGGGATCCACCCAGCACGCCCACCAGGGGGCAACACTCTGCCCACCAGGGGGCGATGCTCTGCCCATCCTGGGCGTCACCATGTTGCGACCAGAGCCACTCTAACGCCCGAGGCAGCGGCCACAGAGCCATCCCCAGCGCCCGGGCCATCTTTGCTCCAATGGAGCCTTGGCTGCGGGAGGTGAAGAGAGAGACAGAGAGGAAAGCTCAGCGGAGGGGTGGAGAAGCAAATGGGCGCTTCTCCTGTGTGCCCTGGCCGGGAATCGAACCCGGGTCCTCCGCACGCTAGGCCGACGCTCTACCGCTGAGCCAACCGGCCAGGGCTCTGCAGTTTTTTTTTTTGTCATTTGTTCTACCAAGTAAACATAGGGGGAAGAGCTAAAAACATAAAATGGAGACATCTAAATTTATAAGTGGGAAATTCCAAACCTTCCCTGATGGATAAATGCATAAGGTATATTAGGTTTATGAAAAAAATGATTATAAAGTTTTCCGACAATATTTTAAGAGTAGGTCCAGTAAAACGACATTTATTTTATGACTGTCATATCAAGAGTGACATGTATGCATTTATTAAATAAAGCTGCAGATTGATGAAACATTTTTATTTATAGAGCATTTTACATAATATTTCTTATTATTTTGTTTCCTTTCCATTAACTTCTTGCTATTACATTGAAGTTGTATTAACTAACATTGATTGAGTGACATCTACTTTGGCCAACTCCTGAAATAAAGACTCCGGAGAAACAAAGAACAGGAGCAGTATTTCTACCCTTAGGGAAATTATATTTTGTTACCTTACTCATTTACATATTGGTATTATTTTTATTTATTTAGAACCTACTTAGACTTTTCCTGTTACGTTTAAAGGACACTATATATTAATATAAGCCTTCAAATATATAACCATTTAAAAAGTCAGTATTTCCATTGAACCATACTTGATTATTTCCCAATAAAATTCATCATATAAGTTTATTAAATTATCTAAGTTTCAGGAATTATATTTCAGTCTATTATTTTTCTCTTGGGGTAGTGTAGTGGCAGGTGAGATTTTAGTAATTCCTATCTTAGATCGCATAAGACTTGGTTAAGGTTAAGAATTACCTATAAGAAAATGAAATGCATAGTGAGTTTAAATTAAGAAATCAACTACCATTTCTGAACGTGAAGTCCTATATATTATAAATTTAGAAATTTAACATACTGTAAATGAACCATGGGATGGTAAAGAGTATGAACATTTATTTTAATAAATTCATGACTCTTCAGGGGGAGTAAAGGGAATAGTTATTTTATTTGAATTCTTATCTTGGCTTTCGTGCTTTTACCTAAATTATTAAACATACATTTTAACATAAACCAGAGAGGTGCTTAAAATTACATAGGAATGCTAATCAGAAAAAAAAAATCCTTTCAAGGCCAAGACTACAAACACAATATTTGAGAATTGCTTTTTAAAATTTTATGTTACATTTCTCATAACAAGTGTTGTAATAAAGTTTTTATTGCTGAAACTTAACACAGAATTAGGCCATTCATAAATCTTTTGCAATTAATATTCAGGACAAAATATAAATAAAGCTCCGTTATTCTTTTAATAAATAGCTAAAGAATAAAGCACTTCTGTTATAACTCTGTTTCTGATGGCAAGATCCTTTATAAAGCTATGAATTGTCTCAATAATAGATCAGATTATTTCCTAAAAGCTCTATTTGTTTTATATATTATTCGATAATATCTCTTAGATAACTAAAGTAAATCTTGACATTTATATTTACACCTAAATTAAGTATAACAAGAATTTCAATTAAAAACCCATGTAATAATAACATACTGAATAACATAGACCATCCCTGCATTCCCTATTAGCTGAATAACAAAGTTATTAGATGTTAAGCTAATGTTTTTGAATTAATTTATAAATAGAATAAATCAATGAAAAAAGACGTGATCAATTGTCTATGAATGAAAAGAATTTACTGCATTGGTGTGGTTATGGGACATACATTTATTTTTTCAATTGGAAAACCAATATTCCAGATGCATAAATATAAAACTGAGAAGATTATACACTGAAATATTATTCACATGAGTCTGATAAACACACTAAATTTGCAGTTGTATGATAAATTTTTCCTTGAATCAGTAGAAGAAACTCACCCAAAATGTAGAATGATACCATTTTTTAAAGTTTTTTCAGCTCAGGTTTTTGAGATTCATAATAAAGTAATTTCACTATCCAGATCAGCAGCCAATAACTTTCTCATCATGAGTCGAATTTTGCACTATTAGTACATTTTATACATCATACGCAGTTGGTCACATTTCTGATCTGAACCGTAACATGGTCAGGTTTTCACGTTCTGATGCCTGTACTTGAAAGACCACGTGAGCAAGACCTCCCTCGGGGTCATCTCTGAAGTTGATAAGAGCCGTCTGTGGGCTCCAGCTTGGTTAGGAAACATGTCGGGTCGCGAGGGATTCTATGGACTGTAAATATAAAGGAGACTCTTAAGACCAAGAAAATATTTTGGGGTCAACATTTTAAATAGAATGAAGCAGAAAATTTTTATCTGAAATAAATCAAGCAGAAGATACCGTCCCTGTTTATTTTGTTGTTTTTTTTTTTCCTCAGAAGAAAACTCTGAGATAAAAATTTGAGGGGAAGTAGTTTATTTAGGAGGTGATCTGTGTCTCTGGGAATTAGCAGCATAGGCGCGAGGAAGGAGGACAGGAGAGAAGGGAGCGAAGGCTGTGTTATCAAGCAGAGGCTGTCAACTTGTGGACAACTGGGATCCGTCTGGATGGGGAATTCTGGGAGGCAGAACCCACCTCAGACTTAACCTCAACAAGCCAAAACCACGGGAATAGTTATCCATGACCCGGTGTCCATCTCTGGTTGAGGGCTGCTAGCATGCTGGCAGGGCTGACTGTGTCAGCAGTCAGGGAAAAAAGGACTTTGGGCAGCCTCGCTGGTGTTCACAGCTGTCTTCATGGTGTCTCGGCGTTTCTGAGGGCTGGATGCAGGGCGGTGATGGCAAACCTCTGGCTGATTTGCACTGCCGATCGAATGGTGTTTTCCCTTCTGCCTCAAACACAAAGTCTGGGAAAATGTTATCACAGTCTGTCGTCTGAGTGAACTCCATATTTGTCTCTTGCTCCTTCTTTCTGACAGTTTTGGTCATGCGTGTACCTCTTAGCAGGTTCAATGAAAATATCTTTGGGTGCAGAATATAAAGGCTTTATAATTTGGGGAGGAATGATTTAGGTACTTATCTGACTTTGAAACCTTAGAGGGATGTTTCAGTTTACTATAGTGGTTTCACTAAGTTAGCTGAAACAAATCATATATATGCAGAACTATCAGATTTGGGTTCCCTCCTTTTAAACATAAGAGCTGTCACTTTCATTAATGAAATGTTTCATTGAGTATTCAATGGCTTAAGGGTGGAGGTACATAAGACTTAATTTTCTCTCTCAATAAGTCTAAAATTCAGTGGAAGGGGAAAAGTTTATATTTATTCAACTAAAATGCCACCTAGGATACAGTAGGCACATATAGATAAGGAAAATGTGCTGTAAAAATTTTAAAGCAATAATTTATTACTACAGAATCAAGGCAAGCTTAATTGAGATGGTCATACTGGATCTTAGTTTCAACATAAAGGTAGACATGGAATATGCACTAGGGGGAAGGCTTTTTAAGTGGAGCAAATAATAGAAAAGAAATCACATAGATGCACTTAAAGAGATAACAGTTAACACCTGCTGAGCTAATAGCATTTGAGTTCCTCCTTCCCGACTCATCATAATGGAGTTTTGTTGTCTCGCTATTGATAGATTTTGTTTTGTTTGTTTGTGTTAAGAATTATTTCTCTTATCAATGGTTTCCTCATGGAAGTGTTGTAGGGTTGAACAAAAAGAAGTAAAGTAATAAAATTATAAATAAATCCTTCCTGCAATAAACATAGAGATTAAAACTACATATGAGTCATTAAGCCAACCTCAAAGAATGCTGCCCTTGTCAGTAGACCTAAATTCCAGTCCTGCCTTTGCCACTAGTTAATTTAACCCTCTGGGCTTCAGCTGTCTCGTGTGGAAAATTAGTGTCTGACTACGTCATGAAAGTTTCCTTAATTTAAAAATCTCAAACAGATTAGATGATATTTTTAGTATGTATAGAGAAAAAATACCGAGGCATTTCTATTTACTACAAATCATAATGGTTGATTAAAATAGTTATCTTAATGGCATACAACTAAGGAATACAAAATTCAGAGAATTTAAAGTTTTTAACAAACGTATCAGTAAATATGCAATAAATATAAAAAATCTGTCAGAAATTGTAAATGACATTTATATTAATGCATATTTTCTGATCCTCATAACTTTCTTTTTCTACTAAAAATTACTTTCTTTAATTTTGTTTTTAATGTAACACTGTTGTTTTCTGTAGGAAAACATATAAATGTTTATACCCAAAAGAAAAAATTTAATGCTGCTATTGTAATTTTAGTAGCGATGTAGGGAAAGATGCTATAATGTAAAATACGTAGTTTTATTACCTAATTTACCTATATCCCACTCAAAAAATACAATTGTCTAAAACCACTGATAAATTTACAAAATATTATATGTAGCATTATAAGATATGTTTAATATAAGTCAAATCAATATTAAAAAAGATATAATCAACACTTTACTATGTAGATCTAAGTTGTTATAGAAAGGGGTGGGGAATATTTTGTTACAGATAAACAGACCATAATGATGTGAAGTTATTACTTACACATTTCTTATAAGAATTTTTATATTTTGTACCTTAAGGATATTTAATATTACCACATTACCTTTAGAGGTAAGAAAATGCCAGTGCACCCTAGAATAAAATCTAGTAAGAAGAGATGGAAGAAATATGGTCATTGACCTTCAAAGTTAGGTTTAAGAGAGGCTGGAGTTCAGCGAAGGGAAAAAACATTGACTTAGGAGGGAAGAGGGTGAGTTTGTCATTATCCAACCGGGTGACTTCACAGGCTAAGCCTCACAACTCTAATTGTCACCAGCCTCAAACGTGGAAGGAGAAATTTGGATGACATCGAAGATGCCATTCGAGTCCAACATATCATAACGCTCTTTCAATATATATAACAGTTTTGGGTTTTCCAGCACTGTACGCCAAATTCAAAACTGTTTCTTCCTCTTTAGAAACAGGGACAGTTTGAATCTTGTTCCAGAGCTCATTACGCAGCCCATCTTTGCAGCGTCTACAGCCTGACACCTGACCGCGTGCCACCCACAATCCTCCTGTCTATTCTTCCAAAGGCACGGTCCTACAGAAAAGTCCCACAGTGTGTGTTTTGATAAAGAAGTCCCACAGTTCCTGGCAGAACTGTGCACACATTGCTGCCTGGTTTACATCGACATTCAAATTGCCTCTCACTTTCTCTTCCCAAGCATTTGTGGAGCTGCCTTTGGAGCCAGCGGAGGGCTCGGTTTTATGCCGACATCATCACATATCTCCCCTCACAGCGACACTGAGAGCACTGAATCACTGTCACCATTCTATGTGCCAGAACTGGAGGCTGAGAGACGGGAAACAAATAGCCCATAGGCACTGAAGCCAGTGCTGTCAGTGTCCCAGGGCTCACGATTTGTTGAGCAAAGGGCTAAAAGGGGACTCTTGCCTCTAAGCCTCAGTAATCAGAAAGATGATCGTATAATTAACAGTTACGGGGAGTGCCAGGTTTCCACTGAAACGGTGCGGTGTCTGTTAAGCATGTTGAAATGGAGCGGCTTGGCCTGACCAGGCGGTGGCGCAGTGGATAGAGCGTTGAACTGGGATGCGGAGAACCCAGGTTCCCGACCCCGAGGTCGCCAGCTTGAGCGTGGGCTCATCTATCTTGAGCAAAAAGCTCACCAGTTTGGACCCAAGATCGCTGGCTTGAGCGAAGGGTTACTCGGTCTGCTGAAGGCCCACAATCAAGGCACATATGAGAAAGCAATCAATGAACAACTAAGGTGTCACAACAAAAAACTGATGATTGATGCTTCTCATCTCTCTCCGTTCCTGTCTGTCTATCCCTCCCTCTGACTCTCTGTGTAACTGTAAAAAAAAAAAAAAAAAAAAAGAAAGAAAGAAAGAAAGGAAGGAAGGAAGGAAGGAAGGAAGAGAGAGAGAGAGAGAGAGAGAGAGAGAGAGAAAGAAAGAAAGAAAGAAAGAAAGAAAGAAAGAAAGAAAGAAAGAAAGAAAGAAAGAAAGAAAGAAAGAAAGGAAGGACTGGAGCAGCTGGAGGAATGCTTGAGAAGCTCTCTGACAGTGAAGCAGGAATAACAGATTAGGTGATGACTGGAGGAGCCATCAGGCATAGGTACCATTTCAGTCCCTCCTTTTCTCCAGGTTCAATAAATCTGGAAACAATTGGTAGGCTTCATTAATGACTCCAGTCATAAGTCTATATACATACATCATATGTATATGTGTGTGTGTGTGTGTGTATATATTTATATGCAATGAATTACAGCGCTCATTCTTTGTAAATTTGTTGATTAATTGCCAAAGTAAATTAAAGTTTATTTTACCAAGGAGTCTATTATTCAGTTTTATTGGTTGAAAATCTTATGTCTACTCACTGAGATATGCCCATCACTCAAAGCTGGAGTATCATTATCTAAAGCTTATCAGAGATTGATATATAAACCAACATAATACATTATTGATTTTAATTCACCACTGCCCTACATACCAGAATGCTGTGATCTGTATTAAAAAATATATATATATTTTTCCTTTGGGCCAAATTACATGGAAAAACATTTTAAAGAAGAATAGGTAGGCCCTGGCCAGTGGTTCAGTGGATAGAACATCGGCCTGGCATATGGACATCCTAGGTTTGATTCCCCATCAGGGCACAAAGGAGAAGCAACCATCTGCTTCTCTCCCCTTCCTACTCCCCCCTTACTCTCCTTCTTTCCCTCCCACAGCCCGTGGCGCGACTGATTCGAGAGTGGCCCTCAGCACGGAAGATAGCTTCCTTAGAGCACATCAGGTTCAGGCACTAAAAATAGCTTGGTACATGAACATTGGCTTATGATCAGGTTGCCAGGTGGATTCCAGTCAGGGCTCATGGAGGAGTCTGCCTCACTATCTCCCCTCCTCTCACCTAAATATATGGTCTACCGGAAAGTTCTGTCCGTTTTTGTAATAAAACAAAATACAAATTTTTCTTACCATCAATAAACTTTATTAAATAATATATTTCCACACCAATCCTATCTTCCAAATATGGTCCAAAATGGTTTGCTGAGCTGAATTAAGCCTTTCTGCGATCTCCAATGTTGTCAGAAAAGGATTTTGCTCCAACATGGTCTTAACATCGTCATCAATCAAAGATGGTTGCCCAGAACGTGGTTTATCAGAAAGGTCGAAATCACCTGTTTAGAATTTTTCGAACCATCTTCTGCATGTCTTGTCAGAAACTATACCTTCACCAAACACTTTCAATAAATTTCTACATGCTTCTGTAGCATTTCTTCCTTGTTGAAATTCGTATACAATACAGTGGCGTAAATGAACTTTATCAATAGCCATGGGTACACTATCGCTTCACACATAAGACTAATGTGAATCAACTTTGTTCTAGTTAATTTGCTATGTCACTATGTATATATTAAGTGATAAAAACAGAGAGGCACACATGCGCCAAATAAACATGTGCTTACGTGTTGAAACTTGTTGTGATAGAAACAGACAGAACTTTCTGGTAGAGAGAGAGTGAGAGAGAGAGAGAGAGAGAGAAAGAAGAAATAGTTGCTTGTTCAGAATGGTATTGAGGCAAACAGAGCTTACTGAATAATCCAACTATTTAATAACTCCATTTTTATCTCTGCAATACAGTAGACTTGTCACAATGTCCTAAATGCTTGAGTTCATTTGGTAGGACAAACATATCCTTACAGAGTTCTTGATGGATAATGCAAAAATATTTCTTACACACTCTTGCATTCAGATCCTGAATGTTTGGAGGTCCTGAAGTAGGGCTATGTTTCCTCAAACTCCCTTAACTAAATAGCCCCCCTTTGTGACATTCCTTCCTTATAACCAATAATTTAATTTCTTGGGGAACAATTTATACTAGCCATATTTAGGTAACTGTATTGCTCCATCCTACTGTGGGTGGGTAAATATCATAGCCAGAGAACTTCACAGTCATCCATTTTGATTCTTGCTTTTGCTCTGTGTCATGAGGACAGTTGTTCCCATCCATGCCTTGTTATTATTGTCATTGTTATTTTGGAGAGGAAGTTTTTTTTCTTCTGCCCTTCTACGTTCTTTGGCTGGTCTGTAATCAGATTACCACAAGACAGATTCACAGGAGAAGGAATAAATTACATATGTATGAGAAGCCCATAATAAGCATATGAGACCCACAGGCAGTCAAGACATTTGAAGCTTATACGCCATCCTGAGCCAAAAAGAAGGGAGTAAGGTTCTAGGACTACAGATTGTATAGGAAGACAATTTATAGGGGGATAGAAAACACAAAGAGTTGTCACGTCATGCAGAGACAGTGGGACACAGGGGACATTTATCTCTAGGCCCTGCCTGCTCCTCCCACCCTACCATCCCCCTCTCAGGTTCTTGGTAGTTGTCTCTGGTGCTAGCTCTCGTCTCAGGCCAGGCCTTCTCTCTAAATTGTTTTCAGCAGGTGAAGGAGAGGTAAAAGTGTGTCTTGAATCTGATGGGTCTTGATTGACTTTAACTCAAAATCACATGCATTCCAATATGGTGCATTTTAGAGAGTTTGTTTTGAACCTATCCATTATTAGTAGTAGTAAAAGGGATATTTTTAGTCTCAATTCTTCCTCTTTTCTGTTATGCATTCTATATTTAAGTATATTTTGCAAGTTTATGATCTAGCCATATTGTGTATGTGTCTGTCTGTCTGTCTGTCTGGGTGTGTGATTTGATATTTAATTCCATGTCTGGAAGAGTACTGAATCATAGCCACTTCTTTTTCTTAATCTGAAATAGTCCAAGTACTAAGAAAAGCTAGGTAGTAATATAAAATCTTGAGTGTTTGTTAAAGTAATACTAATCTTTCAGCGTGGTCATTTATTCTTGTAAAAATAACATACATGCTTTACTGAAATTTAATGAGAAAATAGATTTATTCATACCATGTTTTATATTTTGTTTGTAGAAAATACTTTTAAATATGTTAGGCATCTACTCTCACATCTGCAGATTTTGGAGAAATTGTGATATAAAAATAAGAATAAATAAATATATCGCAATTATTGTATTTAAGGAGCTCCTGTGTATAAAGGACAAATGTGAACTGAATGAAAAGTAATACAATGTGAACTATAATTGTGCTATAAATAATTCAAGAAATAGGTGGGTTTTGGATCAAGAGGGAGCACTGTAGCTTTAACTTATCAGGGAAAACCTAATGGATAAGTGGAAAATAGTATTTTTCTTGCTGTTTGAATTCTGGTTAATTGAGGTTTTGAAAATTGTTAGACACAGTGTCTACCACTGTTCTCTCTATTTAAGTGTGTCTCTGTGTGTGTGTGTGTGTGTGTGTGAATGTGTGAGTTTAATGATTTTAGAGTAAGAGCATGGTGGTTGTTTTTGTATACAAAATTAAATGGAAGCAATATTAAAATAGTTTATGGAAATCAAATAAGAAATGTGTTGCATGATGATATTTCATAATTTCCTTACTATAAAGATTTTTAAAAAATTGTACTGTGCTTTGTTCTTGAATAATTATAGTTATTGTAAAATGAACTTTAAAGGATTATATTTGAATTGGAATAGAAAATACTGATTTTAATATGTGAAATAAGAATGTAACTACATGGACTAAATATTCTTTTCAATCTGTTCTTCATTTCTTACCTTCTATTCCTTCAACTTATGAGTTATGATGTAAGACGTATTAGGAAGAAAATGTATAGCTAGTTTTAGGGGGCTCTAAGGATTTTAGTAATAAATACTTTCTATATAAAATGATCATGCAGTTGGGAAAAAAAAGAATTCATTTCTATTATTGCATCAGTTTAAAAAATTTACTATGCAGGTAGTAGAAATAAGCTATAAAATTTTACATGCTTGCAATTGTTAAAATGTTTTATTAGGACATAGATTTGGCTTGTTGCCTCCCTTTTACTTTAGTGACTGAGACTGTTGCTAAAAAGAACATTCTGTCTCTAACTGTGAGTAGGGCCTAATCATTGTAGTAATGGAGGGACATTGCCCCCAGCAGGGAAAAAGGGGAATTGAAGTCTGTCTTCAAGATAATGAATATGTGTATGAGAAAAAGTACACATTGACAAGAAGCAATTGTATGAATAAATATATAATATCACCAGCTATCAAGTTAGTGCTTTTTAAATCATCCACATTTTTAAAACAGAAATAACTTTAAAAAATAATGTTAGATAGACAATATTGAAAAATAAAGTGAATGTAAAATAGCTCATAGTTAACATTATGCACAAAACATTACTAATATTTATAATAATTAAAAATACCATAAAATTGTTTTGGATTTGTTACATAACAGAACTAGGTATAAACTCATAGATCCTAAAATAAATTAAATTTATAGTTACTAAATATTATAAAATGGAAATAAAGGTCCATGCTTAAAAATTTTAGGATTATCTTCTAACATATTGATGGACTGCTTTAACTTAATTATGTAGTGTCCTTTCTCTTTAAACAAATATAAAGAAATTACATTGCAAATACAGGAATAGATGTTATTTGATGTTTCCTTCTCTGTGACATTGTTCTGAAACATCATGCCACAATTACAATGAGCAATTCAAAATTTATTATGCATTACATAATTTATCACCACATATCTGCTTTCCCCTCCTAATTTAAAGAAGGATTGAACATTTTTTGAAGACATTTCAAATGGGGTCTTTTAAAGTTTTTTTCTCTCTATCTCTAAAATTGAGAACTTTTTTTCCCACCCTTTGTCTAAAATTGGGAACTTTTGAACATCTCAGTGTCTGTGACAGGAATGAATTTATGTATGGTTGACATTTAAAATAAAATGTTACTGCATAAAATGTCAAAGTATAGAAGTTAAGTCATCTATTAGAGGTCTTAATATACTTTATAACCTTGTAATTTTTATTGGATTTAAAGGATTCTTTGTCATAAATAAATGATTGTATTCATAAACTTGAACTTTTTCTTGGAGTAAATAATGGTCATTGAAAAATAATAAATTGAAAGGTAGAGAATTTAAATAGTCTGTTTAAATACTCTAGGATAAATAATAGGCATACTACTTTTGCTTGCAAAAGTGTGAAAGCTACACTATAGGTCAGTCTATACTTGCATTTAAAATAATCAAATCATCTATATATCTTCTAAACATGAGAAATCTCTGATGGATTGAACAATATGTGCTTTCACTAGAAAGCCATTTACATTTTCACATGATTGAGTCTTTGCATTGAAAATGGACAGTGTTAAGTTACTATACTAACATTCAACCTGGAAAAATTCGCCACTTCCTTCACTGTTGGCTCATGGGAGACATAAAAACTACACATCCTTATTCTTAAATTACTTACAAATCTAATTGGGAAAATTAAACATACACAAGATCTAATTGATCAAGAGTCATAGTAAATCAAAAATAAAATACTATAACACCAAAGCTAGACACCAAAGAAATAATCTGATAAACATGTAGGTTTTGAGTTTATAAGCATTGCAAACAATATCTCTATTTTTTTATTTGACACTATCAATTTCAGAGAGGAGGTCTTTGTATATTTCATTTGTGTATTGACTCTCTTGAATATTTTGTGCAGTATTAAGAATAAGCCTGTGAAATTTATTTTAAATTTCAATTGACAATTCTAAAATGATTTTAACTGATGTCACTACCACACTATTTAAATATCATTTAAGTATTCAAATAGCGTTTGTTATTGCTTAATATTTTTTGAAGGGAACTGGAAATAAAACTTCAAATTTTCTTAAAGTTGTGACATTTATATTTAACAGAAAGCCCCATGAACATGTCTATCTGTTCACCTGTGCATCTACACAAGGCAAACAGTGTTGGGTCAGTGCCTCTTTTGGGCTGATACATTTCCCCTAATGCTACTCAGAGCCCTCAGCATGGCTGAGCTGAGTATCGGCTACTTCTGGTCTTTTGATCTGGGAACTTGGAGATTTGGAGGAAACTATGGCCGTCCGTGTTTTCACTGATGTCTTCATTTTCTCAAGTGTACTTGAAAGGATGGGAAGTGTTATGATGCTCCAAGCTGACAGAAAGAGTTTTGACATTCTTCCAGCTAGAGAGCAAAGAATTGATTTTAAACAACAGTGGGCCAACATCCAGAAGTCCCAAGTACGTTTCAGAGAGCACAGACAGGCTCGTCCCGGGACAGACGCTACCTTGGAGGCTGGGAGGACCATGCAGCCTGGTCTCATCCCAGATGGCTTCAGTCCTTTCTGATGCTCTGGGTCACCGTGCAGAGCCTTCTGCTTGAGAGTAAAACTTGGTTTCTCGTGCGTACAGGAGTCTGGGGGCAGTGTGATTTCTCTAGGAGACGGAGAAGGAGGGAACAGCGGAAAGCTATTTAACAAAGCTGAGTTTACATCAGATGATTCAAGACATAGAGAGGAGGCAAAAATAAAATTGAGCTCCAGAGAAAATCTCACCCTGTGAACTGAATTTCTGAGGCTTCCCAGCTCCACACCCTTAAGTCCAATCATCAGCCAATGAAGGTATTTGTACCTGAGCTCTCCCATTGTTTCTCTCTCTGGCCATTGTCCCCACTTCCCACAACAGACTCAGAGGACGTTGTGCAGCTCTTGAAAGTAATATTTAACTAAAATTTTTAAACTGGTAATTAGAATATTATTTAGCTACCAAGAAACACATGGTGTTAAATTCTGATACCATCTAAGGCTCTGTGTTGAGAAGAGAAAAAGATGGGTGGGACTAAGCTTTGTGAGTCATCATTCAACAATAGAGTACACTTAATTAAAGGAGAATGTCCCCTTGGCAATGATACGTTTGTGGGGAAGAGAACTTCACCCCCTCGTGAATGAAAAATGTTTGAATTAGAATACCGCAGCAACTGTCTGTGAAATCTTAGAGTGTCCAAATAAATTTCTAATTATAGATTCTTATTAAATAGTGAACATGTATAATTACAGAAAGGTTTCCACTTAATTAGAATCTCATCAGAGCTTCCATCAGCATTGAGATTTTGATAATGGCGGTCAGGACTTTTTGGGGTGGTTGGGGGGAAAGTAGGTCAAAATATTAGAGTTATAGATTCATCATGAAGTTTGGGGCATAAATAATTTTTATTCAGTTCTGGAAAAGATCAGATGGAGAATAAATGTGGTCCTAAAATGCAAAGGGTGGTGTGTGTGCCAGCATGATTCACACCGAGGAATTCACCTGCTCAGCAGTTCTGCTCTTAGCACTACAGGTTAAATATGATCTAGCACACGCATTGTTCACTTGTGTACATTTCAGGGTGAGGAAACTGCAGTATTGAAAAGAGACAAATATATTGAGCTCCGGAGCAGCGCATTTGCTGTTTAATGCAAGATTCCGTGTATGGAATCAGAACCATAGTTATCCTGCTGATAAACTTCAGAAAGCAGTTCCCCAGGAAACCATAAAACAATTTAATTTGAGAAGAAATCTTAAATTGAACACTGTAAGTTTATATTTCATGTTACTTATAGCACTGCATGGGGACCTACTTCTTATAACATGGACAATAGATAGACAGTTTTATTTGATGCTTGCTTGTTTTTGCATATAATAAAAATTCACCATTCTAAATATCATCCCCTGTACTTTGATAGTAATTTCAGTGAATGATTGTTGTTTAAACGGTGTAGATGACACCATTTTCATAAAGGTAATTTCTTAAACATCAATGGTTTCAAAGGAATAAAAAACCTGGCTGAATTCCAGGCATTCATATCAGCAATGGAAATATAATCATACATAAGCTATCAATTTCACCTACAGGAGCTCAATGACATATTTTCCAAGTAATTTTAATACAAAATTATAAGTCATATACAGAAGAATGTATAAGATAATAAGGAAACACAGAATAAGAAGGAACTGAGAACTTATCCTTACCAACTACACTAAAATGGAGAATTCAGGTATTAATTCAGAAAATTTTTGTTGAAGCCTTGACTTGATAACTTGGTTGGTGAGAGCATCATCCTGATACACCAAGGTTGTGGGTTTGATCCCTGGTCAGGGCATCAACCAATGAATGCATAAATAATTAGAACAACAAACTGATGTTTCTTTCTCTCTTTCTTTCCCTTCCTCTCTAAAATCAATCTATAAATAAAAATTTTTTAATTAAAAAATATTTTTTTGTTCAAACCATACTCTTTATCAAGACCAATGCCTCCTTGCCATCAATTTTAGCAGTACCCTTTCTTTTCATATCAGGTCTCTGAGTTTATTTTAAGTAATAGAGACCTCATTTGATAGCCTACGGTGATGACGTCAACTAATAATAGAAGTAGGGGGAAAGGGTTAAAATTCTGCACTGTACAGGTTATTAACTCATGAGTATTAAGTTCAATTTTTAATGAACAATCAAGAACCCTTCAAAATCCTTTAATCCCGTATTTCTCTTTGTAAATGTGCTGGTAAGTTTTTATTAATTCAAATTAATATATACTTATTCAGCGAGTAGTTTGTTCAAGGCATTACACTAATCTCTGAAGAAAAACACAGGTTGGAGATGTAGTTCTTCCCCTCGGGGAACTGAAGATTGAGTGGGGAAAGTAGACGTATGAATAATGAACCCTGACACAAAACAAAATGTATTAACTGCTAAATCAAGGTATGAGGAATTGCCTACAGTGGAGAAAACTGCTTCCCATTTAGGCTCCGTCTTTCCGGCCACTAACTTACATAGTTTAGGTGCCTTTCTGTCTAGATGACGCTAATGCAGTAGAAGGCCTACTGGCTACTCCTGCTCTTTTCTGCTTGATTTTTCCTCCCATATAAGCCACTCCTGAGATGACCACATAATTTTATTGTTGAAACCAGGACAGTTTTGAGAATGAAGGGGAGCAATTGATAATTACACCGATGCCACAAGCATGATCCATGACTGTCCCAGCCATGTCCATCTGAAAGATGACCTGCTCACACTTCATTCCTAGAGCCAACACAGCTATTTCAGCTGTAACCCAGTTATGTCGCTCTCTTACGTAACATCATCCAATAGTTCTGATTTTGCCCTCAGGAGGAATTCTAGCTTTCTCCTGGACATGACGGCGTCTTCATACCCTGATATCTTCTCCCTGTTCAGCAGAATCTCTCCTCATCACTTCTCACCTCCTTCTGACTTTCTCTTTTGTAATTATATATTTGGAAACTGTTGTCAGCAGTTTGGGGAATTTTTCATGTAACTTATATGTAATTATCCCAAGACTCTAAGTTTCTTTAGGGCAAAGGTATATTCATTAATAGGTATTTAATTAATATTTGTGGACAAAACCAAAGCAAACAAATATATGTATGTTTTATGGTGCTGTTTGAGTGAAAAAGGTGATACTCCAAATCTCATTGACTCGGTAGTTATTTGAACTGAGTTTAAAGGAGAAAGTTTTCATGGGAAACAATGAGAGAATGGAGATTTCAGATCGCAGAATGATTGAAAGCACAGGCTATAAAAATGATTTATTTACGTAGAGAGAAAAAATTTCAAATTGAAGTAAATTTTGAATACATTTATAAAATGTATAGGAAGGAACAGAGGTTTTCAGTAAGAGGTTCTGAAAAATGATGGGGTCTGTGAATATGGAAGTTTCATTTACCTCCGTTATAATACATAAAGAGATGCAGTTTGATGAATGGTCTAAATGACTTTTCTCTTGATCCTGAAGGGTAATGATGCTGTTATTTTGTAATCCTGTGTACAATGCAAGGTAAATAGCTAACGTCAGCTAGTGGTGTCCTCAGATGCCGAGACCTCCCAGGGAGCTGGGTCCCTGTGACCTTACCCTAGAGGGGGAATTAGGAACTCCTCGCTTCCCTCTGGTCATCGCATTATCCAAATATATTAATCAGAATTCCTTACAAAGAAGAACGTTCAGAAAACCTACTTGATACCTACTTAAAACAAAGGAAATGCATTCCCATGTAACTGACAGAAGTGTCTTAGGCGGAGCTGGAATCAGAGGCTCGAATACCAGGAAGTCCCATTTTTTCCTCCATTTCTTGGTTCTTCTCTCTCCGCGGCTGGCCTCACTTGCAGAGAGACTTTTCCGAGGTGGTGAGGTCCAAGCATCTCCAGACCTGCTTTCTTCTCAGTTCAGGTCTAGCGGAGGAATGACTCCTCCCTCAGAGTTTGAGCCAAACCCTTAAAGTAAATTCACCTTGGTCTCTGTTGGGTCACACATTCCCCCCGCACCACCACCAATAACTGTAGCCAGATTCTGCAGTTCACGGATTGGCCAGCCCTACATCACATAACCCACTGGGAACAAGAAGAGCACACCTTCCACCCAAGGAACTTGTTCTGAGACCACGGAGAGGAGAGGCCGGTGCTGAGGGGACTGCGGGCGGAAGGAGGGCTGAACTGCGGACGCTGCAGAAAGTCAGGGTATCTCTGCCCCCTCCCCCTCCCCCTCCCCCACCCCCTCCCCAGGGCCAGCCATAAACTGAAGTTCTCCCACGGAGAGTGTTCATTGCAGATAGTCACAGTATCTCCTCCCCCTCCCCCTCCCCAGGGCCAGCCATAAACCGAAGTTCTCCCATGGAGAGTTTTCCTCTCTCACCAAACCTTCCCCCCCCCCACCCCAGAGCAGCGAGACATTAGGCAATAACCATTCCTCTGGTTTTCTTCTCTGCCCACTCTCTGCAACCTGGTGCCATTATCGCTAGAGAAGAAATAATTTAATTCAATGTAACAATCTGATGATTAATTCCTGGTAAAAATCTAAACCAAGGCGAGTCTGCTGTGCTGTGTGAATAAATGCACACCAGGCAGTGCTAGCGAGCCTTGGAAAGGAGTGTCTCTTTCCCGAGCTCCCCTTGGACCACGGCACCAGGGCTTCCGAAGCAATGTCGGTGCCGGGTTCTCTACAACCTGCATCGAGGTTCAACCCTATGGAACCGCCAATTTGTAGGTCAAATGGTCAAATACCAGCAACTTCATAGAATTTGAAATAATATGTAACCTGACTTCAAACTCTCAACTGAACTTCTCTATCTGGTAATCCCCTAAATGCTGAGAAGTAGACACATGATCTTTCTTCTGAACATTTTCTTCTACTTCATTTGGCATATAGGAGAATGACATCCGAGCTTTTGCCACTCAAGCAGCTCCGGAGACAATGCCTGACCACCTTCCTTCCTTTTATGTATGTTAAGTTCTTTGATGGCAGCGTATAGGAAGAGAACAGGAATTACAGAAAAGCTGCTGTTGACATCTACCGTGGATCTAACTTCCTGTGAAACAATTTCTTATTTCTGGGGAAATAATTGTATTGATTTAATATAAAACAAAACATTGATTTAGTTTACAGGGCAATTTCTATTCTTATACACTGTGTCAACAGATATTTTAAAAAATAAAAAGTATTCTAAATACGTCCTCGTGTACGATAGAATCAATAATGTGTTCAGACCCATATGTAGTTATATACAAAAATATACTTCCATCTTTCATGCATATAGTATTTCTATATGACTTTATACTAATGCTTGGGTCTGTGTTTGTACCAAGAGGAGAAATAAACCTTTCTAAAGTTATCTTTGTGACAGCAATAATTATTTCAATGTATAAAAATGAGACCCATGGTGGTTTATTATTATATGGTTGTTAGTGAAAGTTCAGTTCATGAAGGGGAGGACAAAGGCAGTTCTATTTTCAAAATCAGTCTGTTCCCTAGAGAACAGAGATATAAAATGTGGTTCATGATTACAGAAGGAAAATGTACGCAAGAAGCAAATCATACTTTGTGAGGTACCAAGATTTCTTTCAAACCAAATTGCTTCTTTCAGAGATCCTCAGCATCAATTTTGATAACTTTTGGTTGTCACTTAAAATATCCTGCGCACATCCTCCCCTACCTCGCCCCATGTCACCCCAAATATTTATTTTTTACAATGTGTTGGAGGTTAGTTAAATCACTTAAACTAAGGACATCATGAATAAATGGACTATAGTCAAGGTGGGAAAGAACTCAGAAAATTAGGTGGTTTTTTTCACTTATATCAGATATTTCTAATCTAAAACATGATGGGCAATGATTGTTCACTTATTTAAAAATCACTCCAGGTTAAAAATCCAAAATGTTTTTGATCACTTGAATGCTTTCTCACCATGTTGTGTTTGGAGGGTGGTTCTGGTGCTGGTTCGAATGAATGACTTTTGTCTGTAGCACCTTATAGTAATAGAACTGTGGGCCAGTTGCGTGCCTTTTGAAGCATCATTACCCAGAGCATAAAAAGGAGATGTGAGTCCTATTGTATAAGATTGTGGAGTTCATCACTCATTATAGCACCATCCACTTACTAGACACTCAACAATGGAGCTGAATGTTTTCTTTTGGAAAATGTTTTTGCAGGTTTTGTGACAGTGCTCTATAGAAACTTCTACAGACAACTGGCTACTTTTTGTTTTAATATTTTTTAATTAATAAAACTTTTCCATGGATGTGTTTTCACCCCACTTTTAATTCTTTCTTATTTTTCTTTCACTACTAAGAACCATTCTATGCTCAATGTAGTTTAATCACTTTCAACTTGCTTCTTTCTATTGGTCAAACATGGGAGTTTAGTAACAGTTCATATTTTTACACATTCACTCATGCATTTAATGAATCTACTCTAGACCCACTGCTCTTAATTTACGACAATGTATAATACTTCTTATTGTACTCTTTAGTTAATTTATCCTTACAACACTTGTATTTAATTTATATTTAGCTTTTATTCATATTTACTCAGACTACCAATTCACCAGATTATTTTGCAAATTACGCTTACAATTATATTAACTGGCTTTCTTTAGAGTAGGGGTCAGGAACCTATGACTTGCGAGACAGATGTGGCTCTTTTGATGGCTGCATCTGGCTCACAGACAAATCTTTAATAAAAAAAAACAATAATGTTAAAAATAGAAAACATTCTCATGTATTACAATCCATTCATTTCCTACTGCTCATGTTCATGGTTGCGGGTGGTTGGAGCCAATCACAGCTGTCCTCCGGTACAACACCAAATTTTTATTAGATAATGCATAAGGAACACGAGTTGTTGTATGACTCTCACGGAATTACATTTTAAAATATGTGGCGTTCATAGCTCTCTCAGCCAAAAAGTTTCCCGACCCCTGCTTTAGAGAAACATACTAGCAAGGTGTGTGTGTGTGTGTGTGTGTGTGTTTGAGTGTGTGTATCTAAAGGGAGACACAGAGAGAGATAGAGATACAGAGAGAGACAAAAATACAGAGGGAGATAGAGATTTATTCATTTATTTTATTTTTAATTTTTTTGTATTTTTCTGAAACGAGAAGTGGGGAGGCAGACAGACAGACTCCTGCATGCACCAGACTGAGACCCACCTGATATGCCACCAGGGGGCGATGCTCTGCCCATCTGGGCATTGCTCCATTACAACCAGAGCCATTCTAGCACCTGAGGCAGAGACCATGGAGCCCGCCTCAGTGCCTGGGTCAACTTTGCTCCAATGGAGCCGTGGCTGCAGGAGGGGAAGAGAGAGAGATAGAGAGAAAGTAGAGGGAGAAGGGTGTTGAAGCAGATGGGTGCTTCTCTTTTGTGCCCTGGCCTGGAATCGAACCAGGGACTTCCACACTCCTGGCCAATGAGCCAACCAGCCAGGGCCGAGATTTATTTTCAAGGATTGGCTCTCAAGATTGTGGGGTTCTTGGTCATTTCAAAATCTGCAGGGTAGACTGGCAGGCTGGAGGCCCAGGGAAGAGTTACAGTTCAAGTGCAAAGGCAGCCCCCTGGTGGATTCCTTCTTGCTCAGGGAGGTCAGCTGTTGCTCTATTAAGGTCTTCACCTGATTGGATGAGGTTCATCTACAATATTAAGGATAATCTGCTTTACTCCACTGATTAAATTGTTGATCATTCCTAAACCACCTTCACAGAAAGATCCAGAATAATGTTTGTCCAAATATCGGGGCACAGTTTCTGAGCCAACTTGTTCACATAAAATTAATCATCAAAATGCCCTTCAGAATAAACTAATAAATAATTTTCACGCTTTTTACTGAATATACACCATAATTATATAAAAGTCTGCCCTACCTATGTTTATGAAGCTAGAGGGACCAGTAGTTTATTATCAAATAGTACTTTATAGAAGTAAAAATCATTCCAATGCAATACAGTTTTGTACCATAAAAATTTTCATTCATTACCAATTTGAAGTATAATAAATACAAACTGATGCAAACAACTATTTTTTATATTTTTCAGCATTTCCTCAATGTAACAACTTAATTTTATCTTTTCCTGGGCCATTCATTCTCTTTTGCAAAGATTTTAATGTTTAGAAATTATATTCTGAATAGAAAACAAAAAAGTATAATCAAAATTATTGAGTGCACTAATGATTATTGAAAATATTAAAACCAAGTTTGAGATTTAATATTCTAACAGATTTCTATATATTGGTTTAGAAAATAGATCTGAGTTGAAATTCAGATTTCATTACTTTTAGTTATTGATTTAAAATAACATTTTAAAGAGACTTTTAGCCATCTCATCTCAATTGCATTTGAAGGTCTTCTCTCCTTAGTCATGGAGACTTTTGGATAAGACATCTTTGAAAGGGAAGTTTGGTCATGTCCCTGCCAACTGATCTATTAAGTCCTGAGGGTTTCCACTCAGGTGGCAGCAAAGGGAAGTTGTTTTATTCACTATAATTTTGAGTTAAGAGAGAGATTTTTTTTTTTAGAGATTTTTCTTCAAGGACTTGTAGCATGTATATTCTAAAATATTGTAAAAATCTTCTTAAACAACTTAGCTGAATAACAGTTCATTTTACTGCATCTTCACATATGATTACAGTCATGTGGTATGTTTCAGTGTGTTTGAGGAATGTTATGAAAAACATGTAAATGTTACGGAATCTGACATAAGAATGATGCCATGGTTTTAGTCAACCATTTTGAGCAGTGGGAGAAATTTTCAGTGTAGTCTTGTGACCAGAAATACTGTTGATACTTTTCTGAAGTGAATATTGCTTTTACTACTGGAAAGTTTAAAAATGTTTGACATAGAAGTTTTATCTCTTTGCATTTGACTATTTGAGAGTCCAGAGCTTTATGGAAGTTCTATATATACTAATGCTGATACTAGTAATAATATCATAACTCAAAAGATCTATTAATATTATCAATCTAATGTTAAGCATTTATCATATACTAGGTATCCTAAAAGAGCTATGTTATATTATTTAATTAAATGTTCCCTAAAATCTTTTAACGTAATGCAAATTCTGATGAAATTATACCTATTGTTATTCCTGGCTTCTTGTTAAATCCCAGTTTTTCTTTTGTACCATTTTTAATTATTACTCTTTGCTTATATTGATAGCTTATGTAACTTTGCACTGCTTGTATCCTTTTGTGAATACAACTCGCACTAGAACACAAAATTAAATAAGGATGAGTATTTTGTGTCTGACTCATTCACCATTGTATTGTCAGTATTGAATCCAGGTAAAGTATTCAAAAAATATTTACTGAATCACTGATTGAGTGTAAAAGGGCAGGTATAAATGAATATATAAATTTACCTTTATACACAGCCAACTGTAAGATAGATACTGAATTCTGTAATTTTCTTATAAAGATATTGAGATAATATACCTATCTAGCAGTGTTCTGAGAGTTAGATATGTAAGTGGAAGGTGACATGCAACAGGTACTGAATAAAGTATAATTATTTTATTCTGAAAGATTCAGTATAGAATATTATAGACTAGGTTCAGTATAAAAACATTGCTCTGCAATCTATACGAAATGGAAAATGAAAATATAGGGTAGAAAGAGATATAGTTCTCTATTAAATTAGAACATTGGTAGCAATATCAGGAATACAAGAAAATAAGATGATTTTCAAGTAGCAAACACAGAAAGAGATATAACAGGTTAAGGAGAACATAACTGATGTAGTGAAGAATGTATTTTCTTGACTTTTAAAATTATGTGTCATAACAGAATTTGATTACTGTCACTATTAAGATATAAAATTCAAAATATTCTATGACAGCAATAATGATAGCTAAATTGTATTAAGCATTTTACAGTTTACAAAATGTTCAATCACAGCAAATGCTTTCACAATGATTATCTATATTTTGTAAATAGGTTAAAACACATGAATCTACTGATATTTGACTTTTTTTATTAGAAAACCAAAAACACAATACATAATACTTTTAAACCAGTTTACAAATCTTCAGAACTTTTATAAAGTCCATAACTTTTGTGACATTTTATTTTTTAAATTATTTTTTTTAATTTATTGTGTTTACATAGATTCTAGTGTCCAACTTCCCCTCTCCCCCCTCCCTGCAATGCCCTCTCCCTTCCCCTCCAGGATTTGCTTTTCTGCTCTCTGACACTTTATTTTTAATGTAAGATATGAAATCTTAGGTCCAAGACAGTCTTGTCTACCACTATCTTTAGTAGACCATATAGAATAGATACTTGTTAAGTATTTATTAAAAAATTAACCACATTTGAATTTTTGCTATAATCACGAGCAAAATAATACGTACATCATTTCTCCTAATGACCTTTGTTTAGTTTGGCTTACTATGCTACTTTACCCATAACTCTTTGTTTTCATGTTGGCTGGTTCTAGATTTAAGCATTTTTATACCATTAATGATGCTTGTACAACAGAAAACCTACTGCTACTGCTTTGTTGAAAGAAAGCAAGTAAAACGGACTGATTGCAGAGCTCGAACACTTTCCTGATACACACATACTTTCTGCAGGTAATATTTCTAAGATCACACCCGCCAGACAGGGTCACTTTGCCTCTGAGGGAGAAAGTGTCTCAAAATAATTAGCTTGGATTAACTGTGATCCGAAGTCACCCGCACATGAGGCCAACAGCCCTACTTTTCAGGCAGCCTCCTACATTGGAAATCTTTTTAAGCAGATAACTGGGCGGGCAACTGATATATTCTGGGAGAGGGAAATAAATCACTCAGATTGAAAGTAATTTTTCTAAGAGAAAGGGAATTAAGATAGTGTAATTCAACCAGACTTGTAAAAACAAGATCGTCTAACAGACACTGCGTTTGAGGGATGGGAGTTGACGACACGTTAATGTGCATTTGGCTTCATCTGTCGCCGGGCAGAACTGGAATTCTTAAGTGAACATTGCCCTCTGTGTGTGCAGTCCCCAATGCGACAGCGTCGGGCCCTCTCAGGAAACAGATACAGACAAAGGGACATTCAGACAAATTAGTTTATATTTGCTAAGCATTTTTATGGGGAGGGGGAATAAATGTACCAAAAAAAAAAAAAAAAAAAAAGACATGCTGTAATTAGTCCCTCTAATGGAAAAGTAGGGGCTGATTAAGAATCTTCTGCTAATGCACTCTGGAGTTAGTTATAACCGAATTACTGAAAATGTTCAGAAAGCCCTTCTCTTATTACTTGACTTGCTTTGTCTCATCTTTCAAAGGGCTGCTGCAACCTTTGCTTCTTGCTGAGAGGGTGTCCTTTTGCAGCCTGGCGTGTGTGTGTGTGCGCGCGCGCGCGCGCGCGCGCGCGCACGTGTGCAGGATTCCTTCGCGCTGTGCTGCTCCCCCACAGGCACAATTAAGGGGGCACATTTGTTTTCCAGAAGATACTAGAGACTCTTGAGGACTTTGCTCTAAGAGCCAGCCTATATTTTAAGTCAGCTGGGGTCACTGTTTAATAACCTGAACAGGTTGACTATTTGAAAATCGCAGAAAAACACAAAATAAAAGGAGGAAAGAAAGAAGGAAATAGAAGTGAACTGAGTCCTGTATTTTTATTCGGCTCCTTCGACACCATTATGCTTTCGGTAGACCCGGAAGAAATGGAAGATGATCCCCACATCCGCCCTACCTGCCCGTTTACAGGGCATGGCTGTGGATTGTTGAACAACCGTTCTCGTCACGTGCACTTTAGTCTGGTCCTTTGGAAAGGACTTACACTGGTAAACAAAACGATGAAAAGGTGAGGAAGCCATACATCAATACCGGGAAAACAATTCTGATAAATTTCTGATAAAAAAGAGTTTACTACGTGTTGCCAAACAACATCTAATTGTAATGATGAGAGTAGTTTGAAGAAAGAGCTTCCAAAGGCATAATGCAACAGTAAATTTTCATTTATCTAACACCTACGTACTTGGCAGGGAGACAATTTAATTGCAAGAATACAGGACATCAGAAAAACACAGTAAGATTGTGTGTGTGTGTGTGTGTGTGTGTGTTTATGACTGTCCAATCACACAGTGCACTGATGGCTTCATAATATGGATATGGGGTAGGTAAGATCTGCATGCAAGAAAGAATCATAGATGATAAGTCTTTTCTGTATGAAAATTTGGAACAAGAAACTATTGATCTGTGTGTTATCTACTTACCCAGTTAAATGTAATTATAAGTGAGGATGAGCCTTAACATGCCAAAGGATTAGAAATTTATGTTTCTAATACAAATCTATTTGACAAAATAAGCAGATTTTCAATGGAATCAGTCAGACTTTGGGTAGTCCTTATTTTCTTTTTCTTATTCAGTATGTACTCTTGAGTTTCAATTACTGTGCAAAACCCTGGAGATATGTAGACATACGCTACTTGGTCCTTGCCCGTAAGGAACCTGTTGCTTAGTGTTAGAGACAAGAGAGTAAGCAGAATATTATAATGCTGTGGCACAGTGATAACCAGCCCCCAGGGCTGCAGGGAAAGAGCTGATATGTCCCCAGAAATGCGGTTCTTCTGAATGGTATGAGGAGGACGGGCTAAAGCTGTGTCCAGCAAAGCAGGTAAGAACAAGACCATGAATGGCCTGGTATTTCATGCCAGTGATTGTAGATTTTATCAACTGGGCAATGGGCAGGCCTGGAACTTTTTTAAAGAGGAGAGTGACATAGTTAGATTTGCATTTTAGAAAGATCATTTGAGTGATTGTGTGAAATATAGATCAGAGGGTAAAAATGGAAGCATTGCCTATACATCCTCACTTAACTGGATAATTTGTACATATCAGAGTGAGTAAATTACATTTAAAAAGACTCCATGTCTGTAGCTTATAAGTTTTTCAAATGAAAGTCATTATAATATTTTTAAGTATACATTATCCAAAATTGTTTAATGTTTGACTTGAGCATAAATATTCTTGATGATTGACCTAAAAAACAGTATGTAGAATTTTTAGTCCAAAATGTACTCTGCTGTATTTATATTCATTTTAGTGAAGGGCAAGAAATCAACAATTCATTGAGGTTCCACGCTTTGTTCTTGTTCTTTTGTTAAAATAGAGATAAGATAACATAGCACAAGAGATAAGATGAGAACAATGTCAGCTATGTTGTCCATATTTCAAGTGGACATGGATCTAATTTCTTTGAAATAAGTAAAATGTATTCTACATTTAGCTCAGGCAATTAAAAAAAGAAAAGTAAAAAAATGCAAGATTATCAATCAGATGACGTGGATTCTAGGCCGTGCATGAACAAAAATATTTTGTAACTTTGAACACTTTCCAAATCTACCTGAGTTTCAGTTACTTCTCTTTAAAAAATCCCTCTTGGAAATGATGATATTGAAGTTATATTTAGTTCTTTAATGTTAATGGGGTCTAAGCAATTAAATCTGCTTATAGATTCTATATTGAAGGTATAGTGTTTAGTTATCTCAGAATCAGAAATGGAGCAGATTTTCAATTACACATTCTACTTAGAATGAACGTTTGTCTCAATTTTGAGTAAACCATTAGGTATAAAAATAGTAGCACCATCATTTATGAATATTTAGGTCTATGTACAAGTTATAAGGTATTTATTTATCTTTGGCAGGAATTAGCTTGTGTGGGAATTTTCAGACCCAGGCAAAACTCCAGTTGAAAATGTAACACAATAAATCTTCATGTAATTGTTTTCCTTTAGTATAAAAACATGATTCAGATTTGACCCTGAGAATCCATATTGTCTTGCTCAAATCACCCTAATATTTAGCTTCCTTGTTAAAATAGAAAAAATATATATGATTTGCATGAATGTATGTGAGTGAATGTTTGACAGTTGTCCCAGATCTAATAACTCATGCTCAGGAGAGACACTTTAAGCAAGGAAATGGCAATGCTCTGGCATAAAATATTTTAAAATTTTCATTTCTGACATTAGCTGGAAATATCTTATTAATTTTTAAAATTTAATTATGACGGTTCTCCAGAATTCCATGATTTAAGTGATGATTAAAAATAAACATTAGTACCATTACTAGATTATACTGGGAAGCTCTTTTGGAAGCATTTAAAGGTAATGCTGTGGCATGACTAACAATGTTTGTATAGATCATATTGTATATATAAATAACACCGAAAAGAGATTACCTGTCATTTGATTAGTCTCCAAAATGCTAACTCAATCTTCATAGGACTGATTAACGCAACAGATCTGATGCAAGAGAAAATAAATCAACAAAAATTAAACATGCACACATGCACAAATGGATATACCAGTTTAACAATTCCATAAGTGTAATATGTAATGTGACTACTATAGAAATTTTGTAAGTAATAGGTAAATCATAAGAAATAAAGAATAAAATTTATTCCAACATGCAGATGTTACATACACTTTTTAATATATTTTATATATGTATATTTGTGCTCATTTTTGTCCTCAAACATACATATACACATTAAAAATCAAACATACATCTTCTGTTTTGGACATTGTAGGTCTTATACTATGCAAGTTATTTATCACCTGCTTTTTGTTTATTTACCAACATATTTCCAAATCAGTACATGTTCTCATGTTACAACATGCTGACTAGCTCCAGTTTCCCAGTATGTGGATTCAGTACAGTTAACCTAAACAATAATCCATTATTATGCATTCACTTTATTTCCGAAAAATTTTAACTACATGCTGTCATGAACATATTTGCACTTAGAGCTTTGCACATAAATATAATTTTCTTAGCAAAAAATCCTAAGTGTTAGAAAATCTCTACATCATAGAATAGGGTGATTGTCTTTCTAATTTACTTGCTCATTGGTAGCCAGTGAACACTGACACCCCACCAACCATGCTCTTGAGAAAAAAACGGATATTATCTTCAACAACCTGTCCCAAACGATGCTTTGCAGACACTGAAAGTATAACAGACATTAGTACGTGTTCTCAAATAAAATATTGAAATGGTTGATAAAGTTATAGAGCTACTACATACAGAATTTCTCTTTGGGGGATTTATTTTGTACATTAAAATACAAGAAGTACTGATATAATCCACCAGTGTAAGTTTTGTTAACCCAGGATTTCCTGAACTCTGATGCTCATAGCATCCTCTATTGATGGAATGACTATTAAGGCACTTTACAAGACATTAATGTTGCTTAGAAAGCAGTTTGCGGAACGCCAATCGTCCATTTTGAGGTCATATAACTGGCAATTACGGAACACACTGTGAGTTGACCGCATCATATCCATTCTGCTTCTTCCTTACCACAAACTATTAGCAGAACAACGTGCCAAGCTAAAGTTCTTTCCTGTAACCAAGGGCACTCATAGGACCTAAAGCAATTCTAACACCCCCCAAAAAAACTTCCCGCTGAACTCTGTTACCATGTTCTCTCCCGCCCCTCCTCCCCTCATTTTTGAAAAATGTAGCTGCTGGTTTATTATCACTTTCACTCTCTCCAGTCATAATTCTTTATAATTTTTATATCAATGTAGATGGTCTTTCCAATCCCTGAACCATTCAGTGACTTAACCTCATCCCAGTCACACATTCATACCTAGACCTTGTTGTTACCAAATCAAGAGCACTGAGTCATCTCAATTTCCAAGATGTCACTCATCAAACATCACTTAACTGCATCTCAATTATACTTCAGCTCTCTGCTAACCTACAGTATTTAATTCCAACACTTTTCACTTTCCCTCTCTACCTCACCCAACCCATATTCTCTCTTTTCTCCTTACCCAGCTCAAAAGGCTTGGTCAGTCATTATAATCACTCTGATGCTTGTTATTGTCAACCCCGCCCCTCACCTTTCACACTTCCTTGAACTGTTAGGCTAAATAAAGGTTAGATTTAACTCTCCCTCTATCTGCTCCTAGGCAGAGAGCAGGAAGCAATGGCAATCGGATTTCGTTAATTCCAGGTCACTGCATCAAGTAGGCTGTTAATGCTCTACAGAAGCCATACTGCACTCCCCATTTATCAATTTCCCACAGTCTTACATGACTGCTTCCTATCATAGCATGATTTAGATGAGATTTTCCCACAATATTAGATGACTGTATACCATCGTAGTCCCCTGTCTTCAGCACCATCTTGGCAGTTTTCATTCCCAGCTCCTACATTGCGTCCTGATTTGTCGGGAACAGGAGCAGTGCAGCAGCCCCCTGTCCCACCCCAGTCCTCCGTGCGCAAGCACGCATTTCGGTACAGTCTGCACAGCCCGCGTGCCGCTGGCAGACCTCTCTGCTCCTGGCAAAGCCCAGAGTCTCGGGCACTGACTGACGTTCCTTCCTGTCTGCTGAAGGACGTTACTTTGGCACTTCTGTCTTTCCTAAGTGGCCTAATGAATTCTTCTCACTCAGATGGATCTTTCCATCGGGTTATAAATATTTATTTTCTCGTCTCAAAAGAAATGAAGAAGGCTAAAGCTTCTGTTATTCTTATTTCTCCCTCCAAGTACATATATCGTTCTTCCTTTATAGTCAAAGCCAAGTGGTGTCCGTGAAAGAGGTTTCCATTTTGGTCTTTTCTTCTCTCTTGAATCAGTCTCATTTCTACCCCCACCCCTACCCCTCCCCTACATGGCTGACCACGATCATTGCTGATACCGCATTGTTGAACCGTTGGAAGTTGAGTGCGCGCCATCCTGACCGCGCCGATCACCCCCACGTCTCGAGACGCTTCCATTTTGCATCCAGGAGACAACACTCCTCTGCCTGCCTTCTCCTGTTCCAACGGCTCCTCTTCAGGATTCTTTGCTGCTTTTTCTCAGCTCTCTGTCCTCGATATAATGATGTGCTCAGGTTCTGTTTAGGGGCCGCCTCTTTTTCTATCCCATGCACTCTAGTCTCTGGATTATAAATGGTATCGTTTGCTTATACTTCCAGATGTGTACCTCCAACCCAGGTCTCTCACTTTCATCCTAGACCTTTGCATGCTAACAGACCTTTCACACTTACGTGTCTACAACCAGTCTGCGATTGCACCTTGCCCTCAGAGTCTTCCTCAGCTCCAATAGTGGCAACCCCAGTCTTCCATTTTCACAGGCCAGGACTCTGCGAGCCCGCCTCCACGGCTCTCTCTGGGTCGCGCTCCCTCTCCGGTCCGTGGCAGTAGCCCCCACTCCTCACTCAGCGTTTACCCACAATCCCGCCAGGGCTCACCGTATCTGCGGCCACCGCCCTCGTTTGAAGCCGCTGCCAACTCCCTGGAAGATCACTGCATCCTTTTCTGATGGAAGCCCTGGCTCCTGCCTCTGCCTGCTCAGTGGGCTCATTCCTGGAAGGCGATGCCTCAGCGGGAGGTTCAGCACCCTAGGTGAGGCCGTGAGGATGGGACTTCTTACTAAGAAAAGCAGAGGCCATGGCAGCTCTGTCTGTATGGAGTGATAGGAAAAATGGAATTGTTTTGTAATAAATTAAACTACACATTCACTCACTGAAAATACATTTTGATCTTTTCCACGATCTTGGCAGCCATCAGTGAAGAAAGGAGACAACACCTCTACCCTCATGGAGCTCATATTTTTAGTGGCGAAAGAGAATCAAAAAACATAAACGAGTGACAGGTTCATTGGTGGCAAGTGCTCTAGGGAACCAGTATGAAGAAAGGGGAATTGGGAGCGTTTGAGTAACTACTGGACAGGAATGAGGGACTGAGCCAATGGACATCTATGGGAAGAGCTTTTCAGGCGGAGGTGATAGCTGTGGTGAGACCAGTGTGGACAGCGTCAGTGGAAGAGGGGCCAGCCCCAGGTCCAGTCTGAGTGAGACTGAAGCCATTGGAGACTTTGAAAAGGGGGAGGAATATGGCCACTTAAATCGCATTTGACCAGAAATTGCACTGGCTCTAACATTGAGAAAAGACAGAAGTAGGGTAACCCCTCCTTCTATTTATTCTCCTGGCTTCTTGAGAACTCAGCGTCAGAGAGAGAGCCCTCTTCTGCTACGGCATAGGAGATAGATGATAAACAGAAACGTCCGCCATTCTCTATTCATAGCAGGGAATATCAATCTGGAAATATTGCTTGCACTGTGGATGAATCTGAGCCCTAACCCCAGTTTATGGAGGAAGTGGTTCTGCAAAATCCAGAAGCTCACGTGTGAGACTAAAAACGGGCTCGCTGAAACTTGAGGACTGCCCATCTCTGGAAAATAGCGTGTGCACCTGTCATTTTCCCACAGCACACACCACATAGTTTTGTGTAGAAGACGTGTTCCACCATCGACCTGAGTAGGCTTCTCAGCCTAACAAAGCAAGGAGAAAATCAGGAGTCGCAGGGAGAAGTAGCCTTACTCCTTGTCTGGTTAATTGCTGAGAGTGAGATGGAGTTCAGCCCGAACACTCCACAGCCCGAGGGCCAGTGGGGCAGCCCCATTGAGAGAGGCCAACACGGCTTTTTGGTAAATGGTAGATAGACGATGACTCCCAAGTGCCTTTTGTCTGCACACACCAGGACCACTGCCCTTGAAAAAACTCAGGGAAATTTTCAGACAAGAAAAGAACACAGTATAAATCACAACTTCTCTTTGGGACATTAACTAGGCATTTGGTCTGGCTGGGGAAAAGATGGCCAGATTCCTAGGTTTATCTGAATTATTGCTCCTCCTGGTATAGGTGCATGGCTACAATGATTAATAATGTGTTTATTATTGTAGAAAGTATGACATCGTTGTCAAACTTTTTTTTTTTGCTTAAAGGCACTGGGTAATTTGTACTTTCCGTGTTGGCCATGAGCAAAGAACTAAACTCTCTCGGCAGTCTGTAGGAACTGCAGACATATGAGCCCTGGTTATGAGAAGGATTCAAACTGGCAGCTATTGGATCAATTCCGCTCCTTATCATATATCACCCTTTGTTTTCATAGCCAACAAATCCATTAACCTATCTGAATTGAGGCAGTTAAGTTATAATTACATGGTTTATTAGATTTCTTAGTCTAGATTCAAGCAAGAATGACCGTAAGGGGACTGTCTTCCACTAAAATGCAATTTCTGGAGATTCTCTACCCCAACCCTTAGTAGAGTTTTTGGCTCATTGAGAGATATCCGGTAATATTTAAATTGTGCATCAAGATATATATTTATTACTGGAGTAGTACTTTAAAATCCTTTGGCATGATGTATTAACCAGTGAATTGGTTACTACTGTTGTGGTGCACCAATTCAATCCTGAGAATAGCATTGTCTTAAGTAATAAGTTGATTATCTTAGCTTCAAACAAGACTCACTTCATAGGCTCTTCATCAATAGGGACGTAGCAGAGAAGTTTTATCCGGAAAGCCTAGCAAGCCAGTGAATGGAAGCATTTGAAAATGATGACACCATGGTTCAGAACGAGGAATTGTTTCTAAGTTGTGTAAGATAGAAACACATCTTTTCCAACAATGTTGGCTGAATGAGGCTTTCTATGAGTTAAACTTTAGAGTTATCACACCTTGTATTATCGGCTTCAGCAGACAGCAGTACTAGAAGAGAAACTGGCCTACTAAAAGCCCAGGTTTTCTTGTTTTAAATTACCACAAAGAAATGTAGATACTGGAAAAAAATATTTATTGCCAGCAATATTACAAGTACATTGAGTTTCTTTTGTTATACTAATATTTGTACGATGTGCATCAAATGTTTTATTATTTTTATTTATTACACAAAATACATTTGTGTCATATTTTGTTTTATCATAATTGAAGACAAAATTTTCCTTTGTTTTCTTTTGTTTTTGAAGTAAACATAATACAAACAATTCTCTTTGGAGGGTTGTAGAAGGGCATAATGGCCATATTGAAATCCCACGTATTTCAATGTCAATAATACTCACAGGTGACAAAAATTAAGTTTGCTGTAATAAGGTCTTGCTATATTACATAAATATGCATCAAGGAAATATATTCCCCTTCTAGATTTTAAAAACAAGGAGCCCTTTTAAAGGTAATATGAGAAAGTAATATTCCAGAAAAATTTAATCAGAAGCCTCATTATATTTGTATAGAATTTAAAAGAAAATGAATGAGTAACATGGAAGTTGCATATATTATTTACAGCAAATCCCAGATTAGTTTAGGAAAAAACCCTTATTCTCAGGAAACCCTCCAGCTCATCTTTGCTCCCGGTAGCAACATTTGTCAGAGAAGAACACGATTTTCTTAAAACTTTTTCAATTAATTTCTTTGTGTTAAACTATTCTGTGTAATTTAAATCCTGCAGTTAATATATTCCCAACTATTTGATTCCTTGGAGGCTCTATGTAAAAGGAAGAATTTAAAGTTGGAAAGATAACATGAATTATTTAGATTGGATCTAAAAGTTTCAGAATAGGTTACCCTTTCAAAAATATTTCTCTGGTAAATCATGATGCATATATATTCATAGCTTAAGAACATTTGATTTTTTGAGAAACTACATAATTTGTAGAGTCATTCCAAAGCATCGTGCAGTGGTTAAGTCCAGGCTCTGGAGTGAACTGGTTACGTTTCAATTCAGGTTTTGCCACTTAGGTAAATCTATCAACTTCTCTATATTGATACCTGCCTCATAAAGTTATTAAGAAAAATAAATAAATGCAGTAAGGTGCCTAGACCTTTGCCTGGTACGTAACGAGAAATTCATAAGTATTGGCCACTATTTTGAGTGCATACAACTTACAGCTGCTAAGATAAGTGAGTCATAAACTCATATAGTCTAGTTAGGGTTGGGTAGCATCATTTTTTCTTTTATCAATTCATCCAGCAAATGATTAGGGAATACGGTATCTGTTTTCTATCAAGGATGAGACTACATGTATGATAACAGAAAACCCTGAACTCGTAGGTAAGATGACATGCGAATAACGAGAATCCAATGGAATAACAATAACCCCAGGTCATGCGAAGTAGAATGGGACCCCAGTGGAGAAGTCGTTCTGCCATCTAAAGAAAATCAGAAAGGCAACACACACGAGATGAAGCTTAGGAAAAATTGCTAGAAATCTGCCAGGTGGAATAAAGGGAGCTGGGTGAAGGAAAAAGGAAAGGTGTGGACGAGCAGAAGCCTAGAGGAAGGCGTGACTTTCTGCAGTCCACAGGCACCTCCGTGGCCCAGGGGCATGTGCAGGTCTGGCAGGTTACGATGCTGGGAATAGAGTCGTGAAGGACCAGGGTTTGGACTGTGAGGAGCATTAATGCAATCCATTAGTCACCATGAAGTTAACAAAAAAAATCACATGTAGGAGAGTGACGTGATGAAATTTGTGTTTGGAAATTTGACCAGCTGCAGGGTAAAGATGAGATTTAAAGAATGGGAGAGTAGAGCCAGGGAGGCCAGTGTGAGGAAGCCATTATTTTAGGCTAGACAAGAAATAGCTTCTAGAAGTGTGTTCTGCATGGGAGGGAGGTGTATTTACTGATGATTTACTAAGTTCTGAGAACAGTGGAAGTCCCTTCCGAACGTTATCTCACTTAGATCTTCACCAGGACCCAGTGCTATCGGTGTCGTTATGTCCACTTCTGGAGGTTAGACAAAACGGAGGCCCACAGCGAATCAGTGTCTGGTTCACGGTCACACGCCAGCACAGATCGAAGCCAGATTTTGAATTATAGTCAGTCTGGACCCCAATTCTTTCCCTCTTTCACTATATCATTCTGCCTTCCAGAGTAGGGAGAGCAAGGGTGAGTAACACAGATGAGCTTGGAAAGATATGGGGAGTTGCCTTTTATAGGACTCGGCATAGATATCTGGTGTGTAATTAGATATATGGGTTAGAAATAGAAAAGAGGTCTCTAAGGTCTGCTTAAAGATAAATGAAAACCATGGCGATGTGTAGAATTGAAAGGGGAATAAATGAGAGAGAAGTTGAAAATATTAATATCTGAAGTAGAGAGAGAGGTCAGTAGAAGAGGTGGAAAGTGCAAAACAGCTAGGACGGTGGTGATGTCACAAAAAACACGAACCAAGCATTGCAAATATTAGGATGGAGCCAAGCTGCCTGACACATACAAAGGGGTTCACTGTGATGAAGAATGGGAAGTGTCTCTCCAGTGTCAGCAGCGGAGATGTTCTTCACTGGGCAGTTTCTGGAGGCGGGCTGGAGGGGGCGTCAGGCTCAGGTGGCTGAGGACTGAGTGAGGAGCAAACATGGGGAGCAAAGGGTAGAAGCTGATTCTGTTTCAACAACTCAGGCTGAAAATAGGCTTAAACGAATAGCTTACAGATGAGTTGTTTTTTGTTTACCTATTTCTCCTCTTTTGAAATAAAGTTTAAGAGCACGGGTGAACAAAGTAACAGGACACTTTTCTATAACGGGAGAAGAGAAGGAGATATGGCCCCTTGGTTTGAGGGGACCGTGGTGAGAGAAGTTTGGAAAGTTTCTATCCCAGCGGCCACTGTTTTCTCTGGAATGATGAAACGGGGTTAGATCATCTACTGAGACTGAGGGATGAGAGGAGAATTGAGGGGAGCTGCGATCTGAGTGTTTGTGCCCCCCCCCGGTTTATATGTGAGCCCTCATGCCCAATGCGGTCTTATTAAGAAGTGGGGCCTTTGGGAGGGGATTAGGTCATGCGGGAAGAGCCCTCAGGAGAGGGATTAGAGCCCTGATAAAAGAGCTCTCGGGACCTGTCTGCCACGTGGGGACAGAAGAAGATGTCTGTGACCCAAAAGAGGGAGAGAGAGCCCTTTCCCCCGGACACGCTGGCTCCCGGACCTTGCCCATCCATCCTCTGGAACTGTGAGAAATACATTTCTCTTCTCGATAAACAACTCTGCCTGTGGTATTTCATTCTAGCGGCCCAAACTGACTAGACAGGGAACTAAAGAAGGAGTCGATTTTAAAGTAGCTCGTAGAGAAAACAGGGTCATTGTCGTGGCTGAGATGCAGTGTCTGTGCGGGGTCAACATTGCTGTGTGTGCTGTCTGTATGTGAACCCGCACGGTGACTGCGTGAGGGGTCCCAGTGATGACCTCACTGTGCTGAGGTGCAGCGTCTGTGCGGGGTCAACATCGCTGTGTGTGCTGTCTGTGTGTGAACCCACACGGTGCCTGCGTGAGGGGTCCCAGTGATGACCTCACTGTGCTGAGATGCAGTGTCTGTGCGGGGTCAACATCGCTGTGTGTGCTGTCTGTGTGTGAACCCGCACGGTGACTGCGTGAGGGGTCCCAGTGATGACCTCACTGTGCTGAGATGCAGCGTCTGTGCGGGGTCACATTGCTGTGTGTGCTGTCTGTGTGTGAACCCGCACGGTGACTGCGTGAGGGGTCCCAGTGATGACCTCACTGTGCTGAGGTGCAGCGTCTGTGCGGGGTCAACATCGCTGTGTGTGCTGTCTGTGTGTGAACCCGCACGGTGACTGCGTGAGGGGTCCCAGTGATCTCCTCACTGTGCTGAGGTGCAGCGTCTGTGCGGGGTCAACATTGCTGTGTGTGCTGTCTGTATGTGAACCCGCACGGTGACTGCGTGAGGGGTCCCAGTGATGACCTCACTGTGCTGAGATGCAGCGTCTGTGCGGGGTCAACATCGCTGTGTGTGCTGTCTGTATGTGAACCCGCACGGTGACTGCGTGAGGGGTCCCAGTGATGACCTCACTGTGCTGAGGTGCAGCGTCTGTGCGGGGTCAACATCGCTGTGTGTGCTGTCTGTATGTGAACCCGCACGGTGACTGCGTGAGGGGTCCCAGTGATGACCTCACTGTGCTGAGATGCAGCGTCTGTGCGGGGTCAACATCGCTGTGTGTGCTGTCTGTGTGTGAACCCGCACGGTGACTGCGTGAGGGGTCCCAGTGATCTCCTCACTGTGCTGAGATGCAGTGTCTGTGCGGGGTCAACATTGCTGTGTGTGCTGTCTGTGTGTGAACCCGCACGGTGACTGCGTGAGGGGTCCCAGTGATCTCCTCACTGTGCTGAGGTGCAGTGTCTGTGCGGGGTCAACATTGCTGTGTGTGCTGTCTGTGTGTGAACCCGCACGGTGACTGCGTGAGGGGTCCCAGTGATGACCTCACTGTGCTGAGATGCAGCGTCTGTGCGGGGTCAACATTGCTGTGTGTGCTGTCTGTATGTGAACCCGCACGGTGACTGCGTGAGGGGTCCCAGTGATGACCTCACTGTGCTAAGGTGCAGCGTCTGTGCGGGGTCAACATTGCTGTGTGTGCTGTCTATGTGTGAACCCGCACGGTGACTGCGTGAGGGGTCCCAGTGATGACCTCACTGTGCTGAGTGGAAAATGAAGAGAAGGATGTGGAGTCCTTGTACACGTCCAAGGTCACCCAGTTTACACCGAAGGAGATGGTTTCTGAATCGGGTCCATCATCCATATTCTGTTAGTGAACCCAGAACTCCGGAAACCCAGTTCCCGTAAGACCCAGGGAGAGCGAGATATCACAGGAAAAGAAGATACTAGTCCCCAAGAAATTCCAGTACAAGATAGAAGAGGATAATGAGCAAAAACACTTGAAAAATATTCTTGGGTTTCAAAGAATAACAAAAAGAGATCTAGAGCCTTTAGCTAGTACTGTATGTAGTTAAAGGTATAAAAATACGACTAGGACAATAAATAGAGAAACATTACATATCAAATTGCTCATTATATATAATTCTGATTAAATCCTTAGAGTAATTATTCTATCTTCAACTCCAGATTCAAAAAGAAATATTCCAGATTAGGAAAAGGCTCAGTAGAAGGTTACAGGTGAATATAAAGTTAAGTGTTTAAAAATATCTTATATAAGTATGATCATTTGCTGTACTGTCAACTGAAAATATACTAACAGAAAATAAATTTAAATGTGTGCGTGAAGGATTCAGGTTTAATACAGAAGAAAATACCTTATCAGTTTGTTTTATGAACTATAATACACTTTAAGTTTCCTTAGGGAAGCAGTGATTAGGGTACTTAGGACTTGCTCTACCAGTTGTTAGCTGTTCAGCTATTTAAATTCTTTATATTTTCTGTGTTGCCATCTCCTTATCTGAGAATGGGGATACTACAATATGTACTTAATAGCGCTCTAGGTCTAACATGAAGCCGTTCCATGTGCTCAGCATGGTGGTTGGCCAAGAGCATTTAATATATGTTGGCCCTTTTCCCTTTCTTCCTTATTACTGTTATTATATTCCAGAATATTTATTTTCAATAAATCTTTCTTTATGCCTCTAATGAATATTGAATTAATCCCCAGAGAAAATAAATATGTCTGCATTTACGATAAGAACTTTATTCTCATATATAATGTTCTCCAGCTTTGGTGACTTGACGGATTAACAACTTAGTCTCTAAATAAACAGAATATGACTTCAAGTGTGAAGAAAAGAAGGCATTCACTAAAGCCAAATGGACCATTTTTCAAGTGCTAGCACTTACTGTGATTGCCGCATTGTATCTTATGATTTGTATTCTCCTCTTATTACCGATCGGCCACTGCTCTGGTGAAAAAAGTCTATTTTATACAATTCACAAGGAACAGTTGGGGAAGATTGCTCTTCATTTGCAAATCTCTGCTGATACTTTGCAACAGTTACCAACCTGATGCTGAGCAGAAATTATCAAGATCATGCAAACCAGCTACCTTTCTCGCTGTGCTTTGTGTTGACTACCAGAGCAAAAAAAAGTCATTGTCATTTAAGAAACACAGGAATGGGAAACGGGATTACACCACTGCATGATTTTGGCACCTTATTTATGAATAGAATGCAAATTATTTAGAAAATTATACATTTTTTTTAGAAAGGATTTTCTTTCACTGAGTGATCCAGCATTTAAAAGTACCTCCTCTGGGCTTAGCACCAGCCTATTCCCGTACTTTGCAGAAGAGCTAGAGACCACACACATGCAGGGTAAAGAGAACAAAGGTGGTACTGGAGTTCAGGTCCCTGAAGTTCAGGTCCCTGAAGTACCCAAGAGATCATCTCTGAGAGTTCAGAGAATGCCCAAATCCATGAATATCGGTATCCTAGTAGCAATCTTAGCCATCTTTCCTTGAAATGTGGTCAAGTATAGTGGGAAACTTTCTGGGGGCCCACTTGGAATCTCAGGGTAGACAGTGACCAGAAGAGGGCAGCTCAGCTCACCTGAAAGAGTCCAGGTAGAAAGAAGGGCAGCCCCCTCTCAAGGTCTAGAATGGTTCCTGCACACCAGCCCAGAACACTGATTTAATTCACTTAACATTTACACGTGGGGCATATCGTTGACCTTCCGGGTCAGTCTCAACCAAATGAAACTGTTGTTAAAGCCGCATTTCAAGGGATTTGTTCTTTTCTGTTCAGATATGAAATACCTGGTGTAAAAGGAAATGAGTTAAGGAGGAGTGTGAGTACTCCAGATATGCCTCTGGGAAGCAGCTACAGAAAGCATGTCACAAGCCAGTACTAATTGCAATGTCCATCCCATTATGAATTATGCACCTTTAAAGATCCATTAGTTGCACCAAGCTGTTATAAGATGAAAAGCAACGATTCCTAAAATAATTATAAGAAATAGGATAGACATTCCCCAGTTAAATTTTTTTTGTCCTGTACAATTTTCTTAAACCCTAGGCACTTGCCTGCTAGCAAAGGCTAGGCAATGACAAAATGAATGAACAGATGGGAAGTATTAACAACAGAACAGAAAGAGTCAAATAGCTCGTTCCACCTGTGTGACCATCAGTGTTGGTGGTTGTGAGTCTATATCGGATATGTATAATAAAATCGTGATTTTCAGCTCCTGATTTTTTTTTCAGAATTTTTTTTTTTTTTTTTTTTTTTTTTTACAGAGACAGATAGGGACAGACAGGCAGGAACAAAGAGAGATGAGAAGCATCAATCCTTAGTTTTCCATTGTGACACCTTAGTTGTTCATTGATTGCTTTCTCATATGTGCCTCGACCGTGGGGCTACAGCAGACTGAGTAACTCCTTGCTCAAGCCAGCGACCTTGGGTCCAAGCTGGTGAGCTTTGCTCAAGCTGACAACCTCGGTCTCGAACCTGGGTCCTCTGCATTCCAGTTCAATGCTCTACCCACTGCACCACCATCTGGTCAGGCTTCAGCTCCTGATTTTTTTTATGACAGAATTACATATATCAATACAGCATGGTTTCCACAACGGGGATGGCGTTTTTTAAAAAAAAATAGTCCTGACTGGTCGGTTCAGCATCACCTCGATTAGTTTAGGGACAGGAACTGAAGGAAGGCAGCCATGAGAAGAGCGGTGACATCGGGACAGGGAACCGCAGCCTTAGTCCAGGCTCTGACGGCAAGCATAGATGTGCTGTGTCCATGGGAACCGATGCTCCTCACTGGGGAGTAATGAGACGTAGGACGGAAATCAAGGCAGAGTCTACCCGTCCTGCTTCTGTTTCGAACCGCATTCCATGGAATGTCTATAGAAAATTAATCCCAAACAAGGGATAGGAGATTTATTCCGAGATTCTAATTTTGAATGTCTCCAATTATATAAGATAGTCCCTGTCATTCTCCTTTTCAGAAGTATAATTTACATCTGTCCAGGTGCGGAAACAAGTTGATTGCAGACGGTTTCCCTTTGTTGTTGCTCAACGGCTCCATGTCCGGGGAAATCCTGGCGTTCACAGGGCTAGGGTATCTACCACTTGTCACTCTCCCTCTTTACACATTCCTCTCTGGCCCTTCGGGTGACCTGAAAGCCAGATGTTTCACGCAAGACTGGGGCAATCATTCTTCTGTGATGAGGTAGGTAAGCGGATACATTCTGAGCAGGAGAAAAGAGAAAAAATTATTTTTCTATTGATTTTTCTCACTGTTTCTTCCTGTCATGCTATTACATTCCTGATAAATCCTCTTTTATTTTGAAAGAATTTTTATTAGGGGCATCGAATGCTCTTTTTCTTTTTTTACTGGATGCTTCTCATGCCACCTCTTCTCCCTTCTCTCTGCTGTCACCCTCACTTGGTCGGTGCTCTTAACTTTTCCACGTGCTTTTTCCTCGCCCAGGTGGCTGTCTGCGTGCCCGCTGCTCTCAGACACGGTGCTCTCTTATTGGTCCTGCTTTCCGCGGGGCGGGACACAGAATAGACAGGAAATAATGGTTGTTGAGCAGACATACAGATCAATGAATTAATGGTTTATAATGGCTTGAGAAAAATGAAACAGCAGATGACTTTTTCATGAGCCTTCTTACTGAAGCCTTCCACGTGCCAGTGATGCATCCAGGATTTTGAAACAAAAGCACCTCTGTTGCAGGGTGAATGAAGACCTGCCATTACCAAAGAAGACAAAAATATATTTGTCACAGGCGGGTTGGAAGGTTTTCTGGTTAAAATGTGTTCTTATGGTCACATTAAAACAATGCCTCCATTTCCATATGCTGCCCGTCTCCTTCATTCTACACTCCATCATGAGATTAGCCTTCTTATTTTTTTTTTATTCAGTGAGAGGAGGGGAAGCAAAGAGATAGACTCCCGCATGCGCCCAACCATAATCCACCGGGAAAGCCCACTAGGGGGTGATGCTCTGCCCATCTGGGGTGCTGCTTCTTTGCTCAGCAAACAAGCTCTTCTTAGCAACTGAGGCAGAGGCCATGGTGCTCTCCTCAGTGCCCAGGGCCAATTCACTCTAGTTGATCCTTGGCTGCAGGAGGAGAAGAGAGAGAAGGAAGCATGAGGGGGAAAGGATAGAGAAGCATATGGGTGCTTCTCCTGTGTGCCCTGACCAGGAAGCGAACCCAGGACTTTCACACGATGGACTGATGCTCTACCACTGAGCCAACCATCCAGGGCCAGAGATTAACCTTAACACAGCATTTAATCATTATCCCCTATGTAGATATCTTCTATTATGCCAATTTTCCTATTATACTTATTTTCTTACTTCTGTCTCTCCAATATAGTGTACAATTTTTGAGTGAAGCAAGTATAATAATCTCTCTTTTTCTCTATTCTTACTTATCTCTACTCACATTTCACATATTTACATATATAGCGCATGTTGTATATATAACATGTATAACAGCAAATGCTATGCAGTCAGTGAATCCTTATTGAACGTTCAGGTGTTTACATATGAACTCTAATGTTAAAAATTCTTATTGGCAGGAAGCGGAAGCCATAAACCTGGAGTCAAGAATATTGGTATCTGGGTTGTTGCTGTGACACAAAACTTCACTGTGGACAAAACACTTTCTCTCTGGCCCTCAATTCTTTCTTTAGAAAAATCAGGATAGAAGAATGAAAAGGAAGAGTCCCCCTCCCTCTAGCCCTTCAACACCTAACACGTTCTGTTCCTGTTAATCATTATCCAACGCAGAGGCAATATAAGTTTAGCCATTTGAATGAGAAGGTTTTCTGATAATAAACAAAACTGGTTATGCATCAAGGCAAGGAAGTCACAGAGTTCTCCCTGACATGTTTTCATGTTTGTAGACCCATGAAGAACACCTGAGTCCATGCGGGTGTATTAAGTCAACCAAGCTGTGGTTTGCAGAGAAGCAATTGGCCGTAGGAAGACGGGGACGGTCTCTGTGTCGATGAGACCTGGGTTTCGGTCCATATTTTCACACTGACCGTGTCATCTTGAGCCACGCAATTTTATTTGTGCTTCATTGTAGTCAGCTGTAAAACGGGGCTAAGTATCTGCCGTCAGGGTTGTTTTAGAAATGTGTAAGTTACACAGACTCCAGGTACAGCCCTTGATGGACAGCAAGTGCTCAATGAGTCATAGTTGTTACTATTGTCAAACTGAAACCAGTGCTGCTGAGGCGATAAATCTATCTTAATGTATCGCCTATCGCTAACGGAAGAGGAGAAGAAGGAAGATGGAAATGATTAACCCCATTAACCACCCGAGAAATAGCAGTTCTCTCTCCCACCCTCTGATAAAAGGCCAGTTTTCAAGCTTTTGCTGTTCAAAGATGATTTTTATTCTGACATTGCTCTTGCCTCAGTTATGAACCCAGTTCAGAATAATGATTATACCATGAATATGCCTAATGATCCTGCAGAATTTAGGGGAACATGGATTTACATGAAGTAAGCAAATAAAAATATATCAGTCCGCCCAACTGCAGACAGGCCGTGTGAGTTGAACACAGTGTTCCGCCCTATTAAAGTACACATGGAGTTGCAGTCTCGCTAATAGATATTTAGTCTGTCTCACCGTGCAAAACAACCTAACCTGCAAAGACTGGGAGATATATTTTCCAGAAAAAAAATATGGCTAATAATATTTGACTACTTCTAAAATGAGTCACCGTAGAGAAAACTTAGCTTATTAAGGTATTTTCTGTGTAATTGAAAATGATGATCATGCCCAGCCCTATGTTATAGTTCTAGCCATAAGACATACTCAAAATATTTACTCACATTCAAAAACTGTCCTAAATTAGCCCATATGCTCTTCCCCCTCCAGCATGGTGCCGCATTTGAAATGTATACTGTAGAGAACTGTCCAAGAATCGAATAGATGTAGTTCATTTCCTCTACAAGGTTTATTTATTCTTTTTTTTTCCTGCAGCTACTGTTATAATAAGGAAATGCTAGGTGGTTTTTTTTTTTAAGGGGGAGTGTTGGCACTTATAAGCAAATAATAATTTTTTATTGATTTTAGAAAGAGAGAGAGGAAGGGAGAGAGGGAAACATTGATTTGTTGTTCCACTTCTTTATGCATTTCATTGGTTGAGTGTTGTATGTGCCCTGACCGGGGATCGAACCTGCAACCTTGGCAAATCTCTCTAGACAACTGAGCTACCCGACCAGGGTGAGGCAAATAATTTTTTTTCTCTTTGTTTATAATTTTTATTTTAGGATTAAAATCATGACAGAATTCTGAGAAAGTTATTCATTTGTGAGTATGTTCCACACAGGAGACTGTTTCCCTTGGGAGGAAAACAAACTAAACTCAGTGTTCAAGGTTCAACACTTTAATTTCACCTCATATATTATTTTTCTTTCCTAAAAACAGATCAAATGAATAAAAACACATCCTTTTTGGTTATGTCACTGCCTGCAATTTTGACTCAATGCTGAATATCCTGGCTACGAATGTTTCTCTCATTGAAATAGCAAGCCTCCAATGTTTTCTCTTATACAGGATTTTAACCTGACTCCCTTCGCCTGGGTAAGGAACCCTAATTGGTCTTCCTATGTTAATTTGTGTCTCCACGTTGGTCTTAGGCTTATTGTTCCAAAAATGCAGCCTGTGATGTTAATCCCCCGAGAGCAGCTCTCTCTCCTACGCTTACCAAGAGCACACTGCTGTCTGGGTGTGTTAGTGTTCTTCCCAAGGGCCTGACAGTGACTGACTTTATGACTCACCTCTTGCCTCTCTACTCAGTGACTATGAAAATCGCATCAGACCACTCTCCGTTCAGCCAACACGTCAGTTTCCTTAACAGCATCCTAACTTTTTACCCCTAGTCTCTTCCTACAATCCTTCTGCCCAGCCCCTTCTGCACATACAGAGACCCTACTCACCCCCCTCAACTAAAATCAAGTGCCCCCTCCTCCATGAAGCCCTCATTCCTCGTGTAGACAGAGATTGCAACTCTTCCGGCCTGTCGGGGCAATCCTTCTCACCCCACTCACAGCACTTGCTGTGATATGAGGTGATCACATTGTATTGTGTGGTGGTCTGTCTTTAAATGTCTCTCAACCCTGTGAATGCCTTCAGAAACAGAGCCTTTCTCCAATGCCTATGCTAGTGCCTGACATTACAGACCCCCTGGATGCCAGGGCAGTATCATTATCATCATTTCTTCACCAGCCTGTCTCCACCTCAGTTTTAAGTGATAGGGTTACTATTGCTTTTGTTGCCACATAGTAATGAGCATCTCGGTTTATTATTCTATGAGATTTGTATACAAGTGCGTGCGTGCATACTTACATGTCTAACTTCTTGGTGTGTGCACATCTTAGTTGCTGGGGCTGCCATAACAGAATATCACCAACTGTGGTTTAACAGCAGAAATTAATTTTCTTCCCTTTGGCCAGAACGGAAGTCCCAGAGCAAGGCGCTAACATGGCTACTGACTCATGCGAGCTCAGTCTTGATGTTGCCGAGACCCCCCTTTTAGCGGTGTGCTTATGGGGCCTCTTCTTTGCGTGGACAGAGAGAGAGAGACAGCTTTCTGCTGTCTTTAAGGACATTCCTGCTATGGACTCAGGGCCCCAGCCTTGTGAGCTCACGTTACCTTAACGACTGCCTTACTCCACACCCTGCCATGGTAGGGATGCAGGTTTCAGTATATGAACTGGCGGGTCTGCTCCGGGCGGGGACGGGGGACACAGAAATGTAGTCCATCACAGCAGGTGGTTGTACAATTTACTGGTTAGTTTTGGTGCCGTAAACACTTCAGTTATAATGAGGACTTAAAGATGGGCACAGTCTCAGCCAGCAGAGTTTTCAAGGAAGTCAGAGTGGAGAGGTTTACCAAGTTTCTCCTATGCACCACCCTCTTCCTTCATTAACAGGACTGTATACGTTTTCCCTTCTAAAATTAGAAGCGGCTCCTCTTTGCACAATTTATCTTTGTCAGACTTCTACTTCTGTTCAAATGCTTTGTAGCCACTTTGATTAATTCTGGGGCTTGATGTTCAGAGCTTCCCTTTGATAAAACATAGAATCATTTTGTAGAAAGCACACGGGCATTTCTTTTATTTATTATGGCAAAAAGCTTTAAAATTTTCTTTTCCTCTGCCATTCAAGAGAGCTATGCAAGGAATGGTCTTATTTGTGGTTGATTATCCACTGTCACTTTTGATGCCATCTGATGATTAAATAAAATATAAATCTGGTTTCTTTCCAAATGTCATAAATCAAAATCTCTCTCATTATTCATGGGTTGCAGGATTTCTAAATTCCATTGTTCAAAGTCGTAGAGATAGATTATTTCAGCAGGTACTTTTTAGTGATTCTTTGAAGGTGGAGAGGCAGCGGCACATCTCTGGGAATTCTGATTATTGGCTCTGCACCATCAAATTGCTTTGTGGAAAAAAAAAAGTCAATTTTGGTACATTACTTGGATTATAATTACTCTGAGAATATATAATGAACTGACCTGGATAATATCCTATGCTTTCTTTGATTATGGCTGATACAGTTCTATTTTATTTTTCTTAACAATAGAATGTTGGCTTGTATAATGGATCCTGAACGTGTCGAAATACCTTAATCTAGTAAAAATGCAAAACTCAGCCTCTGTGTGTTGTCTACTATAGGTTTACAGTACGTGGTATGGACCAGGGTCTAGAGGTCTGCTTCTAGAAGTTACAATCAGTTACTAAGCTTTAATGATGCAGAATGGATATATAGAGCAATTACAAAATTGACTTGCAATATTGAATATCTGATTTTAGAATTTGCAAGATGTGTGCCTTTAATCCATTTTAAATAACAGTTTTGTTAATATGATTTAAACAGAAAGGGCAAAGGAAAGTATGACTATCTGATTAAAGAAAATAATTTGAAATATTAAACCATGTTCCATAATTATTATAATTATTATCAACTTGTTACATATAGATTTAGTTTTGAAAATGTTTTTCTCTGTAGATTTATATACTGATTTCCTATTTTAAACCATCAGGAACAAGAAGAGTAATAGCATATTAAACATTAAATGAAAAGAAAGTGTGATTTTTAGTTTTTTCTTTTTAGTAGCAAAAAGATTATTTGAATTTTTGCAGACTTTCTAGGTTAGGTTTTAAAAATGTTGCCATTGCTTCAAAAATACTTTGAATATATAGACTTCCACAAAAATGGAACGTTTGCTACAGATTGGGCAAAACATACTGTGTAATATTTTTGAAATAATCTTGCCTGTTATTAACTTGTAAATATATTAAGGTAAGTGCTATTGTTTCTTCATACATCAAAATAGAAATTAAACCCCGAATAAGCAATGAAATTGTAATAGATACATTTTCATTATAGATTGCATAAATACAAAATAATCATGGCAGCAATATTTTAATAAGATATTTTTATGTTGCATCAAACTGCTGTGCAAATCTTTTCTAAGCCTATGTGCATTCTATACGTAAACTAGGAAGAGAATGTGTTTTCAGGTATGGGTCCATGAATTACTTCTCAGAAAGATAACCAGTTTTTAAAGATTATTATTCTCTACCTTAAACCACTAAAAAAAAAGAGAGAGAGAGAGATTGGGTTTCTTGTTCTAAATACGTTCTCAATATGTTTTATGCCTTTGTGAGCTGATGAGCAAGATGATAAGTCCATTCTAAATAAAAAGATTGAGGAAACACCCTCTCCTATGAGAGAATGTGAGTGAAGCACCAGAAGAGCAGCTGTTTATTCTTCTCGGCTGAACAATTACATGTTAAGTGAGTTATTTCTTTCAGAGATTCCTCTCTGTTCCTGGACACTTCTCTGGTTGTAGATCGTTAGTATTATGTGTTGCATGGATCCTTGGGCCTCTGTCTTCTTAGTTTTAATTCAAGGATCTACAGTTTTTGTTCCTCTTCTTTGCTCAAATAGATGTCTTATAGTGGTTTGGGGGTTGTTGTTTTTGTTGTTTGTTATTTGTTTTTGACTGCCTCTTAAGTTCAAAGGTATAGAATAGACCTCAGTTGCAAAATGCCTTATCAGTCAAGGACATATTGAGACAATATAAAGGGTGACATAAATGGCCTTTCACACTATCAAGCTTGTGAAACAACAAATTCTAACCTTCCGTTCACCTCGTTCAGTCCTACATACAGTCTGCCCCAGCTCCAGTTCTGCCTGAAATATACAGCCTGACTTACAATTACACAACAGTGAAAAACTCGACACTTTTAAAGACTTTTTAAAAGCCGAGACAATAGCAATACTACTGTAAATACACTAAAAGGCATATTATGCTTTAGATACTAATATTGGTACACTATTTATATGTATTGTGTTTATTTCTAAACATATGTTCACATGAAGAAATTTTCTTATATCTGTTCCCATCTTCAATATTTTAAGTGCTAGTAGTTTTAAAATATATATTTATAAACTTGATGTTGAAAAAAAAACCCTCCAAAAAACTGGATCCTTCCAAAAATATAGAGGCTTCCTTTTCCTCATCCTCGCACTTGAATTGGAAATGAGTACAAGACTCATCCACAGAGAAGGTACAGACACAAAGTACAAAGATGATTCTCCTCATCTGGTCCTGTTTTAGGAGACAATCTCTTTAATTATTCTGAACGTTTTCAGCCAGGTATTCTCCGTACACGTACACTGTAAAACAATCGTCTCCAAGTGTAAACTAGGAAGCCCTTTGAACCCTTGAGATCCCATGTAGAGTTTAGGAAGTTAAAAATACTTTCACAGTAATGGCAATGTTTTTTTTTGTTTTGTTTTGTTTTGTTTTACTTTCATTCTCTCACGAGCATACAATAGGATGGATATTCCAGAGGAATCATCATATGTGGCAATGATACCACTTTGACAGTTAGTGGAATGTGTGTTTGTGTATTGTTATATGTTCTAGGGTATTAGGTACACTTATGTGCACTTTTTTTCAGAGATTAATTGCATTTGTTATTAAACCATTTATTTTACTTTTACTAGCTACTTTATTTTTACCTAATACAACGCTTGGCAAACTTTTTCTCGAAATGTCCGGATGGTAAATATTTCTGGCTTTGTGGGCTATCTGGCGTGTTACAAATATTCCGCTCTGCCAGAAAGCAGTCATAAATAATATGTAAAAAGAGTATTACTGTGTTCAAATGAAATATTTTTGGCATTGGGCATTATTAAATAATAGGCTTTAAAATGTATTTTGTATATAATGTTTTATGTGTTTTGAAATATTATTCTACTCTTGATGGGTCTTTTTTTCATTCGTTTAAAAATATGCACACCATTTTTAACTCCTGGGTATTTCTAAAACAGGCAACAGACTATATTTGACAGCCTCTGTCTAATAAAACTTTATTTTGGAAACATGGAAATTCCCCTTACAAATACATGATAAAAAACATGTCAGAACACTTTGCTTTTCTGCTTTTAAAATCTTTGCTAAGTTTAACATTTGATCTAAAAAATATTTTAGAACTTAATATTTGATTCTAAATAAAAGAAAATGTGTTTAACATTTGTTTTCTTATATTTAAAGATCATAAGCACATAAGAGCTCTTAGAACCTTCGGTAATTCTTTAGACTGTAGAGGGGTCTCCAATCCTTGAGAGGCACTGCTCTAGAGACAGCTGCCAGACACCTCTCACCCTCTGCCCCAGGTCCTGTTTGTTGGGCTATCACAGATGAGACCTATCAGGAATTGCAGGAATTCCAGGAATTACTGAAGAGTATATTAGTTTTCTACTGCTGCTATAACAAACCACTACAAACTGGGTACCGTAAGACACCATAAATGGGTTGTCTTCTTGCCTCGACATTCTCAGGAACCAGAAGTCCAAAATCAGGACCTTTGCAGAGCCAAGCTCTCTGAAGGCTCTTGGGATCCTTCTTTGTATCTTCCTGGCTTCAGGTAGTTGCCAGAGATCCTTGGCCTTCTTTGCCTTGTGGACGCATTGCTCCAATCTCTGACATCATCTGCCCTTGGCATTCTTCCTGTGTGTCTGTGTCCAAATCTCACTCATATATTAGGATTAGTCATTGGAACAGGGCCTGCCCTAATCTAGTATGACCTCATATTAACTTAATTACATCTGCAAAGAACCCATTTCAAAATAAGGTTACATTTACAAGTGCAGGTGTTTAGGAATTCAACATACCTTTTGGCGTGATGTAATTCCACCCACAAGGAGAGTCAGCCACCTCATTCGGGGTCATTCTCCTTCACAGGGCAGACTACATCCAACGACTGATGTATCAAGGGGTCTCAAGCCCTCAGCCTTGCCTCAAGTTGAGACATCTCCAAAGGGCGGCACCCGTTCCAGAGACCCCTGGATAATCAGCTGAAAGCTGTCTGGTTACAGTATGGAAGTTCAATTCTCCTTCTGCCTCAGCTTGCTTCCTTTTGAGAATGTGGTTCCCAAAAACACTGAGTGAAAATTCTACATTTAAATCTCACAGTGACAAAGTCTGTTTCCTGGGAAAGTAAATATGTCATACACAAAGATGTTTGTTATTAAAACAACTTCCTGGTTTCTTAAACTACATTTTATATTGGGTTTTTGACATAAAAACTATAAAGATTTCATATTTTACATTATATCTTCAATGTAGTATTAGATGTATTAAGACAATTTAAAAAAGTTAAGGAACAGACATGTCAAACTATTTAGATTTTTGTTATCTTCACTTCTGTCTCACCATCTAATATTACAATTAGTTATTTATGGCAATCAGTTTCATGATTTATTTTGAATAAATATGTAATTGTTTAATTTTTCCCATGTTTTATATTGATGGTTTACTTTTATGATAAACCAAAGAATAGCAAAAATAGTCTCAGATGTTATCTATTCAGACTTTGCATTCAATGAAAGGAGGAAGTTGTCAATATTTTGAGAAGGGGAAGGTGCAATTGTCATTTTATAGGGAACATGACTCTGGGAAAGAGTTAAAAAATGTATAGTAAGAGATTTATCAGCATTTCTGTGGGAGAAAGTATGAGCAATGAGATAAAAGCAGAAAGTAACACTTTATCATTAGAACTGTATGCAATTTATTGGAACCATAGGGAGGTGGTTTGATATTTGGTAAGAAACGAAGTTTATTTTAGACCACATTGAGGGGTTTAGACTAACTTTTAGATAATGCAGAATCATGGAGGGGCTATGAAGAGTGGCGTGATCAGAGTTTTTATTAAAAGCACCGGTGTGTGTGGGTGATACCATCAGAATACAAGGAAATCCGAACTGAAACTAGAACGATGGTCTGAATTGAGTGAATGTGGCAATGTGTAAGCCGGGAGGACACCTGTATGAGAGGGGTTCAGTACAGAAGTATAAAGAACTGATGGTTAAGCCATGTCATGTGCTGAAAGTGAGTCAAGGCTGCCAGATTCTTAATGATATTAAGAGCCACAGTGCTAGAGCTAAGTCATAGAAATAGGAAAGTGGAGAGGGTAATCCTTACCTCTGTACATGCTGACTTTATTTTGTTTATATGACATCAATGTAGACATGTCCTATAGACACACAAACACACACATACATATTCATAGTGTCTAGATGAGCATCTGTACATTTACATATAATATAAACGTGTATATAGTTTTACTACATGACTCTTCATAAAATTTTAGGTGAACAGTAAAATCTTTAAGAAAGAAGTTATTATATAAATATTTTCTTTAAAAATTTGGCCATAGAATTCCTACTTATTTTCAAGGAACCTATTAAAACTTCCCAAGATGAGGAATTTGTGCTTTAAATCTGTTCTCTCCAAGATGGTAGACATAAGCTACATGTGTCTATTAAAATGAAAATTTAAATTACATTTAATTATAATTTTAGTGTCTCCATCACAGTAGCTACATCAAGGCACCCAATAGCATGCGGTGGGCAGCTATGCGGTTGAATAGAACAGATATAGAATGTTTCCATCATTGCAGAAAGTTCTGTGGGGAATTACTGCTTTAGACAATGAATCATCATCATCATCATTGTCCTCCTTATTATTATTTTTTTTCTTTAATTTGGGAATTAAGAATCTTCCATATGTAGTCATTGTACAGCAAAGTCTTCCAGGTAGAAGAAGTATTTAAGACAGAGAGTTACAATCCAGCTACACTTTCAGATAAGGAAATTGGAAGCACTCTAAAGGTTATACATTTGTATAGACATACTCAATTAAAATATGCAAATGATATGAAGATGTGTATGTCCCAAGCCCTGTCCTCAAAGCATATCTTCTAAGAAAAACAAAACAAAACAAAACAAAAAAACTACTTTCTGCATAAGTAGTAAATAGAAAATGTGCTTTTAAAAATCTAAATGTTAGTAAATACAGCATGCTAAAATAATAATGATTCATTCTAAGGGGCCCCAGAAAGTGTGTACTTGAGAAGGAAGCCCCATGATGTCCAGTCAGCTGGACAGTAGAGTTGAAAGTTAGAGACTGGTCAGAAAGGATGGAAATACATTTTATATATAGATATAAAACCATTTTCTTTGTTTATTATTAAAAATCAATTTTCATATAAGTTTTAGGATATAGAAAAATAGTTTTTTTTATTCTAAAACTGTGTTGACTGTAAATGATTTGATTATTATATTTTTTAGATATTAGATAGTTAATGAATAAATTTGATTTTCAAAATAGTAATTATGATAAGCTGGAAATATTTGAGAAACTTTCTTCTAATACAAATTGTAAAAAATGCCAATATATATAACTAGATAAAAGTTCAAAGCTCCTTTCAATTCTCTGCTTCTCTGATTTGTTTATGACCATCTCTATCTGTTAATATCATTACTCGATGCATTTAATTTTGAATTTTAATGACTTTATGAACTGCTAATTTTTAAAATAATTTTATTTTTCTCAAACTCCCACTAAGTTATTTACTTTCAATTTGTGCGTGGTAAATTGGAAATGGGTGCTGAACTGTTAAACTGATGTGTGAAGAATTAACTGAAGATAAGAAGCTTTAAAATTAATACTTAGAAGATAATATATTCATATCATTGAATGGATGTTATGGTAAATGCATTTATCCAACTCTGATATTTTATGAGGTTCCCAAAAAGCAACAGAGGATAATATTGACTAAACTAATCTGTAATTTTCTTAAGAAGACATTCATTTGAAAACCATTTTCTTTGTTTATTATTAAAAATCAATTTTCATTTAAGTTTTAGGATATAGAAAAATAGTTTTTTTATTCTAAAACTGTGTTGATTGTAAATGATTTGATTATTATATTTTTTAGATATTAGATAGTTAATGAATAAATTTGATTTTCAAAATAGTAATTATGATAAGCTGGAAATATTTGAGAAACTTTCTTCTAATACAAATTGTAAAAAATGCCAATTAGGTCATAAAAACTCAATTAAATGCTCAACTATATTATTAAGTACACAATTGAGAGAAGCCTTTTTATTGGGCTATTGGATCTTTTAGCAAGCAGGATAAAGGATCCATATTATGCCTACTAGTAGTTTTAACCTAAATGAGAGATGAGTATCATTGAGATGTGTGAGTTGGAGGGAGTGTGTATATGTGTAATAATCAGAATAGGTTAAAGACTTGTAATTTGGCTAAGTATGCTTAGTTTTGTATTAATTAACTGTATTAAAATCAAGAAAGTAAAATCTCTCAAAATATTCTTGTCGGAAAGGCAGTGAGTCTCAGTAGAGTAAGGAAAGGGTAGGAATGGGTAGGTTACCTCCCACTCTCAGCAGGTGGGAAGTCCTCAGAAGCCTGTCTGAATTAGAAATAGTTGAGCAACATCAACATAAGTCCTCTAGAGTCAATGCAGACAGTTTATAAAGTCAGCAGCCGGTAATAAACAGCAAATATATATACAATCTGGAGTCCATCTCATAATGAAAGTAAGCCAGAATAAATGCCTGCCTAAATGAGAAATTAAGATTTGTATCTCAGCTTTTATTTTTCTAACTCAAGCACATCACTTAACTTTCTAAAGTTTCCTGATCTGAAAAAAGACAGATGTGTATATTAAGTCTTTAAATCCCCTCTAACTTCTAATACTCTACAGTTCTAAGTTTGTAAGTACAGCTATGAGTCTTGTTTCTGGCTGTAAAGTAATACCACTTTCAATATGTTAGAAGAAAGATTAGTAATCTTTCAAACGTGAACCAATTGGGAGGAATTTGGGGAGCTGGAGCACACATTCTGGTTGTTCTCCTCCTCTCCTCGGAACAGTTTGTGCGGGATGTAAATGATACATTGTTTTAAGAAATGTAAAAATTCTTTACACATAGAATTCATTATATAGAACATAGTGTTTATTTATTTACCATTGAGTGAAAGTTGAGTGAAATTGAGTAAGGGGGAAGGGAATGGTGTACTTTGAACATTCAAATATTCCCTAGTCCTCCAACATTTCTACATTGGCACTGGGCCCAGGGAGCACTTAGCACAGAATGATGTTGAAGGCACTATGCTGTGATTAGCTGACATTGGATCTGAGACAGTTGATAGTAGCAGTTACTAAAAAGTAGATGTGAAATTGACAAGCATTAGTAATAGAAGTTCCTTAAATTTTTGATAGTGTGGGATGTACAGGACATTGGGTTTTGTAAAATGTAACTAAATAAATTTAAAACATGGAATAGAACCGAGCTTTGTTGTCCACTAAGAGCAGTATATAAAATAATGCCAAAATCTTTGTCCTCTGATCCTACTTCCTCATTTGCCATCCAGTTGTATACATTGACTAAGCAACTAACGACTAGGATTGAAATGGTCACATCCACCTCAAAGAGAGGAATATCTCTGTATTCCTCTTATATTTTAAATGTCTACCAACTAACAACATTTATACCGATACCATCTTTACTCCTCTCACAGTAGATGGGAGGAACATTGACCGCTCTACTTTGGATCGTATCCACTCTTGCTACCTCAGCCAATTCACTTAGCAATCATCACCTCTCAATCAAGTATGGAATTCTCTCCTGTCACAAGAGTCATTCCTAGCCGCCTAAAAACATAGCACGACATTTCAAGATGTCTTCCATTCTCAGCACCCTAGCTCTTGTCAAGGTTACTCTGTCTCACAATTTATTAGTTACTTATCTCCAGCTTAGCTCAACGCTTCTGTGTTTGGAGTTTATTATCCCCCCCAACTTTGACATTTTGACCTTTATTGTCACCATGTTTCCTGGCTGTCATCTATTTTATTTCCTCCCTTCTTCTTCTCTCCCACTCCTCCTCCTCCTCCTGTTCTTCCTCCTTCCAGTTCCAACCTCTGCATATGGAAGGACACTTGAACTGGAACCCTTGGTTTCTCATCATATCAGCACTTGCTCCCTACGTGATCTCATCCAGGCTCGGTTACAATCTCTCATAGAGAACTTGAAACTTTATATGTTCAATTTAGACATCTCTGTTAAATTCCAAATTCTATATTCAACTGTATCGCTATGGCGATATATAATAAGCATGCCAGATACAACTGAAAAGGACCTCCCAAATCAATCTTTGCCCCTGAACCCTCATCTCTTTGCTAGTCTATCCCATCTCTGTAATGGTATTATCATTCATTCAGTCCTCAAAACCTGGGGATTATTTTATATTTCTCCAATTTATTTGACCACACTTCCTTCTAATTTTTGCCAATCTGTTTTACATCCAAACATTTCATGAATTCATCCCCACAGACACCATCACAAACTGAAAGTACCATCTTCTCCCTCTCTGGACTCTTATCTCAGCAGCCTAAGTGCTCACGCCCTTGCTCCAGCCCCCTGCGGTTCATTCCCAACAAAGCAGCGGGTAGTTTTGCTAGGTAACTAGAACAAGTTCAGGTAAAATACTTTGGCAAATAGAATAGTCGTTATTATTTTATATGTTTTACCTTATACCTAACTTTGTGTCCTATAAGACATAGAAGTAGACATTGATTCTGTGACCTGCAGAATTACCAAAATCAACTGGACTATTATTAGGTCAAATGTAGTCGTCAATTCGTGGAACCAGATTGAAATTGGAGCAGAAATGTGCTTAGATTGGTGAGGTTGAAAAGCTAAGAGAAATGATGAAGAAGGCCAAGGCAAAGAGGTTAGAGAAATTCTGTGGATCAAGAAATGAGCACTTGTGGACACTTTTTGTATAGTTCCAGGAGGAGCTTAAATGATTGGGACCACTTTACTTGCTGGTGTTAGAATGGAGAAATGTGGTTAACTGTGTGAGTTCATTGAGATTTAGGAGAGGATGAGAGAAAATCTCAAAGATGCCAGTAGCTTCTCTTATACCCAGGAGAAAACATCCCCGAAGTAAATAAATTATAATCTGAACCTGTCATAATTCTTCCTCAGTGGCTACCAGATGCAAACCAAATGTCCTATTTATCCTCATAATCTATAACAAAAAGACATTTTGATTAGGATTTTCAGGCTTAGGAACTATTTTCTTGTGAATTTTTAGGACTACTTGAAAGTTACATCATTAACATTGAAGTGACAATCTACCTGTGAAAATAATTTGTATTTTTTTGGTTTTCTGATACTACTACACTTTCAAAAAGAATATTGTTATTTTGAACAGGGTAAAAGTTTTCTTCCATGCACCTCAATAAATATTTATTCTTCATGGTGATACTTCCAATTTACGGAATTTTGAGGAGACTCTAACAGATACATCCACTCATATTTATACATTTTTACCATATAATATTTTAAGGTACTCTAACCTACAGTGGGTTTTAAAGTAAACGTGGTCAGTGCTAAGATATTTCTAAATCACTGATTAAAAAAAATTTTTTTTAAATGATAGGTGTGCCTTCCACATGGCATGCCTGGCCAACCTGAGGAAGGACAGATACGAATCGAGCCCATCCTGCCTCCCTCCTTCTCCACAACTCCCACGCATGGCTGTTCACCAGCATCCATCTCAGTCTACGTTTTGTTTCCATTTTTATCCTAAGAAACGTAGATCTTTCCCATAAAGAAAAAAGTCCTTCATTTCATTCTACAACTCATCCTCTACTTCTAATTTCCACAATTCTCAGAGTGAACTAGGACCTCGGCTGCACTGTCTTCTTTCCACTCTACCCTGGATTTGTCACCTTGCATTTGTCCTTCACCACTGCTTTAAATTCCACCCACAGCTGTTACCCAGGATGTCCATGTTCTCCGGTCATTTGGTCATGTCCAGCATTGGTTTTCTTTTCCTCCTCTAGTATCTTACTCTTTACTAAGCATTCTAACCATTGCTTATTTCTTCATCAGTCTTAATGAGGAGCCCACATTTTCTAGTTTTCCTACTACTGTTATTAACAACTGTCTCTCTCCTTTTTTATACATGTTTCTCCTTTCTACATATCCATGTGATTTAGTTCCAGAATTAAAAACTGGATTCCTTTTCCTCTATGATCACCAGTTCTCCCTGTGACTCCCTTATTTGCATTACATACCCAAACCCCAGTGTTTTCTCCTCCGGCCACCATTGCTCCCCAGGTCTGTGGTTCTGAATGTCTTCTGCCTCCACCCACTTCCTGTTACAACTAACTCTAAGATAGGCTTCTGTCACTTCCTGTCAGATTATCAGTATCTCTAAGTCACGTCCTTTGTCTGTAATTTTCAACTACTCCGATCCATTCTGTGCACCACAACCTAATTATTGTTCCTAAAACTATTGAAATTATGACACTCTGTGACTCAGACATGCTCAGTGGCTCCATATAGCTTAAAATGATAAAATCCTTAACCTGGCACTCAAAGCTCTTTGTACCGTGACGCACATCTCTTCTTAGCACCTTATCTTCAAGTACTCGTTTTCACTGACAGTTTTTCTAATGTTTCCAGAACACTTCCATTACTTTACAGATCCTGGCATACTATTTCAATATCTGCAGTAGATTGAATACAAATGTGATCACTTCATCAAGATGAATTTTTTGCCTTGTTGCTTGTTTCCTGCAAACAATAAGTCCATGAGGTGCAAAACAGACATCTATTGTATTGTTTGATAACATTGATCTTTCCCCTATTAAGTCCGGTTATTCATCTAAAAACTTAAGGCCTTTCTGTTTCTCTTTTATTTAAGGTTTACTTAAAATTAAAAAAGAGTATGCTTGTGTAAAATTCTTTGGCTGTTATTTTATAAGCTGACATTTATATATAAAGCAAGAATTTTAGGGGTCACTCGACTTCGCCAGAGAAATCCCATTGTCTTATCTGGGATGGAGAAGAAAACCCAAAGTCCTTTAGCAGTGAAAGCCAATGGAGCCAACATTATTTACAGTCATTAAAAGACAGGACCAAAATTTCTCAGGAAGCGTGGAAGAGTTTTGTGCTTGTATGTGTTTTTAATTTGTTTGTTTGCTTTGTAGTTTGCCTGCAGAACCAGGTAGTCAGAAGACCTATTTATAAGTCTAAATCCAATGTCTCTATTATAACAATTACTATCCAAGTCATATATTGATATGATTGTGCTGCCTTATTGAACTTTAAAATTTTTTTTCTAGGCTTTAATTCTTTCAATTCCAATAACAATATGATGATAAAGGTAAACAGTAGAATATTAAGACTTTTTATTTACAAAGTTCCATTAGGAATGCCAAACCCTCCATTCTCAGATAATGCCTCTGAAACTAAATGTATGTGGGCTGAGAGAAGAAGTAGTCTACTCAGCCGAAAGCAGCAGCGTTGTTTGTAACGAAGTACAAAGAGCACGTCCCTTGCATTCCTAAGACATTTATGAGGCAGATGAAAGTATTGTTCCGAATTTTGCTGGGTGCGCCAATTAAGTGAGGGAAGGAAACAATGTGACAACGTAAAAAATATATACAAAGAATATCAGTATCATAATTCAAGTGTCCTATAAATGTTAGGGACCTAATGAATTTGATTAAAGCAGTTTAATTAAAGTAGAGTCTGCTGTGTTGCAACTCCCTTCCAGACAGAATAACTCGGTGAACGTTGGTGAACAGGTAGTCCGTCCCCAGTGAACTGTGAATATCAAAGTCATGGAAAATTCCTCATTTTAATGAGCTGCATTTTCCGAGCCCAGACGACCGCTCCCCTGACAGGATGGCTGCAGGAGGCAAAAATGAAAGTAGTTGTTTTCCTTTGAGACATTCACATGCTAAATGCAGTGAAGGCCAGATATTAAAATAGTGGCACTGTGCTTCTTTATGTCTGTCTGTCTCGCACGCGCCCTTGGGCCTGAAATATTGGGAAAGCAAAAGCCCAACAATTAAGAACACCATTTTCATATTTATAGAAAACTATGACTCCTCCTCTGGAGGCACTCAAAATACCATGACCTATTCCTTTATAAAAGTGATGTTTCTATTTTAAAACAAACCTATGTAAATATAAATGATTACATTATAGATAGCCTCTGTCCCTTAATTAACAATTAGATTTGTAAGGTAAATGTTCTTCAAACTGAGAAGGAAGGTTGCACTTATATCACGGTTAAACAAAGTCACATGACATAGAGGGTTGTTATTTTAAGTACAGATGCCATCAAATTTAGTCAGAAGAGGATCCATTCAACATTATTTTATAATGCCATTTCTCTTTCAGTAAGTTAAGATGCGGTGATAAGGATTGAAATATAGCCATTCTGGCAATTATTTTTACAGTATGATTCTTAGCATTAAATAATAAGACAATCAGATGTTTAATCATATGGTAATAGTTGATACTCAACTCTTTAAACATCATCTTGATGCAAATACAAGTGCAAAACACCACCAAGAAATAAGCATCGTCACCTTAGTTCCCGAGGGGCTGACCTCGTGCTTCTGGATTTGCTCCCAGACGCTGTCGCTGTCCAGACTGGGGACCACGGCTGGCTCCAGCCACTGCGGGAGAAAAAAGCCAGCGTTATTTATAGCTTCTGACATTAAAAAAATACTGAGGTTGATTGAAGTTTCTTTAGAATTCTTCACTTGAACTGATTTGCTATACAAAAGATTGTCCTGTTTGCAGACCGCAGGATCTTAATTACATTCAACACCAGTGTGACATTTTCCTAACATTTTTTTTCTCTGTTAATCTCTGAATTTGCTATGTGCAGAAGTGATATGTGCTACTGTGAGTCTGTCCTCAGCCTGTTAAGACCTCCTGGAGGCACACCCATTTTATGTTTTCCTCTTGAATTTTATATTCTAGTAATATGCCTTTCTAGCCTGATCTGTGGTGGCGCAGTGGATAAAGCGTCGACCTGGAAATTCTGAGGTCGCCGGTTCGAAACCCTGGGCTTGCCTGGTCAAGGCACATATGGGAGTTGATGCTTCCTGCTCCTCCCCTCTTCTCTCTCTCTGTCTCTCTCTCTTCTCTCTCTCTCCCTCCCTCTCTCTCTCTCTCTCTCCCCCCCCCTCTCTCTCTCTCTCCTTTCTAAAATGAATAAATAAAATTAAAAAAAATATATGCCTTTCTATTCCTTTTCCTTCCTCCAAAAATCCAATGGCTGGACAAGTAGCGATAGAGTTCCAGGCTCTCTACTGATCATGGCTCCCAGAGTTTCTCTGTCACACATGCCACATTTCATGTCCTCAGAAGAGTGCTGCCCCTAAAGAAGTCATTACCTACCTTTCACTATTGGCTATGTTTCCAAATCACTCAGGACGCACCAGCATTTGTATGGATATTAACAGGATAATCATGAAGGTAAAAGTAGGCGGCAGTCTTCCACGGACAGTCCAGTATACCATTAGTTTGAAAAACTCATTTATTAGAAAGGTACTTGAATGTATTCAGCCATGTATACTTTGATCGTACATGACCAGGGTTCATTTGCTTGGGGATGGGTAGATAGCTGTATCCTCAGTGATAGAATATCTACCTCTACAAGTGTTTTCTGAAAGACTGAGCTTAAATATTTAATCCTGATTTGATGGGAATAGCAATGCTGAAATACCCCTAATTTATTTTAAAATACCCTTATTTATAAACAAGACATGGATGGTCTGCTCCTGATATGTGTTACATGTTATGTGACAAATCTAATAAAATGAGTCATTTTCTTGGTCATTAGTACTTTCAAGGAAGGAGAGTCCAGCATTACCAGTCCCCAAGAAGCACAAAGAATTGAATTAATTGTGATGATAAATAACATTAGGGCACTCAACTGTACTAACTCAAGAGTTTTTCAGGGTAGAGTAATAAATGGTTATTGTAGGGATTTATACATAAACCTCTATTTTCTTTTCCTTTTTTTTTTTTTGTAATTTCAGGATGTCTTTTACCAAAATCTGTAAGTTTTTAAATAACAGCATGGTAGATATATTTTATGTTGCTTCATGCAAAATAGGTGCTCAATACACTGTTTAAACAGATGCAAAATTGTTTTGATCAATGACTACATTTTGCTATTGCTCAGACATTAGGAACAATTAAGCCTCTAAAATTAAAGATTTTATCTATTGGCACAAATACACTCCAAAATATTTACTAAATTTAATTTTTCATATGAAGTCCAAAATAAGATATTTGCAATGTTTCATTATATTATGATTTGTTAAGAAAGTCTTGTGCCTTGTAATAAATTCTTATTATCTTGAATCTCTTTTTCCTGCTCTTTTCAAACATAATTCTTTTATATATTTTCCAATATCTATATTTACTGCCTTTATTCTTCTGTCTTTACTTCTATGTATGCCTTTGTCATATAGGAAGTACTTAGCAGGTTTCTACCATTTAAATAAATTGAGTTGATGATAGTTTTTTAGGGAATCAAAACAAGGTATTAACTGATCTTCTTGTAAGCTATTGCCCATATTTTCTGCACTTGATTATATTTGATATATTGAATAGGTTGTAGTTACACAAATAATACACACTGACTTGGACCAAGAAAGTAATGTCATGAATTTTAGAAGCTGGAAATCAAATGCAAATTACTGTCTTTTAAAGAGCAAACTTTTGCATAAAAACTGCCCATAGACAGAGTCACATGTTGCAAAATCCGTGTATGTTCCCTTAAAAACATAATAATGAACAAGAACAAAAACAAAACACCAAAAAAATCACAAATAAATAAACAAGCAAACAAAAAAAACACATTTGGGCCTTATTATAGAAAATATTTCTGATAGGCAAGGAAGCTATGAAATATCACATAGTACATATGGTGGCAATAGAGAACATATCTGTAATGCAATGTAGCACTTTGGTTGTTGAGAGTAATTCGATTCCCTGGGTTTGAATTCTAGCTCTAGCAGTTTTTATTGTATGATACTAGTCAAGTTGATACTATTTTATTCTTCTGTAAAATAAAGGCAATAAAAAATCCAACTTCATAGACCATTGTATTGCTTAAATAAAATAGTGCACATAAAATGTTCAACATGTCACCAGGCTTGAAGCTAGCATTTAATTATTATAAGCTATCTTATACTTATTAAGTTAAATGAAAATGAATTCTTATATATTTAACTTTTAATATACATTTATTAGAAAATAGTTGAAATAGTCCCCAAAACTATAAACTAAAAATACTAGTTTCTAATACTAAACAAACAAAAATCATGTATTTTAGCCGTTGTACATATGAAGGAAAACTATGCAGTTGGAATTATTCATTATTTTGAAGTAGAATTTTGACTCATCTCTGATAATTTGCCAGAATGTCAGTAAAATCATAGAGATTTACTCTGCCATTCTTATGTTTCCTTTTTCTCAACACACACACACACACACACAGGCACATCTATAAGTATAGTTTAGTAAGTTATGATCATTATATAAATTATGTATAGAGTACAGAGTAGAGAGTAGAACTGTGAGGCTCTTCATTGGTATCAAGGATCTAAAATTCTGGACAAGTCCAAAGTCCTAGGATCTATCAATACATTTTCACTGATTTCCTTGAGGAGCCTAATCCAGTAACTTGGTCTCTCTGTTTTCACAGTTTTGATTATGAAACGCAGAGTAACGATATAGTCTTGACTAACCTGACAGAAATGGCGTGTGTTAAAAGAGACTTTCCCGATTCTTGAGTCTGCTCTAGATTACTCTGACTCTCGGGGAGTAGAGAAAACAGACAAACGCTGCCCCAAAAAGCCCCTGTGGGAAGAATGCTGGTTTTATTTCCATAGGAACACGCTGAGTGTGGTGAGGAGGACGCAGTGCAGAACCTGTGTGCTCCGAGCGTTGCCTGGGGAGGGAGGTAATGCCGCCAGTCGAGTCCGCGGGGCAGGGCTGTGCCGTGTGACGTAGGATGACGTGGGGGAAGGAGGAGCTGTCTGAACAACAGCAGAAGTAAACACACGGAGTTTGTACATAAGAGAACTAGTATTTTCTTTTCTGTAAACCCTATATCTCAACCCCAAATTTGGAGGTATCTATTTAAAAGAAAATGAAAAAAAAATTCAATATATGAGAAAGAAAAAAAAAACCCAGAACATGGAGAAAAAAAAAGCTGGTTTATCTATTTGGTTTTCTTTTTAAGGTTGCATAAAGGCAGGAGGAAAATCTAAAATTATTTGGAAAGAAAAATCATGACGTGTGAAATGAATGGATGAAGGAGGAAGTGCAGCCCCATGATCTTCAGATCAGCATGCTGCTCTCCTGTGCTGTTCCTCGCAGGCTATGCCAAGATGTTTAAACTGAGGGAGAGAGGGAGAGAGGGAGAGAGGGAGAGAGGGAGAGAGGGAGAGAGGGAGAGAGGGAGGGAGAGAGAGAGAGAGAGAGAGAGAGAGAGAGAGAGAGAGATTCTCCTTCAGAAAGGACAAGCATAGCTTTGCAACAAGATAGCCTGTGAAGAGACGCTGATCTTTAATTCAGTTAGAATCACCTACACGAGTACATGGTGTTTGGTTCAAACCCCATAAACGAGTCAACAGAAGGAGATGGTTGAAGAGTTGCTGTGTAGCTCTGAAGCAGTAGAAGGCTGGAGCTGACCTGAGAGGCAACAGCAGGAGGATGGGAGGGGAGGCAGAGCTGTGCCCTTCTACCGAACAGGTCAAGGCTAAAGATCTGCATTGCTTCTCAGCACAGCAGCGAACGGGGAAAATTTAGCAGTCTCGTTTGTAATGATTTTTTTTCCTAATTTGATATTTGTAGTTAAATATCAGTTATTGAATTTAGCATACTAAATAGAAAAAATTATCCTGATCAGGTGGTGCTGCAGTGGATAGATTGTTGACCTGGAACACTGAGGACTCAGACTTGAAACTCTGAGGTCACTGGCTTGAGCACGGGGTCGCTGGATTGAGCATGGGATTATAGACATGACCCCCTGGTCTCTGGCTTGAGCAACGGGTCGCTGGCTCAGCTGGAACACCCCCCTCATCAAGATGCATACTAGCCCTGGCCGGTTGGTTCAGCGGTAGAGCGTCGGCCTGGCGTGCGGGGGGCTGGGGTTCGATTCCCTGCCAGGGCACATAGGAGAAGCGCCCATTTGCTTCTCCACCCTCCTCCCCTCCTTCCTCTCTGTCTCTCTCTTCCCCTCCAACAACCAAGGCTCCATTGGAGCAAAGATGGCCCAGGCGCTGGGGATGGCTCCTTGGCCTCTGCCCCAGGCACTAGAATGGCTCTGGTCATGGCAGAGCGACGCCCCAAAGGGGCAGAGCATCGCCCCCTGGTGGGAAGAGCGTCGCCCCTGGTGGGCGTGCCGGGTGGATACCGGTCGGGCGCATGCGGGAATCTGTCTGACTGTCTCTCCCCGTTTCCAGCTTCAGAAAAATACAAAAAAAAAAAAAAAAAAAAAAAAAAAAAAAAAGATGCATACTAGAAAGCAGTCAAAGAACAAGTAAAATGCCGTAACTACAAATTGATACTTAGAAAACACTTCAGAAGGTGTAATTTTATGTAAATTCCATTGAAGACAAGAAGGTGAAGGAGAGAAAACTGAGAAATTAATAGAGGAGAGGATGAAAGAGAATGAAACCAACGGGTCCAGTGTGGCTAGAAGTCTGAGAAAATATATATATAGAAAAGAAGGAAGTAATGCAGAATGTGAAATTAGGGGGAGAGTTAGAAGTCATGGAACCAAAGGAGGAATGATGAGGTGTTTGAAACTCCTAGGAAGAAACAATGGAAAAACGGATATGGCGGTGTTGCACATGGTGATGTGAATGCTTAGTATATTCAGCCCCCTTAAATTTTATTAAAATATGTGACAATCAGAGTGGGAAGCAGAGTTACCTAAAGCATTAAGGTACAAATTTCATAGCAGGTTCTCATTCAGGGGAGTCACCTTCCTGTGGATTGCATGAGTTAGGCACGCAGAGAAGTATGCCCTATTCTCTCTGTCATGAAGAACAGGAGAAGACATTGCTTCTTTAGTGATGGAAGCAATGGAAGGACCTGTATAGGGTGTTGGGCACCACGTATGATGCATTTCTTTATGCTGTGATGATTTAACACAAATAAAACCCCAAAACAATAAGGCCAGGCTTAAAGCTGTAGTTCTCAAATTTTATATGCAGGAAAATGTTTTAAAATGCAAAATTCTCAAAAAAGATTGATCTCGTGCTTCTCAGTTAAAGCCCAAGAATCTACATTTATAAAAGAGCAGTTTTCAGGGAACAGAATTGATTTTTTACCGTTCTACATGAAAGACATTTAGATTAATCGTCAGAACAGTTGTAAATATTTGTCATTATAAAAAGAGCAGGATAGCAAATTTCCTTTGTCCCCTCTTACATCCGAATAAGTAGCACTGAAGCACATACTCTGTGTATTGATAAGTGAATACTTCTGGGGTTTGGGGTTGGAATTTTTCTCTCTTTTTCTAACTTTATTTTTCCAGCTTAGAATGGTATCTCATTGTTGGTTTAATGATTTTGTGCTATACTATCTTCAAAATTAATCTTTGTCAAGGTTAGAGTTTCATCAGGGGACACGCAATGCCAATATCTAAAACTTCACTGAGTAACGTGGTCCACATCTGGAGCAATAGCTCTGGGTGGCTGTACTCTGCAATCGCTCAGGAGGGTGTCTCTCCTCCTTGATTGACAGGTTATGTCAGTGTAGCCACTTTTCCTTACACTTAAAACCTAAGCATCACATATTATAGTCAATATCTGAAAAGTTAAATATTTGATAAATTTTGTAAGAAGGCTACTTGATGAAGAAGAACAGTGAAAGCCCTTTACTTGGGTATAAGTACATTTTCTATATCTCTAAAGATCAAATTATAGAACTTGTTGATAGGCAGAAATCATATGACCGTATTGATCCCTATAATTCAATATCTCCGTAGCAGAATACTAACTAGATACTGTGGAGGCCAAGCACGGACTGCACCAGACATTCAGTTATGAAACATGATCTTCATTCTGAAGTCCACTCCAGTGGTAATGCATAATCTCTAAATTAATTATTTTGTATTTCATGGACCACTAAGCAAAGCACCAAATTCTGGATTCTGAAATATTCACTTCAGCAAATTAGCTTGCTTCAGAAAAAGCCCGAGCTGGTCTTCATTTTTAAGTGACAATGAGATTTTTCAAGTCCTGTTTATAATACGGGGCATGAATATGAACTAAAATGTATGTGTTGACTTTCAGTTTAATTTTGAGAGGAAGGATTGTCATTGTCAATATAGGCAGTTTTAGGACAAACCTATTTAAAGTAAACTGTATCATTCTTTTCAATTTATATTTCACTTTTTTTTAATTGATGCAGTGTTTCCTTAGTTGTCCTACTGGATGGTGATAGATGACTATATGTATAAACACTCTTTCTAAAAATCCACTAAACACATCTCAAAAAATAACTGTTTAGGAAAGAACTCTAATTTTCTTAGGGATAAGGGGATGCTTTGGCATCTCCCTACCGCCCACTCCCACAATCTTATAATAACAATGTGCAACCTAATGGAAAAAAAAGAAAACATTTGCAAAACTCCTGTCTGGGTTTGGTACTGTTCTGAACCTTTGACAGACTTTGTGCATTGCGTCCTCCCACCGGGACTACAGTGTGAGGGTTTGTTATTCGTATACCTGTTCCTGAGACTCAGACACTGCAGGTCTCACCGCTGGGCTCAGACTCGAATCTGAATGTCTTGGATGGGAAAGCCCGTCGTCCTTCACTCTTTTGTGATGATCAGAAAAGTTTCCCTTCCCTACGCTTCAGATTATGTCATCAATAGACCCAAATGCTGGGGCCGCCTGCCACTCTGTCCCTTCTTCTCACAGTCCCTGCAGCATGCACGTGGCTACCTCATTTCCTCATCGTGTCCTCTAAAACTCACATGTTGATTTCCTTAATCCTCAGTACCTCAGAACAGAGGTAATTAAGTTAAAATGAGGTCTTTAGGGTGGGCCCTAATTCAATATGACAGTTCTTCTTCTTCTTCTTCTTTTTGTATTTTTCCAAAGTTAGAAGCAGGGAGGCAGTCAGACAGACTCCCGCATACGCAGGACCAGGATCCATCCAGCATGCCCACCAGGGGGCGATGCTCTGCCCATCTGGGGCATTGCTCCATTGCAACCGGAGCTATTCTAGCACCTGTGGCAGAGGCCATGGAGCCATCCTCAGAACCCAGGCCAACTTTGCTACAATGGAGCCTTGGCTGAGGAGAGGAAGAGAGAGATAGAGAGAAAGGAGAGGGAGAAGGGTGGAGAAGCAGATCGGTGCTTCTCCTGTGTGCCCTGGCCGGGAATGGAACCCAGGATTTCCACATGCCAGGCCGACGCTCTACCACTGAGCCAACTGACCAGGGCTTCAGTATAACAGTTCTTAAAAGAAGTAGTTTGGAGACACACATTCGGTATGAAGGGAAGACCATGTTAAGACACGTGAAGGGATGGTCACCTACAGGCCAAGGAGAGAGACCTCAGAAGAAACAATCTGGTGGCACCGACCTCCCGAACTGTGAGAAAATAAATCTCTGTTGTGCAAGCCCCAGGTTGTGTATTTGTTATGGAAGTCCTAGCCTACTGATACTATCATTATCTCTCAAGTTCGTGTCCTTACTAACCCCTTCCACTAGAACTTTTTATTTGCTTGTTCTTGTTTTAGTGAAATGTCACACTTAACACACACTAGGCTCAAATCTAAGCACTTTCCTGTACTGTTCATTGAATTCTCACCTCAATCTTAGGAATTATTATTAAGCTATGATCTGAACACAGGGAGTCCGGAATCTGTCCTCACCTTCTGAGCTTTGCTGGTCTAGTGACCTCAGTCATGGTCCCCAATACTCTTTCTGTCTATAAGACATGGCCCTTCTCCAGCAGTGCTTTTGGGCTCACCGATTCATCTTAAAAAACTTATTTGCACTGGTCTCTTGCATTAAAACCCAAATTGTAACAACACTAAATTATCAGTCATATTTCAATATTTTTTTTTTCTCATATCTCTGCCTTGGCCTTACTGAGCTCTTGTTTTTATTGTTACTTATCATGATAATTTTCAATGTGTCTTATGGCAAAGCAAGGTTGTAAGTTTTTCTAGGTTACAATTATATGTTATGCATAGTGGTGCTCTTCACTCTAATGCCTTGATTACTGTATTAGAAATTAGGTCACAGAGGCCCTGGCTGGGTAGCTCAGTTGTTTAGAACACTGTCCTGATACACCAAGGTTGTGGGTTCCATCCCCAGTCAGGACACATACAAGAATCAACCAATGGAACAACTAGTTGATGTTTCTCTCTCTCTTCTCCTCTCTCTTTAAAATCGATAACTAAAAATTAAAAAACAAAAGATATTAGGTCACCGAAATTTGTTTTCTCATTGTTCTGGACGCTGGAAGTCTGGGATCAAAGTGTTGGCTGGTTTGGTTTTCCTTGCGCCTCTGTCTTTGGCCTTCAGACAGCCGCCTCCCTGCTGTGTCTCCACGCTGCCTCTCCTCATGCACACGCATCCTGTTCTCCTTCTGTCTTTCTATGAAGACTCTGGTTCTATTGGATTTGGGTCCCCTATTCATGACCTCATTTAACCTTAAATACCTCCTTTTAGCCCTACCTCCACAGACAGTCCTATTGGGGGGAAGGGCTGTAACACACGAATTCAGGGGGACACAATGAGTCCATAACAATTACACAGACGTTTCAGAGTGTCTGTATAATTTAATGCTGGTTAGCTGTAGCATACAGTATTCAGGGAAATGCTTAACAGCCACTCTGGGGTAAGCTTTGATTTGTAGTGTTTTCGGATCTCTCTGTTGTAAGTACACACACCACGTCAGAATTCAGGGTATTAGTATGTCAACAAACTTGCAATTTGAACACTCAAACCAGATGAGCCAGTATGAACGGGCTCCGCGATACCATTGACTTTGGCAAGGTCTTTCAAGGGTGATGGTTAAAATAATAATAATAATAATAATAATAATAATGAAAAACATAAGATGCTCCATGTTCTGGGTTTTTCTCTTTTTTTTCACTTATCTGTTCATTTTCATAAAATGTGGGCTCATTCTCAGACATTAGTCAAACTGTGTAAGGGGAAAATAGTGATGCTCTTGACAAATCTGTTTGTAAACCAAAATGCACACTTCTTCAGGAGCCCTTTCCCAGATGACACTTATCTGTGCATGGGCGCTCAGTAACTCGATAACAGGATAAAGAAAAACTTCACAAGGTGACATTTTAATGGACAGTACATTAAATTAAGCCATTAAAAATTGAATCCCCAGTAGGCAGCTTAATCATTATAATTAAACCAAGTAGTTTAAGTAAAGTCTAACCCAATAGTAATGCCACTTTCAAATGCTCTCTGTGTTTGTCTTGAGTCGTTCATTAGGAAAAAGCCCTGGTAAGGAGAGTAAAGGCGTTCCTCAAAGAAGCACATTCTGTGAGTTCCTACACACGGTCCTCGCTAGTATGTAATGCACACTCAGACGTTACGAGAATAAAGATGTGGTATTGTGCATATTTTGTGTAGCCATTGATCCAGAAACACACTCTGTACCAGTTTGGTGTGCCTTGAACTCCTGACCAATGTTCATGGTCGGATAAACGTCATCGATTCCTGCAGAAATCACTGAAAACATGCCTATGGGACAGCATGTTCTTTGTAGGTGTTTCTGGCCCAGAAAATCCTACACTGATAGTTTGGTATCTCCTCAATGGTTTAACCAATAAAACCCAGAACGTCAAGGTTATCGATGACTGTGAGCTGTGGATATTTTTGTTTTCAGTGATACAAATAGAAACACTGTATACTGTCAGCCACATTCCTCTGTGGTAACCTTAGCCCCAATGCTGGTAGTACCAGAGGCTGGCTGCATCCTTACAGGAGGGGGCTTTCACAGTTAGCCAGAATACTTCCCCTGGTGGGCACACAGGGCGCTGCAGAAGCAGGAGCGGAGTTGGGAGGATGCAAAAGCAGACTTTATTGTTGTTTAATTATTTTCCAAACAAAAAACTGTAAACCTACTTTTGCCCCACCCTATGTGACATTATCTACCAAATAATGACCCCTGCAGGACAACTTCTTTCATTATACAGTATAATTATCTTAGCTGTTCGAATGCAGGTAAAAATAATTAAAATAATTGGTTCACTTAAGCCCATCATCATCTATGATGGTGTTTACATTTTTAAACACTCCATATGTCTACTGGCCATTTCTGTGTCCTCTTTGGAGAACTGCCTATTCAGGTCCTTTCCTTTTTTTTTTTTTTTTTTGGCAGAGACAGAGAGAGTCAGAGAGAGAGACAGATAGGGACAGACAGACAGGAAGGGAGAGAAATGAGAAACATCAATTCTTCGTTGCAGCATCTTAGTTGTTCATTGATTGCTTTTTCATATGTGCCTTGACTGCGGGCCTTCAGCAGACCAAGTGATCCCTTGTTCAAGCCAGCGACCTTGGGCTCAAGCAGGTGAGCCTTGCTCAAACCAGATGAGCCTGCGCTCAAGCTGGCGACCTCGGGGTCTCAAACCTGGGTCCTCCACATCACAGACTGATGCTCTATCCACTGCACCACCGCCTGGTCAGGCTCCCCATTTTTTTTAATGAGGTTGTTTGCCTTCCTGGTATTCAGTTGTATACGTTCCTTATCTATTGAGGAAATCAGTGCGAGGGGATGCTCTGATTGAATTAGGGCAGTAGGGTGATAGTAGTGGTCTCTAAGTGCTCTTTACTCCCCCATGCTATTGTTCATTCCGCGTGCGAGGGCGGGTTGCTCCTTGTCCTCTTGCACCTCACTTCTAACACACCATCTACTATCTTACTGTGCCCACGCCATGCATTTTCCTCAACTAGGAAACTCTTTATGAATGAAGGCTGTGGATCTTCACCGGGCTACGGCAACAGCTCATCACTCCTGGAAGCTTAGGGTAGAACTGAATTTCATTTAGGAGATTCAAACAGTTTTATTTGAAATAATAAGTGTTCATCTTCCATCCCTTTACTACTGTTCTCATTAAGATGAACAAAGTGAAGGGAAGTACAGTAAATTTTGATAACTTTTTTTTTTTTAAAGCAGGACTGGGTGCCGTAACTATATAAATCAAGTGCTGATTGACATGCTAAGCTCTTCTGCATGGTGGGGGCCTGTCCTGGCCTCAAATCCAGGCTCCACAACTTTATTGCAGGTGCCCTCATTTGCATAGCATGATCTCCCTCATTGGTGATAGGAGCCTAATGGAAACAGTCATAGCTAAGGGGTTGATATTTTAGTAACCATTCTACCTAAAGTAGCCTGAGCGAACCATGCCAGTCCCATTCCTATTACTGGCCATGGGCGTGTAGGTGGCTTTAGAATAGAATTCAATAGAAAAGTTGACACTGATTTCTTCCCTCCTAAGATAAAAATTCAGGGGAGAAATCACTATTTCTTCATTGGTTCTCTGCCATTTCTAAGTGGGAGGGGCATTGCAGCCGCTGTCCCAGACCAGGGTACAGGCTGAATTGATTTCCTACGACTGCTGTAACTAAGTACCACAAACTGAGTGGCTTAAAACAAAAACAGTGTGTTCTCTCACTGATCTGCAGCCTGAAAACCTAAAACCAATCGCCGGTAGGCCACGCTTCCTTGGTTCTAGCTCCTGGTTGCTCAGATGTCTCTTGGTTTATGGCAGAATAACTCTCATCTCTGCCTCTGTCTTCGTATGTCTGTCTTCCCTCCATGTGTCTGTCTTCATACGGCATTTTCCTCTTATATGTCTCCGCTTCCTGATAAAGACAACAGCCATGTGTTTATCAGAGCATGCACCTTAATGATCTCATCTTAAATGTTTTCAATCTACAAGGGTCCTGTTTACAAATCAACTCACACCACAGGGTTGGCTGGGAGGACTTCAGCATATCTTTTTGAGGAACACAGTTCAACCATAACTGGGCAAACTTGAGGCAAGTTCCATCTGAGGTCAGAGGCCTCCCCCCAACTCCTTCCTCCACACCTGCTACAGCGGCAGGTAGAGAGGTGAAAAGAACGGAGTCCTTGGTCACGTTATTGAACCAACAATAAAACCACCCACGTCTGCACTTCTTGTAAGACTATCCTTTTCCTGATGGGAAAAAATAGTTTTGAGTTGTGATTTCCTTCTTGTACTTGAGGTAACAAATCTTGGTGAGAAATGTTTAAATCTTGACTCACAGATTTCGCTTCAGGTAACTTTTAATGGAGATAAAATCCCCTTTTTAGCAGTTGTTGAATTTGTAAATGTTACTAGAAAGGATTAGTCTTTATCAAGAGTTAACCAATCCAATAAAAAAGCAATTATATTTTGTTAAAAAGTAAAAAAGATAATATAGTCAACTCCATTTCAGTTTATAAATTTCTGACTATAAGATTCTAATTCCTATTTAGAAATTCTCCCCAAAGTCTTATATTGAAATGGCAAATATCAGCATCATTGTGGCCAGGCATTGGTTTCTATGGTAACATATACTGTAAAGGCATTGACCTTTTTCAATATGAGTCCGGTCATATTTCCAGGTGAGATTACGTATTTCCTCCACAACAAAATAATTACATTGAGTTTCTGGTTCTGAGGGTACTCACACTTTTGTCATTGGAAATTCTCCTTCTATATTGTTTATAAGATTCAAGTTATAATAAAAGTAGTCACTAATACTTCCCTAGTAATTATGGATTAATTTATAATGATTAAGTCTTGGAATTTATGTCAATAGACTTTTTAAATATAGTTTTATCATTTTTAATGTTCCATCTTCTGCTTATCATAAAAAGTAGAATTTATTCACTTTGAGAATAATTTATTGAAAGTTCCATATAGTTCAGCATTCGATACATAAATCCTCAACATTTATATATTCTTCTTGTTTTCTTTTCTACGGACTATGGCTAAGCAAATCCATTGTGATAACGTCTTCAATCATAGCTCTATGTTCGTATTAAAAACCAGTGTTACTCTTCTCTTTTCTATCTCAACACAGTTACTATTTTTTTCTTTGTAAGTCTTTCCTTATAAAATCAGCCTTTTGTCACATACACATCTATTATATTGTTAAAAAAAAAAACACCTATAGCCAGGATAAGGTAAATTGGTAGCATAAACAAACATCCCTTCGTGTGCTATAAGAGAGTGCACATTATTGGTCCAGCTGCAATGAGTTTTCACCTTGTTCGACTCCCACAGAGTTCCCACTGACATGTGAGGGCATTCGATATTCACACATTCCATGGACTCTGCTTGCTTTTCCTTTAGCCGGAGGTCAGCTCCATCCCATACATCCCATAGCTCTTGTGGCAACTGAGTGTTTGAAGTGATTTGATTTCTGCAGTATTACTTATGGACTCTTCGTATATGCAGCCATGTGCCAAGAAATGGAATTATCTCTTCCTTTTTCCACCATGAAGAAGGGAGAAAATACAGGGTGGAGCAAAAGTAGGTCTGCTATTGCGATTATACCTAACACAGAGTTTCTACTTCTGTGATTATTTATTAATTACTATTTGTTTTTCATACGAGCAACTATAAACCTACTTTGACCCCACCCTGTGTTTGGCTTTGGCCCATATAGGCGTGATGGGAATTAGGAGTTTTCCTTGTCGGTTTACTTTAACTTACAAGCTCCTGGGACCTGTCTTAGGTTGGAAATGTGAATCACTGAATCTATAAAATGCAGCATAACATCACATACAGAAAAGCATTTTATTAAACATTGAAGTTGAGCTACATTATAACTATGAAGAAGCAAGAAAGGGACCAATCTTGTCAAGCCATGGCCTTGTTAGGGTCAGGTAACAGATATAGGGGAAAATTATTCTTAAAGGAGAAAACAAGGAGGAAAGCAGGAATCCTTGTAATAAAATGTTTCTCTCTAGGATGTTTAAAAAAAATCACATATAATGGTGATTATTTTGGTCATATGATGACTCTTAAGCTATTCTAAAGAGATTCATCAACTACATGTACGAGAAACACACATCTGTATTCTCAGAGAATATAAGACACAAAGAACTCAGTTCTGTGTTAAGTAAAAGATAAAAAATGGATGGCCAAAATAAACTAGGATTAGATAGGAACTTAAAGTACTTTTCCCATAAAGCAACTTTGGTGTCAGAGTATCAGGGTTCAAATCTGAGCACTGCTAGTTCCTAGCCGTTGAACCTGAAGCAACTCACTTCAATATGTCTCTGTTTCCTCATCAGTGAAACTGGAATAATAAAAACGCCTGTTTGAGAAGAGTTTGTTAGGGCTAAAGGATTTGAATCTAATGACTAGCCCTGCATGAGTGGCTCAATAAATAGTAACTGAAGTGTTGGGATAGAGACAGATAAATTCCCCGAGAAATAACTGCCCAACTCCTTGGACTGGAACGTCAAAGGCGGTAAATTAGTCTATGTTCTAGCGGGCAGTTTTTTGTGTCTTATGACTAACGAAGTACAAACTCAATAAAGTCTTACCTCAACTTCTCAGCAGAGTTTTAGTCAACATAATTTTTATTTTTATTACTCGTGTGTCTTAGCTTGTTGGAACTGTGCTATTTAAATTTAATCATGCTTTTAATCTTCAAGTTTTCTTCAGAATGTCTTCATCCATTCATTTATAGTTGATCATAGGCAATCCACTCATCCTGACTTTATAAACATGACTCATTTGCCTCCGGAAGAAGAAGGTACGTCAATATTTGTTGTTGTTGTTGTTGTTATTTTCAGTTCCACGCACTGCCTGAAAACCTCTGGGTCAGGTAACCAGGCAGGAGACTGATATTTTCTAACGCACCAAAACAGTGTGATGTTTAACTAGCAGAAGTCCATCAGGCCAACACGGGACTGTATAAGGCCTGGCTGTTTGAACAGCTGATAGGTGACCAGATAAACTTTGCTTCTGTGATTGCACTTCTGTACCTAGTGCCCTAGGGACAGGTGCGGTCCATCCAGGTAGCCTGGAGCCCACTCCCACCTGACCCCTGTGATTGCGTCCTTAACCTCTTTCCGACGCAGTGTTAGATGCGTGTGTCGCAGCGTGCTGAACGTCCTCGTCAAAATAGCAACGGGTTTTCATTTTTTTATGTAGTGATAAATATTTGAAAAGCTGAGATTCTGTCTTCACCCATTCTCCAGAGCATTGGTTCCTCATGCTTTGTAATATTTTAATAGAGGTCCAAAAGACAGCGTAGTGGTTGAAATCTGCTTGCATTTTGCAGGATAATAAAGATTTGTGCCTGGGCCCGTTTTTTTTTTTTTTTTTTTTTTTTTTTTGATAACTATGTTGCACAGCAGTGGAAACATTTGCAAATTGAGGAACTGCCCTGGAGCAGGAGGAAGGGGGAGATCTGGGAGGGTCCCCTGGGGTTCCTTTAGAGTTCAATCACGGTTAATGTGGTAAAATGGGAAGGGGCAAGCAGTCCTCGGCTGGCGTCGATTTTATGTATTATATAATAAGTGATTCTTTTCTCGTTTCGGTCATTTTCTGTATCCATTGCTTGGCAGAAAGAAGAAAGGGGACTGAAATGATTTAGACAGCAACTGCTGTAGTCTGTACATCCCACCTACCTGCTCTCCAACACGGGAAGCAAAGGACCAAAAATATAGCGCTGGAGGCAGACGTGTTTTACTAGTTATTATTATTATTATTATTATTATTAATTTTTAAATTGATTTGAGAGAGAGAGGAAGGGAGGGAGAGAGAGGGAGAGAGAGAGATAGGAGCACTGATCTGTTCCTGTATGTGCCCTGACCCGGGATTGAACTAGCAACCCCTGGACTTCAGGGCGACATTCTAACCCACTGAGCTATCTGACCAGGGCAATGTTTCACTACTTAAAAATTGCTGGACATTTTAAGGTGGATTATGCTACCTCTCATTTTTAAATTTAAAATATATCTTTTATCTATTCAATAAATCTTATTAGAAATTAGTCATGTATATGACTCCAGTGGCTATACCATCCTCAGCCTTTTTTGGAAAATAGAAGGTATGGTTCTGCATGTCAAGTAATTTATGCTAATAATGTAATCAGCTAGAGCTCTAAGTCTATGGGTAGATGGCAGAGAGTTCCATGCTGACAGGCGTAAGAGAGAGGGGACAGAGGCAGCTTCTGAGACAGCTGATACGACATCCACGAACATACAAAGTGGGAAATTATATGTAACAAATTATAACTGTTAATAATTCATTATTCCTCTGCATGGAATCGCTATACTTATATAAAATACAAATAGATGTGAAGTCAGTTCTGCCTACCATCCTTATGGTTTTTTGTTTGTTTGTTTGTTTGTTTTTACAGAGACAGAGAGAGAGATTCAGAGAGAGGGATAGAGAGGGACAGACAGACAGGAATGGAGAGAGGTGAGAAGCATCAATCATTAGTTTTTGTTGCGACACCTTAGTTGTTCATTGATTGCTTTCTCATATGTGCCTTGACCGTGGGGCTACAGCAGACCGAGTTACCCTTTGCTCAAGCCAGCGACTTTGGGTCCAAGCTGGTGAGCTTTGCTCAAATCAGATGAGCCCATGCTCAAGCTGGCGACCTCAAGGTCTCTAACTTGGGTCCACTGTGTCCCAGTCCGATGCTCCATCCACTGTGCCACTGCCCGGTCAGGTGCCTACCTTCTTTATGAATGATCCTTCTACATAATGGCAACGTATGTCTGCTCATCGCAGCTATTGCTAGATCCTTGTCCAAGCTCAGCGAATTCTATCGGGGAAATGATAGCTCCATTAAAGTTTGAAAGGTTCATATACCAAAATATTATGCGTTATCTGAACTTTGAATGTTCATATTTACTTGGAGGTCAGTAAATTCAAGCTGATACTGCAGTCATTTGGGCTCTGGTAGGTTTTTATGTTTGGCGATAATTCATTGTCCTCAATTCTCTGAACTGGGCACAGCTATCTGCCCAACAGTAAAAAGAAATGAAGAGATTGTGATGGAATGTTTAGGATTTCATCCCCTGCACAAAGGTTATTTATGAGGAAAAGAAAATACAGAAGGATTGCTAGGGAAATACAAGAGAGATTGAATGTCACACTTAGCTCAGCTTGGAGATGTCTACAGTGCAGGACGGGAGAGAATTCCCGAAAATGACATCTGGTTTTTGATATGCGTTAGTCCTTACAAACAAAATTTAAACTTTTTAATGGTAAGATCAAAAGTTAAAGATAGATAGTTTATATTTAAAACCTAATAAATTTCCTTCCCGGTCAGAGTAAGTTTCTTTTTTTTTTTTTTCTCTCCATTTGCCATTTAAAGATGTGCTGAGCTACTTTTCTGCCTTAGGAATTCTTGTCTCCACCACCAGGTATGAGGCACAGATCTGGGTTTTTCAGGTTCCTGGCCTAATTCCATCCCCTGAAGTTCACCTGTCTTTTCATGTTTAAACAAAAGCACCTGAGCCCCTCGTTTCCCATAGAGAACCCGGTCTTCCTTGTCCTTTCCGCCTCCTGTCCCCAGCTCTGGACAGCACCTCTGTGCCCAGCTCTGGACAGCGTCTCTGTCCCCAGCTCTGGACAGCACCTCTGTGCCCAACTCTGGACAGCACCTCTGTGCCCAGCTCTGGACAGCACCTCTGTGCCCAGCTCTGGACAGCACCTCTGTCCCCAGCTCTGGACAGCGCCTCTGTGCCCAGCTCTGGACAGCGCCTCTGTGCCCCTGCTCAGAGATCTCTAGCACAAGACCTCCACAGATGCTTCGGTATTATGGAAAGATAGCGCACCTGGTCAACAGAAAGGTAGCAACTTTAAATTAATGTTTGATGTCAGGGTCCTCTAATTGTTAATACTCTCCTACACATCAACCCCTTCACCACAGTGATGCAACGTGCTGACTCCTTCTCGAATCTGACCCCAAATCTTTATCAACACTTCCTAGGTCCGTGACCCCTCTCTCCAGAGCCTCACTTGGACACTCAGTGGTCTTCTACTGCATTTTGCACAACAAATTTGTTCTCTTACCCAGGATGGCTCTTCCCAGAATGGGCCCTTTTCTAAATCCAAACACCATACTGACTCATCCAGTCATTTTCCTTTAAAACAAGCCAGAAATATATATGTTCCCCTTTCCCCACCAAATAACTTTAGTATTTTGTTTCTATTGGTCTTTCTCCAGCTTACAGTCAGGCATGAGTCCTCTACTTTCTCTTCATCCCACCCCCCATCTTGAGAGCTGCTTATTTATTTTCTCTGCTCGCTAGTGCCTCCTACTGACTGAATAAGTCAGAGACCTAAACATCTTATAAAGACTGATAGGTCCTTTCATTTGCAAAATTCTTTTTGTCCTGCTGGCCATAGGAAAAAAGACAGGGACTATTAAATATAATAAATAAGAGAAAATACTAATGACAACTATATTCTCTAAAAAAAAACACCCCACAAAAATATTCTGTTGATCCAACCAAGCCAGGTCCATTGCCCTCTGAAGCCAAAGCTATCTCACTTAGATAAAATCTTAGTAAATGTCTCAGAAGGGGAGGTTGTGTGTGAGTAAGATGCATATAGGTTACTGGGATTTGCTTTCAGTCAGGTCTTTTAATGCTGTAACTTGATTGGGACTGAGCAGATGTGTGTCATCCAATAGTTTAAGGCTAAAAGCCTCAGGGAGAGAAAAGGATTTGAACCACCTTACTGAGTAAGCAGCCACTTGATAACCAAAGAGTTACCCTTGTGAGCAAGGTATTGTTCTGAAACAGAATAAGTGGAACAATTTATCCTTTATGTAAATGCGTTTTGAGAAAGTTCTTAAACCATTCTATTTGCAACTTCCTAGGCGGGAATTTTCTGGCATACTGGAGTCATGGTATTGTAGGCAGTCTTAGTTTTTGACCCAGTAATCCATGAGTTTATAGGTAACTTATTCATACTCACAGGAAACTGTCCCAGGTGTGTGTTCTTTTCTGGACTCAAGACACTTCATATCTACAGATTGCAGAATCTACACAGCGAACTTTCCCTGACCCTGCAAGATCTCTTCCTCATCTCTCCAGTAGAGACTCAATAATGGGAGTGAACGAACCAGTGAGCCTGTGAATATGCACTTTGTTGAATTAGAGCAGTGGTAGTCAACCTGATCCCTACCGCCTACTAGTGGGAGTTTCAGCTTTCATGGTGGGCAGTAGCGGAGCAACCAAAGTATAAATGAAAAGATAGGTTTTCAACTATAGTAAGTTGTTTTATAAAGATTTCTTCTGCCAAACAGCGAAAATCCGACATAAAATTCTTGGTAAGTAATTATTATTATATGCTTTAACTTGCTGTAACTCTGATTTATAAATTTTATAAAGTAAAGTGACTTCCCTACTTTATAAATCACCATCACTGTGGAACCGGTGGGCAGTTAGAAAATTTTACTACTAACAGAGATACAGAAGTGGGCGGTAGGTATAAAAAGGTTGACTACCCCTAAATTAGATGCTTAGAAAATGGAGATTTTTTTTTGAAGTTCTCATTTAAACCCCAGTTCATTGTATACAGTATCTCTCATATTATTCTGATGACCACATTCACATAACTAGCCCTTAAAGAAAGAGGAAAGATGCCCGTGGTCTCCAATGCATCTGAATTTACATCTCTTGAGAACCTGTAGGTGTGCAGTACCCAGCACTTTTCTTCATTAGAATAAAGTCTCCCAGGGGGGACTTTTCTCAGGCCCCTGTCTCTCACCTCATTCCTGCATTGTTTTTAGCAGGGTCGGGTTGCAGAAGGCAGAGGCGCTGGAAACAAGGACAGTCTACGGGCACTTTACACCTTACAGCAGAAGCAGCAAAACACGAGTGGACTGCCTGTTCTTTTCATTACTATGGCCAAGTAGATTATCTCTGGATTAAATACAGTCTTTGTGTTTTCTAGATTCTCTCTCTTTTCTAGCAAGTTCAGTATATTCGCTCTGTGCTATTAGGTAGTTTGGATGACACCCATTTAAAAAGCCTCCTGACTTTTAAAGTAGCCCACACAATATGGTATACAGAGATGTGTTGTTGAATCAGGCACCCGAAACCTGCATAAGTCTATTAACTCGTGTCACCTTCAGACATTCAATAAAGAGAGGCATGGACACATGGAACACACTCCAAGATGGACACTAGGAGTCTGGGTGGGCAGTGGCAGTGAGGGGACTGGGTGAAAGAAGATGAAGGGATTAGCCAAAAAGGGTGTATACATAACACAGAGACACAGACAACAGGGGGCGATAGCTAGAGGGAAAGGGGTCAGGAGGTAGGGGAGGAGGCGATGGGGAGAGATGGAGACAGAAGGAGACTTTGCTTGGGTGGGGTGTGTATAATGACAGTGTGTAGATGCTGCTCTGTTGAGTGATGCTCTTGAAACCTGTAGGGTTTGGCAAACCATGCCATCCCAGTAAATTAAAAATAAATAAAATAAAAATATTATTAATGATGACAAAGATGGTTAATTCTATTTTCATCCATATCCTCAATATAACATTTTATTTCTTGAAAGGAAAAAAATAAAAGACATGGATGATGTTATTTTGAGATTTTAAAATTTCATTGTTCACTATAAAAAAAAAAAAAAACATTTGCTCTGCCTCCATACTTGTATTCTCCATTTTTGGACACATTCAGTAATTTTCATTAAGGTTTTTTTTGTTTGTTTGTTTGTGACAGAGACAGAGAGAAGGACAGATAGGGAAAGACAGACAAGAAGGGAGAGAGATGAGAAGCATCAATTCTTTGTCGCGGTACCTTAGTTGTTCATTGATTGCTTTCTCATATGTGCCTTGACCCGGGGGCTACAGCTGAACCCAGTGACCCCTTGCTCAAGACAGCAACCTTTGGTTCAAGCCAGCAACCATGGGGTCATGTCTGTGATCCCACGCTCAACCCAGAGACCCCGTGCTCAAACCAGATGAGCCTGTGCTCAAGCCGTCAACCTCGGGAATTTGAACCTGACTCCTCTGCGTCCCAGTCAGATGCTCTGTCCACTGTGCCACCGCCTGGTCAAGCTTCATTAGGTTTTAAAATCTTCAAATTTAGAGTTCATTTCAGCTAAAAGAGATTAACATTCTTAAAGTTAATAGGGTTAGTTATTATGGCAAAATAGGACAGTCAATTTCACTTCTCTAATGACTCATTTTCAGAAAATGACAAAGTATTTTGAGAATTTCACCTTCAAAAACTAGGTAACTCCAAAGCACTACTTAATTAAAATGTTTAAGGAACAAAATAACCAAAGAAGAAAGAAAAGACTATCCTCTGTGTCCCCAGGGAGGCCTACAACACAAGGGACATGAAAGTTCTCATGGGCAGGGCTGTGGGGAAAGTGCAAGGACAGAGCCTGACGGTCCGTACTTGATCCTTTCAGTTGAAGTAGAAGAGCTGTGTGGGGTCCAAACTCAGACATTAATTACACGAGGGTTCACTAGCACCAGCAACCTGATTTCAGGTAGTGAAATTATATATCAGAAACTATATATGTTAAACAATATATTGGCTGACAAATTTATAAATAAATACATTGTCTATATTATTTAGCTAATTTAATAGTTCCATGAAGATGATCTAGCATCCACAGAAATATAAGGAAAATGACAAAGGAACAAAACAAAAATGAACAAGTATTCTAGAAACTGCTCAGCATTGCTTAAAATTAAAGAGATATCATCTTTACTCAGACGTTTTTATTGAAAATTATTGTGACACCACATACTCAACATATGTAACCTGATAAATTTACTTTATTGTAAGTGCTGTGAAACTGTTATATATCTGAACAATCTATAGACACTCGTTCTTCTAAATCCCTCTTTCATTTTTCCCCTTTGATTACTGTATATCTTTTATATGATCATGGAAAAATATATGACTTTTTAAATATATACAAGGAAATACCAAAGACGACAGACAAATATCATATTTTACTGCCCAATTTTTATCTTTAAAATTCTAGTCCTAGAATGGTTTGCTATCTTGCAAATCACTAAGTTTATTCTGTATTTTAAATATTCTTGATTACCTTCATAACTTTTAATAATGGTTATTTATAACTGACTTTCATATTATCATGTAAAAGAATATTTTCAAAATTAATGGATGCTCTTTACATAACTCACACATTTTAACTACGTCTTTAAGTATACCTTTTAGTTTCACTGATGTTTTTAAATTATAGGAATATGTGAAGAAAGCAATATAATGACATTCTGGTACAAATTCTTAAACAGAGTTTCTGTTATTGGACCTGAACCATCAGAACACACTTTTATGTAATACACAGAATCTAAGTCACATTTACACATTGATTATGCTCTTGGCTGTCTAGCCGTGTAAATTGTTATAAAACTTTCTAAGTGCTTCCTGCTAGTTTCTGAAATCTTCTCATTGACTGTTAATAGGCATTCACGAATCAGTCTGGTCTGTGAACTACAATTTGAGTACACTGACCCTCAATATGACCTTTTATCTTAAATGTTCCTGTAAATATCTTCCATATTTTTGCATGAAGATTTCTATATTTATCAGTCTGATGGAAGTGATTATTATTCAAAACGTCTCTGCATTTATTAATTTCTGATATGTTGATTTGTAGATTTTTGAATATTAAAATATCCCATTATAGTGGCAGATTTGACCATTTTTTTTTCTGTGCTTTGGTCAATATTTGCTTTATATGCTTTGAAGCTATGTTATTTTATTTTTAGTGGTGTCTACAGTATAATAATTAAGTATATGGGTTTTGTAATTAGAAAATCCTCCATATGATATTAGTCAAGTTTGTGAACATAAAAACAAGTTTCTTCTATAAAATGGAGATATTAGTCAAATATATCTTATAAATAGGATGATTGCTGAAAAATTAATGAGGTTATATATGTTGACTACTTGAGTGATGGGTTTCTAGTAAGATATTTATATACATTAACTAATGCAATCATTATTCCTAAAGCTATCCATTCATTACACATTGAGTAAATGTTAAATGAATTTCCAGAGTTAACTTAAATTAATATAAGTTGTTTCATGTTACATGTAGAACTATCACAGAGACATCACAGAGAAATAGCACAGAGAAATCAGCTACAGACTTGAATTTTGTGTCCAACACTTCTAGCTCTGTGGCTCTTTGTACCATTTTCCTAACATCCCTAAGTTTCTGTAAGGTCTGTATTTGTAGAATGAAGGATAAGAAATATCCAGTTCTACCATTTTATGCATTTAAAAAAATATGCCAGTATCCTTAATGACATAACTCCCAAGTAATTGGCATAGGAATGTTAGGTTTTTGTCTGGACCAATAGAGATTATAATTTGGAATGATAGCTGGAATGGGAAATAGAATGCCCCTCACAAGACACTAATTAGCTAGATGACTGACACCTTCACTAATGACTCTGGCTTTGACAATCAACATTAAAATCCAGAGGAAAAACCTGCATGCAGAAAAAATAGAATTTTCACGGCTCAACTGTAAGCTTTAAAATGTTATATTTACTATAATAGTTTTCTTAGTATCTATGAAATCTATAAACCAAAAGCATGTTACACTCCAGAGATCTCTATGAAGACTACTGGGAGGCCAATAAAATAGTAATAAAAGAGCTGAGTTTGAGTAGAGGTGTTCTTCCTGAATCCACTTGGAAACAAGGTAGGCATAGATACAATCAAGGCACCCTTGGAGGTCTCCTTTCCCTCAGGGTTCATGACTCCACTTCCCAAACAATTTGAAAAAAAAAAAAGTGTTTTGTTTTGATTTTTCTGGATGCGTTATTGTTGTATTATGCTCTAGGGAAATGGTGATTGCCATGGACCTCCCTCACCACACACGCGCGTGCACACACACACACACACACATGCACACATCAATACCAGTTGTGTTGTAGGGGCAACTGACATACTGAAAAACAGAACATTTGATGGTGTTTCTTCCAAACTACATCTTAAATGTCACATTCCTACAAAAACATGATACCTAGTATTTAAAAAATTATTGAATAATTAATTTCATTCACCCTTTATATGCCATATGATAAATTTTATACAGGGTAAAAATTACATTTCTATGGTCTTACAGATATTATGTGTATCTGTATTACTTTATGCTAACTTTTCTACAGTTTCTTAATTTTATTATCCTATGATATTAGCTGATGTCATATACATATCTGAGGAAAAAAAGAAATTGTTTCCACAGAAAAATGAGGTAGACCTTTCTAAAATACTGCATTTACTGATATAATTGCCAAGAATTGGGCTCAATTTTCTTAGCTCTATAAGGTAACCAAATGTTTAGTTGTGAATCCCAAAACCCACACATTGCCACAACAAACCAGTATATAAGTATTATTTTTTTAATTTTCTTTCCATTTTTCTTTTTTATTGAATTTATTGGGGTGACATTGGTTAATAAAATTATATGTTTCATGTACATATAATAAAAATTGTACAATTCTACAATTTTTCTTCTGATGATAAATATATTGAATATATATGATTGTGATGAATATTTGAAAAGGTAATAATTTGAAAATTAAGTTTTCCCATAATTAAACAAAGTTAAAATTACAACTAATATTTTATAGATTCTGTTCCAGGTTTTTTCAATTTATTTTAAATGAATTAAAAGCTTTCTGTGCTTTTAATTTATATGTGTGTTTGTAGAAACAAATATGTGAACTAAATAAACATCTAAATAAATTACAAAAACAACTCCCTAATAATTATAAAGAACGCTCATGTCCTCCACGATGCTAAAATTTAATCATCCTCTAATTCTTTGAACCATGCAATGTTCTAACTATCTATGTTGACTTTTAAACAAACAAGCACACTCGTCACCACAACTCACATTTTCTTCTATAAGCTCATTCCTTTCCCAGACCATTTTTACTATTCCCACTAGAGACTGGGGGCAAAGTTGCTGTTCTATTGACAAGATTCTCGTTTTTGGACCCTGCAATGAATCACTTGGGTGTGGAATTATTTCCCTTGAAAAGCAACAAGGGAGTGCTAAGATGGTAAAGTAATAATTACTTCCTTCAGCAGCAATAGTTTAGGGAAAAGCTCAAAGACATATGGGCTGAATATTTAGCAGACAGTGATAATGGTGAGGTCACAGATACGACTCTGTGGGATGCTAGCAGAGCAGTATTGCAGGGAAAATTGATTGAAATCTTTGCCCAAAAGAACAGGGAAAGGCAACTACAAATACAAGAGTTAGGGACTAAAATTAGGAGCCTCCAAAAGGAGCATATTAAGAAGGGTAAGGCTAAAACTAATTGATTTAGAAAATGCCAAGGGGAAACTTAATAGGATTCTAAATGAGAGACCGAGTATGTAATAAGGCTCAATAAGAGCAAGTTTGCCTCCCATGGCAATAAAGCAGATACTGTCTTGGCCTGCTAACTTCGAGGGAGGACACAACTGAGACTAATTAGGGAAATTACGGGACAAAAAGGGGCCCCTCTCTAACCCCAATGAAACAAGAACCAGCATTGTTCTTTATTATTCTTTCACAGACACATACAGCATTAAATTTCGTGTTTTATTTCCAAGTTTCTACACTTGGTTGATTATAGTAAAACGTAATATACTTCATTCAACATGTAGTTTATACATCTGTACATTTACAGTGTTCCAAAACCTTCTCTGTTAACATTATGTGGATTTTGAAACACACTGTGAAACTAATATATATTGTTAAAGGGCCCCAGACTAGAAAGCAGAAGACCTTCTGTCTAGTCTTAACACCACTCCTGAATTTTTTTTTAAATTTCTCTTCCTGACAGTTCATTATTGGTGTATAAAAATGCCTCTGATTTCTGAGTATTAATTTTATATCCTGTCACCTTGCTAAATTTATTTATCAGGTCCAGTAGTTTTTTGACTGAGACTTTAGGGTTTTATATAAATATATTATCATATCATCTGCAAATAATATGATATTACTTCTTCTTTTCCAATTTGGATGTCTTTTATTTCTTCTTGTCTGATTGCTGTGGCTAGGACTTCCAGGACTATGTTGAATAAGAGTGGTGAAAGAGGGCACCCCTGCCTTGTTCCTGATCTTAAGGGGATTGCTTTTAATTTTTGCCCATTGAGTATGATGTTGGCTGTGGGTTTGTCATAGACGGCCTTTATAATGCTGAGGTATGTTCCCTGTATTCCCACTTTGCTGAAAGTTTTGATCATGAACGGGTGCTGGATTTTATTAAATGCTTTTTCTGCATCTATTGAAATTATCATGTGGTTTTTCTCCTTCCTTTTGTTTATGTGATGAATCACATTGATTGATTTGCGAATATTGTACCAGCCTTGCCTTCCCAGAATAAATTCCACTTGATCATGGTGTATGATTTTTTTTCATATATTGCTGGATACGGTTGGCTAATATTTTATTGAGGATTTTAGCATCTAGATTCATCAGGGATATTGGCCTATAATTTTCTTTTTTTGTGTTGTCTTTGCCCGGTTTTGGAATCAGAATTATGCTCGCCTCATAAAAGGAACTTGGAAGTCTTCCTTCTTCTTGAATTTTTTGAAACAGCTTGAGAAGGATAGGAGTCAGTTCTTCTTTGAATATTTGGTAGAATTCACTTGTGAAGCCATCGGGCCCCGGGCTTTTGTTTGTTGCGAGTTTTTTGATAACTGTTTCGATCTCATTTGTTGTAATCAATCTGTTTAGGTTTCCTGATTCTGCCCGATTGATTTTTAAAATATTATATTTCCTAAGTTCCTATTAAAAATCAAAGCTCCTGACTATTCTGCATTTGAGTTGAACAACAACAAGTATTACATTATGCTTTTAAAACTATGGAAAGATAGAAAGTCAGGCAAGTAATATTGCAACAAAACTATCAGCAACCCTTTTTGCCCCGCCTCCTCCCAGAAAAGAGAAGATAAAAAAATAAAAGGAGAAAACAGAAATTAAATGACTAAATCTAATCAAATAAGGTGATTTGCTAAGTGGCCCGTGGTAATCAATGACCTAAAGTTGGGTAGAGTACTTTTTGTATCAGGTATTTCATTGTTATAGAAATACTTTCTTTCCTCAGATGCTCAGGTCGAAATGTCAGAGTAACAGACATGGAGAAAAAGCAATACAGAGCAAAATGATTGTGCCATTTATTATCTGTATATATTTTAATATCCTCAGTAGCCTCAGGATAACAGTGTTGACACTGAAGGGTTGTTCTGATAATTAAATAAAAAGAGGTTTCTGAAGTGCCTCGTAAATGATAAATAAATGATATATTTTTTGTGTGGTGGTTATCAGATTTTTAATATAATTTATTCATGATTTTTTTAAACATTGGAATTATCTGTGTACAAGAATTTAAACGAGCCCCTCGTTCATGATCTGAACAATAACAATCCTCAGTGTACTTCACCAGAATCATCTGTCTCTAGGATATCAGGTTTTAAAAAATAGGTATTAAGTTTTTCGGAGTTACTGTTACATACTTTTGAAAACAGAAACAGCACATAGGCACCTGCGCCCCTCTGTACAGTCGGGAGATCTAGGAAGGGGGAAAGTTTGGAGTGAGGGGATGCAGAAGGCAACACTCTGAAAGGAGATTTTTCCATTAGAATGTTGCCATTACAGATTATGTTACCATTACTGGTGTACATGTGCTTTTGTGTGTGTGTGTGTGTGTGCTTTTCCAGTGTGCATTATTATTTGTCAGAGTACACAAACAGTTCAGGGTGTTACTCCAATTCATCCAGTCAGTATTTGCTGAACAACGCAAACGTGCTTGTCCCAAAGCAAGGTCTTGGAGATATTCTTAGTAGTGAAGAGATGGGAGGGGAAAGAAGGATGCCTCCAACACTAATTGGTGGAAGTGGGAGGAGTTTTATAACAATGTGTGAGAGACAGGTACCCCAGTAACACCTCCAAAGCTGATGTGATGGTCTTGCCAAAAATGTATTTGCACATCTGAGATCTTTGGATGCAAGCCGTGAACCAGACCAGCGATTTTCAAGGGGTATGCCACCAGAATTTTTAAAACTTGAAATACCTGACTATTTAGTCGGGGACACTGACCTCTGGTCCCTTAGATTATCAAGAAAAAAATGACAACAGCCAATACAACAATAGTTATCTAGTGTGAATGAATCCATATTATGCCAATCTTTGTTGTCAGATCAGCAAAGAAATGTATTTTATGATATATAAATATATTTTGTGATGTGCCACAGAAATTTAGTAATTCATTTGTGTGGTGTGTGCCATGAGATAAAAAAAAAGATTGATAATCTTTTCACTAGACTTAAACTTCATCAACATGAGCATCCGGCCAAAATATATTGTTCTCTTCTTTGTTTACTCTCTGATATAAAAACTCTTTCAGGGATGAAGTTTAGATCAAATCTATGTAGATACAAATATCATGTCCTTTCCCGCACCTTTTTCTGCTATTCTTTTGGACAAGAAATTGAACCTAATAATAAATACAACATAGTTGCTAAAACTTCATAGTCAGACTTTCTATCAGTATGGGAAAACTAGTTAACCACTTATATGTTGTCGTTTGCTTGGGACCTTCATGGATGAACAATCCCATTACCCCAATTTGCTATGGTACGATTGGCGTCCATGGACCTCATCTCTGTGCTCTCACTTAGAACATGTACAATTATTTCATTTGTGCCTGAATTATATCCATTTTTTATGCCTTAAGTTGACACATTTACAGTTCTACATTATTGGTAGGAATTTCCCTGGAAAGCTGATTTTAATTTATTCTCAATTGTTTGTTTTTTAACATATATGAAATGTATTGGTCTTTACACAAATTTTCTTGGAAATGCCTACTTTTGGGGAGAATGTTATTACTATTTTGCTATTAATCAAGTATATATTTACATATTTTTGTATTTTTCAAATTAAAGGCATTTCTCTGAGCAATTTGAACATTTTAGACATTTAAACTTTTTCCCCATTAATGAAAAATTTTTAGTTTTTTGTAGATTTTTAAAATATAATTTTGTTTATTTCAACTGGCAAAAAGAGAAGGAAAAGCTATTTTCTAATTCAGCTTGGTAAAGACAAACAGTAAAACTTTGTGGTGCCTAACATGTTTATTTGTAAGTTTGGTGGTCTCTGTTTTAATTGAAAGAATTGATACTCAGATAGGCTCACTTTAAAATGTTACTCTGTTATATTTTGCATCTGATTACATTCTTTCCAATTTTAGATCCTCAAATGGCTAAAACCACAACATCATTTTGTTGAACAAGTTATTATAAAGATTTAAGGGAATAAATTAAGAAACTTAAATGAAAAAAAGAATTCTCATTCATACACATAATACAGACTTTATATATTATACTTTCAAAAACATTTCCTATATCCTCAAATACATATCCAAACAAAAACAGTAATGAGGAGTACTCACTTTAGAGTTTGGGAACTTGAGTGAAATTTATTCTCAGCAGACTTTGTGGGTGTGCACTGCTTAATGCAAATCAACCAACACGGGATGCCTAACACGAGCAGGGCGCTCCACTTACTGTGAGATATCTAACAACCCACAATTGTTATAGGTTCCTATTCCAATGTATGATGAAGTAGAAGAGAATTGCTTTGCTCACAGAATTTTTTTAGTGCCAGCCAAGGTGCTTGAAAAATAAAATCTAAATAGATTCCAAGGCATGAAACTGTCCCTTCAATGTCCTTTTACTCCTGTGCCACTTTTCCCATTATTAACGAAATAGCCTAAAATGATCCACTGATTTTCTTCTCAGAAATATGATGTCCTTTATCTCTACTGTAGCAGGTCTGCCACCTAGCACACTGAGAAAGTAGGGTTGAAATTTCCAGGGTATAAGATGCATGAGGACATTGTCTTTGCTTGTTTGTGGTCATAGAATTAAAAAGCGGGGATTTAGTTTCCTGGGACAGTGTGCGTTGTGCGAGGCTTACCAGGTGAACCGTGGAGACCTGTCCTCCCCTGAATCTATAATTTCAAACAGGAGGAACAGCAGAGAATCTCACACTACCTACGTGCACACTGAAGAAGCACAACATTAGAGTGAACTATGAAAGGGTGAGAAAACATTGCGATATAAGTGCTTTATAGTATGTCTGCGCATGTATGAACACAACAAATGGAGAAAGTAAGTCTCTGGTTGTTGAGAAAGTGCACAGTAAGGGAGAGAACCTGGTAGCCTTCCTCTGGTCCATTGGGAAGGCTTCAGGATCAAGGTGGAAGTTTACCTGTTTGAATGATGAGCAAAGACAAAGTCCTGGACCTCCCAGACCTGCATGCTTCAGTAGAAACTCTCCTCTGAGTTTGGAATGTTGACTAGTGCTATGCCTGGTGATTCTTGTGAGGCTAGGCAGCAGCAGGGGTCAGAGCTCCTTCCCGACCAGCCACGTGATCACCAGGGTAGGTGAATGATACTCTGCATGGAGTTTTTCAGATATTGTATTCCCAGTACCTTTAAGGTAGGCTAGGTGAGGCTCTGATGATTGGCAGGTCAGATATATTAAGTGCCTTTTTGACTGATGATGAGTTTATCAGGATGTGATCCTATCATAAGTTGGGAAACATCTGTGTAAAATATGTACATTTTAGTCTAGGGATATAGAAATAATTCATAAAAACACTACGTGGAAAAATAATACTTGAAAGAGATGAGCATTAAAATTACTTCTATGAATAGTAATTTTATGCAAAATGACCTGTAAAATCTTAACAGAGTCACTAACTTGCACTTTTTTAGTTGCAGAAGCATCTGTATTGAGTAGCAAGTAGTGTTGTCCCATAATCTTCTTTTACAATATTTTAGTGAACTTAAAAAAATATGTTCTGCTGCTGATATGATGATGGGAATGGGCAGAAACAAAATAAAAAAGAACACTTTAGATATATTTTTATTTATGTCGAGATATTTTATCACTCTTAGCAAATTCTTAAATATTTAAAATTTTTTCAGTGTAATATTTGTTATTCAAAACATAAATTGTGTAATTCTGATAAGGTAGTGCTATGTTGATTTTATATCTTTGTACATTTTTCCTCATTGAAACTTTTCATCCTCTGAATATATTGGTTTAAGGTAGAATATAACTCCAGAGCAACAATAATATATTTCAGAATTTTGTATTTAGTTAGGATATTGTTATACTAATCACATAATGAAAAATTCAAACAATAAAATCTTCAGTAAAAAAATTAGTTATACTATTAGAAAACTTTCCTGTTGGCTTTTGTCGTATTAAGAATAGGAGAATTAAAAAAAAAATTGATGGCATATATTATTGAATTTTGAGCAAGGGAGATTTTTTTTCTCAGTGTTTTAATGTAGGAAACATTAACATCAATTTACATCAAACCTTTAGATAACAGCATGTATATTAAGACACAATTGTGACAAAGACTTCTGGGCCCTTTCAAAAAAAAAAAAAAAAAAAAGCACAGCTATGTATCAAAGAACCATCAGCCACTGAGACAGCTCTTTGTTTTAACAGATGTTGATAAAAGCTCAAACTCTTTGGCAAAAAAAAAAAAAAAAAAATGATCTTCACATTCAATCTCAATTATTTGAGTAATAGATTACAAGATAGAACAACTTTGGCAAAATACAGAAGGTATGCCATATAGATTAAATTTCACGAACAACAATTTATGATAATTGGGTGTCTATGTTTATTTTTCCTCAGGACTATGCAGTCTGGGTTCAAGAGTGACTAACCAGGAACAGATTATTCCTTCTTGCGCTGATTTTGCGGAGGCTCGTCCGTGCTCAGACCAGCTTGGTCTCTAGTTTCCCGACCAGCTTGGTCTCTAGTTTCCCACCTCCAGGCAGGGATGAGAAAACCCCTGGGAATGTGCCAAACCTGGAGTTCACCACATCTTTCCACTTTCTTCGGGTTCTGTTTTCAAAAGCCGTGAAGGCTTGAAGCCACATGCAATTTAATTGAGCAGATGGATATTTGGACAGGATGATGTTCCCGGAAGCCCTCTGCTTTATAGACTAAAGAAAAGAATGACGAATTCAAAAGATGCAGTCTCTACTTTTTTTTTTTTTTTTTTTTGAAAGGGCCCAGAAGTCTTTGTCACAATTGTGTCTTAAGTCTCTAGTTGAAGAACAAACACCTTCTTCTTCCATGGTCCCTGCTTACCGCACCTCAGTGCGAGGGGCCACCAGCCATTCACCAAGCTGCCCTGGGCAGAAACCTGAGGGGCATCCTCCACCTCTCCAGTGTCAGAGTTAATGAGTCACCACCAACAATGGTATCCCTCAAATCACACACTTTCCTTCACCCCTCTCCACCATTTTAAAACCAGGTGACTTCTTGCGCCCCTGAGTTGTGTAACAATGTCAAATGGTTTTGCTTTGACTCCAGTGCCAGCCCCAAGCCATCCCTCTCTTGCTCTCTTTTTGATTTGACCCTGAGAAGCAATTTCAAATCCATGAACATGTTTTTTCTCACATCTGAGTCTTCCCAAGCTTACAGAAGCTTTCTCCCTCCATAACTACGCAGTGCTGAAGAGGGGGCAGTCTTGCTAAACCCATCCTGTTATTAAAATCCTTACTTAGCCTATGACATCTAATAAAGCCTCGCAACAAACAAATGAAAGGAGTTGCTCCTTCTTTGGCTTCACTCGACTCTGACAACCCTGTTGTAGAGGCACTTATATCACGGTTTCCTTGTCCCCTGGGCTCACCCTCTCTCTCCCAGTGCCTCTCTCTGTCTCCCTCTGGCTCCTTTGAAGCTAGGGGTTGTTCATTACCCTATCTTCAACATACAGACTATTTTCAAAATGCAAGTCAACTTTAGTAAGGGGCGGTTTGGTGGAAAGAAGGAGGGGACCATGAGAAGAGCTAAGAGAAGTGAAACAATAAAATCTCAGCAGTAATACATGAGAGGAAAGAAAACTCTTGGGTACCCTTCATAGAAACAGACTGGAAAAAATTCTTCGTGACTTAGTAAATGATACATTTTAAGGTACCAAATGAGGGGCAGTTACTATAAAACAACAAATTCCTTTTCTCAGAACATTATATAACTGGTTATTAAACCCAACATCATGGGAAGTTATGCAAAGCAGGAGAGTTATGTATAAAATATATTTCAGAATTCTCAAGCAAGCCCAGTATATTAACAACTAGCATTGTTTAGTTTATGGTGAAACTGATGGATAAAATAGAGTTTTAATTTGTTGGAAATCTGGACACAATTAAGCCTTGAAGATAAGTATCTACATTTCTTCTTCATGTACCTCTTAAGAAAACTCAGCGGACATATTTTGATCACCCATCGTAATAGTGGGAACATACAATAATAAAGCAGGCAGGAATCCAGCTAGCACTCAAGTCCTCTGTGTCTTACCTGACCCCTTTCAGGCTAGAGTTTCCAACTCAATATTTGAATCAGCAAAAAAATGGACCTCTTTCTCTTCACCTATGTTGTGTAAGCAAAGAATGAGCAATTTCTGCAATCCTGTCATCTGTGTGTCGTGTCCATGGGATATTCATCCAGCACTCACCCAAAAGTAATGATGGCAGAGTTTATAGTGTCTGTTTAAAACAGAAATATTCAGTGAAACTTCAACCCCTGAGAAAAACAGTGCTAACAGCTAACAAGGTGACGTTTTTTCATGCTTTGGGTCCTTTTAAAACTCAGTTCCTCGCACCCCCTACCCTCTCTGTACTTTAGAATGAAGCAGAAACTGACTCTGATTTTTAATTCTCGTCTACAAATCTTGGGGGATTTTCTTTAAACAGAAGGCAAGCACAGGGAGTTAGAATACTTTTTTATAAAAGAAATGGATATAACGAAAAATAAAAATACATGCTTAATATAAGATTCAACCAATCCCTGTTTTTCTGCTTTTTTCTTAAATGCAGTGTAGACCTTACAAGTTTATATTCTCCCCCAAAAACATAATGTCCAAGAAAAAAACATTTATATTATACTAATGTTTCAAATGGATTTTTTTCCTAACTTTTTTTTATTAAATTTAATGCAGAGACATTGCTAAATCAGGGTACATATGTTGAGAGAAAACATCTCCAGATTATTTTGACATTTGATTGTGCTGTATACCCCTCCTCCAAAGTCAGATTGTCTTCTGTCACCTTCTATCTGGTTTTCTTTGTGCCCCTACCCTCAGCCACCCCCTCTCTCCTTCCTCTCCCCCTCCCCCTCCCCCCACCCCCCTACCCCCATTGCCATCACATTCTTGTTCATGTCTCTGAGTCTCATTTTTATGTCCCTTCTATGTATGGATTCATATGGTTCTTAGTTTTTTCTGACTTACTTATTTCACTCCGTAGAATGTCATCAAGGCCCATCCATGTTATTGTAAATGATCCGATGTCATCATTTCTTATGGCCGAGTAGTATTCCATAGTATATATGTACCAAAGCTTTATAATCCACTCGTCCTCTGACGGACACTTGGGCTGTTTCCAGATATTCACTATTGTGAACAATGCTGCCACAAACATGGGGGTGCATTTCTCCTTTTGGAGCCGTTCTATGGTGTTCTTGGGGTATATTCCTAAAAGTGGGATAGCTGGGTCAAAAGGCAGTTCGATTTTCAGTTTTTTGAGGAATCTCCATACTGTTTTCCACAGTGGCTGCACCAGTCTGCATTCCCACCAGCAGTGCAGGAGGGTTCCCTTTTCTCCACATCCTCGCCAGCACTTATTCTGTGTTGTTTTGTTGATGAGCACTATTCTGGCTGGTATGAGGTGATATCTCATTGTGGTTTTAATTTGCATTTCTCTAATGATTAGTGATGTTGAGCATTTTTTCATATGCCTATTGGCCATCTGTATGTCCTCTTTGGAGAAGTGTCTATTCATTTCTTTTTCCCATTTTTTGATTGGATTGTCTTCCTGGTGTTGAGATTTAAAAGTTCTTTATAAATTTTGGTTATTAACCCCTTATCAGATGTATTGTCAAATATGTTCTCCCATTGTGTAGTTTGTCTTTTTATTCTGTTCTTATTGTCTTTAGCTGTGCAAAAGCTTTTTAGTTTGATATAGTCCCATTTGTTTATCCTATCTTTTATTTCACTTCCCTGTGGAGATAAATCAGCAAATATATTGCTCCGAGAGATGTCGGAGAGCTTACTGCCTATGTTTTTTTCTAAGATGCTTATGGTTTCATGGCCTACATTTAAGTCTTTTATCCATTTTGAGTTTATTTTTGTGAGTGGTATAACGTTTTGATAATGCAATATGCTGTATATTTCCCAGGTTATACTACTTACTATATAAAGTTACACTTGATATAATGCAATTTTGTCTTTAAATTCATGAAGCATGATGCTGTTTTTCAAAGTATTACTTTCTCAATTTTTTTTCAGTTTGAGGTCACAGAATAGAACCAAATGGCTATAGGTTTGATGACATTTAAATTAAATCATCATCATAATAGTTGTTATTTCAGTTCTATATATTGATCAAAACTCATAAAAATCTTTAGGTCATACATCTATAAACACAACAGCAGAAGATTACCAAAGGCTAAATGGGATATTTATAATAAGCTATAATTTAAGGCAAAAGTGATTAAATTTTTGATGCGATAATATGTAAGTCAATCACATCTAGCAAGTGCTTAATTACATATAACACCATGCAAGTTTTGATTTTAATAAAAGAATTACTAAGGTCTTAGAAAATAATCTTATATTCTATGATATATAAAGTTATAGGAGGGAAAAGAAACCAGGAGAAAATATAGACTAGTCTTATTCGGAAGGGGTGTTTCCATAAGCGACAGATGAGAAGAACACAGTTCTCTTTTTCTCTGAGGGATTTATTCATACTTTGCACAGGTCAGGGCACTACCACCAATGTCTTGCAATCTAATAGCCATATGGTACCTTTCAGTATTGGCATTTGTCTATCAGCTTCTAAGTTAAATCTAACATTTAGGCCCCCTCAAACCTTTTGAAAATATTTTGATGTTTTAAAATGTATGGTTCTAATACTTTCAGGGTGAAAAAAAGGAAGTTTCATTCATTTGAATTGGTTCTTAAGCTCTGGGCAGGGGAAGCAAAACTTTGACTTAGTTATAAAGTAGATTCTTTACAGATTGCAGCGAATCAGAACCCTTAGTATGGTTTTAAGATCTCAGTTAAACTTGGCCTTTATACACAGAATGACATTTTAGAGAAAAATGGTCAATGTAACTTTAAATAATTTTTCCAGGCTTCAGCTGAGCATTCTGCTATGTCAATGGAGCGTGCTAATGTGTTTGACTAAGAATTATGGTTGGAATTGTTCTTGGGTCCATTCTGCTACTGTGCAAACATCTCACATAGAGCCTGGGTTCCCTCGCGCTCCACGAAATACTGCTGGTAAAATTCCTGGTGTTATTAACATATCATAAAATAATATTTGCTTTCAAGTCCACGATATTCAAGAAACATAAAAACTGCACGACTTTTGATTTAATTGACCACAGGGTTAACCCATGCTGATAAAACCTGAATTATAAAGAGTTTAAAAGAAATGTTGCTTTTATCACTCCTAATAGATTATTAAAAGAAATGAATGTGAATGATTTGTTATGAGCCTGGCCATAATAATGTCCTTGTGTCCATGCCAAGGAACTACGTTATAAGTAAGGTCACTGTAAAGTAAGGCTCTTTTGGTAACTTAGTAATTAAATGCTCCAAAGGGTGTCCAAAGCAAAAGTGATGCATTTCCTATCTCTGGGTAATACAGTAAGTCAAGGTTCCCTACTACTTGACATTTGAAATTTCTTATCTTTTTATACAGTTCTTAAAATCTTGTTCAGTTTTATACTCTTTCACTCATGAACAGTAAACATATTTATCTTCAACTAGGTTTTATAAAATGATAAAAAATAAAATCTGTGCTTTCCACATAGTAATGCTATCCTGTACCATGCATTTAATGTATTAAACATGAGAAAAGAATGTGTCAAATCCCGTACGAGTCAGTTGACTTATATCAACTCATGTTTACCAAATCCTGTTCTTTTCAGTGAAATTTCAGTCAGTGTTCATCTGCTCTTTTCATTGCTTCCTTTAGTGTTTTTTAAAATGTTCATCCTGTGATTCACAATTCACGCTGCCGCACCATCATACCCTAACTGTGTTTTTCTGAACGTTCATTAATTGCATTAGGTGTGGCAACGTAAGACATCTCCAAAGCTGTAGGGAATTTTTATTAGAATTTCTCTGAAATTTTATTAGAATTTCAAACTTCAGACATGGGGGGAGCATGACCTCAAATGCTCTGGAGAATGATGATTTTGTAGTGTTTTTTTTACATTTGTAATTAAGGAAGGAACTTAATCAAGATTCTATAAAGGTGGGGGAAAGCAGGGAACTCTCCCCTGAGGGTGGTTAGAGTTCACAGGCATCTTTAGAGGAGTCCTTCCAAAGGTGCGTTAACCTACACGCACAAAAACAATAGGGCTTGCTGAAGTTTGCAAAGATACATTTTTTTTTTAAGGCCTGAGGTATGACCACCAACCGTGAGCTGCCCAGTTAGGAATTTTATGATCAAAACACCAGGTGAAGTTAATTTTAGCCAGATTTGTTACAGAGCCCTTTGTATCCACCGAAATGTCACTTTATGTAAGCACCAAAAATAAAAACAAAGCCCAACCATAGTGCCAGCATTTCCTTGGAGGTGTGAGGCTGTGTGCCCAGGCCCTGTGGCCAAACTCAGCCCTCTACTCTCTGCCCATTATCTTCATCAAACCTCCAGATTCGAATTCCTTCTGTGGCTCATCATTGCTGCTCTAAGAAGAAAGAAAATGCCAAGCAGGAAACAGGAGACTTTATTTTGACTACTCTCTTTTGCACCATAGTGCTAACAACAGTCTTCTATGTTGAAAAACTGCTGAACGTAATATCTGTCTTGGTGCAATTTATACCAAAGAGCATCTTTGCTTTGATACAGCATCGCAAGTGCCCACTTCAAATTTGCTATCACTTGCTTTTTTTAGGTACATCTTCTCATCTAAAGATGGGGCGTTTCAGTCAAATACATGAATGTATTTGCAGGAGTTAGGAAGGGACAGTCTGTCTATGCCCGCAGCAAGGTGGGCAGGAATTTTGCTCCAGGTTGCGCAACTCCAATGTGGTGTTCTTTTAAACAGAACTTATCACTTTTCCTTCCACGGGAGTGAGCAAAGATGCGATAAGATAAAAGAAATGAAGCTTCAAGTTATCTTTCTAATCCTCATACCTGGGATTACTTTCAAAGAGTGTGTTTGCTCTTATCTCAGGGAAAATTCTTCTTTCCTTGGACTACAAGGTCTGGTAAAGTATTTTAGAAAACATGGTATACTGTTTGTGAAGATATTAAAAAAAGAAGCTACCCATCTTTTGAGAGTCTTTTGCATAGAATATTCTGTCAAACATACTTATTTACTCTTTTAGCCTGTGTCTAGACCCCTGCCCCTTTCCCAAAAACATAGTGTCATCAGACGACAAGTACATGTCTTTTTTTCTATGCTCAGAAGATGGACTGAGTTCCGTCACACTTTTCAAACTCCAATCCAGAGTGTGGCGTGTTTTTTTTTTTCCTGCCCTTACGTGATGGCCAATATAAGTGCAATTTTCCTATTGAAAGGCCACCCGCTAATCAGTTATCCCAATGAGCACATTATTTAAGCTTATCTTGTCTGGAAATATTATACAGAGAGAAATGAACACACAGGTTGTCTGCAAAGTATCTATTTCAGGCAAAAATCAATTTTACCATGCATGAAATTGTATCCAAAGGATTAAAATGATATCTTAGTTTACTATGTTTAAAAGAGGGAAGGTTTGGAATGTGTATCACGATATTCTAAGTAGCAATGAAAAAACAAGTGACAGTTTAAAAAGAACATATCCTCAACAACACCTCAATCACAGGCAGATTGAGTAAGTTTCAAGGACAAAGAGTGTGTGTGTGTGTGTGTGTGTGTGTGTGTGTGTGTGTTTTATCACAATTATGAGCCTTGGAAGAGGGAGAATCAAAGGAAGAAATAAAGTAAAGAACACAAAACATTTGTATTTGCTGAGAATCTAAACATATTATGTAATACCTATTTACCCCATCATATATCATGAGCCTTTCATTGCTTTTGTCTTTAACATTACACTATTATGTATATATATGTATCATGTAATAGAATGTATATATCATATATATATATATATATATATATTTGCCATCCCATTAACTTCCAATTAACCTCCCATTACCTTCCCCACCACCCTGCCCCAGTAGAATTTAAGCTCTGTGGCTGGGTTTTGCCATGTTCAAGATTGTGTCCTCCAGCACTGAAACAGTCAAATAGTGTCTGGCACAGGCTAAATATTCAATCAATATTTATTTAATGCTAAATGAATAAGATTCAGATATTCTCTCATTTTCTTATACTCAGGAACAAAAATAGTATTTCTCTTATTTATACCAGATTAAACTGAGTTCATAGAGGTTAAGTTACTTGCTCAAGATCTCTAAACTCTGCAGCCAATTTTATTTTATTTTTCTATTTTTCTGAAGTGAGAAGCAGGGAGGCAGAGAGATAGACTCCCACATGCACCCGACTGGGATCCACCTGGCATGCCCACCAGGTGGCAATGCTCTGCCCATTTGGGGCGTTGCTCCATTGCAACCAGAGCCATTCTAGCATGTGAGGCAGATGCCATGGAGCCATCCTCAGTGCCCTGGCCAGCTTTGCTCCAATGGAGCCTTGGCTGCAGGAGGGGAAGAGAGAGACAGAGAGGAAGGAGAGGGGGAGGGGTGGAGAAGCAGATGGGTACTTCTCCTGTGTGCCCTGCCTGGGAATCGAACCCAGGACTTCCACACGTTGGGCTGATGCTCTACCACTGAGCCAACTGGCCAGGGCCTGGGGCCAATTTTTGAAGCCAAGTTCAAAAGTTCAAAGTCTTTACCCCTTAAAGTACTACCTTCTAAGATATCAAACAACATGTCCCATTGGAGTTTTTAAAATATTTTTTATTTAGCCTGACCTGTGGTGGTGCAGTGGATAAAGCGTCAACCTGGAAATGCTGAGGTCGCCGGTTCGAAACCCTAGGCTTGCCTGGTCAAGGCACATATGGGAGTTGATGCTTCTAGCTCCCTCCTTCTTTCTCTCTGTCTCTCTCTTCTGTCTCTTTCTCTCCCTCTCTCTCTCTCATCTCTAAAAATGAATAAATAAAAAAATATATTTTTATTTGATTTTGTGTGATAATGAAACATTAAGAGAAATGATGGTTGCCAGTTGAAAAATCTTTAATAAAGATTAAGTTTGTGGTTCACAGCATATTCATTTTTAAGAAAAAAGAAGTAAAATTGTAACTGTGCATCCCCTTACTCTGTGAGAAGTGATGATGCAAATAATATTTTATTTAAATGTTGTAATATAATATGTAGATCTGCACCAAGCTTTTTGTCATATTTACAATTGCAGAGAACAATTAGGGAATTTTGACTCTGCATAAAGTCAATAGTGTTTATTAAAATTTTAATGATAAAGCATAATCAAGCAATAAGAAACAGAGGTCTGAGAGTTTTTGTGATTGCTCTTTGTATCATAGTGGGCAAGTCGGTTTATTAATAATCTCTTTTTGTGATCGTCACCCCAAAGTGGAAATACTTGGCTGGTTTCTTCTGGATGTTAGAGAGCAAATAGAACTCCCTTGGCCCCTGCACAGGCTGATGAGTACCATTAAGTTATGAGTTCCTTCGATAATCGCAAAAACGGACGCCCAGATGCATCTATATATAATCATATTATTTTTACCTGACTCCCAATTGGTAGTAATCACTCAGCTGAATGGATTTTAAGACCACTGGTCTGCATATTAAGATGGCTCTAGGAAATCAATATTTGGATTCGCGGCTGATTTATTTTGCACACAGGGACATGAAGTGACAGTTTCTCAAAACTGTCTTTCTGTGTTTACTTAGATTTTCCCCCTCACATTTTTGGAATCATTCCAATTTTAAAAGTGATCATCATAAGTATGTATACTCATATATATATAAATATTTTAAGTCAATTCCGCCGTGGTTTGTGGTTCTGCTATTTGACTGTGTGGTGGATGTGTGCAGTTGAAAGTCTTCATGGAGGCGTCCTTGCTGTTCTAATAAAAGACAGACATGCGCTCATCCCCACTGTGTCTCATGTCTCAGAGGTACTTTCATATAGCCACTACAGGGCACTTGATTCCATTAGTTTATATTATGCAGCTGTCTTTTCACAGATTTTTTTTTTTATTGCTATCCATTAATTCTGGTAGAGTTTCTCTGCCTTTATTGAGGGCTGAGTTCTTCCCTTTCACCGAAGCACCCTCGCCACTTGGCCACGTGTGTGTGCTCCCACGGGTATAACTTTCCTATCTTGTCTTTCTTCCCCGCCCCCCCCCCACCGCCCTTGTCTTTCTGTCTTGCTTATTATCAGATGTTGCTTGCATCTTCGATTTCTCCCCAGGATATTTTGCTAATTTATAAAGTGGTGTTGGTCACAGCCTGAAAACTGTCATTGGTTAACATTTGCACCCTGTACTTTGTAGTATACGTAATCATGTTTCTACATACTTGCATTTATAAATCTATCACAAAATATTTGTTAAATTTCTTTTGATGTCATTTTATTTGACATCGTAATAAATACATTTTCTAACTAAGACATTCTTTTTTTTTTAGCAATTGAAATTAAATCCAATGTTGCTCCCACTTCCCAAAATATTGGGTTTATTTTATTCCGTATGCAATTTCTGCTAATATTTTCCAAGAGGAAGATGACAGCATTCTCCCTCCTTCCCATGTTGAAGAATATTTGAATCCCAGTGAATCTTTCTAGTGTTGCTGATGTTTAGTTATAATCTGATACAAAACAAAAGTAATTTTCACCAAAAGATCCTAGTTTAGCATTCAGGGTCATTGGTATTTGTCAAAATTCAGATTATTCTGCTTGACTAAAAGAGGGCACAGTACATTTATTTTCCCTAGAATTTTCATGGGTGACATCAGGTGTATGAGTTTGTAATCCAGTAATCTAGGGTGCTAGTGACTTACATTTTCCATCCCCTACTAACGTTTCTTCCCCCATCTCAGAAATAATATCCCTTCCAAAAGTCGTTTTACCTGAATTCCTTCATAACTGCAAAACTTTTCCTTCCATTTATTCATGATAATTATTAGAGAGGAGAATCATGTGGTAGAGGTGGTAGAGATATCAGAAAAGACAAGGGGTTGAGTCCATATTCTTCATTTACTGAAGGAACAGAAATAAAAGAATAATAAAAAAGCAAAGGTAAGTTGAACTCTCCCTTGAGCCCGGGAAGAACCCGCCCCTTGTAGAGCAGTTACAATAGTAACTCTTTTATCCCTCTCTCATTTCCTTCCGGAAGAACAGACCTGTATGCTTAGCTGGGGCGGGGGGGGGGGGGGGGGGGGGTGTGTGTGATGTGTGCCAGCCGCCAGCCGCACAGCTGTCGGTTCCGGGACATTTCTACACCTATTTTAGAAAGAATTACGAGCATTCTGGGAAATGTGAACGCTTGGTTTCAATTCCTTTCAAGGCAGCTTTACAAATCCCCTCAATTCCACTGAAACCCACAGAAGGTTTTCTTCCGCAAGTTGACCAAACCCTTGTCTCTGAGCTATGGGGTAAGAAATCAGGTACCATATCCCGGGTGTTTGCAGACACGTGTGCTTGCCTGGGTTTGATCTTGAACCTTTACATGGGCACTATAGGACTAAAATTCAGATGTAAAGTACTGAGTGAATTAACGACCACCAAGATCTCTTTGCCGTTTTCTTTGACCATTAGATACTGCCCTATGGTGATCTCACAGTGACTTTTGTTCATGCATTTTTTTTTCTCTGTTTTATACCTCATATTTGTTTTGGAATACTATAAAGGAAATTAATTGACATAGTAATTCCCATCTAGTTTACAAAAATGACATCTCTTCCCCCTTTCTTCCTTCTAAGGCTGGAATCAGATAATAGCAAACAGGAACTGTTCTGGATGGGAATGGCTTTAGACCGGGTTACATGGAAGCATGACCCTAAGGGTCACGCATATTTAAGTAATAGCCTAATTTATAGATTGATATTGCCGTACGGGAAGCGCAAAATCACCATAGCGATTGTGGGAGACAGAATCAGCTTCCAATAGCCTGACCTGTGGTGGCGCAGTGGGATAAAGCGTCAACCTGGAACGCTGAGGTTGCTGGTTCAAAACCTTGGGCTTGCCTGGTCAAGGCACATATGAGAGTTGATGCTTCCTGCTCCTCCCCCTTCTCTCTCTCTCTCTCTCCTCTCTCTAAAAATCAATAAATAAAATATTAAATAAAATTTTAAAAAAAATCAGCTTCCATTGGATAGACATTGAAACCTATGCCTGTGCGACCACTTCCCCTAAAAACCTGACGTCTGAAACCGCTAAGAATCACCTCGCTCTTTCTAAGCCGCAGTTTTTCTGTCTAGTGTCCTATTCATTTAGCCACAATAACCTTCCCTCCGCTTCAAGGCTGCCCTGAGGCGTCCCGTATCCGGCTTGTGTCTGGACTCCGCGATGCAGTTAATTCTAAGCCCTGAGTCTTGCAGCTTCCTGGAAGCCCCGCCAAGACAGCGTCAGGTGATTAGATGAAACCGACAGCAACAGCTATTGTAAATGCTGTGAATCCCATCCCTTCTCCAAAGGGTGCGTGCCCTAGGCAAGAACCCGATTTGCTCCCCCCAGGGCCAGCTTTGAACAAGTACATCGCGCCCCCCCTCCCCCGCCCCCGTTTGGGTGGGAATGTGATTGGTACCACAGACTCTGCAGTCACATTGCATCTCTTAGGAGGAAATACGCGCTTATTAAAAACCATTAGCATTTGTAACTGGTGTGAGTCAGTCTAATTTCTCCCTTAAATCAAATCATTATATTGTATTGAGTTTGAATGCAAAGTTTCAGCGTTGCCTACATTTTAATGAGTTACGTGTTGGAGAGTAAGATGTTGTACAGTTATAGCTGATTCTTTATTTTTTTAACTAGCATAGTTATATTGGGGGGAAAATGTACGCACCAAGGTCTCAGAACTCTTGGCAATTCAAGATGCTATATAAAATGTAGTCTATGTTTAAGTCATCATTTCTCTTGTATTTAATGAGCTACGTGTTCCATTGGCTGTTGAACTACACATCAATTGCATGCCCCTTCCTTTCAACATTCAAACTGTTTAGCTCCCACTAATAGGTACATTAAGAAGAATCTTGCTACAAATCTGAATGCAGACATCATAGCTATATGCATTTCTGCCTATGCTCACGCTTTTTTTTTTTTTTTTTAAAAAAAACGCTCCTTAGAGAAATCTTCACAAAAATAAGCTGTAACCCTTTCTGGGTAGTATTTCCTAAGAGAGAAAGACATGATGGGGATTTTTCTGTACATACCTGAACTAGATCATCAGGATGATATTGAGCACGAAAAAAAATGGAGTTGAAATAACAACTGTATCATTACAGGAAGAGGCTCGTGATGAATTGTTTAGTTTCCTGTATGTCTTTGAGGGCTTCTGTGCAAAACGTGAAAACAACACCTAAAATTGTAAACTTAATCACGGTGTTATAATAACATTGCTTTGAAAACAGTGAAAGATGTTGTTAAATAGAAAGTGAGCTAAATGAAGTTTGCAATATTGTAAACTCATAAGCATTTAATAATCTGAGAAGATTTTAGAAGTTTCATTTTTTTATTGCCTTGTGTTTTAAATAATCTTTTAGTATTTTATCTCTTTATTAAGAAAGAAAGGTTCAAAATAAAATTTACCTAAAAGTCCAAAATAAAATGTACCTAATTGTTGTCTGTTAAAAAAAGAAAAACAAGCCCTGCCCAACTAGCTCAGCTATAGAGCGTCAGCCTTGTGTGTGGAAGTCCCAGGTTCGATTCCCGGCCAGGGCACACAGGAGAAGCACCCATCTGCTTCTCCACCCTTCCCCCTCTCCTTTCTCTCTCTTTCTTCCCCTCCTGCAGCCAAGGCTCCATTGGAGCAAAGTTGGCCCGGGCACTGAGGACGGCTCCATGGCATCTGCCTCAGGCGCTAGAATGGCTCCAGTTGCAATGGAGCAATGCCACAGATGGGCAGAACATCGTCCCCTGGTGGACATGCTAGGTGGATCCCAGTTGTGCGCATGTGGGAGTCTGTCTCTCTGCCTCCCTGCTTCTCACTTAAGAAAAATACAAAAAAATAAAAACAAAACAAAACAAAACAAAAAGAAACAGAAAAAACCAAAGTCGTGTTAAAAAAAAACACTTAAAAACCCCTCACCACTTGTGTTCCTCATCCATAGAGATTTCTAAAATGTTCTTGTTTTATATTACTTTAAACATACTTATGGAAATATATCTTTCTAAGACAGTTGAATAGTGGGTTTAATAATGAGCAATCCTGAAAAGTCAATATGAATTGTGTGTTATCTTCTGGGGTGTAAATATTGAGAAAAATATTTAGGTGAATGCAAATGTAAATCCTCAGAACTCACAGAAAAATAATGTCTTATTCTTAGTTTGCTTCAAATGCTCATAAATTTAGAAGCAGCTTCTGAACATTCTCACCTTTTCCAGTAGGTTAGGCACATGTTCTGCCTCTAATTGTTTGTGCACTGTGTTGGTTATCCTTTCTGAGCAATACGGAGAGAAAAAATATTGGGCTTCACTATTCTCTGAGTAGAAGTAAATGTCTTTTTATTTGTATTATCATAAAATGATATCAACGATTTACTTATATTGAAATACAATCCATAACAGCATTAAAAAAGATTCATATTGAATTTTTTCACTTGAAAGCACTTATACTTAGGAGGAATATATTTTGTGTCAGTTTTAAACAAATATTTTTCTCCCATGTTTCTTAACGGATTAAGACATACTTTTTCTTTCTCTGTGTGTCTCTCTCCCCTGTTTTTCCACCTCCACAGACACACACAGTTTTTCTTTATTATAAGATCTATGGGTTTAAATAAATATTTTAACAAACAATAAGTGAAAGATAACATTTAAAGATTCTTAAAGGCAACTATTTAGATTTCATTTCCATCAAATTATATAAAGATTTTTATAATAGGAACAAAATATATAATTTAAACCAAGATCAATGTGTTTACCAAAGCATTATTTTTTATTCTTCTGAATTTTAGCACATTGCTGTGAGTTACTATATTTTGGACTCTGTACTTTTAAATAGATGGTCATACACTATTTTCTGTCAAAGTAGTATGTTGGATTTGAAGGACTATTACAGTATGAAGAAATATCATATGAGATAATTCTAAATGTGACAAATGTAACGTGTCATTGTAAATGAGATTATTCTATAAATGGTGAAAATTTAGTTATCTTAGAATTTAAAATAAGTCCAGATTGAGTCATCAACATTAAATTTTCTGGCTATATATATATATGCATATACATACATACATATATATATACACACATATACATACACATATATGTATATACATGTGTACATATATATATATACATATATATAATATATTCATAGGGGTTGGCACAAGCAAGTTTACAGTTGTGAGTACGTGAAACACAAGATTTATTTATTCTTTTATTTTTTTCATTGGTTTGAGAGAGAAGAAGGGAAAGAGAGAGAAGCATCAACTCATCCCATTTAGTTGTATATTCATCGATTGCTTCTCATATGTGCCCTGACCAGGGATTGAACCCTTGACCTCAATGCACTGGAATGCCACTTGGAGCCATTCAGCCAGAGCTTATTCTTGTATTATTATTTATTAGTTATTATATTATTTACTTGTATTTCAACTATAAACCTACTTTTGTTCACCCCTGTATTCATGTTGTCATTTTCATGAAAAATTTGACAGTTGTTATCCAAATAACACATAAAACATATAAACTAATGACTCCCTTTTATTCTGCATAAATTGGCTGCTATTTTACTCTACAAACATATACTTCAGAGTAATGTGATATCCTTTTAAACTTTTCAAAGGGAAAGTCTTAAATTATATAATGGATGGTAAAGGTACTGCCATTGGTTTCCCTGCAAGGTTGAGTAAACAGAAAATAAAATGAAAACATCTGCAGAAAGTGATCCCACATGAAATATCGCCGTAACGTTTCATTCCAATCGGAGTCACTGTTTACTCTCAATATTAAGACCTGCAGTAGGTAAGACCACAGGCTGAAAATTAAAAGCTGATCTATGGAAAATTGTGGCCAAGGGATGTGTAAGTCCACATTTGAACATTTGCTAAATAAATAATGATATATAAGAAAGAAACCAAGCCCTTTTAGAAATCCTTGGGTTTTATTCGTACCTGGTGTGCAGACCCGCAGACTGCCAGGCTCACTGTTGAGCTGTTGGAGGGTCCCCAGCCCCGGGTGAACGGCAGCTGGTCCCACAGTTCCCTTCTCGTTTGCTTAGCCAGTGCCAGCCCACAGTTCTCCTTGTGTTTCAAGAGCTGGGATATTCCTTTCGCGGGGAGAGTTGATGTTTAACTCACCCAATTTCATGTGTTTTGTGAAGTACTACTCATTCTGTCATTCTGGCTTTTTAAAAATTTTAGTTTGGATTTCTTTTTCCACAACAAAACTGCAATAAAACCTGTTCCAATTTACGCTGCAATTTGATGAATTACCTTCTCCGGCTTTCATTATAAATGTGCTTCAAAGTGCCGCCGAGCTCTGTTGAAATAACAAAGAGGGACAGGGCCAATCAGAGCTGTACATCTAAATGACTTGGGCTCTCGGGGAACCAGGGAGCATGGCGTCTGTTTCTTCGGAGTGTCTGTTTATTGCTTTATTAATATCAGCCAGGGTTACTTCATATGAAACTGAATGCTTCTGCGCCGGAGGAGAATTCCGTCTTAGGGGTCCGCGGCCCTGACCAGTGAGCAACACGGCTTCCCGAGAGGAATTCCGACTCAGGGGTCCCCGGCCCTGATCAGTGAGCGTCACGGCTTCCCGAGAGGAATTGCGCCCCAGGGGTCCGCGGCCCTGACCACTGAGCACCACGGCTTCCCGAGAGGAATTCCGCCTCAGGGGTCCGCGGCCCTGATCAGTGAGCAACACGGCTTCCCGAGAGGAATTCCGCCTCAGGGGTCCCCGGCCCTGATCAGTGAGCGTCACGGCTTCCCGAGAGGAATTCCGCCCCAGGGGTCCGCGGCCCTGACCACTGAGCACCACGGTTTCCCGAGAGGAATTCCGCCTCAGGGGTCCGCGGCCCTGATCAGTGAGCACCGCGGCTTCCCGAGAGGAATTCTGCGGCTTCCCGAGAGGAATTCCGCCCCAGGGGTCCGCGGCCCTGACCACTGAGCACCACGGCTTCCCGAGAGGAATTCCGCCTCAGGGGTCCGCGGCCCTGACCACTGAGCACCACGGCTTCCCGAGAGGAATTCCGTCTCAGGGGTCCGCGGCCCTGACCACTGAGCACCACGGTTTCCCGAGAGGAATTCCGCCTCAGGGGTCCGCGGCCCTGACCACTGAGCGTCACGGCTTCCCGAGAGGAATTCCGCCTCAGGGGTCCGCGGCCCTGACCACTGAGCACCACGGCTTCCCGTCAAGTCGGGGTTCTCCTGACTGACAATGGAACGTGGCGTCTTCCTGAATGTGGGGAAGTGGGGTGAACTTCCTGAGCTATGTCACTTTGTCATTTCCCAGCCATTTCTTTTAAGGATTTAAAAGTTCATTTTTAAAAGGCAAATCCATGGGAGAATCAATGTGCAGCAAATCTGTGTGAGATCATATTATTTTCTGTCTTAAAGTCAGAGTTGCCAAGGTGTATTTTATGTTCCCCGTTACCCTCAATTCATGGATATTTTCCTGATATACACATTTGAGTGGACTCTGTGTTAAAAGTCATAGAATTATCCATCTGCATAAGACCTAGAGTTCATCTAACCAAAGAGAGTAAAACTTCCATCCAGCATCATATAGGTTGGTGGTTCTAAGACTGATGTCTACTACTTAATTACCATCAAAAAACTTCTCATTCTAGCGAAACATTACCTTTCAGTTTAAAAAGTTTCTTCAAGTTACTAACTTTTTAATTAATAGTGTTTTAATGCTTTTGGAGCTCCAGGCAATTATTAAAATCAAATGGGCGGTATAAACATAAATAAGAAATTTGACCTGGCCTTTCTCTGCCTGACTTATTGGTGGGCTGAGGCACTGGAAACATTGCTTTACCTGCGATGCAGGTAAGTCCCAGCAAGCTGGGTCTGCACGTAGTACACCTTTGTCCTCAAACCCAGGACTGTGGCCCTGGCCGGTTGGCTCAGCGGTAGAGCGTTGGCCTGGCGTGCGGGGGACCTGGGTTCGATTCCCGGCCAGGGCACACAGGAGAACCGCCCATTTGCTTCTCCACCCTGCCCCCCCTCCTTCCTTTCTGTCTCTCTCTTCCCCTCCAGCAGCCAAGGCTCCATTGGAGCAAAGATGGCCCGGGCGCTGGGGATGGCTCCTTGGCCTCTGCCCCAGGCGCTAGAGTGGCTCTGGTCGCGGCACAGCAACGCCCCCTGGTGGGCTTGCCGGGTGGATCCCGGTAGGGCGCATGCGGGAGTCTGTCTGACTGTCTCTCCCGGTTTCCAGCTTCAGAAAAATACAAAAAACAAAAACAAAAACAAAAAAACAAAAAAACAAAACAAAAAAAACCCCAGGACTGTGGCACGGTGTGTGGAGTACTCTGACCTGGCTTCCCTCACGTTAAGGTGACAGTGACAATGGTGTCTAGTGAATTGATAGGGGCCTTTGGACTTGCAGGGAATTGAGCCTAACGGAGTGTAGAAGAGCCATGGTTTCACCTGTTTCCCTCCTTCTAGTTCAGGAGAGACAGAAATCCGCGGTGAGAGGTGGGGGGTGGGGGGTGGGCGGGAGCTGGCCTTCTTAAATTCGTGCTGCACAATAAAGTCATGCATTCATAAATACCTGTATTTCAGAAGAAAGGATTCTGAGTAATTCAGATCAAAAATAATTTTAACTAATTTACTGAATTTTAAAAATAATTTTTTTAAACTAATATCCTGGGCCAGAAGTACATGAATATTTTTTTGCTAATTTTTATTGAATTGATTGTGGTGAAATTGGTTAATAGAATGATATAAGTTTGAGGTGTACACTTTTACAACACATCATCAGTACACTATAGTGTGGGTTCAGAACTCCAGGCTGAGTCTCCCTCCATCACCACTGCTTCCTGTTTACCCTCCTCTCCCTCCCCTTCCCTCCGGTCATCGCGTACTGTTATCTGTGTCTATGAGTTTTTAATGTAACTTTTATTTTTTCTTTAAAGTTTTTTTTTTAATTTATTCATTTTAGATAGGAGAAAGAGTGAGAGAGAGAGAGAGACAGAGAGAGAGAAGGGGGGAGGAGCAGGAAACATCAACTCCCATATGTGCCTTGACCAGACAAGTGCAGGGTTTCGAACCGGTGACCTCAGCATTTCCAGGTCGATGCTTTATCCACTGCGCCACCACAGGTCAGGCTGACTTTTATTCTTTAGATGAATCCCTTCACCTTGATCCCCCAGCCCCCAAACCCTCCGCCCTCTGACAGCTGTCAGTCTGTTCTCTGGATCTCTGAATCTGTTTCTACTTGTTACATCATTTTGTTCATCAGATTCCACATATAAATGAAATCATAAAGTACTTGTCTTTCTCTGTCTGGCGTATTTCACTTAGCCTAATGCTCTCCAGGCCCATCCGTGCTACTGCAAAAGAAAAAAGGAGAGGCTTTCTTCTTTTTTATAGTTGAGTCGTATTCCATCACGTAAATATACCACAGTTTTGTTTTGTTTCTTTTTACTACAGATTTTATTTTGTTGTTCATTCATCTACTGATGGGCACCTGGGGCTGTTTCCAGACCTTGGCTGTTGTAAATAACACTGCAATGAACATAGAGGTGCGTGTATTCTCTCGTGTTAGTGTTTCAGGGTTCACTGGATAGATTTGCCCCAGAAGTGAATTGCTGGGTCAAAAGAAAGTTCCATTTTTAACTGGATGAGGTAACTTCACACTGCTTTCCACAGTGGCTGCACCAGTCTGCATTCCCACCAACAGTGCCGGTGGGTTCTCTTTTCTCCACATCCTTGCCAACACTTTTTGTTTGTAGAGTAATTGATGATAGCCATTCTGACAGATGTGAGATGATATCGCATTGGGTTTTAACTTGCATATCTGAGTACATAAATAATTTTTTTGCTTTGTTTTTCTCCTTTTATTAAGAGATACAGACATCAAGAATCAGACAGGTTAAGTGATCTGTTCAAGAATGCAGAGCCAGACACAGGCTAAACTAAAATTCAGGATCCCTAGCCGCAATCCAAAGGGTGCTCTTTCATCATATCTATCAGGAAAGTTCAAAATGTATTCAGTCTTGATGGGTAGCATGAAAAAGCCAGTTGGAAGTGACAGTTCCTAGTCTTGGACTTGTTGGAGATTAATAATATTTTAAAACAAATATTGGCTCGTGTTTTGTATACAGTCTACCTGGCTTTCACTCATTTACCCGTTGAATATATGCTTACTGAAAGATATTAATGGACCAAGTACCACTCAAAGGGCTAGATATGGCAAAACACTCAACAAGCACAGGCCTGCCTGTGTCATACCAGGACGTCGGAAACTGCCATCGCGTTTCCAGGCACCTGCTCCTGGGGCCCTGGCCTGCTTGTGTGAGACACTAAACACCCCACGGATTGTGTATCTTAGTACCTGAATATAAACTTGTCATGAATTTAAAATACAAAACCATAAGGTTTGGTATAGAAGCAATAACATCTTTTACTGTGAAGCCCGCATAGTATCTGTAAATACCTTTGACTCCCGCACATTCTACCCACTGTTTCGGAAAAAAAAAAAAACCCTCAGTGAGAATCTGGCTGATTCAGTGTTTCATTTTCCTCATGCTAAGTGTCAGACTCCTTCTCACTGAGGGGCAGCTGCCGGGAGCCGGGAAGGAATACGAGAATTTTTATTGTCTTGTACTGGAGAACGGAGGGCACAGGATTTCACGACATGACCTGTCGGATTCTCAGCGCACTAAAGGTGCCCAAGTCCTCCCTTGTGTCTAAGAAGCACTTTCTGAAGCATATGGCTTTGTTTTGCCTTTGTTTTTAATAAAGTCAGAGCTAGATCAAAGGATATTTTAGGATATAGTTGCCTGGTAACTACTCTTAAGTGTTTTTAGGTATCTCCAGGAAACAAAGTTTTCTCATATGCAAATTGGATGCATTCCGTTTGGTAAATACAATACTTTTCTACATCCAGCCTATGATGACAGTCGATGGTGTTCAGAAGTGAGAGGCACCCTGGTCGGACGTCGGCATTGCCAGGTTTGGCGTTTCCCTGCCTTGTCAGCGGCTCGATTTCTGAGGCGGGACTGTGTTCCTTTCTCTCGCCTTCACTTGTGTTGTTTCCATTTTCTCCGAAAGACTTTTAGTATTTTTTACAACTTCACATTTTGACCTGTAAATCCGCAATCTTGCAAGCTTTAATTTGGGGAAGAAAATGGAAAAGAGCTGAAAATTAACTTTCTGAACCAAAATTGCTCTCTTAACATATATTTTTAAAGAGGAAAATTACTATAACAGGTTGATTGCAATTTAAAACATCCTCTTTGGTAGATTACGTGTATTTTAAGGTTCATAATTTCCATAATCATTTTTTTTTCTGTCTGAAAAAGTGCTTCAAATTTAATTTAAAATAACATCTGTATTAATTTTTACCATTTAGGATGAAGTTGATTGTTTCTAGAGCTTGTAATTCTCTGAAGTGTTGCATATCAAACTGTGCTCTCTACAGAATTTAAATCATAAAATAAAATGTGCATGTTTTCCCCTGAAGGAATTTTATTTGAATCAAGCCTGTTTTTAATTCTTGTCAGAATGCATCATTAATAATATATTAACGTTTATTGTAGTGTGTTCCTTACACCTTAATACACCTTAAGCTGTTTTAAATATGAATAAATTATAGTTTTAATATTAGATATATTATACAGACAGTGCTTGATTTGGCTGCTACAAATTTAAAAATCTCCTCATTGTATTTGGAATTATGAAATACTAGTTGCAGAAATAAGGTATAAAAGTAGGAGAAACTGAAGTCAAACATATGCATTGTTATAGTGAATATGCCATTCTATGATTTTTTATGTCTCCTCATTGCTTTAATTAAGATGTCAGTTTCTGAATCTTTTTGGCTGTTAGAATGAGTATTTAGGGCTACATTTCTGAGTGATTTTAGTTGCAGATTCAAAGGCTGGATGAAATTTAATACATTCATTGCAATCAGTATTGACAATATCTTTTGCAAGAGAAGGAGCGTTAGGTCAAAGTTAATTTTGAAAGGTTATAGTGTTGTCAATTCTACAAAATTGGGAAATGGAAATGGATATTAAATGCATGACATTTTGTCAACTTGTAAAATGGCAAATGCTTAGCTATAGAATGAATGCAAATAACACTTCCTCCCTCTTTTGATGTGACACTCGAAGATATCAAAACACCATTCAAATGAGAACACAGAGGTTAAAGAAATTGTTTTTCCCATCTATTCCTACATTACAGAGCATATTGCTCTATTCAGCATATTGCAAGCCTGAAGGATTTGTCATAGGAAAATACTGTAAATACATATGCTTGTGTGTATTTATTGCCTCTATCTGTATATGGCATACATAGATGTATAAATGTATATTTTTCCATACTATCTTCTGCATACACATACACATTTGCGGTCACACACATGAACGCTTCTGAATTCCTTTTGAATGGTTACTGCATGTTACTTACATAATCAGGGCCATCTGCTCTGTTATTATCTACTCCTTAGAACTGTGGCATTCTGTGATATGTTTGCCAATCATTAAGCAGCCTGTTAGAGGAATATGTATGCACCGTACTTAGATCCTCAGAAATCTTGTACAGATAAAATATAAGGTTCTGAAGAAGTGAACTTTAATTTCAAAGGAGTCCGGTGGTGAATGTGGGTAACTTTTTAATTATAAGTAATACTTCTTTTGAAATTAAAGAAAAATTTAGAGAAAGCTTAAAATATATCTCCTAATGTCCCAAAAAGTACATTTTTAAAGAGCATTCTGGGGGCACAGGTAAAACACCCAATAATGAAATTATCTCTGTTGCTCTTAAGGTACCACTCACAGCTGACAAGATTTTAGGATTAAATATTAAACTACAAACAAAATAAATTCTTTTGTCCTTGCCTTCCAAACAACTAGCCATTGTTATCAATGTAATTGGTTATAAAAATAGCTGAATATCTGAATTTGTTTTTCTTTTAAAATATGTAAATTAGAAAGATGCTTGCAGGGTGCTTTGTAAAACAGTTCAAGAAACAATAGGAATTTTAACCTTGGTTTAATTTGCATTTGTTTTCTTATTCCACATCTAAATATTGGCACTCAGCATAAGTGTTCCATATTCATATTTATACATTTTCTCTTCATTGATAAAAAGGTAGGAGTATTTATATTATTTAATGTGTTTTCAGGTCTTCATACTGATATTGTTACATGAAAACTTAAAAGTGTTAAAAATATGTATTCCTTCTCCAATCTTATGTATTCTACTAATCTAAGCCAAGACTCTTTTATCATTCTGGTCCAATATCCCATGTTCCACTGTGATCTTTTCCCAAGATGACATCTTGTCTATCCATCAGGGATGATTTATTTTTAAACTTCTATTTATTTGGTTTTATTATTTTCTAATTAAAAAAATGGCTATCATTCTGAGCAGGACTTAGAACATATTAATGTACCATTATTAATTAAACAGGCTAACCCAAAGACTAGATCTCATTCAAAGCAAACAAAAATTGAAATGTGAAGCTTTTTTTTCCCATTTTTTTTCCTCCAAATCCATGGACACCCATGACATAAGCATGATGGCATTAAAACAACTTACAAAATGATGACCAGCTATGAGTATGTTGCTGGAAAAGGAAGTGAAGTATTAGAAGCTGCATCGAGGTAAAACCTCTCAGGACTCAATGGCTGAGTCCACGCTGTGCTTCCCCGTGAAGATGGAGTCTCTCTCTCATCATATCCTTAGCCTTTCCCTGTGAGTGCTTCTCACACGGGGTTCGTGGCCTATTGGAAGAAAATGAGATCTGGTTCTTAAGAACGTATTATAAAAAGAGATTAATGAATTTGGGGGAAATATGTACTATGTAAAGAGTGTATTGCAATTTTATTTCAACTTTGAAACTGTAAAAACAATGCAGGGACTTTTCAGTGTCATCCTTCTCCCTGCCCTTCGAAAGCACACGCCGGGCACCCTGGCAGCAGTTGGATGTTTTTACAGTTCCAGCTACAGCCCATCAATTGAACTTCACCATGAAAACTCCCAAAAGTCATACTTAAAGTCCGTGAATAACTCTGGAACCTGCTTTGAAAGGTGTTGTTAAAAACTTCTGTTAGTTAGACTTGATTTTACTACTCTGTAGTCATGTTTCAAAGACAATGCTTAGGGATGAATTCCAAAGTCCATTTATGAATTTGCAAGTGTCTTAAGAAATTACACTTAATTAAAAAAATGCATTTCAGAATTTATTCAGTTTACAGAGGTCTACTTTGTATTTTTGCTATTGAACTAAAAAAATGATGATGAATTTATGAAGTAACAAAAAAGACTGATACGGTACAAATTATTAGAAAATAATTTTGTTGAGATGGGACAATGAATCATTTTCAAAATATATTTGTCAAATAGATATAGTTATTCAATATCACACAGTTACATTGCATTCATTATACGAAATGATTACAGCATATACTTAATAGTTAAAATATTTATCTTAATCTGTGGCCATATTTTTATAAAGGTCAGAATGTGGACTTGACCAGTGTTTGGATGTGGATGTGGAGGAATTCATTCATACTTTTGGGAAGAATTCTGGCTTTTGCCAAGTTGTAAAAATGGAATTTCTTTAACCACTGCTTCACTTCATTGAAGAATAAGGTTTTTTTTTTCCTACTAATTCTTAATTAGACCTAATTTTTAGACAAAGTGTATCTTTTGGCGTGAGTTGCAATAATTTGGAAAAAAAGAGAACTTCCCAAATACTTATAATTAAGTATAAGAATAGAATTTTGTCTTGGTAGGCGTGCTGTTTTAAGCGTAGTTGTGCTGAGTTCACATATTTATGCCTGCCTCTCTATACACATTTGAAATATATGCATGGTATGTTTGCTCTGTGTTGCTGCATTAAACAAGGACATCAACACTTCGTTTCTGTGGGGCGGAATGTGGATGCCGCTGAGCTCCAGGATTCAGGGCCAGCTTCCTCCTGAGCCTGCAGTCAGTTCATATTTTTTTTTAATCAGAATTTTTTTTCTATTTCAATGTTTCATTTATAATACTTCTATTTACTTGTATCATTCATCCTCATGTTGTTTGTGTACAAGTATCTTAGGGGTGAAGAGTGTCATGTAAAGTCAGAGTGCCTGGCTTTGAACTCCAGCTTTGCCGATCGCTAGCTGTGTGCTGGTGACTTAACGTTTGCTTCCATCTCTGCCTTTGTAAAAGAGAGAAGATCATAGTACTCACTTCAGAGAATTTCACGAGGATTCAAGATCCTAGGACATTTAAACATTTTGAAAAGTGCTCATTATTGATTAAGCTCTCAGTGAACAAATCTATTTTTGTCTGTGGAAACCATAGGCATAGTGTTGCGTTAATAATATTCACAACAGGATTTAGGGAAACCATTTGAAATACTATAAACTGCCAGTGTTTAGGTAATATGTGAACCATTTGATTCTTAAAAGAAATAAGAAAAAGGGTCCTATCTGCCTCCACATTTTATTAATGAGTTTCTTGAAATGACTTTGACCTCTTCTCCCCAGAAAGTAAAATGATGTCGTACAATGGAAAATATCACAGAACATACTACTTTTATGACAATTAACTGTCAGTTGAAACACAAGCCAAGTTGGGTGACCTCGTTTGGCCACGAGACTTTGTGTCTAGAAAGGACAGCCACCAAGTGAAGAACATGGCACATGGGGCCACCTCGTGGGAAACCCGGATGGGGACATCGTCCGAGTCCTTTGCCTGGAGATACTCAGGAACATCTGATGATGCCTGAGAGGGAAAACAGACGGAAGGGACGTCTACTCCAGCCTTGGCGATCTAAAGCTATTTAGATCTAATAATATAATTGATTAATTTGCATTTAATTGATTAATTTTACCCTTCAAACATGAGTAGTATCCAGAGTGGCTGGGGCTCCTTCTGAGCAAACCCTCAAAAGTTTGACCTGGCTTCTGTTAATTAAACACTAAATGTTCCAAAACATATCTGATAGCAAGAGGAGATATTCACCTAAGAAATTACATTTGTTAAACTAGTGGTTTAAATATTTTACTATTAAAATGTGATTCATGGCCCTGGCTGGTTAGCTCAATAGTAGATCCTCAGTCTGGTGTGTAGAAGTCCCAGAAGGTTTTATTTCTGGCCAGGGCACACAGGAGAAGTGCCCATCTGCTTCTCCATCCTTCCCCCTCTCTTTTCTCTCTATCTTTCTTGTCCCCTTCCATAGCCGAGGTTCCATTGGAGCAAAGTTGGCCCAGGCACTGAGGATGGCTCCTTGGCCTCTGCCTCAGGTGCTAGAATGGCTCCGGTTACAATGGAGCAATGCCCCAGAGGGGCCGAGCATCACCCCCTGGTGGGCATGCTTTGTGGATCCTGGTTCGGCTTATGCGGGAGTCTGTCTGCCCCCCTCCACTTCTCACTTTAGAAAAATACAAAAAATCAAACAGATAAATAAAAAATGTGATTCATCATGAAACTGGAAATTCTATGGCATCTCTTTTGACAATTTATTTCCTATGTATTCCTATAGCCTATGAGAACATGCTTGGGTTGTTTCAATGGGCTGCTTACCTAAGCATTGATCGTGAGTAAAACTGCTATAATCTGCAGGTAAAGGACTCCCTCGGAGCTGTGGCTTTCCTGCGCTGTAACCTCAAATTGCAGTCTGCAGATGCAGTTGTCACTAGCATACCTTGCATTGTACTCTAACATCTCCACTGCACACTCAATCATCGATTTATTCCCCATCCACATTTAATCGAGGCCACATTTGGATTTATTTTTAAAAGAAACCTAACATTTTACCTGCTTTATTTCTCCTCACATCGAATTAAATACACAAAGAATATTGACTTTGGTTGATGAAGGGGCTCTGTGCATTAGTCCCTAATCAAGTAACACCATGTAGCCAATGTACTAAGAATTCAAATTGATGCTGTCGTGAGAGCAAAGGTCTCAAGCAGGGGGGGAGCGTGTGTCCTCCTGCACTGAGAAATAACAGAGAGCTTGGGAAACGCCGTTCACAGACAGCGGGTCCGGTATTTACCAGAATAAAAATGAGATTGCATTCAGCATTCCTTCATTGAGCACCTCTAGCAATTTCAGTAGCTTCGTTGCCACTGAACTGCTTGTCTCTGTGGGCGTGTGTTGTAAATTTTACAGTTAAATACATGCCTGGTCATTACTGAGATACACAGAATGGTGCATTTGTTCATTTCCTGGTTAGGAATAACGCTAAAACTGGTTGTTCATGGAAATATTACTTCTCATCAGGTGCCTTGAGAGTCTAATTGGATCTGAGGGACTCTTGGGGGACAGAGGGTGGGCGTCACTTTCCCCGTTGACCAGAATCCAACTTCCGCACGCTGCTGTCAGCACCTGGACCTGGCAGGACAGCTCTTCGTAATTCAAGCGGGGTTATTTCTTGCTTGAGAGTTTTCACAGTTTTTTTTTTCTTTCTTCCAAATAAAACTTGCTATCTGGACTGCTATGAAAAATATGATATATTAGCCTTTTATTAAAAGTTTATAATTTTATTATTTTTAAAAGAACCTTTCAAGGTTAATCTAGGTTGACCAAGGAAAGGTACTCACTAAATACAACATCATCCTCTAGACTCTCGGATTCTCGGTGATGCTATAGCTGTCTCGTTCATGTAGACTATTGCTATCTGGTGGCCATCCCTCTGCAATGGGCTGAGGACATGCTCCCATCATGGGCCACCTTCAGACTCATAGAACAACATAGCCATGTGCCACCAACAGAATGTCTCCAAACTGTGCCAGGAAGTAGGAGTTTGGGGATGTTCTCCTATGTGTTTGGACGTATTCTGTGGTTATGTTATGTTATCTTAAAATATTAGGAAAATTATATAGCATCGTGTGAAATGTATTTAATGCAGTGATTTTTTTTCCTCCTAAGATGCAAAGACTCTCATATATTAGAAAAATGCATTATGTGTATTTCATATAGAGCACCTTGTATCATATACATTTAAATGTGTTAAATTATCATTAATATTGCACCATACCATTGCATAAACACACTTCCTCAGTTGCCTGACAGCTGGTGATGATGACGATGTCCGTAGTTTCGGTAGCAGAACTAAAGCATGGGTGAAGTTGAGTTCTATGATGATGGAGTTCAATTTGTATCAAAGCCCCATCATCTTCCTTCAACATATGGGCTTATTACTTTTCCCAAATGTATCTGTAGATACTACTTCTAGAAATTGCCGATGTCACTAAGACTATCACAGTATGTTAGTATTTATTTCATTCACAAACTTGGAACTTCCAGTGACGTGATGCCAAATACGCCAATGAGCTATAATAAAACTAGAAAGAAAGCGCCGTTTGATGGCACTGTTTTATCAAAGTGCACTGATCTCACCCTCGTTGAACCTTTGAAAAGCTCACTCACGGATGAAAGCATGTTATTGTCATGCTGCAAAAAATACCGCCAAAGCCCAGGAAGGTCAAGGCCGCCCAGAAAGTGCCAGGCTCCGCCTGGAGCCAGGACTCAGACCTGGCACTCTTTGACACCTCAGTTCACACTCAGGAGCGGGACAAGGTATAGCAGTTTCTGGATGTTTGTGAAATACAGGCACAATTTTAGACAATGGACTCTTACCAATAATACTCAGGAAATGGAGGGAGGTACTCAAACTAGAATGAATAAAATAGACAGATACTTCCCTAGCACAGATTTCCCTGAAGTAAGATTAGAATTATATCAAGTGTAGAACACACCTGTTTTTTTTTTGTGTGTGTATGTATGTATCTAAGCTTGCATGTTTATTTTAATATATGTTGTAAACTATTCTAAGTTCTGAACTAGGACACATAATTTGGAGACCTGTGATTACAACGTCACGTAGGCATTGAACATTTTGGTGATGTTCTTACGTACACGAAAATGGAGGACCTTTGTACACACGTATTTAACACAAAGTAAACAAACTGGTGAGCATTGTGTTTATATTAGAAATGACATCCAAAAAAGTGTCCTTTGAGTATGGCATGACACATGGAAAGTTACTAAGAAAAAAGTGGGGTAAAATAACATAAATTTGCTTATTCAAAAAAAATTACTAATCATAAAATGTATATATTTGTAGAGTTTTTCAATGACTCATTTGATCTTTGACCCCCAACCCTAATTTTCTTTATTTTAATATTTATATAAGATTTCAATTTTGTTTTGAATTTTCTGCTAATGTGGGTTTTCTGCTTATTCTCTTAGGATAATTGGAGTCTTAGAATGTTACATTAATTTCCTCCCTGCTTACTGTGGGTTCAGGTCAAAAGGTCAGATAAGTCTCTCCCTTTTTGTTGATATAGGGGGCCTACTAAAACCAATGCATAAAATTAGTTTTATTCTTCTTAAGATTTTATTTAGTGGTTTTAGAGAAAGAGGGGGGCAGGAAGCATAACTCATGATTGCTTCTCACACGTGCCTTGACTGAGCAAGTTCGAGGTTTTGAACCAGCGACCTCAGCGTTCTAGGTTGACGCTTTATCCACTGTGCCACCACAGGTCAGGCAATATTAATTTTAATGATCAGGACCAAGAAAGAATAAAATGGGAGGCTAGACATAAAAGAACATCAACTCAAAAAAAAAAAAAAAGAAAGAAAAAATTAAAAATAAGAAACAAAGAAAGTCAGAAAAGGGAGAGGAGATGAGAGTGAGGGACAGCGTGTGTTGGAGAGTGATGGAGCATTCTTGTTCAAGCCTCCAGTGTCCCTGGTGAGACCTTACACCATCGTGCCCCTGTTTGAATGTCACTCAGTTGTTACATCTCTTTTTCCCTGCAAGAGGCTTTGTGGCTCCAGCCTTGTCATAGTGCACAATTCCAGGAAGGGTGGGAGGAAGAAAAGAAGGAAGAAAGGGAGGAGGGAAGGAAGGAGGGAAGGGAAGAGTCCACAGGGCTGATTTCACCCATTTTATTGCACCTGCGTCAGCTGAGGTACGACTGAGTCCATGGCGAAGAGAACCAGGAAGAGCCAGGAGTATCCCCTTTCGAGCCAGACTTCCCACACTTCCTTAACTGGGCAGGTGCTCAGGTCCTGTCTGCATGACTGTTCCAGCAGAGACCTTATCTCTGAGTGGAGCTTCATTCTCTGGCCTGGAGTCTCCCAGAGCCTGGGAAGAATTTTCCAGTGTGGGGTCCTCAGTGAGTGGGGCCCTGGCAAGCTTCTTACCAGGAGGGGACGGGGGGGACACGTCGTCAGGACGCTGATGTTGGTCATCCGTGGCTCTGTCATGATCTGAAATGGCGCTCCTGTGCAGTCTTGTCGATAGAACACTCCTGGGATGTAACAACAGAGATTGAGAGGGCTTGACTTGGGGTTACATGAATTTCTGAAATCGTTAAACTGCCATCTCTTCTTTTTGTTCCCTGTCGGGCTCTGTCCTGCGTATTTGCAGGGCGCGTGCCTGTTGGAGCCACTGACCTGTCCACTAGGCCTCTTCCAACGAACATTTCTAAAGTTCTAGTGGATTAATTAATTAATCTAAACTTTCCATTTCTCACATCATCAGAAAAATATATAACCATTCAATTAATGTTTTTTCTCTTTAAGTATCTTAAGTAATTAATGCATGTAATTTTTAGATCAATTATACATTGATTTAGTGTTTAAAACCTGGACAGATGTGCTTTTGGTTTGACTATATTTTTAAATCCTATTAATTTCATGATTTCAATTAATGGGAAGAAAAGGAAATTGTAGTGCAGACATTCAGACATAATATAAATTTGAAACATTTATAAAGTAAAAATCAGCAGTCACTTAAATGAACTAGCCACATTTATACATGCAGGCTCATTTGGCACTTAAATAATCAGCAACATCGGAATTTTATAATATGCCTGAAGATTGTATTTCCTGTGTTTGAATTCACTGGCAAGAATAAAATTGGAGACAAGAAAATATCCATGGGGGAGAATTTCTATAAGCAAAATAGAGCCACCATGCACCTTGTACCAATGGCGTCTCAGCATGCGTGCTATCTGCACTGACAAAACACGGAATAATTTTAAACAGTTGAGCCAAATAGGCAAAAATGATTGATTGGTGCAAGTTTGCTAAATTGAAATCCTGGCCATTACCGGTGGCCAGGAAACAATGAATCTTTGCCTAAAGCAGTGAGCACAGTAAGGCTCTTCATAACTTTTCATGTGCAGAGTAAAGACTACATTTGTTGCAGCATCCACTGAGATTTAAATTAATTTCAGAAAGAAAATTATGACATTAATTTGTTTTCATCGAATATAACTTAGAATTAGTTATTCAGTCAGGGTTTTCCCAGTAGCCTTTAATAAAATGATAGAGGTGGGCTTATGGGGAGGGAATCTTAATTGTTCAGCATTCCATTTCTGTGTGACTCCTTTTGGAGCTTCGTTATTAGTGTGAAGTAGCTTCAGTACACTGGTGTTTGTAAACTAGAGTCCCCGACGCCCAGCCCTGCTTGGATATTATTATTACTTTTAAAGAAACACACACACGCACAGACGGTGGTAGCCTACATTGTATGAAGAGTGCTCCCATTGTTCTCAAAGCATAGCAAAACACGAAGAACTGATTTTGAATGTTCCCTGAGTCTGTTGTGATTTGTAACTCTTAGAGGCATGACCTGTGGGTCCCTAAGATAAGGAAGTGTGTATTTAAGTCTTGAGATGACCTGACTTCTCTTCAATGAGATACGGCTTTTGCAGATGATAACCTTGTGCTTGAAAGAGTTAATGCCCAATAGCGGGTCAGGAGAAACTTGTTTGGAGGAGGCTGGTACTGGAAGGACCTAGTCTAATTAGAGTGGGCTTGAATTTTACCTTCTTCACTGAGGTGTAGCTATTTAATTGAAGATCGAACCGACCAAATGGGTCATGTCCTTCTGATTTATTGATGTTAATGTAAAATTTAATTAAATAATGAATGTAGAATCTTTTGAAAAATATTAAGTGGCTATTGAATTATAACAGAGTTTGAGACCCATTTGAATCTGAATTTCAGTTTCTCACCTCAAAACTGAGAAGATAGAATGTCCTTTGGTTATAGCTAAGAAAGGGTGGCTGTTAACAAAGACTTGGGCAGTTGTGATCCATGCTCAGTGCACAGATTGAAGACTGTTGCTACAATCTGCCCTCTGTAGCTTTTTCTATGACTGCCCCCCTTATCCTTTGAAAATACTTACCTGCCTCCCACTTTCTCTTTTTCTTCCACTCTTCAACAGCAGGCTCTCCCATACATGCCAGCAACATGCCAGCAACATAAACAGAACACTAGAGTTTGGAAACTCATGACACCTCTAAATAAAATGTGCTAAGCCCTGAACTTGGCAACGAATAGACAATAATTACTGGGGGAATGATTCAAGAATAACTGAACAAATAAATAAATGAATAATAAAATCAAAAGCACATATTGATTAAATGCCTGGTGTGAGGTACTATGTCAGCATGGAGGAAAAATAAAAAAACAAAAACAAATTATGTTTCTGGCCTCCAAGAGTTTAATTGATGGCTAGAATAAGAACACACAAAGGAAAAGGCAACATTAAACAGCACGTATCTGCTGATCATTGAGAGTCACAGTGGAGAGTAGTGGAAGTTGTTAAGGGACAGGAGAATGCAGTGGAAAGAGCGCCACAAATGGACATGATGACTGAGCTTTCTTTGAGTAAAGTCAACGGGAAGAAAAGGGGCGAACCAATTAGATCATTTCAGCACAATTCTTTAAAAGTAAACACCATTCAATTATTTTAAAATATTAGAACTGCATTAGAACATTTTTACATATTGTTCTTAATCAAATACAAATTTGGCTAACATATATTTTAAGTAAAATTAGCCTTAAGTTTATCGATTAGTCTGTATTTTTATATATTTTGAAGTGCTGTGAACATATATGCTGATTTCTTTTGAAAGGGACATCTTATAAAACTGCTGTTCAATAATTAATTAACCAGTTACCTAGGCTGGCTTAATAACAAGATTTTGGTGGGGTTTACAAAAAACAAGCAATTTTATCTAACAGACCATAGTACTTTGGGATGTCAGATGTATAGTATCTAATCTTGCTGAATTTTCTTAACCTGAAATAAGCAATAGGTTTGATACTACGAAAAATAGATGTGAATTTTTAAAAATTATTTCAAATGGAACTGTCTTTCATCAGCAGTTTTGCACATTCATGCTAAATATTAAAAGATCTAAGTATTCTTTAACTTATAAAAAATAGAAAACATGTCAATGTGGTTTATAATGAAAATATTCTAATTTTACATTAATTTATTTCACAGATGGCACTATTCCATTAACAGGACTCCTATTCTTGTTTATTGGTGTCAATTGAGTTTTACGATTATCCATTTATTGTTCACAAAATGTATTAGAGACCACATGTAGCATTAGGCAGTATTAATAATACATGAGTATTAGAGTACCTATTAATATTTTTGAGACTAACTCAGCTATTTCAAATGATTTTAGATACAGGCAATGTTCCAACTGACATAAAATTGGAATTCACTCAATAAAAAGAGGCTCCAACTCTACTTAGCTAATTAAAGGAGCTTACGTTTGGCAGCAGGTCCAATCCAGAAGACTGAGGGTTACACCAATATTTTAACTATAAATTATAAGGGATGAGTTGGGTGTCCACATTATGTTTCCACACAAAATTTTCAGTCTGTGAATTGCTTTAGTGAAAACACGGTCTCTTCAAATTTTAGTTTTATTATTCACTTGGTCATATTGAGAAAAATTAGCAATACCTCTAAGTGTCTGTGCAATTGGACATTTAATCTATATTCTGTTCCACATATGCTTGCAATAAATCTCTCTTATGCTAGCTACTCATCAAGTGTACCATTTTTCTGTCTATGTTATGATCACTATGAATTCATTGAAGAACTTTAGCCAACAAGTGACCTGAAGTAAGAATAACTGGGTATGATCAGGGTGGTCTTGCAATGTCTTTATTTAGAGCGTGGTTTTCAACTGTTTATACTTGAGGATCAGTGAAAAGGATAGTTATTTTGGGGGCCACTAGGGCAGAAATAAAAAAACCATTTGTATTCTGTGCATTATCCTTTAATTATAGTACTATAAAATGAAAGTTCTATAAAAAAGCAGAACAGTAAAAAATATGCATTTTTAATAGAATACCGCTGAAATTTCTAGAAAACAATATTTAATTTAAGTAAAGCTACTGCAAAAACTGTTGCTTCTTTGCAAAGCTTCTTGATAGCCGAGGCTGCAGTTTTGTTTCTGAAGAGATAAAGAACTGAGTTGATAGGCATTCGTTTTTATTAGTGATAGGGCTGAAAAAGTCTTCTCACACAAGTAGGGAGTAAAAGATATAATTTAAAATTTAATGGCTTTGTATCTAAGAGATGGGTAATCTTTTTTTAGCGATATTCAAAATTGTGATGATTGCATTTTGTTTGGACACCAGAGTGATGTCAGAAGATACATCTGTCAGATTTTCTTTTTTACAATGAAGAAGAGAGCAGGAGTTGATATCTTCCATGAATGAGTTATTGATCCAGAGGTTACCTGGTTATGAGAATCTTCATTTTCAGGGTAATAATGGTCAAAGTTTTAAACTAGTGGACTTATTATATTAATAATGAATTTTCACATGGTGTCCGCAGCAATCAAAAAGTCTTGAGATAGTGAAATATTTCCACATCTTTCTCCTGTATGCAACGTTCCCCAAAAACAAGTCTTTTTTTTCAATGCATGTCTTATTTCTTAATGTAAATTTTTTTATTAATTTTTTCTGTTTTCTGTTAAATTCCTGCAGAGGAATATTTAGTTTGTGGAAGAGGCTAAAAATATCTGTCACATATGTAATCTTAGCCATCCATTCTTCATCCAACAAAAACTCTACTAATAGGAAGTTTCACTCTTGCCGAAACTGCTTCACTTTTCTCTCAGGTAAAGACGTGAAGGAAACCTTCCCTCGAGAGCCCCCTCACTTTTTATAGAGGAAGAGATGTTGGTGGTGTGAGTCCATGCTTGCACATAGTTCAAACCTCAACTATGAATAACATGAACCATCTTCACAGCAGGGGAAAGTTTAATTGCAAATAAATACTGCCAGTGAATCATACAGTATATGGACAACATTTCTGGATGTACAGTGTCTTTTTTCCCCACAACTACCCCTGAGTAATGCCCAATATGGTAGCAGTGTCTTACACACTCCAACGCACCTTCCTCAGTAGAAGCTCCCTGTCTGAAAGTACGCACTAAGGGCATTAAATATCTTTGAACTATTGGTCTGACCAGGCAGATCAAGACAACAAAGTAGTTCTTTGCTAAAGTCTCTATTGTCAATACACCTTACGAAGCGAAGTAGAATAGCATGTTAGCTCATGTCAGTTGATTCATCAAATTGAGTAGCAAAACATTTCAATTTCTTTATCCCTTCTACAATTGGCTCGTCAGTGTCATTGATCATAGAAACAATTCTTCTCTCAAAGACATTGTCTAAAGGTGCATATCCTCAAGTTTTTGTGCAGCCTGAGGACCCAAAATTTCTCATGTGACGTCTAAGATGCCAGCTTTACTAAATCTTCACCAATAATGAACAGTTTTTTTTGTTGTTATTGTTTCTTTGACATTTAAAGGACAGCTAAATAAGACATGGAAGCAGTGATTTATCATTGGAAAAATAAAGAAAAGTGTTATTTTCTTCATTTGAATTTTCTGACTTTTCACTTGGTTGTGTAATCTTTCAGAAGAATCCAGTGGGTTGTCAATAAGACCACTATGCTTTGAATGCAAATGATGAGTAAGTTTGGCAGGTTTCATTGCATCATTTGACAGAATTTCAGAATATACTACACAGAAGGGCCATGGCAATGATTCACTACCAGGTGCTACAGTGAAATCAAGTGCTTTACTATTTGTTTGTTTGGGATATTTATTTGTTTGTTTGTTTGTTTGTTTTAGTGAGAAAGAGACAGGAAGGGAGATGAGAAGCATCAACTGGTCGTTGTGGAACCTTAGTTGTTCATTGATTGCTTTCCATATGTGTCTTGACCAGGGAGCTCCAGCCAAGCCAGTGACCCCTTACTCAAGCCAGAGACTTTGATCTTAAGCCAGTGACCTTGGGGTTTTGAACCTGGAACCTCAGCATCCCAGGTCAACACTCTAACCACTGTGCCACCACTGGTGAGGCAAAAATCAACTTTTAAATACTCCTTTATCATACTGCCTAACAAAGTTTCCTTTTACTTATTTTTTTGTTTCTGTTGCAACTTCCAAATTACCAACACATTTCTTTTTCACTGTTTCTTTTAAACTCAAAGAACTAGCACTTGGTTGCCTTTTGGTCTCACCATTACTTTTCTTTGGACTATTGTTTTCACTTTTGAAGAATATCAAAACGTTTTGGGTTTTTGTCTTCCCATTTTTTAGGGTTTGAAATTTATAACACAATGACACTCTAACACTATTACAATAATTTATTTGTAAACACTATGGATGCGTCTGAATAGGCTAGTACATGCATAACTATTTGTACAAGCATGAAAAACAAATGTACTACTGAGAGAGGGAGGGGTGGGAATTGGAAGCATGCAGCAGATATTATTTTATCATACTGCACACGAGAGGGCATTACAGTGCAGGCTGGAACTGGGTTTCCAAATGCCATGCACACAAAGCGTTGAACACTACCTAAGCTTATCCAAACACTATTCTGCACATGTGAAAAAAAATAAACTATAGAGAGAGGGGATGGGCGACAGAACCTGTGCATAAGCTAGCAGGCTGGGAATGGAAACGCACAACGAATAAAGTTTTATCTTACAGCCCATAACAGTGCAATATGGTATAAACTCGTGCTTGATTCACAAACTTGACAAGTATGATGCATTGAATACTCCACAGGTTTTTCTAAATGCATTTTGTCTATTTCACATGATGTGTTAATGGTCAGCATAGTGCAAAAGGCTGTTCCAGTGAGAGTACACGTTCCAAAGATATCTGAGACAACTGGCGTGAGATTTCTGGGGAACCAGTACTGGTCCATGGACTGGTGGTTGAAAAACACTGATTTAGAAGACTTAAGAAAGTACTAAGAGGATAATTTCACCTTTCTAGGTACTTTGTAACAAAATAGAGATTTTTATGTCTGTCAGTTGCATACATAAATTTCTCCCAGAGGATATGAGGAAGTATGCATGTTACATGGCATATTCATGTATGTGTAAATCTCACATCCACATTTGCTGACATAATTACAGCCACCTCTAGAATATCAACTGGAGCTCTTTACTTTATAAACTGGGGCTAATTGAAGAGAGTGGCAAAAAAAACAACCTCGGATTCTTCTATTATAGAAGCTAATTAAATTAGAATTACTTAGATTTAATTTTTTAAAATTAAATCACACAAATACAAATTGCCTTTTAAAGCAAGTTTGTTCTTCTTTTTCATTTCTTTTTTCTCTCTTTCTTATTATCATAAATCTACCAGACCTGCCACCTAGGGCTGGGAGCCCTTGACTGGCACAGAATGGCCACGCCATTTTCAGCTTTTTGGGTACAGATGTATATAAAGGTTAATGGGTTTTGGTCAGAAGTACTTAAAGCAATTGAGAAAATTACAGTTCCAAATATCCCACCTGACCTATTAGACCTAGAAGTGATGAGAACAAAAACCTGAACACATAATCTACCTCCCAGCAGTTTGCCAGGTGTGATGCTTCTATAGAGAGAAATCTTGAAAAAACCTCAAGCATGCAACAATCATACCCCCTACGTCGAACATCTTAATGATGTAGAAACTGATTGAAGCAGAAAAAAAGAAGAATGAAATTACAATGGAATGTATTCCTGTTTCTATTTTTAAGAAGATAAACTGTGGTTGGTTGGGTGTGAGAGCACATTAAATCTTCATCAACTATGCTTCATACATCTTGGCTACAATCACATTATGTGATTATAGATCATCTATTTAGATACATGAGGTAGTCCTTTTGTAATTGCCTGCTGGAATTATGTTGAATTTACCTTTTAAAAACTTAACTCTTTTGTGAAAAAAAAATATAATTTCTTTCCCTCTTCTCTTAATACTGCATTTACGAGGTCAAGTTATAATTCCCCCAACTTAAAAAGCAACAGCCAGCCAGACAAAGCCTTTTATGTAACTAAAAGTCAATTGAACCTGACCAGGAGGTGGTGCAGTGGATATAGAATTGGACTGGGATGCAGAGGACCCAGGTTCGAGACATCAAGGTTGCCAGCTTGAGCGCAGGCTCATCTGGTTTGAGCAAAGCTCACCAGCTTGGACCCACGGTACCTGGCTTGAGCAAGGGGTTACTCGATCTGCTGAAGGCCAGCGGTCAAGGCATATATGAGAAAGCAATCAATGAAAAACTAAGGTGTCGCAGCAAAAAACTAATGATTGATACTTCTCATCTCTCTCTGTTTCTGTCTCCTTAACCTGCGGGAAGGGAGACGCTTGTGATGCTGCATGCATGCACGCCGAGACAGACACGTCTGTCCCTATCTCTCTCTCTCTCTGACTCTCTCTCTGTCTCTGTAAAAAAAAAAAGAATCAATTAATTAGTTAGAGCTAATAAATAGCCCTAAATTCATGGCTCTGGACCAAGAGCAAGGTAATCAATAGAAAGTAGAAGAGGTGGGCAGATAATTTCTTTGTTATCAAATAATATGTTGGTATGTGCATATGCCAACATGAAAGAATGGCACGAAGTAAGTTCTCTAATGTAGATAAATCTGCACTAGAGATCATAGGAGAAATAGGTGGTTGGTGACTGTATCCTTAATATGCTTAGGTGTAGTGAATTTTACACTTAAATGAAAACGTGCAACATTCAGATGTGACTTGGTTACTTTCCACGTCTGGATAAGAACATATGAGTAGGGTTCTGATTCTCCCACTTGGGAAATTCATTATGTTGGTCCTGTGAGATGGAGAGAGAGGGGGGAGAAGAATAGGAAAAGGGAAGGTGTGACAACATGCGCTGTGTTACGACAAACGGCAAACAGCATGGACACACTGGCACCACGCAGTGGAACACCTCTGCTGATGCAGTGCCCGGGCTCTGTCACCAAAGGAGACCACGCCCTGTCTCGGCATGCATGCATGCGGCATCACAAGCATCTCCCTTTCCGCAGGTTAAATTCAGCGCATGGCTCTGACAGACAGGGAAAACCTGTGTGTGTGCGCCATCTACGTGGACACGCTTCTAAATGTCCGTGCTTTGTTTACCCAGGGGACCTCTCTCATGTTTATGACACCACAGCTCCTACCTTTGAGAATTTTAATGTACATAATTTGCCACTCTATCATTTTGAGTTTCTTGATTACAAAAATACTTCAATGGAAGTAAATAATGCAGATGTTTCCTAGGTGGGCAAGGAAATCTCCGACCCAGACTCTCCCAACCAATCACATTCTCCAGAGGTCGTTCCTACTAGTTCCCCGGGTATCTATCCGGACCATTTTCTGTACACTCTCAACACACACACACACACACACACACACACACACACACGCGCACACACACACACACACACACACGTCTAAATTTGTAACAATGGCTTTATACTGTACTGTAAAACGTGTTCTCTACTTTGCTCACTTTCATTTTATACTACAGTGTGGATATCTTTCCATTTTGTTTTATTTTCCTCCTTTATTGCCTACTATCCCATTCTATATTTATTAAATATTGTATTTACTAATTCTGCTGCTGCCTGACATTATTGCTATTTTCATGTATTCTACAGTGATGATGCTAGTACATGTAACTTTGTATATTGAGACTGACACTGAAACAATAGTACTAGAAGCAGGATTGCCTGGTCAGACGGAGTGCACATTTTCAGTGCGGATGGGTGTCAGAGTGGGTCCTCTGCTACGTCAATTCCCACCGCCGGTGTGTGTGAGCGCTGCTCTCCCCGCCTCTCTGACAGCACTGGGTATTAACATGTTTTATGTGCATGTCAGAGCTGAGCTGGTGGCTTTTGGCCAGCTGTTACTACTACCTGAATCATCCGTTTCTGAAATTTTCTTCAGCTTATGTTTATGTACAGAAAATTGTTGCCTGATGCATTTCAATGAGGAAAGTAATTCTTGAACATAATTATGTTTTTGAGAATATCTTATTAATGGCATATTTAGGTATGAAGGGGAAGTTTCTCAAATACGGAAGAAATATCTGTATACTGAATAAAGTAATGGAGTGAACAGGAGTGTATGTTTTCATGTCCAAGACAGTGGGACTGTCAGAATTAGGAAAGACAGGATACGAGGACACCAAAGCACAGGAATGATCACGGGAAAATACATTGATGAGCTTTTTAATTAAAGTCAGAAATTTTAGCGTCTTCTCTATAGTGCTCCCCTATAGGAAATCTTCTTAAAATTGATATGATTTTAGAAACCAGACAATAGAATTAACTCCCCTTCTTCCCTTCTATGGATCCTAGATGTTGGACATACAGCGATAATTAAAATAATGTAGTTTATTTTGAATGCAAGAAATAGATACAGCGCACAAATATTAACTATCTTGGATTTGCATTACGTGCTTCTTTTCCCCGTGCAAACACAGAGAGTCTACATTTGTTCATGTTTATCTCCCAGTGATCTTATGAAGTGACTCTCAGTGGAAGGATGTGGGGGAAGTGTTTGCCCCCGGTGAGAGGCACGGACAGAACTAAGCCCCTGTTGGTGTCCAGACAGTCAGTTCCCCACCCCTGCACTCCATTGGAGCTCCACTCTGCAAAATTCCAGACCAGGAAAGCCGCGGAAGAGAGGCTCTGTGGAGCAGGAGACGTCGAGGGCGTGGTGTCCGTCTCGCATTCTTTGTTGGCTATTCAAAAATGTTCAGAAGTATTTCTTAACTACCCGTGACATGTGTGTGCAAATCATTGGCACGGCTCTGAGCAAGCCTCACTTTCTCATGTGTAAAGCAGGAAGGAAAATAGGCAAAGTCCCAGGGTTTTATGCCAAGCAGAGCTGACGAGTCTGGTTAGCACAGTACCTGGCTCATGGTAGGTTCAAATGTCTTCTTATCCGAGAGTTTTAAATATTTTTCTCCAGCTCTACTATTTCTGGAAACTTCAACTTCATATAACCACGGTAGCATCTAAGCTCTCTAGACAGAGATTTTCAACTTGATCAGAAACCAACTTCTGTTCAACCCCGCCCTGTGGCAGATGGACTTTATTGATGTCATCCGGCTCAGAGCACCTTACCTTGGCCCTGCACCCCGCATTAAGGTGACGGCCAAAGGCTTTTGTGGTCCGCAGGCTTTAACTGTCCCTCTCTTTGTTGCAAACTGTTTAGTTATGACTTCATTTGTCAAACCTCACTCACTGATTCATCCATTTAATCTGTCAAACACACACTAGACCTGTGTTGTGGCAGAGGGATCTTGCTTCTTCATAAACAGGCGCCGTCTTGCTGAGTGTGGTTAAGAACTTTCTGAATTTTAGGGCTCAGAGAATATCTGCAGCCTCTCGAGACCACTACAGACAGATCCCTGCTTCCAAGAACACGGAGCGACGTGGGGGCTGTTCCATCACTTCTTTCTCTTTCTCTGGTGAAAACGTGGTCCTTACATGCGGGCTGCAGTATCGCACTTAGGATTTTGCTCACCACCTTTCACAAGAAGAGGACACTTTCCGGGAAAATGGAAAAGAAGCGTCAGTGGAGTAACTTGACATCTCTCTGATTGCACAGTAACGACAGCCAGGCACGGAGAGAGGGGGAGTCGCAGACAGCGTCTTGGGGAGAGGCTCTGGGCTCTGTTCCTCTGTAAGTGACGGGGGAGCTCACGCTGGCACGGACAATGCCACCTGATTTCAAGAGGAAGCTCTCATTAGACTTTCTGTGTTTTAATCTCATTTGATGAAATAAGTGTTCGTAGTTCTTCTGTGTTTGGTGATATATTCCTAACACTTTAAGGACTTCAGTTAGTTATTTTTATAAGCTTTTTGTTTTTTACTAGAGTTCCACAGGTGTTCTCTTTGCTTTCATGGAAAGGGGAGGAGGAGAGAGAAATGTGATCTCTGTAGCAATATCCTTTGTATCAGCAGCACAACCTTCTCTCGAATTAAAGGATTAATCCTATCCTCTTTCTAGTGACCTGTTATGTAGCCACTTTACACCTGCCCAGGGCAGAGTCTAAGTCCGTGGTTCTCAGGTATTGGCATGAATCAGAACTCCCTACAAGTGTCATAAAGGAAGACTCATAGCTCCTCTCCAGACCCCTAAAGGAATATTGCTTCACAATATTTTTAATAGATTATCTTTATGGACTCTGATTTTGAGAAACACGGCTGAAGGTTCACGACAATTGTTTTCCCAAGAGAATAACCTGCTTCCCTGACTAATAGGATGTTCTAATCTTGTTAAATGCTAGGAAAGAAGGCTATTTCAGTTATAATGAGAAAACCCTTTGATTTAAAAGCCTGGTAATTGATGCGTTTTTAAAATGGTTGATATTGCTTTAAACGTTGTCCTTTATGTTTCTTAAATAATGATTATATAGTTTTAAAACATTGTATGAGTAGAATCCCTAATCAAGCAAAATAAACTTTATTATATAAATGCAGTTTAATAAGATTTTGGGCAAATTGCCAACCCAACGGAATTGATCCTTCAGGGAAAAAAAATGACTGAGGATATATGTATTATAATATGTACTACTGATTATCTAGGGAACCAAGATTAGACAATAAAAGACTTAGCACACTTGGCATAGAAATCTGTGAGAGATTTAAAATAAATATGCAAGACTATTGCTGATAAGCTTTTCTCTGAGAGTAAGAAGGAAGATCTTAGGTGCAGAATGTGAACCTAATCTTATTGTTTAAGTGATCTTAGCAATATACATCAAATGCATTTTATTGGAGGAAAATCCTAAGTGATTACTCGGTCAAGAATATGAAAATAAGGGATTATATGCTAATAGAATAACCATTCAACACATTCACCCAGAAAGTAACTGGCAGAAATTGTTTTGTATTAATTATTGAACACTTGATTCCAGGGTGAGCATTCCTAAAACAGAGGAATAAAGAAATTGCTTTGATAAAAAGGTTGAAAATGTAACTGGTATTGAGAAAGGGATTTTCTAAATTTAGTACTTAATTTAAGCTCTCTCTTGTTAATATTGAACAGTAGACTTTAAATAGCTTATTAAACACTAAAACCAAAATATATTTCTAAAAATTATTATTAATTCAAAAAAGGACTCAGGTGGGCCTTGCTTTAGATTTCATCTGATCCGATGGCCATTCAATAGAGTATTAGATGGTCACAAGGCACTGTGTTGGAGTGGTTCATCGGGGGAGGGGCAGAGGAGTAGATGGTGAGGGATGGAAGGCAATGTGCTTTGCAAAGCAGGGATAAAAAGAGTTGCAGCAAACCAGAGTGTTTGAAGAACTGTAATCTAGACTGACTCTTTAGGGAAGAGAACTACGAAGATGACTAGAGGAAAAGGGGAATGGGAGAGGTACAAGGTAAAGGGCTATAAGAGGTGATGGAGGGAGACTTGCCTTGGGGTGGTGAACACACAAATCAACAGACAGATGATGGATTATAGAACTGTACACCTGAAACCTCTATAATTTTATTAGCCAATGTCAGCCCAATAAATTAAAGAAAATTTCAAAATAAAATAAAATAATTAAAAATATGAAACAAGTACTCATCAATATTGCTGATGACAAGATAAGATAGAAGAAGAGTCATAATGATTGTGTAACCTAGTTCCTGAGAGAGGATATGTTTATGTTTAATCAGAACTGTGTCAGGAGTGGACTAGTATATTCTTAGAGAATTAGAATTCTCTTTTTCTAATTCTAATTTCTAGGTCTCTTTTTCTGATCTTAATTTAAAATTTTAATTCTCTAATTCTAAATCACTTTCACCGGGAATTCAAATATGAAGTCAAATCAAGTTCATTTTCAAAGTATTTGGTATCAAGTCTGTATTTTATCTCCATCTCTCCTGACACTCCCCCACACCAGGCACCAGCGTCTCTTCTATGGCCACCTATGACTTTTTTTTTTTTAAGTGAGAAGAAGGGAGATAGAGAACAGACCACTGCATGTGCCCTGACAAGGATCCACTATCTTGAACCAATGCTTGAATCAACCAAGCTATTTTTAACACCTGAGGCTGATGCTGGGACCAACCTAGCTATCCTGAGCGCCTGGGCCGACACTTGAACCAGTCGAGCCACTGGCTACAGACAGGGAAGAGAGAGAGAGAGAGAGAGAGAGAGAGAGAGAGAGAGAGAGAAAGAGAGAGAGAGAGAGAGAGAGAGAGAAGCAGATGGTTGCTTCTCCTGTGTGCCCTGACCAGGAATTGAACCAGGGATATCCATGTGCCAGGCTGATGCTCTATCCACTGAGCAAACTGGCCAGCGCCTATGATTTTTAATTGGGCTCTACACTTCTTACTCTTGCTTCCCTTCAAACATTGTCCACACACATTGAAGGGTCATTTTAAAACTAGAAAACCATCATGTCCTTGAGTAAAATCCTTTGGCGGCCTTTGGTTGCACTAGAATACCCAGAACCCGGTTGCAGGGACCTGCTTAAAGGGACCCCTGCCTTCTCCTCCAACCCACTGTTCATCAAGCACCAGCATCAGCCACTCCTCTGCACCGAGCTTCACTCCCGCCGCACGCTCGGCCTTGGTGCCTTCATGAAGGTTTGAGTTTGCCTTTTGCTTGGAATGGTTTTTCTGACTCTTTGTTCAAGACTGGACTATTTCTCAGTCAGGCCTCCTCTGAATATTCAATTTAAAATAAATTATCTTAATTTCCTTTCAAAACATTTTTATCTTTTTCTATTAGAGTATGTACCACTAATTCCAACTGGATATATTTATCTAAGCATCTTCTTAATATACTATATGCTTCAGGAGGAGACAAGTATCTTCAGTACTGTATATCTAGCACGTAGAATGGGGTCTGGCATAAAGTAGATACTTAATAAGCATTGGTCTAATTAATGAAAGGACATCATCAAGCATGTTCCTTTGCTCTACTTTTCTTGGGTGGTGTGTGTGTTAATATTATTTCAGATTAAAAGAAGAGTCGGTTAGCTGCTTTTTCTTTTATTCTCAGAAACCACCAGGGGAAAAAAATGTGTACCATTTGTTTTTTTTTTTTTAATTAATTTATTTTTTTCAGAGACAGTGAGTGAGTCAGAGAGAGGGATAGACAGGGACAGACAGACAGGAATGGAGAGAGATGAGAAGCATCAATCATTAGTTTTTCATTGCGCATTGCAACACCTTAGTTGTTCATTGATTGCTTTCTCATATGTGCCTTGACTGTGGGCCTTCAGCAGACTGAGTAACCCCTTGCTGGAGCCAGCAACGTTGGGTTCAAGCTGGTGGGCTTTTGCTCAAACCAGATGAGCCCGCACTCAACTGGCGAGCTCGGGGTCTCAAACCTGGGTCCTCTGCATCCCAGTCCGACGCTCTATCCACTGCGCCACCGCCTGGTCAGGCTCCATTTGTTTCTTAAAAGTTTTAAAATTAGGTACACATTGTGTTTTGAGGTTAGAATGGTTGCTAATGATTTAACTAAAGTAATAATTGTTGGTTTTAAAGGTTATATATTTTCTTAACTTCTGTAAATTTAACATATCTCCTTCTAAACATTATTTATTTTCTCTTTTCATATATATTACATAAAATTGTTTATGCTAGTTGTTCACTGTTCATATATTTTTGCTAGATTAATCATTTTTTCTCTTTGTAGTTCCTAGTGAGTCTAATTTTCTTCTCATTTCCTTGTCGTAAGTACTTGTAAAGTGTCACCAGTTCATTATTTTCAGACAGCTGCTTTTCTTTGTTGTGTATGCTTTTTTTTGTGTTCTTCCTCTTTTTTAAAAAAATTCTGATATCCTTGAAGTTTAGTTTCCTACTTTTTAAAGTTAATTTATTATTATCTACCATCCTCTTTACCTTAATTCTTGGCTTGGTTATTTAAATTCAATCATACTTTTATTGGATGCATTCTAAGCTACAACTTTCCTTTACCTGTATTTCGGTGACTTTGGATATAGAGCTTTTTATTGACTTTGTTTAAATTTTATTGACTTTCTTTAAATTGTATTTTGGTTGCTATTTGAACCATGCATTACTTAGTTTGGGATTTTTAAATTTTCAAATTAATGCTTACTTGGTGATTACTTTTTCTTATCGATTTGCAATTATATTCTATTGCAGTTGGATTGTAGTCAGATCAACTCTTAAACAATTCTCTGCTAAGCGTAGTGATATATTCTCTCTGTTTGTTTCACTGCCCCTCTGTTTCTGTCTGTCTCTCTCTCTCCCCTATGTGGGTGGTCATTTTGCATAGCTTGTATGTAATCTAAGTATTACTTGTAAGACTCTATGTCTATTCAGTAGGTCAATTTGTTAATTGTGCTGTTCAAATATTCTGTGGCTTCCTGAGTTTTGCTTTATATCTGCTGTATCTATCAACCAGAAATTTAAAAATGTTTATGTTTGCGGTTTGGTTAACTTGTCTCTTTTTGCACTAGAGACTTTGAGGTACTGCTCTTAGAATTGGATTGCTGTAGTTTCCATGGGGATTGATTTGTTTTTATAATCAGTAATGACCCTCTGTAGTCTAAAAAAATGCGTTTCTATCTTCAGTCATTTGTCTGTTTGTAATATTGTTACATTTTCTTCTTTTAGTTGCTGTTTACCTCACACTTCTTCTTGTATCTCTTTCTATACATCTTTTGTTTGTCATTTTATTTATAGAATATCTTTCAGGCAACATATAGCTTAATTCTTTTCTTGATGATCTTTGTAAAAATCTATCTTGTGACTGTTTCTTAAATAAGTAGTATAATCCATTTTCACTTATTTCTATTACCAGTCTGAGGTTTTACTTTTACCATTTTATTATGTATTTTTATTGACCATGCTTTTTATTCATCTTTCTGTCTTGTATGAAATATTTTCTAGATTGAATTTTCTTTGTTCCACTCTCCATTTTTTTTTTATTCTGGAAGCTCTAAATAGCACTATGAATCTGGATGTTTTCTCTTAAAAATTGCAATATTCTCCCTTGAGAATTATTACAATTAATCATTATTTGTGTTCTTTTCCCCAACATGGCAAAGATCTTAAAGTTTGATTATACCTTATTATCATTGGTTTGTTTTCACTAATATTTTATTCCTTTTGGAAATAAAATATCTTTGTCTTCTGTCCTCTATAGTTGCTGTTGATAGCCCAGCTGACAGTTAATATTTCATTGCTTTGAGTATAATTTCTTTAAACTCCAGGTGGCTTTAAACATTTCCTCTTCATCTTGAGTGATGTCTATTTTTATCAGTTGGGTCTAAGTCTAACTCTTTTTATTTATTTATTTTTACAGAGACAGAGAGAGAAAGAGAGACAGAGAGTGGGACAGACAGACAAGAAGGGAGAGAAATGAGAAGCATCAATTCTTTGTGGCACCTTAGTTGTTCATTGATTACTTTCTCATATGTTCCTTGACCAGGGGCCACAACAGAGCGAGTGACCCCTTGCTCAAGTCATCAACCTTGGGCTAAAGCTGGTGAGCCTTGCTCAAACCAGATGAGCCTGTGCACAAGCCAGCATCCTCGGGGTTTTGAACCTGGGTCCTCCACGTCCCAGTCCAACACTCTATCTGCTGTGCCACCACTTGGTCAGGCTAAGATTAAATCTTAATGAAGATCAATGTACTTCTTCAAATTGAGGAGTCGAGTGTTTTTCTAAGTAAAAAGCAATTCTCAGCCATATGTCCTAGAGTATTACTACTCTAGTTCTGTAATCGTCTATATCTGGGACACCTATTAGACATATATTGGGCTTTCCCTTCACTTACACATCTCTATTCATATTTTTCTTCTCTTTATCAGAACAAGCTCCATTCTGAGTAAGCTCTCAGAGCCATCTTCAAATTCATGACTCTCAACATTTTTTGAACTCATCAACATACTGTTTTGAACCCATCCATTGAGTTGTGAATTTAAGTGACTAAATTTCTCACATTTAAAAAATGTTTCTTTTACAAATTTTCTAGTTTTAGTGTATAACTGTCATTATTGAACCTATTATGTAGTATATACATTCATTTTAAACACAAATAGTTTGGATGATTTATAACTCCTGTCATCTCAAGTTCATGTAGGTCTAATTATTTTGATTGTTTGTCCGTATAACATATCCTGTGATTTTTTTTATTCGTAGGATGAAAATGTTTGTATGTGTGTGTGACTTAGTCACCAGTAAATATCTTTTTGTGCAGAAGGGCTCCGCTCCCTGAGCTATAGATGTATCTGTGTAGGAATAATCTACCTTTGTTTCTTTCAAGAATCTAGTCATTTTACCAATCTGGAACGTTTTTTTTTTAGGTTAATTTCTTATTTTAGCATCTCTTATTCTGTTGTTAGGATAAAGTAGGTTTCAGTCTGTATAAAGCTAAAGATTCAACTTGCCAGAGCCAGGTCAGATTAAACAGTTCCTGGCTGCTTCCTAGAGTCTGAAGAAAGAGAGAGTTTATTTCTCCTTTAAGGAAGACCTCCTGGAGGTTCCGCTTTCTGTAGGAGTGCCTCTTCCAGCCACCAGCTGGTGCAGAGACAGCAGTTTCACACCTGGTGAATGCTGACACCGGGCTCCTGGCATTAGGGCTCCTGGCTCTCTGTCTAGACCCTCTGTTGTCCCTGAGGCAGGACTCATAGACTTACAGCTCTGGGGTAGAGTTTCTTCCTTTGTTTGTAGCATTTAGAGACTTTTCTGACTTTCTTTGGCTCTTCTTCCTTTTTAATAGATATTATGCACATAAGATAAATGTTTATTATCTTTTATCTAACATTTCTAAGTATTGTGAAGGGGTTGGCCTCGGCCCAACCTGCCATGTTGCTGTAAATTCTAAAACACATTCTTTTAGGAATGTCTGCCACCTATCTGGGGACCCTGCTGTGAAGAGAAAAGCCGGGGTTTTATTGTGGTTTTTTTTTCTGTAACTCAGGCAACTGAAGTTGTGCTAGAATGTTCAGAATTCCTTTTCTCTCTTTAAAGAGTTTTAAAAAGAAATGGTGAGGATGGGAGCCTCTTCTGTTTGCCTTCCAGAGACCTCCTGAAAGGCAGTTGTCAGTATGAGACCAAGGTTCTGCTCGCGGTCTAGTGGGGCTGGTCACAGGCGGTAAGCCCCTTCTCTCACTTCAACCAAAACAAATGCATGAGAACAAGCCAACGAGTCGTATCTAATAGGATATGGACCGAAGGTAAATCTTTTTATATTTTCTGCGCTAGTCAACCTGCATCTTTGAAATGGGAGAAAATGTTGTGCTAAATGTGAGAAACAACAATAAATTTGATCTACTGGTAAGAAGCGCATAATGTAATCATCACTACCTTAGACCATGACTATTTATGATTTATCCAAATTGCTTTGAATGGGATGTTTTTTAATCTAGTTCTCAATCTGCCTTCCTGCCAACAACTTATTTGTCTCCACACATGTGACAGCATTCAATCAAACACATACATGTGCACACACTTGTAAACACACACACACGGACACATTGTTGGATGCACAAGCAAGACACCCATGAGAGGAATGAAAATTTCTATATTGTAAGATAAGAGGAATCCTTTTGTTTTCATCCAAGTTTGGGTCTAGAACTGAGATCGCAGACACGAGGGACCTGGAGAGAGTTGGGATGATGGTGGCTGGGACATAACATCAATGGAACTGCGGTATTCTTTAGAAGGAGCACTTACAGGGAAATAGAACTGATGGATGCATTACAGGGAATGGGGGGTACAACGGACACATTAGCTGATGCAGTTGGAGTCTGTAAGACCATTCGGACAGCTTTTTCTTTTTGTCATAAACAGTCTGGAGACATGGTCCACTCCAGTGCAGAGAACCCCTCTATGTGAAAAACAGCCACTAAAGAGGAGTACAGTGGCCCATGGACGGGAGTTTGTTTTCACTCCTGAATCATGTCTCCTGTGAGAATGACTCGGGGTGCTGTTCAGGTAAAGGCACGTTTACCGCCAGCTAATTGAATTGTAAGTGGTGACGCAGTTACAGAAAGGAGGGACTAATATGTTCATCAACCACAGCCAATGAATAGTTACCCACAAAGGGGGCAACGGAATGACACTTAATGAGCATCTGTTATGTGGGAGGCATCGTCCCAGGTCATTTCTATTGAGACAACAGGGACTTACAAAGACAGAGTCTGCACGCGCAATCCGGCCTCAGTGGCCTGAACACCACCATGTGCGCGGTGATGTGGTATGATTATACCACATTTCCTTCAAGTGCCCATTGACTGTCAATAAACCAGTGCTATCTGATCATTTCTGCCCTTCATTTATGAATGCACTTTTCATACTAAGTATAATGACTACATCTTAAAATATTTGAAAAAAGTAACAACTGCGCCTAACACAACTAGTATAAGAGAAGCATTTTTTAAATCTACACATGCTATCTCTTGATAATATAAAGGCACAAACATATTTTAGTAGTAGGTGTTCCTGCCGTCGACGCATACGTGAACTAGATGGATACAGCGTTCGCTTACAAGGTGCACACGTGTTTCTTGGAAAATCTAGGTCATCTCTCAATATTAGGATGCTTAACTGCGTATAAAGCAGGTCAGCTATCTGCACCTCTGATTTGGAGCACCACGACAGCCTGCTATTTGCCTCTTAAGAGTTAAATTGTTTCCGCTAATCCTAGCTTTTAAGCAGCTAGAACTGACATCGCTTAATTTACTTGTAACCCTTATAACAAACAGACTTTTTAGGAGAGGGTATTGGTCTTTGTGCTGAATTGAAAATGGTCGGTCCCATAGGAAATTGACTAAAACTATTATCGTAGTTAAGGTTGCCTATCATTCTAATTATAATTCACATCCAATAATGAACACCTTGTTCAATAATATTTAATTCAAATCATGATGCTGAGTATAAAATTACATATCGAGAGAATTCATTAGAAGTTTTAAAAGTAAGCTGAGTAAATGTGCCTCGGAGAATGTATTTGATGAATTTGTAAAAGTATTTAAATTAGATCTGTAACGTATTATGAAAAAATCCACAAGGGATGCACAATTAGGCGAATAAGCTCTCCAAGGCCAGGAGCTGCCGGGCATTCACTGTAAAGTGCTTTCTGATATATTGTTTATGCAAAAGAGGTACGAGAGGGCCGCAGCGATGTACAGCAAAGCAGGGACGCAACAGACGTGGAGCCAAAGGTAATTGAATAAAACGTAACTCCACCCTAATTAATTCTCTAGCCTTTACCAACGTATTATTGATATGTCACCGAAGTGTTTTAATATGGGACCAACAGTTATTTAATTTACGCATGGTTTATAAAGTCCATCATGGATGAGCTTCATGAATTGCTCATTCATAACCAGGTCCTCTTCCACATGACTTTGTATAGGTTAGATGATGTTGAATGTGCAAGCACGTAATTTAGAACACTCAGCCTGGTCATCTCTGTGGTGGAATTTATCTTACTATGCAGATGACTTATGAAAATGGTGTCTGCTTTATGATACGCTTATTACTATATAACTAGGGTAATTTTTAAATCAAATGAATGTATCTGTTGGCTCATGCATTCATTCATTTGTGTTTTTTGTTCCATTCACTCAACACTTATTGAATGGTAACTATACTCTAGGCATGGTGCTTGATCAGGGGTAAGGAACAAGTGAAGGTTAATAAAATAAAATAAAAGTTCACCTTATTACAGAGCTTGCAGTTTATATCCTAATAGGGAAGAAAATTATTTTATAAATAGCCTCACAGCATTGCATTCACCACTAGAAGTAAAATAAATTATTTAAAGCGGGGGATCCACAAACCTTTTCTGTGAAGGACCAGCTGGTAAATATTTAGGCTTTGCCAGCCATACAATCTCTGCCGCCTCTACGTAACTCGAAACCAGCCCTAGGCATCATACATGCACGACTGTGGTCATGTTCCAATAGGACTTTGTTTATACAAACAAGTGACAGAATTTGCCAATCCTGCCCTGAAGAAAAGAATTACAGCCCACAGCAGTTCAAAATATAAACTGGTTCTAATGAGCAAGGAGGAATTAATAAAATATTTATCAAGGGAGTGATGTAAGGTGAGATGCAAACGATTCATAGCAAATAGCTGTGTGGGAAGTCCTTGGTGTGGAGGACAGTTTTAAAAAGATAACTCGAGAGCCATATTGCAGGAAGTGGGCACCTGCTTCATGAATTTTATATTATTATGCCAACTGCACAAATGGGGGAACTGATGCTCAAAGATGCAAAGGGCCTTACCCGTGGCTGTGCCGAGGATTCCTGCCTGTAGTGTTGTAATTGCAGAATCACCCCTTTTGTTCATTTGACAGCATAGCCTCACTGAGCTACCGCACAGCCATATGTAAACATGGCTCCCTTTCTCTTAGGAGTTTGCAATCTGAGGAGTTTGCAATCTGTTCCAGACTCTTTTAGACTTACCTTTATAGGCTAAAATAAAATTTCTGGCAAACCTTTATACTTTCCTGATGTGACAAAGACCAGAAACAGATTCATGATGGAAGGTTCACAGGAAACTTTCTAAAACACATTTGTCATCCGCCACCACCAGCTCTTCCTCACCTCATATATCACCTAGCAAACTCCGGACAGGGACAGAACCCCGCTGGTCATTTTGGAATGGACCTTGAGCCCTGATATCTGGGATGTGATTTATTGATTGCTGTAAGGCAGAGCAATGAGAGATTTACAGATTTGAGGTAAAAAACAGAAAAATAAGTATCTTTTGGCTAGCAGCAGACTTAATACACTGGGAGAAATGCAATTGTCTTTTTTATACTCTATGAAGAACTAAATATGCTTTATAAGCAGGAGGCTATACAGGGGTTATTAGTTACAGTTTCCATTTTATTCCTTGTTTTGTCTCTATAGATTTAATAAATGTTTTTATGCATATCGATTGGTCCTATCCCTAAATGACTGAATGCCATGTTATACTGTGCGAACACTCGGTGAACTCTTTTGGAAGTGCTAGGTAAGATTTTATTTCAAAATATAGTTAAGTGAAGTACAAAACCTAAAAAAAAATGCAATAAAGAGCTAAGTTACTTATAAATATTTATTTTCTGGGAGAGTTAAATGTCATTTTAATATAGTCTTTTTAGCTGACACATTGAAAAATAAACAGTATAGCCTGACAGAATCAAGAAAAAACCCGATCTCCACAATTAAGGAAATGGAAAAGAAGGCAAGAAAATGGTTTTTTATCCCCCACCCCTTTACAATGTACAAGATGGCCTAAATACACTCCAGAATGAGGTTAGATTGACTTTAAAGTGAACATTGCTTTTATTCAATTTGATCGGTAAGAGCTTCGCTGTGTGTGGATACGAGCTGGGGAAGGAGCCGTAACTTCTGAGAATTGACACTTCCCAGTTAATTCTGTTCTGAAATGAGTTTTCGCTTAGTTTTGGAGAAAGAAGGCTATTACCTAGGCATTAACAAGCACTTTCCAGTTCAATTTTGCAGATAAATATGTTTGATTAAAGATAGTGTCTGTAGATATTTAGAGGTGTTACCAAAACTGAATGTCAAATTTAAAGGAAATTTCCGAGTAGTCGGTTTTCTCCTGTTTTTTTTTTTTTTTTATGATATATGGAAGTTAGAATTTATTTTAGAAAGAAAGTATTTGAGTGTTAATTAATAAAGAAAAATACAAATAAATCTATTTTTTTCATTTTGATTGTTTTCTCTCCATTTAAGAAGAAAATGTTCTCAAAGATTTACTCGGTGTGTGTGTAGACACACACACAATAAAATACCAACACCACAATATTTAAGTTCAGATAAGACAAAATTATTTTATTTCTTTGTGTGTGTATGTGGGGTGTCTTGTTTTACCACTGAGATCAACTATTTAGTTCAGACCACTAATATGACCACTTTTTCAAGCCTAGTGTAATATCTTCTCTACAAAGACAAATTTATTAACCTATAAACTCTTGAGTGCCACCCTTGAGTTGTTTTCCAGTTGAGAATGGAAGGCCAGTTCTCAAAGTGTCACTGCCTGGACCCGAGTCCCTGACTCACTCGGGAATGCTTCAGGACCCGAACTGGTGTTGGGAAGTAAAAGGTCATGACGTTGGTTACCAGTAGCTGTTTCAGTTCATGCCCTTCACCAGTAACTCATGAATTCCATGAGAGTTCTGAGAAATGGTCCTGATTATCGTGGCTGAGTTTTTATCACTTGAAATACATAAAACATTAATTCGGCTGTTAAACACAAACCAACTAACAAACAAAAACACCTCTCTAATTAGGTTTTATCCTTTTATATTTTCATCCTCTGTGTTTTTCTGATAGTTTTTTTTTTCTTCTGAAGTTGGATTACAGTCAGGCATAATAGTACCACGAGCAGAGACAGTGGGCTACTTGGGATGGGCGCATCTGTAAGACCCACGTCTCTCACTGTGCCTGGCGCACAGTGAACGTGAGGACCATGCTTTCTTGTTCCGGTTGAAGCAGGCAGCTCTGAACCAGCGTAGTGATAACAATGGTCCTGACGCTAACAGTAACACTGTGGTACCTTTGCTAGATGGAGACCCTTGCCATCCTTCAGACTCACAATGAAAAAGTCAGTAGATGTAGTTGCAAATATTTAAGAGACTCCTTAATTAAAACATTTTTATGCTTGGCTAACCTGTAGTTGAAAATGGTTAAATGGACTTCCCTTTGTAAATGTAAATCTTTGCTAATTATGTGGCCAATGTCAGTTTCTCTACGTTAAGGATTTTGTTAAAAAATTGGTGGACAACACGATAAAATGACTCCATTTATTCAGTTGAAGTAAAATCTTTAGTCCCAAGACCACAAAACACATGCTGTTATCATTGGATTGCCTTATCTCTTTTCTCCTATATCAAAGCTGTAATAAGTCGATACATTAATTGTGGATTTGTTCCTATTCCTTTCTTCATTATCAAGTTAGCTGCCTCCCCACTTTAACAGCAGCTAATTTATAGTAGGGTGTCCTAATCTGGTGGCTTCAATGAACCACATGGCCAAGTATCTAGATCCTTGCATAGTTCTATAACTTAGAATAAAATTTGCCGGAAGTGACAATATGCTACTTGGAAAGACCTGGATGCTTCTGCCTTTGCTCTCTGGGCTCCCAGAGTCACCTGGTGTTTCATTGGAGACACTGTGGGGAACAACCACATGGAAAGAGATAGGAGAGAAAGAGAAAGATCCCAAATACCTATGGACTCATCAGCTAAATGTTGCCACGTGAATGAAGGCCAGCAGATAAACCGCCTGGCTGAGTTCAGTCCAGATTGATGATTTATGATCAAATGAAATGGCTTTTGTTTTGAGCCACTAAGTTTACAGGTGGTTTATTATGCATCAACAGGCAGCCCAAAGAGGTGTTTAGAAGACTGGAAGGATGAGCAGGAGTTGGCTGAGGAGTGGCAGGGACTGAGGACAGGAGGGACTTGTTTCACAGAATAATGCATAGTAACTAAGTGGGAAAAAGGGTTCATGTACAGTAAATGAGAGGGGGTATGGTGGAGGGAGCAAGCCAAAAGGAGGAAGTCCTGGGGAAATGGAAGGAGGGCAAGAAGGAGGGAGGGAGAGAGAGATTGAGAGAATTAGCAAGCAAATAGCTAGTATGACTTGAAATTAGTGACAGGGACAATGACTCAGGATGAAGATAGGACAATAGGTAATTAGATAATGCAGGGTTTGGTAGACCATGTTAAGCATTTTGAATTCCAAAGCAATTGGAGAGTTTTAAGCAGAAGAAGAAACATAAAGCATTTGGTGTTTCCAAACTATGACTTTAGTTACTGTGTGGAGAATGAATGGAAAAGGGCCAGGGGTACAAGTAGACAAGTGAAATGGATGTTGCAATATTTCAGGTGAGAGATGACAGTGACTTGGAATAGGGTTGTAGCTAGCTGTGCATGCGGGTGAAGTAAACAGATGTGAGACAGATGTTTGGGAAGTTAATCTAGTTATTTTTTTAATGAACTGAATAGGGGTGGAGAGGGCGAGAGAAGCGTAAATGATGAATCCTTGATATTTCAGCCTTGTAAAAATAGTTCCATGGCATGACCAGGCGGTGGCACAGTGGATAGAGCATCAGACTGAGATGCGGAGGACCCAGGTTCGAGACCCCGAGGTTGCCAGCTTGAGTGTGGGTTCATCTGGTTTGAGCAAAGCTCACCAGCTTGGACCCAAGGTTGTTGGCTAGAGCAAGGGGTTACTCAGTCTGCTGAAGGCCCACGGTCAAGGCACATATGAGAAAGCAATCAATGAACAACTAAGGTGTTGCAACGAAAAACTGATGATTGATGCTTTTCATCTCTCTCCGTTCTTGTCTGTCTGTCCCTATCTGTCCCTCTCTCTGTCTCTGTAAAATAAATAAATAAATAAAAAAGTTCCATGAAGGTGGCACTTACTGAAATGCGGGGTCCTGGAGCAGGGGAGGGTTAGGGAGGTGTGCGGGAGGGTGATTGAGCATTGAGGGTTGTCCCTGGTGAACCTGTCTGAGGTGTCTTTGACACAGCGCAGGGAGATAACAAGGAGGCCCAGGACGTGCTTCCCGGGGCGCAGAGGAGAGGTCTGAGCTGGGTGTGAAGCAGGTGGATGCTGTGCATACGGATGATGATGATGATGATGATGAAAGCCACTGTAGTTGAACTGATGCTGTGTGTGGTGGTGGGGGGAGGTGTAGGGTAACAAGAAAGACCATCGAGGCTCAAGCCCTGAAGGTCCTTACTTCTGATTGACTTCTGGGGGAGGCAGGAAGGAACACGGGCCCGGAAGAAGAATTCTGAGAGGGTGGGGACCAGGAACGTAGTCGGGGAAGCCCAGGGGAGAGTGCGCCGGACGGCGGGGGGTCGTCTGTAAGCGGGACGCGGGGTGTGTGCCGGGTGTGGACCCCTGAAGTTCTTCGGGGATGTGTGGAGGAAGCGTTCCGGAAGACTGACGGGGGAGGGGTAAACGCGGACTGGGAGGCAGACCCGTGGCCGGGGAAGAAGAGGCCGCGAGGCCTGAGCAACTTGGCTAGGAAGGAGGCAGATGGCATCGTGTCAGAAACTAGAATGCAGCGTAGGGTGAAGGGTACGTTTTTCAACATTCAGAATATTAGGTTTGACGTTCATGGAAAGAACACAGTTGACGTAAGAAGTTGAGAACACGGGGCCGGGGGGGGGGGGGAGGAACAAACCATGGGGTGAATCATGCAGAGTCCTTGGCGAGAGACTGAACTTCCTTTCATGCAGTCGTTGGCCCGTTCAAGAACTGCCCAGTCCTTCCGACGGCCAGGCCTGCCTTAGGCCCGTGCAGGGACTGTGTCCCCTGCCTGGACACGGCCCAGATCTCCCAGACTTCTGCATGGCTAACTTCTTCCTCTCCTTCAAATCCTTCCTCACATGCTTTCTTCTCAGAGCGCTCCAACCCGGCCACCCAACGCAACATTTCCTCCTGGTTCTTTCCCAGTCACCCCAACCTCCCCCCACCTGGTCGATTTTGTCTTTCCCTTTCCATGGTGTGTATCCCAGTCTGTGGTGTAATTAATTAGAAATGATCGAATAACTCTCATTTTCTTATTTCCTCTTTAAGGATATTAAATCATGTTGTTCATTTACGATCCTCTCCCTCGTCTGAGTGAAGGCAGGTTTTCACATCGCAGGTCATTTGGCATGCTTCTCTGAGACTTCCCCGGGCCCCTACACGGTCCGTATCCCACTCATTCCTTCCCCGCTTCTCACCCAGACACCCCCACAGCTGGAGAGGGCTCCTCCATCGCCTCCAACTCTCTGTGTCTCCCTTCAGGGCTCCCCAAGAGTAATCTTGCCCACCGGCACCTCCATCCTCTGTGCATTGTCTTCGCATAGATAATGGACACCGCAGCGTCTACCTTAACTAGTTCAGGCTGCTCTAAAAAACCTCTCGCAGGTGGAGTGGCTTTACAAACAACAGCCCGGGCGGCGGGGCGTTTTAGGTCAGGGGGCTGGCGTGGCCAGGGTCTGGCAGGACCTCTCGTCCTGGTTTCAGACCTCCAGCTTCCCTCTGGAGACTCCCGTGGTGGAGGGCGGAGAGAGGAGAGCTCTCTCGAGACTCTCTTAAGGGCACTGATCCTGTCTGTAAGAGCTTCATCCTCATGGCCTCATCTGACCCTGATTACTTCCTGAGGGCCCACCTCCTAACACCATCTGTGGTGGGTGCTGGTGGTAGGGTTGCAGCATGCGTACCTGGAGGATTGGGACCTCCCCAGTGTCTTCTCATTATTCCCTCATGAGGACCCCGTCACACCCTCCACGCCTTCTTCACCACATCCCTTGCGAGCGTGCTTATATTCGGGGGCATAGGAGAGAATTGTAACATAGCAGTCTTACTTCTTGTTAAGTCTGAGTGAGGGTCGGGTTAACCAAAGTCTCGGTCAGATGGCGAGTACTGCCCAAGAGTACCACAGTACAATCCAAAGCGACTCAGAAGTCATGCCATTTGTCTGCCCTCAGCTGAGAGGTAGTTCCGAAGTCATCTCTGTCTTGGCTTCTCTGATTTCTCCAGACCTCATAGCCTTTGGTTTATTTTTCTAATAGAGGAATACATTTACCTAAAAAGTTACAAAAACTGGGCACCCTCAAAATATTGGCACTGGAATCATATACTCTTTTCCTCATGTTGGTGTACCTTGCTTTTTGGACAGTCTAGGTTAGAAAGAAAGACAGCAACTGATCTTGACTCCAGCGTTACCCTCAAGTTGTGTGTGTGTGTGTGTGTGTGTGCGTGTGTGTGTAAGAGAGGGAAGAGCACAGAGACACTATTACAGAACTTCTCCATGGTGTGTGAATCTCCATCTGGTGTGGAACCAATCTCAGTAACAAACCTACTTACATTGGAAGAGGTCAGCTCCTATGCTCTCCGCTCTCTCTGTGATGATTTGTCCTCGTTCTTGGGACCGGGTGTATTTAGACCCAGGTGCCTTTATTACCCTTCAACCTCCTGCTTTCTGAGGGATCGGTGCTCCCAGTGGCCCCGTGAAAGCTGTGGATTTGCCATTCCTTGGTTTCTGCTTTTAGTTGGTATGGTTCCCCACAGAGTTTTACACTTTACACATATTTTTTAATTTCCATTTTTTTTTAATTTTCTAAATGATTCCCAAGGAAATCTTTTCTGTCCCCACCTGTTTCACCTGTTCATTTTATTTAAGGGGAGGGAAGGGCGTGCCCCCTAGAGGGGTTGCTGGCCCACAATCAGTGTCCTCCAGCAGGGGGCGCTGTGCTCCTCATTGGCTTCAGTGGGGACTGTGACCTCAGAGCCAACGCTGAGATAGAAGTCCCAGTTCAGCCACTGGGGTGCCTTGGTCACATCAACTTTTGTAGTTGGGGACCAGAGAGGCAGCTTGCATTCTCATGGCCACTGGCAATCCAGGTCTGAACTTTAAAACTTTAAGTCTAAATAATCCACGCTCATTGTGGAAAATAAGAAAACATAGGTGAGCCATGTTTCCTGGCCCCTTCCTCTCCCCTTTAATCCTTTCTTTCGGAATTATCTTTGCAGAATGAAAGTGGAATCATCTCACCAATCCCAAGGCCTTTAGCAAAAGATAAAACCCTCAGAAGTGCTCTAGTCTCCACCCTGCCCTCTCCCACGGGCTTGTCTGCAGTTAGCCACCACTGAGCACTTCCCTGATCGCTACTATTCCCTCTACCCATGGCTCTCTTATCAGTGTCACCTCCTCCAGGAAGCCTCCCTTGTTTGTCACATGGCTTCTTACTATTCCTGCCTCACCCTATATGTGTTTGCTGACTTGACTTCTTCCACCTGGGGCCGGGGGGGACATGGAGTGTAGATGAGTTGGATTGATCAGGATCCCCTGCACCCAGCACAGTGCTTGGCACATGGCGGAGGCTCAGTTACAGAATGGTGATTAAACATGTGGGGGAATGCATGAGCATCCTCACTGGCCGAGGGAGACAAGACTTTGGCTGTCCAGGGGAACGTAGGGGAACTACGTCCCTTTATCCAGGGTGGTTATTAGTCCCGTTTTGTCAGCAAAACAAATTATCCTGGTTGGTGTAGTTCACAGTCATGGTGGACCTTCCCGAAGGGAACACAGTGTTCAGACAGCCCTCTGCACTTTCTGTCTACAAAGTGCTTGACGCTAACGTTTCATCCGAATCCTCCCAACATCCTTTGGATGACCTATGCTTTTAGCTGAGACCCTGAGTCCTCTCTGTCACGGCGAGTGGTGACTCTTCTGTCTCGGGGGAGGAGGCTGAAGACACAGGGGTTGGGTGGCTCCCGGACCCGAGTGCCAGCCGCTGCCACAGGCTGGCCCTGCGGTTCACGTCTCTCCGGTCCTGGTGCCCTGCCCCTTCTGTTTGCCAGCTCATCATCCTACGTGCCCTGGCTGTTAAGCAAACCGAACAGATAAGATGATGTTTTCCCTACTCACCAGATCATTAGTGGACTCACACGCTCGGTCCACCTCAATCAGGTTAAATAAAGAAACAGCCTGACCAGGCGGTGGCACAGTGGATAGAGCATCAGACTGGGATGCGCAGGACCCAGGTTTAAGACCCTGAAGTTGCCAGCTTGAGTGTGGGCTCATCTGGTTTGAGCAAGGCTCACCAGCTTGGACCCAAGGTTGCTGACTCAAGCAAGGGGTTACTCGGTCTGCTGAAGGCCCGCGGTCAAGGCACATATCAGAAAGCAATCAATGAACAACTAAGGTGTTTGTTGGGCAGATAAAATGTATTATGCTCACTTTGTTAAAGATTATGCTGCCCACGAGGAGGCCATCACCCAGGTGATATTAATGTGTGTTGAGAATCCTTGTAGCCTGGGGCTTGGTTTTGGGATTAAGCCTTTCCCACCCTTTTTGATGTGGGGTGGTACAATCCAATCATGCCTCAGAAAGTGACTTTGTATTAGAGATTTCCCTATTTTGTATATTGGATTAAGGGTTTGGATTTCTACACTATAAAATGGGGACGGAGCGGGAGCTTGCTCTCTTGGTTCCTGAGATCATCATTAGAGGAGAGAGCAGAGCAGAGAGCAGAAAGAGGCCACATGGAGGAGGCCAGGAAAAGCAGCCAAGATGGCAGAGTGCTGAGTGAGATGCCAGTTTGTGCAGAGTTTGTATCTGGGATAAGGAAGGAGATGGGGAACTGAGGAGAATAAGGCTGGTGAGCTAGAAACCTTTGATTCTAGGAAACTCGGATAAGTCAGTGGCTTTGTGAGCACTGAATGTGATTGGGTTTTGGAACCCAGTGTGTATTTTTACTTGCCTGCCGGGTGCAAGCTAGGATTAAAGACTATGGCCCACCAGTTTGTGGCTCCGTTGTTTCTTTACCGACTGTCCGAATCCAATGCGAACCTGCATGGGCAAGGCGGCTGTGATAGTGGCCCTGGCCGTGGCCACTGGCTTTACATTGTTGCAATGAAAAACTGATGATTGATGCTTCTCATCTCTCTCCGTTCCTGTTTGTCTGTCCCTGTCTATCCCTCTCTCTGACTCTCTCTCTGTCTCTGTAAACAAACACACAAGCAAACAAGAATGAGGAAAGTCTGGACAATAAAAGTACATTCTGTTTAGGCGATCCCCATGAAATGTTGGCTATGTTTATGAAGATGTTTATTTAGGATCTTTTAAGGTATTGTCAATCACTTAACCCAAGGATTGCTGTATTTTTAAGTGTTTGGGAAGTACATTTTACTTAATGTCTTTATTCAATTGCCTGGGTTCCCCCCCCCCCCGCTGAGTCCCCAAATAGGTTATAGCCAATCGTATCTCCCTGTTTAAAAAAATAACTACACCCCTTTGACTCTTTGGAATATTGACTATAGGGATAATTGTAGGATAAATGTATACAACAAGCGAAGTTTTCTTTAAGAGGGAAAGTAATACAGCATCATGGCATGTGGAGTGAATTTAATTTATTCGTTCTATTACTTTCCCTCTTAACAGGGATAATTTAAAGTCAATAGTCGTCTAATTTTAAAACCTGTGAATTCTGAAATCGTCTAATTTAATTATGAAATTGAAAGAGACGTCAAATCGTTCTGAGTTTACATTTGCGTGAAGTAAATAAAGGAGCACGGGTCTGGGATCCTAACTGACGTCTCTCTCAAGGACGTCTCATTAACTTCCTTCTCCATCCTCAACCTGTGCCATCATTCCGGTGGTGTTTCCAGAAGGGCAGGGCCTTTGGGGGCGTGCCCATGCCCCCACCCCGCTCCTCGCGCTGGGGAAGCCAGGCTGCTCTGCTGTAAACTTTATTGGCAGGGGTTCATAACTCAATTGTAAAATTTCATGCTGGGCTGCAATTCGGTGTGCAAGCCCTATGCCCCGAAGAGCTTAAGTTACTACAAAAAGGAATTTTCGAAATCCATTTTTTTCTCTTTTTTAGGAGGCCCAGAAAAATGGCACTGTAAGAAACATTATCTTTTCAAAAATACCCTTCCTAAAAATAAAAGCTGGTGGGTGAAATGATCCACGTGGTGCTTAGCTCTCCCCCTGGCCCATCAAAACGACCATCAGAGGAGAACATCAGGGGAGGTCCGCGGCCGCCACGTACCGCTGGCTCCATGGCGCTCAGAGGGCGAGGAATGGCACCTGTCCTTTCTTTTTCAAACCCGACCAAATCCACTGGGCGGCGGCTGTCCTCTAGGTTGACAAGAAGTCCAACATCAGCCAGTGTGGGATGCCCACTCCCGCCCTCACAATGAGTTAGAACACAGGGCTTCTGTCACCCAGGTCAGGGGCGGAGGGCATGAAGCTAGGTACATGGCAGGTTTTGGATCTTGGCCCAGGCAGCCAGTCTGAATGGCAGAGTCATCACCACCTCTGGCACCCCTGTCATCCTCAGTCATGACAACCGTAACAGACTTCCGTGTTCACTGTCACCCCATTGGAGTTCTTTCCATTGCAGGTGTAGGGTGCAGGAACGGGAGCAGGCCTCTTGACCCTCAAGGACCCCAGCAAATCTATGCCCCTGCATACTCCCACACCCGTCTCCCTCACCTCTCCCCACTCCCCATCTCCCAAGCTCCCCTGTCCTCAATTCCCATCTCAACACCACCTCAACAGACGCCCATTTGGGGAGTACACATATTTGCTCTAGAATTCTCCTCGAAATCTAAACCCAGAACCACTGGATACTTATACTTCCTCACTGTTGTGAGAAGAAACGATAAAAGAAGGTGATTTCAGTCTTTCTATGTATTCTCCGGCAGAAAAAAAAAAAAAGAGCACATGTCAACTAAATGTTTGTTTTATGTTTCTGAAATCACCATGTCACAACGTGAAGTCCCAATTTACTCCAACCTTCTCAGACCTGGTTGGAGGGCTCGGGTTGTGGATTATGGATCTAAATTGCTGCTAGTTTGCCTCTGCCTTTGAGTCTGTGAGTGGAAACTCTGACCTCATTTTCTTCATTTATAAAGAGGAAGGTGTGAATGAAATAGTCTACACGTCTCCCTTGAAGTCAACAGTGACTTGGTCAAAAGCTTTGGTGTACCCCATCCTTCTTACTGGGTAGTACCCCACAGATCCCCTTCGGCATGTCCTCGACACCCACACGTTCATCAAGCAGGCTCCCCTCTCTCGAGAACTTGTACACCGATCTACTAATGAAACGCTCCCCAGAACTAGGCTGTTCATTTATGATTTGGAACTTAAAGTTGTTGATACTTTCTCCTACTTAATTACCCTGTGCATGTCCCAAAGATACGCTAATTGTGAAAGAGTTAGAGAGCTAGGTAGGGAGAAAGAAAGAGGGAGAGAAAGAATAAGAGAGAGAGAAAAGAAAGAAAGAAAAGGAGGGAGGGAGAAAGAAAGGGTTCGGTAAAATCTGAGATGCCCCTCAGAACCTGGGAGACCAGATATGGCAGACATGAATTAACATGAATTTATCAGACTGAATCCAGAAATCTCTATACCGAGTGGTAAACGACAATGGGTCGCTATTAGCAGAACCAGCAGCAGAACTGCTCGGAACCGACCCCCAGCACCTTTGGACAGGAAAAATGCCAAAAGGAAGCAACATTAAATGAAGGCAGTAGAGGCAGCTTCCAATGGACAGATAGGTTGAGAGTCAAGAATAAGTTATAAGCAATGAAAGTCCTTCGATGCCAATGTTCATCGCTCCACATTTAACCCTTTGATCTTATATCTATATATGCGTTCTCGTCGAGTAGGTGCCCAGAATGGTGGGAAGGGTGCAGACATCTTCTGCGGGCTTCTCCAGGTCTTACCAACACCTTTCTTCCCCTGGCCTGAGCCCGCAATGTGAACTTTGGTGGGTTCCTTGGCTCTCCGGTTTGTTGCTGGAGTTGACCAATGAGGGTCACCTATAGGAGATGGGGAGCTGTAATTCCAATGCAGAGGTCACACCTGTGTCACCTGCTCTCTTACACAGTCCGCTGTCACCTTGCACCTTCAGAACGAGGGTAGTAGATGCCTTTGCTACCATTTATTGGGATTCTGCACAATCTTTTGCAAGTTAGACTCTCTTCAAGGGACTCAGTTCTCGTGTGCTATCTGTTTCTTTGGGGACCTTGACATAAGGCCTAATGGAGGCTTTCTGGAGGAATTAAACTGTGAGCGGCAGACATCGTGGAAGAGTTAGGAATGCCTGAGAAGAGAACATGGGAAGCCAGAAGGAACAGGGGGGGCAGCTGGAACATTTCAAAGTATGCAAAAATGGAAAAGGTTGCATCTCGTTAGCAACTGAAGGACAAGCTTTTCTGTTTTCAGTGTGTATAGCGGGATTCTGATTCACAGGTGGCCTTTCAAGCCGTGTTTGCCTATTCTCAAGTCCTGGGAGAGTGAACATTTCAAACTATTACCCTTTCTACCTGTTCCTGAGGTTTCCTTGAGCAACTTCCACGTTTCCCACCAGGTGGCGGTCATGCAGTAACTTTGGAGTCTTCAGGCAGAGGTGAGCGGTAAAGGCTGAATTGGAAAAGATCTCTGTCAAACTCGATCTTGTCTTTGACACTGTATCTAAGTTACGGTAGGAACGATGAGGTCGGAAAGGCTAATAAATTTAGTAGATGGTGGAAAACTTAGTTCTTCTTGCCCAGGAGAGAGAAAAGCCATTCTCTTGAAAGCACAATGCTAGCTGTGGTCTTTGTGCAGGGCGAGGCCACCGCTCCTAATCCTCATACTTTTGTTATTCCTTGTATGATCTGTGTCTCTGGTTAGGAGTAAAGGAGAAGAGATTATACTGGTTGCTGTAAGCTGACTGCTTAAGAGTTCAGTAAATTTCAATAAATCTGTAGCGGAAGAGAAAAAATGCTTTGGACACTGATCATCCAACAGTGAATAAGAAATGTAGACGTGGCATTCATGCAGAGACGCCAATGACGGAGGAGACGGGCATGGCCCGTAAACAAAGCAGACAGTTTGACAAAAGTGTTTTCTCCCCACTTTGATCAAATAGAGCACAGCAGCTTTGCATCCGGCTTGTCAAAGTGCTGATTTTGTTTTCCATCTCTCTGTCTTCCTTCCTGCCGTCCCCCAATCCGCCCCAGGCTTTCATCCGGGGCTCCGCCCGGGGAAGGAAACGGGCTGTCAGCAGCGGACGGTGATTGTGCCCCTAGAAGGAGGCAGACAGGTCTTGGGCTCTCTGCGGCCCTCCGTAGGTGGCTCTCTTCACAGCCACGGGTGTCCATGACGAGGGTGGGCCAGCTGACCGCTCTGTCGGGTGCCCCACAGGTGACGAGCATGGTGGGCCCTCAGCACTGCACACCCACAGACTTGGTGACCCATCCAGCACCAGGTGCCGTGCACGTGTGCAGGAGCATGAGTCTGCGGAACGGCGAGGCCAGAAAGGAGAGGTCATTAGGGCCCGGAGTGACTAAGTGTGAGCTAGACGGTTCAGATACCTGACCCTGATAGATACTGATTCACCCAAGATGCTTCTTGTCTCCCTTTACACGCTGAAAACCTGGAGAGATGGAAAGTTCAGGGGTTCTACACAAAGATCTTCCAACGACAAGGAGAACAGAGGGATCGAGACAAAACCCCCTTGCTTGTTACATTTCAGATGTCTCATATAGAAGCCAAAAGAGCCACCAGGTTAAATAAAACGGAGCTCTGTTTTTCCCAGAGAGCAGCCTTTGTGGTAGAAAGGGTCTTTAAAAAACTGAGTTTTTAATCCTGATGTGTCTTGTTTCAGCAACGACTGGTGGCAGAGAGGGATACTTTGTCCTGATGAGAACTAAACGCGTTCCCACTCTGCGGCCGCGCTGGGCATCTCCGTGGGCGGGGCAGCTGCGCCTCTCTCGGGGCTCCCTGTTTGCTTCCTGCGCTGCCCGTTTCTGAACAAGGGCTCTGTGTTTCCGTTTGGTTTTGGCCCCTGCACATTCTGCAGCGGTCTTGCTGGTAGATGCCTGGCTCTTTGGATCATGGCTGGGCCTCTTTGGTCCACTCTGCAACCTTCCGGACTGCGCGCAGAACTCTCCTGAGCGGGTCGGCGCCTCCCGGAGATGGGCTGGCATGCAACAAGTGGGTCGCTGCCCGTGTCACAGTGCTTTCAATACGTTGCTGTTCTCGTGTCCTAAACCCACAGAGAGCACCCACTCTGGGCAAGGCTCTCGCCTGGTCCAAGTGTCCCAACTCCTTCCGGCCACGTTTCTTCATCGTCCTCTAAGAAAAGGGAGGCTGCAGGGGCTCGCGGCGTTCCCCTCTCCCGGGTGACCTTTCAGGATCTTGTCCCTCAGCCCAGGAGCCATCCCCTCTTATGTCCCCTTGTCCCACCTGCATTCCCACCGACGGCAGCTACTGCGCGACCGACCGGCTGAGAAATAAACCCCCGTGGAGATCGGCATCCTTGCCCAAGGCTGGGAGTGCTCCCGGGAGGTCCTGGTGGATTTGTGAAATGTTAAATATGTTCCACACGCTTTGTGCGTTGAAAAAAAAAATTAAAATCTGAGAAGCCTCCTTATGTATTAAGTAGCTGTTTCTCTATGGTATTACCCTTGGCACTGGGCAGAGGGCGTCAGGGATCATCTTATTTATGAAGAATCTGTGAAAAGTAGACTGCACGACGAGAACCATCTGAATGTAAAGATGGAATACATAAGGACAGAGAGCAAAGACTAGCGAACAATGCACCACAGGGCACATACACGTTTGGTGTTCGTTTCAAGAATAAGTACATTAGGAGAGCAGAGAGGAGGGGGAGACTTCCATGGCAAATGCTCACCCCGGCTGGTGCACAGAGATGCTGGAAGATCTTCTCCAGATAGTTCTAGAAGACCGGGTAGAGGAGGTAGGACTGTGTGAGCTGTTTGGATGATGGAAGAGAGATGACTTGGCAGATGGGAAGAGAAAGCATTCCAAGAATACGGCACAGCTTGGAGAAGGCTCGTGTGAAACGACTGGGTGATGGAGATGTGGAGCCAATTGGCATGAATTGAGTGGGGGCTCATTCCAAGGAAGGATTGCAAGTTTGATTCAAAACAAAATAATAACTTTCTGTGGCATTATTTTGTGGCAAGTAATAGTAAATTTTGGAGGGGGGTATTTTTTTGAAGTCAGAAGCAGGGAGGCAGACTGACAGACTACTGCATTTGCCTTGCCTGGATCCACCGAGCATGCCCACCAGGAAGCAATGCTCTGCCCATCTGGGGTGTTGCTCCATTGCAACTGGAGCCATTCTAGTGCCTGAGGTGGAGACCATTGAGCTGTCCTCAGTGTGGGGGTCAACTTTGCTCCAATGGAGCCAGCAGGAGGGGAAGTGAGAGAGAGGAAGGAGAGGGGGAAGGGAAGAAAAGCAGATGGTTGCTTCTCCTGTGTGCCCTGACCGTGAATCAAACCCAGGACTTCCACACGCTGGGCCAATGCTCTACCACTGAGCCAACCGGCCAGGGCCAATAGTAAAATTTTTAATCAAGTACACACTATGCAAATCAATACCAGGTCATGGAACCTCTAGAAGAAATCTTCTGGGTCATCCTAAGGGACAGTGAGCAGCAACACCTTACCTGCACGAGTCAACACAGGTGACTCCATACCCTTCAATTCAAAGAACAGCAAGAAGGAAATAGTTAAAATTTCCAGAGCAGAAGGGAGAAGGAGCATGAACTTGTCTTACTATCGTAAGCTCAGAGGACTTGGGGACATACCTTCACATTTCTGCTGCGGTCTTTGGTGCTATACTCAGGAGGGTTTCATTACCCGGGCCTTTGGCCGGAAGACTTCCGTCCTTACCTGCCACGTGATTTCTTTTAAGTAAGAATGTATTCACCCATTGTCAAAGATTTTAAAATTCAAAGAATAGTTGCTGCTTTTGAAGAGCTAATAAGTTAAATGAGGAAACTATACCCATTGCAAAACATTACATACAAAAAAAAATTGTCTGAAAGAGATACCCTTACCTGCCAAATAATTGAATCTTACAAGAAGAGTGGAGAAAGGCAGTGTCACTTCAGGTTGGAAAGACTAAGTGATATCTTAGAGAAGGGTTGGCATATGACATGTATCATAAGTGAATCGAACTGAACTACTTTAAAAGGCAGAAGGCAGCGCACACGGGAAAGCACAAACTGCAGAGAAGGAGCGTGGCCGCCAGGGGAGGTCAGTCGCGGTCACAGTCGCAGGGGGCTGCTGGGCTGTGGGGAACAGGAGGCTCGAGGAGGACATGGTGGGGTGGGGTGGGGTGAGGCTAGAGGGGGTAGGAGGCGGCGGAGACCTCACGGATCACAGGAAATAGACCCCATTTGCTCTGTTGTGAGGGACGGAAGAATCAGAGAAGAGCCGTGTCTGCCCAAACCCAGGAAAGAAAGCTCATGACCGGAACACTTGCAGGAAGTGTTTTCTTTCCCCTGATGCTTCAATGCTGAACGGCCAGCACCGCGCAGAGGCAGGTCACCCAGAGAGGCGATGCTCTCTGTCCCTCGCACCGGCAGGGGGCCGCCAGATCACGTGTCTCAAGGAAAGGCCGTGGGCAGCGTGTCTCAGCTCCCCCTGCTGCCTGAGCGAGCGCCTCGCGGAGGGCTGAGGGCTCCGGGCTCCGGGCTCCGGAGCGCAGCGCGGGGCTCGCCCGCTGCTCGGCCCATCTGCTGCACCTGCTAACGCGGTCTGGCAGCCCGGTGACGGGTCCATATGGTCCTCCGCTCCGCCTCGCTCGGGAAACACAACAGCCGTCCCCACGACCCCGCCAGGCATTCCAAGACACGTGGCGTCCTGTCCTTTGTCTCCTCCAGACCTCCGCTTCCAGATCCTGTCTGAAAAAGGCGAAAGCAAACAGGCAGTCGGTGTGAACCGGCACTTTCTCAGGTGTCACGCGTGAAGAGTCAGACTTAGAATATGGGAGAACTCCCCCCACCCCAAAGAAAAGCGAACTTACGTAGTGAGGACAACTCGTGCGTGGCTTCGTCAGAGGTGTTTGGGGACTGTCACCCTCTGTAGGAAGGCGTGTTTAGCATCAGCATATCTGTACTCGTGTGTAAGACTGCAGAGCCCAGAGCCTAGTCACTCAGGGTGTGGTCCAGGGCGGGCAGCATCTCATCCCCTGGGGGCTTATTAGCAATGCAGAGTCTAAAGCGCCACCCGAGACCTCCGGAGTCTAAGCTGCATTTCACCGGGATTCCTACGCTCGTTCAAGCTGAGAATACACTGAGTCAGAAGGGGACACTCCACACAGTGCTCGCCTGTGTAGATTTGACTCTGTCAGGGCAAATAATCTGGATGCAGTGAATGAAGTAGCGCGTCTTTGTATATATACATTCCCATCCAGGAATCTGTAATGCTCACACAGGTGGCAAACTTGATACTCCAAGTAAATCTGCGTTGATAATAATTGGTCCCGTAGCATTGAGCGGTCCGGTGCATGCAGCACCGGAAGGGTCCAGTTGGGTTCCTTCAGTCCCTCTTCAGGACGTATGCAGACAGGACCATTTCAATCTCTGCTTATGGGTTTATTCAGACGAGAGGCTGGGAGAGCTGGAAGTGGACGTGGGGACCTTATTAGCAACTGCTTTGCCCTGTGGCCCTGTCTGCTGACCTGCGTGTCAGTCGTGGGCTCCGGCCAAGCCCATTTGCACACTCTGTCAGAGGAAGGGAGGGGACCCCCTTGGCAAAGACAGTCTCCTCCTGCTCGGATCTGAGTTGAAAATGAATTCCGTTTGTGCAGTTCTGGGACATGTCCCACGATATCTCTTACTGTCCCCCCCGGCAGCAGTGGTTCCAGACAGTGCTCCTTAAACACTGGACGTCCAGCATCATATAGGTGGCCGCCGCTCATCAGGAAGGCAAAGGTACACTTTCAGACTTGAGCGAGGACAAAAATGCCTGCCAGGCCTCCGAAACGTCCAGCAGATAATTCAGCTGGTGAGACAGAATGACTAACAGGGACCATATTTTGAAGTCATTAAAAATGTATATGTTTAGCCAGGAAAGTGGAAGAAGATGTAGGAAGAATGAATCGCGTCTCTTATGAGGCGATTAACAATAGAGACAAATTGTCAGTTAATGAAGCACACAGACTGGAGAGGTGATGTCGATAATGAGGAGGGGATTGCTCAAAAGACTGCGATTTAAAACATATAGGACAATTGTTAACATCAGTCATTTTGTATAGTATTGTCACTTTTAAAAACAATGTGTTGCTTTCTTGGCACCGAGCACACATGACCCTGGGAGCCGCCCAGGGACCAGATCCAAGCCGTCTGTCATCCGGGATTCAAAGTTTCCATGAGATGATCTTCAGGTAGAAACATAAGAACTGACTCTTTCTTTCTTTCTTTCTTTCTTTCTTTCTTTCTTTCTTTCTTTCTTTCTTTCTTTCTTTCTTTCTTTCTTTCTTTCTTTCTTTCTTTCTTTTCAACCATCCAGGCATCCCCAAACTAAGGTCCGCAGGCCACATGCGGCCCCCTGAGGCCATTTATCCGCCCCCCCCCCCTCGCCGCACTTCCGGAAGAGGCACCTCTTTCATTGGTGGTCAATGAGAGAAGCACTGTATGTGGCGGCCCTCCAACGGTCTGAGGGACAGTGAACTGGCCCTTTATGTAAAAAGTTTGGGGACCCCTGAAGTCATTCAAAATATTTCTAAGCATTCCACTTTGATAGCTTCCATCCAACAGGAAAATTGTGGGCACAATTTTCACATACTGATTCCCTTTGCAGGGAATTACCGGGCACATTCCCTAAATCAGATATTGTTGTAGGACTCTGAAGACACAGCCACCATGCAAGACAAACCCAGGTGTGTGCCCTCCGGGAGCTTACATTTGAACAGGAGAAATGTGCAAATCAGTAACCCAGAAGATAATTGCCTTCCAATTCTGACAGAGATAATAGGCAAAGGAAAAATTTGCATCACAGAAAAAAATATGTTAACATCTGGAGAATAATGAAATTATGAGCAACAAGCATCAATGAAATCATGCCAAATTCAAATGATGGCTGCTCTTGGTCAGCTTCCAGAATTAACTATTAAAATAACATATTAGCCTTAAACCCAGTATGTCTTCAGTGATGGCTGTGGAGGGGGTTATGTCATGCTCCATTCACGGAGGATGGACAGATGCCAGGGCGTTTCACGGGAACCTAATTGTTCCTCCCTGCCAGGAAATCGCTGCAGCATGACAACATCCCAAGGATCAAAGTGCCTGAAGACACGAACTCCTGGGTTTTGTTATAGATCACCCCAAACACCCTGCACTTGGCTGTGCCTCTGACCGAGGACTGATGCCCAGATTCACTGTAGATAGTCTGTGACCTTGGGCAAGATACCAATTTCTTTGAACCTCGGTTTTCTCATTTGCAAAATGGAAATTATAGTACACAGGCACAAGCTTAGCAAAGAGCTCTCTCTCTCTCTCTCTCTCTCTATATATATATATATATATATATATATCCACTAAGTACAATATGTACACTGCCCACTACACAGTTAAGTTTACAACAAATGGTAGTACCTTGCCTGATCCTTACAACCACACAATAAGATGTATAAAGTTTGAATGTATTTCACAAGTAAACTCAAACTCTCCTACTTCACCTTTAGATACACATGCTTGTTACTCTCCCTGCCCCCCGAAAGCTGCGTTTCTTGAGGATGTTTGGAAATCTGTTCACGACCCGATGAGCAATCGTGTCCCACGCCGCTGCTGACTCCTGCAGCGACCAGACCGGTCCCTTTGTGCCGGCCCACCCATATTCATCCGGGGAACAGCTCCTCTCTGTTATTGGACTATTGAGTTACATTTGTCCTTATTTAGAAGTAGGAATGGAAAGGAGAAAAACGAAAAGGTAGATAACAAATATGAGAAATAGCCCTTTTTAGAAACATCATGGAGTAGAAAGAAACAAAGACAGAGATGCTTCAGTGTGCTAGATGCCTCTCCCCGGACCTTCACCTGGGCAGCAGCGCTAATTAATAACAGGCGGGCAGAAGGCAGCATTAGGAAGGATACCCAGGACACCAGTCCACATTAACACTGTCTCTACATGTGGGATCAGATTACAGAGTAAATATGTGGGTGTTTAATTTTACTGCAAGGGAACTCTTTTTTGTAGCCTGTGAATCTTCTGATCTATTGTTTGTCTTTCGCATACATTTTCTAGAAAGATTAAAGGTAGAAGGAGGGAGCTGGCTGTGTCTCCTGGCTTTTGCTTTTTGGTTCATTTATGTCCAGCTTCCTAGCATATATATATATATATATATATATATATATATATATATACATATACACACACATATATATATGTATGTATGGTGATGATGGTGGTGATGAAGTGTCCCATTTCTCTAATCTCAGTCTCCATCCCCTCTGGGCAGTCAGGCCAGGGGACCACAATATTTGCCGGGCACTTACTATGTTCTGGGCAACACGCCTCCAGGGACATGCCCCCTGACTAGAGTTGATGGAAGCATCTAGCATGAGGGCAAACGTTGAAAAATAATAACTATGAGGCCACTGGACCTCTAAATTTGATGGGAAAACATTTTCTTTTATAAATGCTTCAGCCTCATTCTCCTTCAATCCCCTGTGAGCACAGGCTGTCTGGGAGGGGGTGAAGGTGGTCCAGAACTCTGCTCCTCCAGTGGGCACCGAGTGACTATGTGCCCTGGTGACTTCTGCAAGCCTTGGCCAGAGGCACAGAGGCCCACCAGCCGGGCTGGAGCAGCTCGGTGTAAACTCTCTGGCTGCTACAGCCTACACGGCGACCAGCTTCCCCACCGCCAGGGGCTCAATGAGACCCTTCTAGACCCTAGGGACTTCCCCCAATTCTTTATATTTTGGCCACTCTTACAAGTTCTCCTGATGCCCATGACAATTTCTTGAGGACACCTCAGACTCCCCAGGCGAAGAGTGAACTCCTTACTCTGTAAATGAGTTAGAGTCTTCCCCTCACCCCCCGCCCGTGGTGGGTCTCGGACTCTGACCCGTGTGCGATGACAAGCTGATGGGATGCCCCTGGCGTTGAATGAGAGAGAGAGCAGAGGAGAGTGGAGAGGGGGAGTGGGTGGCCGGTCCTCTGTCCGCAGTGCAGGCTGAATCGGGGTTTAGCAATACTTCTCACCCCACATTCGTTGTTTATCGGCACCGGTTTGTTGCATCAATAAATGGCATTACCAAAGGCTTCACATGCTTAGACGGAAATGTCCTCATCTCACACAAAACACGTCCAAGAAGGTAACACATCTTGTCCAAAAAACCTCCAAAGTAGTTTGCCCAGTTGTTACTTTTCATTATTTATTTCAGTGGCCACTTCCTTAGGTCATTCCTTCTCTTACACTTCCTTCCAAGAATATATCTAATCTTTTTCCCTGAGAAATTCCGCTTCCCTGAAGCACTGCCTCTCTCAGGGTGTCTGCCTCTCTAGGTTTGGTTTGAGGCTTAGGGCCGAGTTTAGTCTCAGCTGCTCTAAGAAACCTTCCTCGGCCACCCTGGTAGGGGCTAGCAGGATTAACTTATTCCACTCTCGTCTCCAATCTCTAGGCTCCTTATTCGTATTGAATCCACGGAAGATCAGGTTTTGTTCCCACCACTTGGCCAAACTCTGGACAAGACCACTAACAGCCTTTGAACACCTGACTGTGTAACGCACAGTGCTTATCTTGCGCCAGTGGCTACCTCCGGCGCGGCTGGTCAGTTTCTCCATCTCTTCCTATTTCGCGGTTAGTACCCTGGAGGCCTTTCCTGCTGCCTCACATCCCCTCTTCTCCACTTCCTCCTCATCTCCCTGATGTCGACCCTACAGAGTATCTGATGGATGTCTTCTCTGTGTCGAGTCTTTCTAGGTGATGGTGTTCAGTCCCATGGCTTTAAATACATTTAAACTTGAGGACTCCCGCCTTTGAATCCATAGTCTAATATTTCCTCCAGAACCCCAGGCTCATATATCCAATGGCCTACTTGACATATCCAGTTGGAAGGCTTTGGCTCTTTGATGTTTTTCACTCACATCCCAGATCTATGCTAAGAGCCAATCCTGTTGGCTCTGTCTTCAAAATGGATTTTGTATCCTACCACTTATAAATAATTCCATCTCCACCTCCCTTAACCAAGCTCCCATAGCTTCTTCCTGGACTGAAGCATCCTGTTGGTTTTTTTTGTTTGTTTGTTTGTTTTTTGTTTCTTTGGTTTTTTAAGTGAGAGAGAGACAGACAGAATGGAAGGGAGAGAGATGAGGAGCATCAACTTGTTGCAGCACCTTAATTGTTTATTGATTGCTTCTCATCTGTGCCTTGACTGGGGGTTCAGGCAAAGCTAGTTACCCTTTCTTCAAACCACAAACCTTGAGCTTCAAACCAGTGACCATTAGACTCAAGCCAGTGACCATGGGATCATGTCTATGATCCCATGCTCAAGCCAGTGACCCCACGCTCAAGCTGGTGAACCCATGTTCAAGCTGGGTGAGCCCGAGCTCAAGCTGGCAACCTCAGGGTTTTGAACCTGGGTCCTCAGCATCCCAGGTCAATGCTCTATCCACTGCACCACCACCTGGTCAGGCGAAGCAGCTTTTTAATTTAGTCATTTTGCTTTTTACCTTTTAGATTTCTAAACACTGTTGCACAATAATCAGCATGACATCTTTAAAGCGTAAATCACATATCTTCAAAGCTTTCAGTTGGCTTCGCATCTTTCTCAGAGGAAACTAAGGCCTTTACTGTGATCCCTCAAGCTCTGAGGGATCTACCTGCACCCACATACTTCCCATCAACCTACATTTCTCACTGCACTTCCCACAGTTCTCTCTCCCATCCCCTCACCTCCCACCACACTGACGTCGTGCAGCATTCTTAGAGCACATGACACCATACGACTTCTGTTGCCTTTTGCCTAGAGCATTGCTCCACAGGCCTTTGTGTGACTCTCTTTCTCATCAGGCATCTTCTCAGACGGTCCTTACCACTGAGACCGGCTCCGAACGCCCTACTCTCCGTGCTCCCTAACGCCCTGCCGGGCTGTATTTTCCTCCACAGAGTTGTCAGACGGCTACCATGTGACGTCCTTTCTCTCGGTCCAGGTTGTGTGTTATCTCCTTGACGATGATTTCTGCCTATTGCTCTAAGTTGAATATTTAGAACAGTGTCTGACACATCGTAGGTGCTCAATAAGTATTTATTGGATCATTAGATGGATCATTGGAATCAAAATCTGCTCAACAACCTTGCCATGGATATCCTCTCGCGATAAGGGCTCCTCTGAAACGGTGTGGTGGGGACTGCAGCGGTGGAGCATGCGTGACAAAGGGACTTTGGAGGCAAGTGCTTGAGTCACTGATGTCAGAAAGTATGTCTTGGAGTGTTTCTTCTGGTAATACATGCCGGGAAATCCAGGGCAAAACTGAAGTGATGGGGGGTGTGGTATAAAAGAAAAAGCAATGCACCAGAAGGCGGAAGATCCATGTTCTGGTGCTGAGTCTTCTTACCTGTGGCATTGGAGCAAGTTCCGAACCCTGAGTGGCTGCCGTTTCTCACCTGGATAACGACGGTGATGGATTAGCTTGTCTCTGAGTACCTTTCCACACCTATGGTTTTGTTCAGTTCCGTGTGCCTCTGGAAAAAAGAGAGAGAAAGAGAGAATGAAGGAAGGAAGGAGGAAGGGAAGGAAAGAAAAAAGAAAAGCTCTCTTTTGGATTATTTATATTCCTACTGAGAGGTAGAAGAAATAAGTTGGAGTAAGTATAAAGAAAATTGCATAGAAGAAATGATTTTGATGGAATGCGTTACCTAGAGAGAACTTGGGAGCATAATTGGGTTTTACGTATTATAGAAATAATACTTGCCTGACCAGGCAGTGGAGCAGTGGATAGAGTGTCGGACTGGGATGCAGAGGACCCAGGTTCGAGACCCTGAGGTCGCCAGCTTGAGTGCGGGCTCATCTGGCTTGAGCAAAAACTTCACCAGCTTGGACCCAAGGTCGCTGGCTCAAGCAAGGGGTTACTCTGTCTGCTGAAGGCCGGTGGTCAAGGCACATATGAGAAAGCAATCAATGAACAACTAAGGTGTCAAAACAAAAAATTGATGATTGATACTTCTCATCTCTCTCTGTTCCTGTCTGACTGTCCCTATCTATCCCTCTCTGACTCTCTCTCTGTCCATGTATAAAAAGAAAAAGAAAGAATACTTGGTTTATACACAGTCCTACCTCTCCTGATGTCACTAAGGACTGATGCCGACACCTCTCTGCCCAGGCCTGGAGCTCTTGCTTTCCGGCATCACAGGTAAGGTTGGTCCTCTGGAGGCTATATTAAATGTGATTATTCGTTTATAGATAATTCCTAAAATATAAACTGGTCTGCTTTTTCATTGAAACTTTTAAATACCTCTTTCCCCTTTAAACATTTTAATGTTTTATTTGAACAACATCTATTCACTTTTTTATCACTATACAGGGGGATTCTGATTTAGGTAATTATTTAATAAAATTAATTAAAATAAATATATCCATGCTTTCGGATGTGTCCCAATATGCTGACACATTGTAACATGCTAAAGATTGTATTTATCTATTTCTCATCATCAGTCTTTGAAGTTGAATATAAAGAAAGATATGCTGCCCTGGCCAGTTGGCTCAGTGGTAGAGCGTCGGCCTGGCGTGCAGAAGTCCCGGGTTCAATTCCCAGCCAGGGCACACAGGAGAAGCACCCATCTGCTTCTCCACCCCTCCCCCTCTCCTTCCTCTCTGTCTCTCTCTTCCCCTCCCGCAGCCAAGGCTCCATTGGAGCAAAGATAGCCCGGGCGCTGAGGATGGCTCCTTGGCCTCTGCCCCAGGCACTAGAGTGGCTCTGGTCACGGCAGAGCGACGCCCCAGAGGGGCAGAGCATCACCCCCTGGTGGGCAGAGTGTCGCCCCCTGGTGGGCGTGCCGGGTGGATCCCAGTCGGGCGCATGCAGGAGTCTGTCTGTCTCTCCCCGTTTCCAGCTTCAGAAAAATACAAAAAAAAAAAAAGTGAAAAAAAAGAGAAAGATATGCTTTTCCATGCTGGGCATGTGACAATTTCAGTGGAGTTTTTCCAAAGGGCTGTGTTCTTTCACCTGTGACCATAGAAAGGTTATTGCTCTACTCAGCTCACCATTCTGTGCATAGCGTTTGCTTGGGTGGCTTTGTCTGGTTTTCCCTGAGGCAGGGTACGAATTCATCACTGCACCTGAAAGGAACGTGACATTGTGTTTCTTAAAAGCACAGCCACCGATGGTGTCAAGCTAACCATTCACAATGATGGTCCAGTTAACGGAGGACACGACCCAGGAGGTCAAAGATCCCATAGAAACTCGTAACAACCCGGGAGTCTCGACAGTCAGAGGAACCTGGAGGAATGATCTGGGGTCACAGCGATGATTTCCAAAGTGCAAGAGAGCACTCAAGGAAAGAATTTAAAAGCAAAAGTTCAAATGGTCATTTTTGAAGATCCTCACCCAGTTGTGTACCAAAGACGGATCTAGACTTTTGTAAAACCTACCTCGACATTTCATTCATTCCTTATCAGTAAAAATAAAAAGAAAAGAAAAGGAAATTTCAGAAGGCATATAAGTGGGACTTGCAGGTGGCCTGCTGCCGTTGGCTGTTTTAGGGAGTTGGGGAACAGGTATTATTGGCTGCCCTAAAGCGAAATCACGTGCCCCTTCAGCCGTTCTGTGTAAATGAAAACTGAACTGTTTGACACACCGTCGTCAAGGTATAAAATATAAAGTAGAATCAGCAAAGAGGATGTGGCTGGAATAGGAGACACAGGAAGGAAGCTCCTATTAATATCTCAAGGTGTGACCCCGCTGAGTGAGTGAGAGCCGTCATCGTGGTTCACCAAAGGACAGCGAGTGGCCTTTGAACCCAGGGCTCCCTTCTCTTGACATGAACGTGTCATAGTAAGAAACGACTCTCAGGGAAGTGGTAAATCACAGCCATTAAACGAACAGATCACCGTGGACTGTCAGTGTCTGCTCTGCGGACTGTGAGCCCCCTTCCCCATGACAGGACCAGAAGCCGGTCCTTCCCGTCGAAGGCTCCGCCCTTCCTCGATGTCGCCCAGCCCGCCCTTCTGCGCTCTGAGCTATGTGCTGGGCTCTGCTCTGCACGGGCTGCTGTTTCTTCCTTTAGCTTTGTCTTCTGTGCTCCCCCCCCCCCTTCTCTTTCTACCAGCTACTTGCCAGATTATAACCAGTCTCCCGAGTGCACTGAAAAATCGCGGGACAGGTTTGCAGCCTCTGCCCAGGACTGTGGGGCCGCCACTCACGTTCGGGGGGTAGGGTGTCGTGGGAATACCCTCTGTTCTGTTCCCATTTGCTGCTTTACTTCTGTTCTGGACGAAAGCAGCGCGCGGCAAGCAGCGCGCGGCCCTCTCTGTGGGGAGAGCCCGTCCCCCGCGGCTCCTGATTACCGAGGTTCTCTGAGGCTGGGCTCACAAGCTCGGATAAACCGTTGCCCCTCCATTACAAGGGCTGGTTGAACGTGATCCCTGCCTCACAAGTGCCTTATTTTCCAATATGCAGCGTCTACCTTCAATTATCAGGCATTACTGGAAACACAGAGGTCACTACTTACATCTCCAAAGCTCTTAAAGCAAATGTGTTATTGTCTCCTGTATACTTTGGGCTTTAAAAACCTAGACTTCACTTCGGGAGACTGTTACAATTGTCTCTGTTCTTTCTGAGCCCCACAGCATAATGGGGGAAACTCGGCAAAGCAATTCAATAGGAAAATCCAGAATTGGAGACAAAAAAAAAAAAAAAATCCCAGTACAAAATGATTGCTTTTGTTCTCTGCCTCCCATGTCCTCACACTAGTCACTCCCGGGTCAAATGCCAGGGCGGCGCCTCACTGGCATGACAATCCCAGCTCAGGCTAAGAAGGCAGTCATTATTGTATCATTTAATATTAATTATCATAGTATTAGTCATGATGAACTAATGTTGCATTATGTAGCTTTCAAATGTATTCCCAAAGGACTTTGATTATAATTTGCCATTTTATTCATGTTCAATTATTTTAAAGTGTTGCTGAATTAACAAGATCCACTTAGCCTTAATCACTACTTACCTCATCAGTTTATGGCACTGACATGCTTGGCTTACAAAGGCAGTCTGTGACAGATGAGAGGGGGCCATCCGGGCCATGGCCGCCGTGGGCACTCGGTCCCACGGGGGTCGCGGCTCTGGGAGAGGAGGTCCGGCTGCTTTAGGCAGGATTATAGGGGAGCCGGTGCTCTCTATGGCTGGGTTAGTGCTTTGTTGACCGACCTCTGGAGTTCTGTAATAGAGCATCCCATAGGGTCCTCTTTCAGATGTACCTGAATCGTCCTGGCCCTGTTCTCCTTCCATCTTGAGAAAGGACAGGAGGTACGTTCTGTTGTTAGCTGCTGGCATTGTGTATCTCGTAGATCACCCTGCCTAACTGATAAGTGGCTCCGGTTAACTCCGGATGGCCTTACCTCATATTATTTCTGTGAGTGCCTTCGTCTCTTCCACCCAAGTTTTTGCTTTCTTTCTACACTTCCCTCCAGCTCCCTTCTAGATTATATCAATATGCTTTGTGGTTCATTTCAGATTTATAAACTCCCTTGGAATTCATATCATGCTTTCTCATTTTATTTCATTCTGTCTTATGTACCTAGAACAAAGCCCACCGAGTCACCTACAGTTGACCAGGACCCCTCTGCAGTAGCTGTTTACCAGGAGCTCTGGATGATACTGTGGGTTGGGGTGATGGGACCATTAAACTCCTACTGTGTGTCCATCACCAGTGTGAGATACTATGGGAGGTCCAGCAAAGACACAGCCACTGCCCGTTCAACAACAGGCTGTGCACGATCACGAGGCATGTCGTGTTCACCATAGAGTTGATGCCACTCAGCAGAAACTCCTGGATTTTATCAAGCACCAACCAACTCAGTGAGTGAAATGATACTAGTCAGAATTCTAGCCACCAGTTTTGGGTAGCGCCCATAATGATTTCTATAGTTTCGTGCAGGTATGTGAAGGCCTTTTAATGGATCCATCTTCTGCATACTGACTCGGGGTTTAATTCAAATGAAGATGGCCGGGGTGATGCTCTCCATCTATCTATCCAGTCCACACTGTGCTATTTAAATGTGCTGTTCTCATACCAGGAACTGGCTGAGCAACCCAGACTGTAGCCTTTGACATTGGTCTGGTTTTGGTTTACTTTTAATTCAGTGAGAAAGGGGGGGGGGAGATAGACTCCTGCATGCCTCCTGACCAGGGTCCACCCTGCATGCCCACCAGGGGGTGATGCTCTGCCCATGTGGTACATTGCTCCATTGCTCAGCAACCAAGCTCTTCTTAGAGCCTGAGGCAGAGGCCATGGAGCCATCCTCAGCTCCTGGGCCAACTCATTACAATCAAGCCATGGATGCAGGAGGAGAGGGGAGATAGAGAGAGAGAGAAAGAGAGAAGAAACAAGAGGGGGAGGGGTGGAGAAGCAGATGGGTGCTTTTCCTGTGAGTCCTGACTTGGAATCGAACTAAGGACATCCACACACTAGTCAGGTGCTTTACCACTGCACCAACCAGCCAGTGTCAACATTGGTCTGAAAACTGATAATGAATGACTTGAGCAAGGGATGTTTAACATTTTAGTAATGAAAAGAATGACACAGTCTTTCATGTCATAAAAATCCATGTACAAGCCTCACTCAAAGCACTGGTATTTTCAGAATAACAGTTAGGATGAGGGTTTTATGAGTAATCATTATACATTTTATTGCATCTGTACATACATATACGTGTGCTAAATGTGTTCAATACTGGTGCTGATGGGAAGTAGTTGATACTAAGTCACGTGGTTTGGAGTTTAAGATCATTAATGTCTAATAGATATTATTACATGTTACTAAAGAGCAGAGTATCGTTCCAAGTGCTTTATCGGTATTATTTCTCACGGTGACGAAATGATGCGTATTATTATCTTCGTTTTACATTTGAGCAACTAAACCAGCAAGTGATTGAACTGGCTTTCCTGTCACTCGGCTAGGAATTGATGAGGCTAAGATTTGACTCTAGTTCAGGGGTGGTGGCCCATGTTCTAAGCCCTTACCACAATAATCTACTTCTCCCACAAAAAATGGTCAGTTCAATTTGGCTTTAGTGTAGCTGCAACCATGTGCTTCATTTTCTCTTCTCCTTTAGTCAGAACTTTCTCATAAAATATTTTATAAAAATTACTGTCCAGAAACACTAAAAGAAAAATATATTACTATGATCATTTTCTTTTTCATAGTTTCAAAGCTGGTAGAGGGGTTCCTGTGAGACAGTCTGTTAATGATTTTGCAATCCTTGTACTGTGAGAGTTCAACTTACTGCCGAAGGTCATGATAAAATCTCCGCTCCTGCGGAAGGGATTCGTAACCACCCTTTACATGAAAAGCAATTAGGAAATTGCCAGGCACTGCTCGAGTCCCGTGCCCCTTCCTAAACAGTCCCGAAAGGTGTGGCTGCTGATGGTGTCTGCTCCGGTTCCCCTTTCTGGTCTCGCTCGGGGCGTGGCTGCGAGGATGACTTTCCTTTCTTACATCTGGATGACGCCTTTCCCCCTCCTTGAATCTCCTCATAGCTTTTCCGTTTTGTTATGACTCTCTTGTACCTTAAAACCCCTCCTCTCCTACAGAAATTTCCATTGATTCCACCTCCCTGTGCTCTACCCAGACCGCCAGTCCGAGTGCCCCTTGTCCCTGCTGCTCCTCCTGAGGTCCTCTCTGTCCCTAGCCATGCCCAAGCAGCCTCGTGAGGTCCTCTCTGTCCCTGGCCATGCCCGAGCAGCCTCGTGAGGTCCTCTCTGTCCCTGGCCATGCCCGAGCAGCCTCGTGAGGCCCTCTCTGTCCCTGGCCATGCCCGAGCAGCCTCGTGAGGCCCTCTCTGTCCCTGGCCATGCCCGAGCAGCCTCGTGAGGCCCTCTCTGTCCCTGGCCATGCCCGAGCAGCCTCGTGAGGCCCTCTCTGTCCCTGGCCATGCCCGAGCAGCCTCGTGAGGCCCTCTCTGTCCCTGGCCATGCGCGAGCAGCCTCATGAGGTCCTCTCTGTCCCTGGCCATGCGCGAGCAGCCTCATGAGGTCCTCTCTGTCCCTGGCCATGCCCGAGCAGTACGACCCTGAGCGAGGAGCCCTTCATTCCCTTACGAAAGGAAAACTAGAGGCATGTTTTAAGGTGCGTTCTCGTGTCACTGTGATGAAGCCGCGTGGATGGGACCCTAATTAATTCTGCCCCCCGCGTGTGGCAGCCCTCTCCACAGTGGTCAGATGAACCCAATCTAGTCTACCCGCTTATCGAAACTTGACCTTAAAAACTACACGGAACAAAAAGGTGTTTTCAATGAATCTTTGTTATAGTTGCCACCTTATAAAGGGCAAATGGCAAGTGGTAATAAGATTACAAACGTTTGTCCTGCAGGAGGGAGAACAAGGCACGGTAAGGAGAGTCATTATTAGTCATTAAAGGTCAAAGAAAGCAGCCGGCGTCCAGCCTGCGCAGACAGGGGTGGGAGAGGGCCACAGCAGAGCATGCTGGCCTTTCGGTGGGCCCGCGTGCCGGCCGAATCAGCGAGTCACGTCACTCATGAGAGCTTGCACTGTTCCCCAAACCTCAACTCCCTGAGGTTTTCATGGGGTAGGAAACTTGAAGGTTATTCTTTACACTGATCACAATGTTCTTTTGTTTGTTTGTTTTAAATTTAATCCATTTAGTTTGTTTTCAGTTCTTAAATACCTAACTGACATTTTTGATGACTGGGATGGAAAAGAGATTTTGAAGTATTTCATGTAAAAATAAACTTCAGGACACGTCTGTGTAAAGTGGAAATCTCCTACAGTTCCAGAGCTCTGCGCATCTGTCAGTGTGGTGGCGCGGTCCTCCCCGAACGGTATTAGTGACAGGCACATCTGGCATGCTTCCCGTATCAATACCGTCTCTGAAGGGGTAGATTCCTTCCATCGTGTACTCAAAGCACCTTTGGCTGATTTAAGATACGACTGAAATTTTTAAAAGGTGCAATGCAATCATTAGCCAGTTCTCCAGTTGATGCACTGAGACACTAAGGAGGAAAAACTCCGTGCTGTTTATGTTTTAGAGAAAGAGTTCGTTTCATGCAGCATCTAGTTCACGAATTTCCATGAGTCTGACAAATAGAACCTTGGCGACCATAGCACTGTAGGCGCTGAATGTAGCTTCTGTGCCTGGTCATCTCACATCAACAGAAGAAGACGGGATACAGGGCAGAGCTAACGTTTGTCATGATCAGAGTGTTCCCAACACAAGGGGGAGTTGTACGTAAGGAAGCCCACGTTGTAGAGCATGTGAGCCTTGCAGGTTGTCCGCATTTTGGGGGAAAGCATATCACTGTCACGCCATCAGTAGGGACTGTGGTTACCTGCTGGTGCTCTAGCCCTGTCTTCCTGTGCCGCCCTCACTCCCCGGCCATCTGGAACCTCTTAGCAAGGGAGGATACCGCGCGCTATTAAGCTTCTATGATCTTTCAGGTTTAGAATTTTTTTTGTTTTATTCTGTTCTGGTATAAACACAAACAGTTATTGGCTCAAGGGGACTCAGGCTCAACAGGAAGGTTATTGGACCTGTTTTCCTGTTGAAAAGGAAAGGTTCATTTCTTCCTGTTGGAAAGTAGGAACTTCAGACAACAGGATAAAGGGGCTCAGATACTAGCCTCATTCCAAGTCCCATTTCCATACGACAGAGGAGCATAGGCACGGAAGATCCAGAGGTGTAACTTTTAACCCCAGTTGTCTTCTGCTTTAGCAATTCATTCAGTTAGATATATTGATATATTGATATATACACAAACATGCAAAATCATGCTATCCCGTGTTTAATATGATACTCTTTTTTTAGGTCACAGCTCTCATAGGTGAAGAGAATATCCATTCATCCATCCATCCATCCATCCACACGTATGTACTGACATACATACGTACACATACATACATACATACATATTTATTTTTTCTTGTGTTAAATTGTCATAGCCGTCGACACAGCACTCCGAGCTCCAAGGGGAAGACACCGGAAGAAAGTTGAGATGCCCAGAGGGACACCATGTTGAGCAGGGTCAGGGAAGATGGGCTCTCATCCTGACATCACGTACCAGCTCTGGCTCTTAGGACAGTGCACTGAACCTCAGATTTCCACCCATGAGATGTGGGTGCCCTATCTTCCTTTCTCCTGTGAAAGACATTGCCAAGATTGAACGAGCAGTGCCTGGGAAAGCACCGTGTCCGCCTGAAATAGCGTGGCAGTGTCCAACGCTACACCTAGGTTTCCGAGTTAGCCGAGCCACTTCTTAGCTGGGGCATTAACACAGCAACACTTGCACATCGAGATCTGGCAGACATATTTGATAGTGAAATTCATTTTGCGAGGCATCCGTATGGAAATATTAATGATTTTTCTGGACTCATGCTTATTTCTTATTGCACACACCCATATAGAAAAGCTTACTCTGAAAGTGATTTTAAAAATTATGTACAAACTCAGTTGGTTTTAGGGAAGGCTGTAATTGCATTCAATAATTAAAGTGATAATAATAATATTGATCCATACTTCCTCTAATGATATCATCAAACATTTTGTAAAATTAATTAAGTCTCACACTTTCCTTATATGAAAATTTTCCTTATATGAAAATGAATTAATAATTTCTGGAATATTCTGAGAGCTACACAATCATCACCATTAACTTGTTCTAAGGATGAGTTTAATCCCTTAGTCCTTTAACTTAATCACTAGAAAATTCTTTCATCTTTTTTTGACTTGTATTCCAACTGTCCTCATTTCAACTTCTAATAAATGAATCTTGCTTATTATTTAAAAATTTATAAGCTTTGAAAATAATCTGACTGCTTGGACCTATGAAATTAAAAGAGAGCTGTTTAGATGTAGCATTTTCCATTCCATGAGAAATTACATAAGCAAAGAAAAATTATTTGATTTATTTTGAAATAGGAAGAGTAATTTCTAAAAACTCAAGAGAAAGGTAAAAATATTTTTATATGATATGGAATCAGGATCCAAAATCTTTTAATAACTTTTTTTTTTAACACTTTCAGTCCCCATACTTCTCACTATGAGCACTTTATAGATGTGAATTGCATCTATAAAGGAAACTTTGATTCTGAGGTAGAATGGTAGACTGACCTGTTTCTTTTCCAGAAGCTAGCAGTGTCTTTCTTAACTAGCTGGCAATGAAGATGAAGGTGAAGAAGTTCGTAAAAAGATTACTTCTTTGCAGATTTCCGTATCTCTTTAACAAAGAAGATACTCTTGCCTGGTTAATTTGCAATAATGTTTTTTAAGAAATAACCAATTCCTGAACTTCCTATATCACCTCAGAAGCCTCAGGAAAGATAATACTCAAATGAGCAATTCTTCTCCCTGGGTGGGGCGGGAGGCGGCCTGCCCCTTGTGGGTTAGTGGTATCGGAACAGTTCCTTATCCAAAAATATCAATATTTCTTCTACTAACAGCGAGGCACACCCTTGCCACTTTTAAAAATATTGATAAGAGAAATAGTAATACTAGGCATTCAGTACATGCACTACTAGTTCGAAGTTCCATGTCAACACTGTGATGTAAGTATCATTATTTTTATGGTACAGATGTGGGCCCTGAGGTCTAGGGTAACTAAACAACTTACCAAAAGTCACAGAGCTAGTAGGTGGCAGAATCATGTTAAAAAGCCATCTACTTGAATTCAAATCTCTGGAGATGTATAACCCAGGGCTTTCTGAAGATTTTTTTTTTTTATTTTGTTATGACCTAGGATAAGCCCCAGTGCCATGAATTCGCTGCTGGAAACAGTAGTAGATGTTAATTTTCAGTCTTTTTTTCTACCCAATCTTGACTAGATTGGGGCATTGGCTCGATATTTGGGTGAAGAGGTCGATCCGCAGGATAACACCTGCATGAGGCTGTCCTGCGAGGTCAAACCAGGGACCCGAAACGCAGGGCAGCGTGGCCGAACGGGGCGGAAGAAGGTTGAAAAGAGGTTCAAGAAAGCTTCTCCGCACTGTGCAAATTTAACTCAAGGGACTGCCGGCGCCAGGCCAATTTCCTACTTACTTTCTGGATGCAATTTCAGCCTTCTGCTCATCGTCCATGGCCACAAGCAAGTCACCTGGGCACGCCCAGCTCCCAAGAGATTGGGGCGGGGCCCAGGAAGACCACCACCGGAAGAAGGGCGTCACCAACAGCGACTACCAGAGTTACCCCTAGGAAAAATAGCCCTTCCTCCAAAGACAAAAGTACACGCTCGGTGAACTTAAAACAGAAACTTGAGAAATGGAAATGTAAAATGTTTATTTAGAAAATATAGCAGAGTGCCTTTATGGCTTTGGGTAAGTGGGAATTCCCTTTTAAAAGAAGATCCATAAGGAACAAATTTGGTCAGTATTATTACACTATAATAAAACGCCTTTGCAAGGCAAAAGTGTGTTTTTAAAAACTAAAAACTGTAAGCCACACCTTGAGACAAAAGCAACATTATCTGGCCCACAATAAATTTTCAGAGTCCTTAGGCACTCCTAAAAATCCACGAGAGAAGGACAAATTACTCCAGACACACATAGATGATAAATAAGGACAGATAAGCCACGAGAGAGAAATGAACAGTGGTCTATAATTATATACATGTAAGATGCCCAATCTCGTGTATCATCAGGCAAACACAAAACACAGTGACATTACACGTCTACCCGGAGGCAGAAGTTGGGAAGTTCGACAAGACCAGTGTAGCGAGACCATGAATGGATGGGCGCTCCAGTGGGTGTGTAAGGGTCACTGAACGTAGTAATTGGAATAAGGTAATAGCTTGCACTCTGTAGTGCAGTGGAAGGTGTGTCCAACCTGTACAACCAATATTCCCTGTCTTTCCTTTCTCCTCTCAAACAAACACAGGAGAACTGGTGGTTCCAGGTGGTCCCTGGGCACTGCTTGTAATGGTGACAACTTGGAAGCCTCCCTGTGGGACAGGATGCCTTCAGGGAACCTCTTCCCTGGGGGGGGGGGGCATTTAGCAGAGCTGAGGTTCTCCTGGCCCTAGTCACTGCCCTAAGGTAGTGAATGTTCAGGAAATACTTAATGAAGAGAACAAATTCATAAGGAATGATTAGGACACCATTAAAAATTCTGTAAAATGAATGAACCAAAGTTACACTAATCGCTATTGACAATCTCAAAGTTCACGTTGCGTGAAAAAAGCAAGTTACAGAACGTGGAGCTATAAAATCGTGTCTAGAAATGATACAGAGCCTAAAATATTGTATATTGTTTGTGGGGAATACAAAAAACAGACAAGGATCAAGATATCAATGTATGGTCAAGAAAGACAGGCAGACTCAGGAAGGTTACCGTTTGGGGTGAGAGATGGGTGACGAGAGGAACTCCAAGGCGACTGTCATCTTTATTGTGTTTTTTTTTTTGTAAGAAAACAAACAGGGTGAAATGTTAGTATTTTTGAAACCTGGCTATCGCACGTCAACCTGAGTTTTTTAAAATAGCAATTTCTGTACTGTCTTTCTAGGAAGTATTTCATAATAAATTTATTTAATGAACTACTCAACAACAGTCCTCTGCAAAATGCATGAAGCGACTCAGTAGGCAAATTTTCTTCTTAATACACTGTGATAATTTACTATGCTTAGATTTTTCAATCGCTTCCTACCTTATTTTAGTAATTTACCAATTTTAAGGACTCCGTTCAAATTGCACTGATTTAAAATGTCTGTGTCGTGCGACCTGCGATGTGGCAGTTTGTTACTGTCCTCAGGCGACACACACAAGCTATTAAATCAGACCGTAGTGAATTCATAGCTCTCGTATTACAAATGACACTGTCCCGGCTACCAAACAAACCTCTTCCAGTCGTGTCCCTGCCTTTTAGGAGCTTACTGTTTAGAGAGACTTTAAACATGGAAAACTCTTCCTAATGCCGAAAGGTAAACCACTGTGTTAGTCTAAGACTTATTTCTTACGTTTTCTGTGGCTTGACGTGTGCTTTTTGTTCTGTTGCATCGATAGCTCGTTCCTCTGGGCAAAGATGGAACTCTCTTTAATACTTTCTGGACTCCCCAAAATATTGTTCACACTTCATTAATAATAACAATAATAATAATAATAAGCACAGTATTTAGCCTTTCATTATAGTTGCTCTTAGCTATTACATTCCTTTCTTTATGATAGGCCTCTAATTCATCTTCATGTCTTTAATGGTGGATTTAATTAAATAGCACAGTTCTGCTTGGCTATAGTTACGGGTGATGCTAAGTGGGGTATATGCGTGTATTCCAAAATTACATATATTTGTGGCTTGAAGACACCCAAGGCTGTTTAATCGGTCTCAGTGACTTCAGTGCGGACCCAATTAGCACAGTGTGCAGCCACTTCATAATTCAGGAGAATGTGTTCATTCAGCTGGAAGCACATTTGACAGCAACTCCATAGTCATGAAGGTGGAAACCTGCACCATCACCCACGAGGATGGAGAAGCTGTCATTCTCTCATCAGTGCTGAGGAATACTAATGTCAAGGTCAGAATGGTGTAATTTTAGACTGCCAAAATATTGCTGGAATTGATATACCAAAAGAGGTTTCAGAAAGTAAAGAACGAGAATTTGGGCAAATTTTCGTAAAGGGTAGTCCGTTACAGCTCTTTGCTTCCCGGGGACGTGTCTCCATTTTATCGCTGTTTTACGGAGGAATCTTCTGCTCCTTCTCCCGCATAATGATTCAGACATTCTTTCTTTCTTTTGTCCCCGACATTATTAAATTTATATCTTGGCTAAGAATTGTAACTATTGTAAAAAAAGAAAAAATCTATTCCTTTGAGATTCTAATTTTGTAAGGAATCCTGCTTTTGTTAGCATCACATTCGCCGCCCTCCCTTCTGCTACAAGTGGAGAGTCAGATACATTCAATTCCAGCACCGTGTTCTAAAAATGTCATTTCAAAGGCATTATTTCTCCTCTCCTCAGAGTGTAGAGAAAGAGAATATAATAAATAGAGAAAACAAGTTCAAATGATACTGACTTAACGAGAATTGTTTGTTCTCATTAAATAATAATTGTTACATGGGTACTAAGCAGCATTTATCTATGAAACAGACTTTTTAAAAAAGTGTTTCTATATATGCGATTTATGATATTTGATCTTTAAAATCATTCCGGGAGGCAGAGAGCTAGCTTCGCCTGTTTGTGCTGTTTTAGAGGAGACACATTGAGTTTCTGGTAGTTTCTGACTTCCTGAGAAATTCACATTGGCCGTGCCAGCCTTTTTAAACACGACAGCTTAAATTATTCTTCAGATTTCTCTCTCTCTCTATCTCTCTTTTTTTAAAAAAATATTTTTAGGGAAAAATAATAGGCAAAATGAATTATCTGTTTCTTTTATTTTTGTTTTTACTAAAAACTTTTAGACCCCTTTCACTCAAACAAGGAAACAATAAGACAGAACAATCCTCATGGTTTCCCTGGTCTGATGGATTTTACAAACATAAATATGTCAATGAGCTATGCCAGACAATATCTCGGTACGATTGCTTTCCATATTCCAGATACATTTTGAGAGATGTCTGAAATGACATGTTTGCAGTAAAATATACACGACCTGGCGAACTTTCCTAGTTCTCTCTTGCGCCTCAGTAACTCTAAAGAGAAAGTGAAGTCTTCTGAATCAAACATATTTTTTAAATATTTAAATATTGCTTGCAAGTAACCTTTAGCCTTCATAAACATACTGCTTACTTTTAACAAGTTCTAATGTTAACTCACTACTAAGGGCAGCTACTCAGGGCTTAGGGGCAGGAGACAACCACCTTTTTAAGTGTGTCGTGCAGATGTTTTAAGGGAATCGATTCAATCTACATTACGCCATCCCTATGCTTAGCTTTAAAAACAATTTATCAGGCTTGAGTGATGCTTTAAATCTTCTGAGCTGGTTGTGTAGACAGCACTACATACTTGCTCAAAGTTAAAAGACCTTTCATAATTTGGGTGCACAAAAAAATACGGATGCCTGAGTTTCTATGACTAACTTTGCCTTGGAATCATGGTATAAAGGTGAGAGTGAGCCCACTAGTCCCTGGGACACCCAGTGCCAAACAGGCAAGGACAGATCTGATTCAGAGATCACCATTCTCCAGTCATAGTGGGAGAAATAAGAGATGGTTTAAGAAAGATGAGAAGAAAGGTAGGTTGAAAGTTTAACACAAAGCGTGAACCAAAAGGTGAAAGGAAATAGTCATTTTCCACCGTATTTTGTCTCTTACTTGAATAGCTATTCTTTGTTTGTCTTTTCATGGACAGTATTGGTGTTAAACCCAAAGAGCATAAATCAGATAAACTAACAAACATTTCTAGGGATCAACTAGGCCCCATTAAGAGTCCTGGCGGGTCGTCAATAAACAAAGTAATTGCTCGTCCTCCAAATGTTCAAAGTCCATAGATGGCAGTTTAACTAAATAGCCAAGGACAGTGTGACCTCTTTATACTCCATGATTCTCTTCAGGTCCCACCGACCACTCCCTATTTTCCTTTTATTTTTCTTCTTTTCCAAATGAGAGGAGGGGAGATAGAGAGCAGACTCCGGCAGGCACCCTGACCAGGATCCACCCAGCAACCCTCATCTGGGGCTGATACTCTGCCCGTCTGGGGCCATACTCATAACTGAGCTATTTTTAGCACCTGAGGCAGAGGCTTCACGGAGCCATCCTTAGTGCCTGGCCAATGCACTCAAACCTATCAAGTCATGGCTGTGGAAGGGGGAGAGAGAGAGAGAGAGAGAGATGGAATAGGGGAAGTGGTTAACAAGCAGATGGTTGCTTCTCCTCTGTGCTCTGACTGGGAATTGTACCTGGGACATCCACATGCCAGATCAACGCTCTACCCACTGAGCCAACCAGTCAGGGCCTTTCCATTTTCCTTAAAGAAAAATAGAGGCATTTAAAAAAAAAATGATTTCAATGAGAGAGGGAAGAAGAGGGAGAAAGAGAGACAGAAACAAGAACATAGATCTGTTCTTATATGTGCCCTGACTGGGGATCAAACCGGCCACCTCTGCTCTTCAGAGTGAAGCTCTAACCAACTGAGCTATCCAGCCAGGGCTAGAGGCATCTGAAATGTTAAGATGGGTACAGACACAACAATGAAAAGCAACACAAACCTACTGGTGACAAAGAAAGGGAGACTTCAGTTTTATCGTGCTAAGAGGTCACTCTCTGTTAGGTCTTCAGACCTAAATTGAGCCGATCGCCCAAGCTCTCTACACATAGCCGTGGGTTGGTTCCCGTGCTACGAGTCATCTCATGGTGTGAAGCTAGTTGCACCCAGGACCGCTGGCCGCACAAGGAGAAGAGGTTTCTGCAGGGTCCGGGCCACCTTCTTCTCCTTGTGGCTCCTCCCCAGCATAGGGTCCTGTGGAACCAGCCCCCCTTCTTGTCTTTCCAGAGGTCCACAGGTGCTGGGCAATGGAAGCAAAGGCCTGCTAGACATGTGGAGTTGGGGACTTGAGCACGGGGTTCCAATGTCTGACAGCTCACTCGTGGATCATACTGGCTTGCCGGAAATACTTAACGGTGGAGATGCTTGTCTTTCCCATTCCTAACATGGAAAGAATAAACACATCTACCTTTCATGTCATAGTGAGAATTAAGAAAAGTTAAGCCTGGGCCCTCACTTCTAGGAGGGAGGTCCATAAATTATTCTTCTCCTTCTTTTTCTTCTCCCCTTCCTTCTTTACTTAATTTCTTCTTCATCTCTTGGGTCACCTCATGTTTACGTTGCAGCCCGGGATAAACGAGAGCTCTACGAGGGGGAAATAAAGAGTACTAGTGACTGGTCTCCCGGTGAGTCCCAGTGAACCGCAATGCTCCCTGACCACAGGGTGGGTGTGAGGATTCAGTGAGAGTGAAAGTGCCACACTTCGCACAGAGGAGGTACTCAACAAATAGCTGCTGATGGCCGTCCTCGTCCAGCCTCGCTTCCCCCAGAAGGGCGGTGGCGTTGCTCTTTGTGTCCGGTTGGATGAGATGTCCAAGCAACGCACTTAGCATATAGTGAAATCATCGCTATTAGCTGCTGTGCACTGCTCATTGCCCGGATTTTGTTCCACGAGGGGATTAAAACTGACAACAAGATTTCAGGATGAAGCTTCTGGGGTTATTCCACACCCTTGAGACAGTCTCCGATGGTGGCTGCTGGGGAAACTGCCTTATCTCGTACCTGACAAGACCCAAGCCAGTGGCATGAACCTGACACTCAGCAGGGAGAGAGGTTCAAAGAGGGTGAATTGTCCCTTTCTCTCAGGGCAAGGGAGCTGGGTGTCACCATCACAGGCACCAGGAAGAGAACACTAGACAGAGCACTAAACTGTACACTGTCTGACTCTAAATAAGCACGGTTTCACCCCAAATGCTCTTCTAACCCATTCGTTAAGCCAGTTTCCCAGGGATGCATTAGTGGACAGTAAATGCCATGTTTTAAAACTTCATAATGTTTTTCAAAAATATATATATATTTTTTGCAGCAATCACCTTAGTTTTACAATATATAAACATTCATTTGGTACATTACAGATGTCACATTAGAGCTTTAAAAATTGTATGAGGGATTGCAAGGGAAATGTCAAGTATAACGGGATGCTGATGGCATTATGTAAAATATTTGCTATCAGGGTCATGGCTTAAAAAATATTAACCTTAAAATTCTAAAGGCCAAGGTTCATATCGAGTTTCAGGAAGCACATAAAAATGTCACTGTGAATAACAATAAACTAAACATCACTCTGCGTCCTGGGTTTCCTGCTCAACTCAGAACCGAAAGCGTGCAGACCAGGGTTGCTTATGCATGTTAACATATTCCACAGAAAAGTTTGCAGAAAGCCGGTGCGTGCACCTAAATGTCCTGGTTATCTTCTTAACAAAGAAATTCGGTTGAATAGCTCAGCACAAAAGCAAGCCTTTCCAAAGCCACAAAAATAAAGACTGCTAAGCCCCCCCCCCCAAGCCCCCTCTAATGCTACATAATTTGATTTGGGATCCAAATACATTAAGAACAAGGCCCCCTTTCATTAGAGCAGTGACCCAGTTTATGGTGGTGGAGTGCGGCTTGTTCACGTCGTTATGTGAATGTGACTTAGGCTAAACTAACGGAGAGCAGGCTCCACCATTTTTAATGGGGCCACAAACCTGGCAGTTGGCAGGCCACGCTGGTGTTTTCCCATTCAAGCCTGGTGTTTCCTCCTTGAATCATAAAACTTGAGAAATCCATGTTGACATCCTGTATTCGCACTGTGGGCATTGGCTGGGCGTCATCGTAATTGTCAGTGACACTCATTCTTTTACAAAGATAAGTTCTCACCTAATTTGTGTGAAGCACTCCCCGAAGAACGCCGCGGTAACGGCCCGCACTTGTGCAATATCGCTTTGCAATAGCGTGCCTATGCCGAGTGCCAAAGGAAAATGTGTGGGAATGACATCTGCAATTGGAAAACATACGCCTCATCCAAACCATGGGGGAGTCTGCTTTTCTGGGAGTTGTTTTGGTCAGTGCCCTTTAAATCGGAAATGACTACTTCATCACTCTTCCTGTGAGCCTGCCGGGTGCACTGCAGCAGGGAGGCGTGAGAGGACTCGGCCATACGGGGGGCACCACCCAGAGCGGCAAGGGCGGCGCTACTGGCTCTGCGCAGGGCGAGGGGTTGGTGCGGACGGACGCTCCTGGGCACACAGAATGCCACACACCTAATTTAATTCCCTTCTTTTATGCTGAACAAGGTTTAGCAGATTGGGATGATGAACACATTATACAATAGGCAGATGATGTATGATAGACTTGTACATCTGAACACCTATATAATTTTATTAACCCATGTCACCCCCATAAAGTCAATTAAAAATCCACTGTGGGGACTTAAACAGCAAGAAATAACGACAATAGCTCTCATCCGTGTGGTGCTTGCTGTGTGGCAGGCACCCTGCTAAGTGCTGTCCGCATATTAACTCACTTAATCCTCACTAGGACCCTGGGAGGTAGGTGTAATTGTTCATCCCATTTCACAGATGAGGACGTTGAGGCAGAGATCTAAGTAAGGTTGGAGCTGTGAGTGGAACACAGCAAACGGTCTGATTGAGGAGTTTTTACACTTAACCACTATCCTATACAGGAAACGAATATTGACTTCTTTCAGTGTAATGCAGTTAAAGCATTTGACATAGTGAGCATTCAAGTTGTTGTCCTGTGCTGTCCGCAGTCAACATCCTCATAAAGCATTTACCTAAATAATTTGTCAGTATACACAGCGGCATTCAAAATCAGAGCACCCCACCAGAAATCATTCTTCCCAACTGCAGATGATATAGAGACAGATTCTATCAACACTTTCCTCAGTAACCAACTTACCCTTTCCCATGCGTGTTATTTTATTATTCAGTGAAATACCTGTAATTGTGTAATTAATTGTATTAATGACACAGAGAGTTGTTTATTTTTAAGCTTCAACTCAAAAACATCGTTCCACCTTTCCCACTATGCTTAATACGTTTTGACAGCTTTACTGAAAATGTAACACTTTCCAATGCCCCCTTTTCCAACTTTGCCCCTCGGGGAAGCAGGCAGTGTGGAGACTGCCTCTGACGCTCAGCACAAACTCCCCTTGACCCGAATCTGCATCTGGGCCTCTGATGAAAATTCATGAGCTGCCGCTTTCTTTGAAAGTAAGCAGTATCTTCCGATTCCTTTATGTGAATATCAGTGAGAGGACACCTTCCCTGGAGCCTAGCGGTCGAGTGCACTGTCACCTGTGAGATGTCGGAGACGGTGGTGGTGGGGGGGGTTCCACTCAGACCCGGCTCTGAGCGCTGGTCACACTGTCCACCCAGTGTGATCACCAGGAGAGGGACCACAGGTGTTTATCACCCTACCTTGTTCAGCCACCTCCCATCAATAGTCCCCGAAATGTCTCTCTCTCTATCTCGTACTTTAAGAAACTTCATATTTTAATGGAGAAAATCGGGAATGAATGGATGATTGTATCATTCAGGAAATAGAATAACAGAGAAATAATAGTAGAAATGTTGTACTGTTGATAAAAAAAACATTCTTCCAAAGTGGTGATGAAACTCTCAGGGATAGGTTATCTTTTTTAAATGTATGAGATGAAATTCACCACTCTGAAGGGAGCAGTTGACTGGCATTTCGTTTGGTCACGATGTTGTGCCACCACCACGCCTATCTAGTGTCAAACCATTTGCTGCCCTCCAACGTGAACCCCCTGACTTAGTACGTGGGTGTCTCTCCATTCCTTGAAGCCCCTGGCAAATACCAACCTGCTTCATTTTCCTGCAAATTTATCTAGTCTGAATCTTTTATGGAAGTGGAATCATGCACGACATGACCTTCTATGTACGACTACTTTCACTGAGTATAATGCTTTCAAGTATAATTTCTTCCATGTTGTTGCAAGTCATTAGTATATTATTCCTTGCTATGGCTAAATAACATTGCATCGTATGTGCATGGACCATCCAGCATATTTTACCACAATTGGTTTATTCATCCATCTATGCGTGGACAGTGATTGGTTTCTACTTTTGGCTATGATCATACCTCTATATATACTTGTTTGAGGACCTGTTTCCAATTTTGGGGAGTATATAACTAAGAATAAGATAATCTATTGTGGGGTCAATAGATTATCTTTTTACTTAATCAGGCAGGTCCTGCGTCTTCCCTGTGTCAACCAGTACGACCCGTGCTCACCCCCCTCTCATGCAGAGGTGGCTTTTCACGTGCTCTTTTGTCCATAGTACTCTCTTCTCCTCACCTCCCCTGCTCTTGAACTCACTGTAGTAGGCACCACTTTTTAAGCCTCAGAATGTTTGGGGTATCCCTCTCCACTCTTGTCTTCTCTTTAAATGCCAATCTGCAAGACAAAGACAAGACAGATTTGAATGTGGACTATTGCATTAAAAACGTGGTTTGACTTCAGTCATTCCACAGACAGTGCCAAGTCCCTGTGAGCTGACTCTGTGCTGAGCACGGAGAATACGGAGGTAAATGAAACACGTGTGCTCCCTACCCTGACAAGGGCTGTTGATCTCAACAGTGAGCCATGTGAGTAAGCTTTTATTCTCTAGACCAGACTTCTATTTCCAAAAGCCACAAGTTCTACTGCAGCATTTTTCAATGAGAATTGTCAAATCCTGATTGCGTCTTTTCTTGCTCCATCCCATTTCTTCCCTGATCAGTTCTAACGCTCAGCTGTGGCCCTCTTGTTACCACAAGAACCCTTTGAGATGACTTATGTTTTCAAAACTGATATGCCGGCAAAACCAAACGTCAAAGACACCCTCTTGAAAAGCTCCATTCCATTCACACGACGGAACTAACTGTATATGCATACTTCTAGCCTTTGCATAATTCACCCAACACTTTACCTAGAAAGAGAGAGCACATTTTAATTTTAAATCAATACAGCCCTCATTTGCATTAGAGGTGCACGAACCTCAAACATGTAACAGATTTAACCATTCATGTACGTGCTACAAATTTAACTTCTAATCAAAGACGATCAATTCATAAATGATAAACGATGTTGGGGGGCACCAGGAAGAGCTGGGTGGACAGCGGCGCACAGGTGTGGACCCGGTGATAGACGGCATAGGTCCCCAAGTAGACGGGTAGAAGCAAGAGATGAGTTCATGAATGTTCCACGTACCAGCAAAGGGCAGACAAGACGCAGGCTTGGCTGCCGCTAGTTCCAAGATGGCCTGTCACCATCAGCCCTCTGCAGCCCAGTCAGCGGCCAGAAGCCACGTCAGGACAGCTCTGTTCTTTTCAGGAGTGCTGCCTTCGTGTGCTGCTCCTCACTTCTGCGTGGACCCCGATAATCACGACTTTGTCATGCGTCCACCTGGTCACGGGAAGTTTGGTCAACGTGGCCATGTGGTCTGAAACTGGGGCGCTCTGATAGGAAGAAGGAAGAAGGACAGGTGCGTGGAGAGGACCAGCAAGTTCTGCCTAGGGGAGTGCTCTCTGCCGTGAAGAAGGCTCCGTTTGATGAACGTGGATGCCAGGCTAATAAAAAATGTGATCTGTCTGAATTCTAGATTCGAGAATGAATTCTTAACTATTTTTTAAAAAAAATAATAATAGAGTTATTATGATTTAGAAGAGCAGTCTAGAAATGAGAATGTAGTACCTATATTTTTAGTCAGTACTGACATCTCTATTTATTAGCTTTGGATTTTTTAAAAAATAAATGTGAAAAATAACAGCAAAATTTGGGGGGAAATCAACATCTCCCGAGTAATAAAGCTTTTCTTTTTTATTTATGGAATGTTATAGACTGAAAATGCCAAATATGTATGTATACCTACCCCCCCCCTTTGGGTCACTTCTCCCTTCTGCAGGACTGATGATACATCAACATATTTGTGTGTGTGTATCTACATAAATTATTTAAAAATTTTGATTTCACAGACAAATCTAATTTAATAAGAGAGGACAGAATCTGTTTCTTTGAGAAATCTGCCATAAAGATACATTTTGCACTTGAAGTTAAACTTTTCAATAATTTACTCCCTCTCCAGGCTGCCTGAAATTCTGAATTGCTCAAATTACCGCTTGGGTGCACGGATGACCCCGCACCAGGCACACCTGATGGCAATTGTTTATATATAGAACACAATCCTGATCAATCTCTGACACTTACTACCGACTTCCCGCTGCTCAAAAATGTGGACTCTAATAGCATTTGTATGTTTTCTTTTTCCCTCAAGGTTTCAGATTCTTTCTCTACAGGAACATGGAAAATGAGAATGAACATCACAGATACCATAATAGAAGTAGGCCAAGCAACGTGACTGTATTCTAAGTTACTGCGTGTGGTCTTTAGTAAATAACGTTTTTGTTTAACTATAAAGGTATATCTATGTAGGTACAGGTATAAAGACTTCTGCTTCTCTCTTTTGCAGATTTCAAACCTATAAATATTCTAATTATGATTAGCCCCTAATATGTAATATGCCTTCAAGATTTCAACCTAGAATAAGTTTTAAAAAAAAGTCAAATGAATAACTAAAAGCAAATTACTAAAATGTGAGAGAACTATAAAAGATGTATAGCCCTTTGAGAACAACTTTTCCAGACAACCGCTATTTCCATAAATAACAACACTCATATAATTATTATCAAGTGTTCAGTTCACTATATTAATCAGTAATTATGTGTATGCTGAATTGTTATTCATTTTTTTAAAAAGGGAAATCGATAATGACACTACGCATTTGTAAGCCTGAATCTGTGTTTTAAAAAGCTTTTAGAAAGGATTTGTGTGGTGCGATTGTGAGTTAGGTGGTTCGTGGTTTGTTGGTTTGTGTGTTGTTGTTGTTGTTGTTGTTAAGACTAGTAAGAGTCCTTTCTCTCCCTGAGCAGAAGAGAGCAAAACATTCTATGAGGGAGTTTTAACTCGAGTAATTTCATCTCTGTGACACCAAGGACTCTTGCGAACATAGACAAATGTGTAAAAGAAAACTTCTGAGTCCGCAAAAGAGGGAGATGAGCGAGGTGATAAAGAGACTTGCAGAAACTCTAACACAAAGATGAGAATATGTAAGGTCCGCGCTCGGATGGGGGGCTTCTTGTCCTCAAGTGACGTCACCTGTCTTCTTCAACACACCTTTCCCAACCACCTCGTCCAAAGCTGTTTCCTGCCGAACACTGCTCAGCACTATGTGAACTGATTCTTTCCAGACAGTTATTTTAGGGTCTGTCCCTCCCACCGAAATACGCGTTCCTTCAGGTCAGAGATCTTGTTTGTCGGGCTTTAGCTGTGTTCTCAGTGCCTTGGCCACATTCACTTGAATAATAATTTGTACCCAGTCATAATTGTTGGAAAGGTGATGGAATCAATGAGTACTCTAATTGGAAGGATTTAAGTGTTTCTACAAATAAATATTCAATAAATACTTAAATTTGTAATAGGGGTTTTACAATTTTTGTTTTACCTTCTAAGTCTCTCTCGAATCTGTCCATTTCTCTTCAACTCCACTGTTATCATTGGTTTTGAGTTACCATCTCCTCTTTCTTGGACAAGTGTCACAGGCTCCTGTCTCAGTACCAGGGGTGAGATTCAGCTGGTCTGCACCGGTTCAGCAGAACCAATAGCTAATGTTTTGTTGAATTTGGCAAACTGGTTGTTAAAATGGCACTTGTCATCAGGGTTCTCTCCAAGGTGGGCGCCTGGGCAGCTGCCCCATATGGAAATCACACATTGACACTCCTTACTCTTTTTTAGCGTTCATCTGTGCCACAGCATATTCTAAGCTCCCGTAGTCATGCTCATTCCGTCCATAGGTGAAAAAAAAAAATTGACGAAACTACACTTGTAATATTTATTTATTCACTTCATAAAACTCATTATACCTTTGATGAAATGCTACATTTTAATCCCCTCATGTTTGTTACTTCAGTAAACAAACATATTATATAACACAAAGAGAAAAAGTACCAAACAACCCAAGGGAGGGGGGGTGACAAGCTGTCATTGGAAATATCTTAAATAACAGTTTTGTTGCTTTTTTGTCAGGTAGCATTGCATATTTTTTCATTCATATTTTAAAGCTCTTTCTTATCACATCATCTACTTTGGTGTTCCTCTTTTATTGTTCTTATTTAAGTATGAAACGCATGAAATAATCAACTATCTTCTGGTACACCATTTTCTATACTTATAACGCTCATTTACAATGTAATTGTTGTTACATTGCTTGAATCCCACCACTGCTCAGGACCCTCTGACACACCAGCCCGCACCAGTGCTTCCCAGTGCCCAGGCCTTCCTGAGGCGGAGGGATTTTTATTTCGTACTTAACCCCTTTCCGATTCTCTGGTCCCTCTTAGACCTCTGTTTTCAACTTGTTCTGCGGGGTCTTTCAGAGCCTGGTCCTCGCCCGTTCTTCCAGGCCAGGCCCTCTGGGACAGGACGCGCGTGGCGCACTGCGGGGTCTTTCAGAGCCTGGTCCTTGCGCGTTCTCCAGGCTGTCTGGGACAGGACTTCCGCGCTGCGCGTGGCGCACTGCGGGGTCTGTCAGAGCCTGGTCCTCGCCGGTTCTTCCAGGCCAGGCCGTCTGGGACAGGACTTCCGCGCTGCGCGTGGCGCACTGCGGGGTCTGTCAGAGCCTGGTCCTCGTGCGTCCTTCCAGGCCAGGCCGTCTGGGACAGGACTTCCGCGCCTTCCGTGGCACACTGCGGGGTCTGTCAGAGCCTGGTCCTCGCCCGTTCTTCCAGGCCAGGCCCTCTGGGACAGGACGCGCGTGGCGCACTGCGGGGTCTTTCAGAGCCTGGTCCTCACGCGTTCTTCCAGGCCATCTGGGACAGGACTTCCGCGCCTTCCGTGGCGCACTGCGGGGTCTGTCAGAGCCTGGTCCTCGCCCGTTCTTCCAGGCCAGGCCGTCTGGGACAGGACTTCCGCGCTGCGCGTGGCACACTGCGGGGTCTTTCAGAGCCTGGTCCTCGCCCGTTCTTCCAGGCCAGGCCGTCTGGGACAGGACTTCCAAGCGCTGCGCGTGGCGCACTGCGGGGTCTGTCAGAGCCTGGTCCTCGCCCGTTCTTCCAGGCCAGGCCGTCTGGGACAGGACTTCCGCGCTGCGCGTGGCGCACTGCGGGGTCTGTCAGAGCCTGGTCCTCGCCAGTTCTTCCAGGCCAGGCCGTCTGGGACAGGACTTCCGCGCTGCGCGTGGCGCACTGCGGGGTCTTTCAGAGCCTGGTCCTCGCCCGTTCTTCCAGGCCAGGCCGTCTGGGACAGGACTTCCGCGCTGCCCGTGGCGCACAAGGCTGCTGTGCTCCATGATGAAGCGGAAAGTGGCGACTCCTTTGCATGGTCTCCACTCATTACTTGTCTAAATAAAAAGGGATTTTGATGAAGGGCTTCCGTCTCCACGCACAAGCGTGGCTGCCATGGCCCAGGAACTCCAGCTAATGACCCAGCTAATGACGGCTGTGGCTTCTTACACCCTGCATACCTACGCTTTGAGACCTCAGAGGGCAGCAGGACTGCAGCCATTTTTTTCCAAGCACATACTCATTTCTGTAGCCGCTCATTCAAAACTATTTATTGGAGCTGAACACGCACCCGCCGGGGACTGGGACGCAAACTTCTCTGAACCTCTGTTCCTGCTGCCTCTGTGACTTGTCGTAGATGTTTCCTCATCCCCGTTCCTGCCCCCCAACATCCAGAGGTCCCTGCTGCCACCCCTCTCTTCTTTAGAGGCCCAGCTGAAACGTGACCTCTTATCTGAAGCCTCCCTGAACTCCTTCAGGCTGAATTAATTGCCCCTTTATCCGGGCTCCCACGGGGGTGGCTTCATACATTTGTAAAAGCACTCATCCCACTGCAGTGTACCTATTTGCATATCTGTGTCCTTTCTGGGCTTTTTCTCTGGGAGGCAGGGGTCGGGCCTCGCTCAGAGGAAAGCTCTCACTCTCCTCTGCGACTCACAGCCCTGGCCTCCCGCCCAGTGCCTGGCTCTGGGAAGCTGCACTGTTGCAATCTTAGCTGTTGCTCAGATGCCCAGGGTCCCTCAAACAGCCCCCGGCAGCACGGTGAATGCTGAGATGTAAACACTCGTAGGGGAGAGCTGATCATCTTTACCAGGTGAATGGTTAAATAAATCCTTTTGGCATTGCTGCTTTTTTAAGGGAAACTTCTACTGTAGCCAAAATTCCCAATGCATAGGAAGAAGAAAAGAAAAAAAAAAAAAGCTAAAACAATAGAAAAATACAAACTTTGCAAAAATCAGGGCAATAAGAAATCTGAAAAGCAAATGGGAATGCAACTATCCTTGGAAATTAGGCTAGGTCACCGAGGAAAGATCCGAAGAAATAGCACAAGAGAGTGGGGACATGTTTAGAGGGACAAAACACAAAAAAAGGAAATGTTATTATAGAAGGGCAACGTAAAAATCTTAAGTAATCTATGCCGGTAGTTTTGTTTTTATTTCCCCCCCCCCCAATAAATAGAATAAAATAGCAATCTGTGAAAATGTATGTTTAAGGAGAAGGGTTTGGATAGCCACCCCTAACCTCATTGTGTCACTGTGTCTCCTTGGAGGGTAGTCCCATTACCTCTGGGATTCAGTTAGATTTGTGGCTTGCTCAGACCTGAGGGAGAGTTAAGAATAGAGAGGTTTCAGTCTACCACATACAAAATAGCATCTCTCTTAGGGGCCCATGCAATTATCGAGCTCGATCTGAGACCCCTAAATAATAAGAAACCTCTGGGAACCTCTGGTGTGCACACTTCCTGCTGAGCAGTCCCAGGAAAATGAAGCCAGCCTGTCCTGGCACCATCTAGACATCTCCAGTGAGTTCTGTGCTAGGGCATGACTGCTGCTTTCGATGTATGCAGTGGAGACAGTTTGATCGCCTTCCTGGACCCCACGCCATCTCTGCTCAGGATGGTCCTCGGCACCCATGCACGTGCTGGTACCTCAGCCATGTGACCAGAGGCAGTAGTCTGCTGACAGCTGGTTGTGGATCATCTGGAAGGAGGACCCCGGGCTTTTGAAGTGTGGCTCCCTACTTCTCCCTTGAAATGCTGCTTTGGATTTCCTCTCACACAGTCCTCACCCAGACTGGGGGATGTTGACCCTTTGGGTGAAAAAGCAAATGCTAAAAATAGATGGCAGTCAATCCATGTGGCAAGATGGAAGGTTCAGAAAGAACTCAAAGTACCCTGAAGGAGGTGGTTGCTTGGTAAATAGTGTATGTAAAGCAGCCAGCCCGGATGATGGAAACCCTTGTTGACTTAAGGAGGAGGCAGATTGTATTTCAGTGCTATTTGTAATTAGAAGTTTCAGTTCCCCTGAACGTTGAAAAGATGTTTGAACTCTGAACAAGAGACGGCGCGGCGATCATTTTTTTAAAGAAAGAGAAAAGAAAGAACCTTGTGAATAGGTTGGCTAGCTGAACCTTATTGTTTAGCTAGTTACAGAAATGTGATAGTAGTCTGTAAAAATCACCGGGAGAGTAACAGATGCTGGCAGAGAGCACTGTGACTAGGCATGTCAAGCAGTAGGCTTGTGTGGCCAATTGTCTATTTACCAAAGAAGCAGCGGATGAAAGATATGCAAGTCTGTCCCTGACAGGGCTGTCTCTGCCTGGACCTACCTTTTCCTCTTCCCCCCCAATGTTCACTGTGTCTCTGGAAATCGCCTACTCACCCTGCGAGTCCCCACCAACTTCATCTCCTGGGAAATCTTCTCAGGTCACCTTAGTTTCCTCTGTCACTACAGTGGCAGAGGAATGTCTCTGTCCCCAGTGATGTCCACAGCCTAGTTCTTAGACGCTGTAACTTGGTTACCCTGTTGTGCCAAAGGGACCCTGCAGATGTGATTAAATTAAGGATTTTGCCGTGGGGGAGATTATCCTGGATTATCTGCCTGGACCCAGTGCAAACACAAGGGTCTTTACACATAAACGAGGGAGGCAGGGTGTCTCTGTCTCGGTCAGAGTGACAGGGTGTGAGACAGACACACAGCCATTGTTGGTTTCGATGACGGAAAGAAGCCACAGACAGAGGGCCGTGAGCAGCCTCCGGAAGCCAGGAAAGGCCTGGAGACCAACCACCTAGAGTTCCAGAAGGAACACAGCCCTGTCAACACTGTGATTTTAGCACAGGAACACTCATTTCTGAAGTCCGGAAGCGTAAGATAACGAATTGGTATTGTTGTAAGCCTGTGTACAATTTTGCTAATATGTTTCAGTGGCAAGAAGGAACACACCCAGACCCCTTGATGCAACAGTTCACTCCTCTTCTGTGCATCCTGTTATTCGACCTCCCTCTGCTCACACCAGCCCTGTGCCCCCCATAGCAGACTGTGGCTGGTCTCCCCCATGTTTGTCCCTTGGCCACTACACAGAGGTCAGTGTCCTACCTGTGGTTGTTTGTCTCATGGTTCTCCCCGAGCCTTTGGCTGGAACCAGCGCCCCACAAGCCTGCCCCAGGATTGTGGGGAGACTCAGCACAGGCTCATTTGTTCGTTCAGAGGGTTTATTCAGATATCCTTCTATTCCGTTACAAGCCCGTCTTCCCTGCGCTCCTGAATCCATTTCCGGTTTCCAGTTAAAGTCCTCCTTGCTTTTCTGAAACGGGAGACACGAGTGTCTGGCTGTGACCTGCACACTGGTCCCATCTCACTCCTCCCATCCCAGGCTGTTTCCCCGGAAACCCAGGTCAGCAGGCGTGGCTTCCCCCACTCGCCCAGTTTCCCCCGTCCTCAATTTCCTGGGAGTCAATTGGGAACCTGCTAGGAGTTAATGCTTAATAAACCTTTGGTCAATAAGTAGGCAAATGCGTGATGTTAGATGTTATGGTATTCTCAGCTCTGTCAATAACTTTAGGGACCTCATTGACCCCCTTACACCTCAATGTCCTCATGTCAACATGAAGTGTTTGGAATTTACGCCCCATTCCAACATTCTCTGACCGTTAGTAACATGAAGGAAATCGCATGTCACCGTTCGGAGAAGTCTTTCCACTGTGGTTCATATTATTCCAGAAGTTGAGTGTGTGTTCATGTGCCAAAACGATCTGAACCATGAAAGTGCCCAGAAAACAGATACTTTAAAAATTAAATTATTAAAAAATAAGCTTCATGAAGGAGGCTTGAAAAATCAATGTTACTTTGTTGCGAGACCACGTTCAGAGTAGACCTGTTCACAAAACTCTGTTCCATACAATCTCAGTGAAGAGGCCGCTCATAAATATGGAAATACAAGAGTAAAGTTAGGGGGCCCCTGACGTTGGCTTCCTTTAAGGTCTAATCTTGGATGTGATTATTTGCTTCTTTTATTTGTTCTCTTTTTAACATCATTTGTATGCTTATTTGGCTGCCATAGTGTGTGTGTGTGTGTGTGTCAGAGAGAGAGAGAGAAATGTGTCAAAGGGAGACATTGCTTTCCGAAGCCCTGACTTCTCCTTGTGGAGTCAGAGATGACTTCTCTATGTAAGTCAGAAGGGAATCCTAAGGTTGAATTTTGCTGGGTGACTGCCCTGTCCCCAATACCCAAATCTATATTTGCATATAGATGTTAATGAATTTTGCCCTTCACAGAATCGGAAGAAATATATATATAGTTTGTACATGACTTCTCCATAAAATCTTGCACATTGTGTGTTTTCCACTTCTGGGGAACTGAGAGCTTCTCTCAGGGTCTGTTTTCAGGAGAGCTAAGTGGGAGAGCAGAGTTTCATGAATGCCTAAACAAAAGTTTAACAGGATATGGAAGAGACTATGGTTTGTATGTATGAATGGAAACACCAAATAAAATTAACATCCCATTTGTATTACTCGAAGACTTTTTCACACACATAAATATTTTCATTGTTCTCTTCTAACTAAATTTAATTTAAAGCTGAGACTGGATTGTATTTTAATTTATTTATTTATTTATTTATTTTTCCTGAGAGAAAGAGAGAGAGAGAGAGAGAAGGACAAACAGGGACAGATAGGCTGAAAGGAAGAGAGAGGAGAAACATCACCTTGTCATTTTGGCACCCGAGTTTTTCATTGATTGCTTTCTCATATGTGCCTTAACTGGGGGGTCTCCAGTCAAGCCAGTGACCCCTTGCTCAAGCCGTGACTTTGGGCTTAAGCCAGTGACCTTTGGGCTCAAGCCAGTGACCATGGGATCATGTCTATGATCCCACGCTCAAGCCAGCAACCCCACACTCAAGCCAGCAACCCCACGCTCAAGCCAGATGAGCTCGCGCTCAAACCAGCAACCTCAGGGTTTTGAACTTCGGTCCTCAGTGTCCAACTCAACACTCTACCCACTGTGCCACTGCCTGGTCAGACGCTGAGACTGTATTTTATAGTGGAGGCAAATGGGAGCCATGTAGAAGGCATGGACACAGGTGTGATTGCTTCTGGAGGCTACCAGGGGCTTACTTTTACATTTGAGCACAAAATAGACAGACCTGTTCTCTATTGTAGCAGGTCTGGTGGATGTAACATTTTACTCACTTCTGGCTGTAGTAAGATTTTGGGTATCTGAAACTATTAGGATTGTGTTTTTTATCCTGTTTGGTTTCGTCCAAGGGCACCCTGATGGAATGAGGCAAAAAGCTGTTCATGGAAACTTCAATATTAGTTTCCTCACACCTGCAGTTTTTGAAAAATACTTTTTCCCCCCTATAAATAAAAGTAAAATATTTACAAAGACCTCTGGAACTAATTTTTTCCCCCACCTCAACCAATTTATATGATTGAGCTGAGTACTTTGGAAGCAGGGGGTAAAGCAAAAAAAACCCTTGTTTTAGGAGATTTAACAAGCACTTGCTGATGGAAACATATTTTTGTACCTTTGCTCCTCTTTTATGGTTTATTGAAAATCCCATTGGGTTGTGTATATAAGTATTTCAAGTGAATTGTTTTTCTTTGCCACTTGCATTATATTGCTGCAAGCTTAACTATAATATTCGGTTCTTTCTCCGGCTCTGTGCTTGATTGAGATTTAGTCCTGTAGGTAAGGACTGGGTTTCTTCCCATCTGGGGAGCGCAGACACCCCTGCTCAAAGGGACGGCGCTGGACTTGACTACCCCCACCTCTATACCTGAGGCTGTACCTTAGGTCGTCCTCAGTCTCAGAGTCTAAATTCCGTATCACTTCCGGGCCATCATCAGGCCAGGGCGTGCATTATTCATCCTGCCTTCCTATTTTATGATTTCTTTGGAAAAATCTGTCATGAAACTCTGGGAATTTCTGGGGATCCATTGGACCAAAGGAGGGCTAGTTCTTTAACTCTGCAGGTGCTCACGTAGTTCCGTAATCTCCTTAGGATTCTTGACATGCCACCTCCTTGCCAAAGACTCTCGGGGCGGCACGATGGGGTCGACTTACTGTCTCAGTGTGTGATCTGTCTGAAAATCCCTGTGTTCACTGCATCATACGGTGAAGCAGAAGCAAAGCGTTCTAGAGTCCCCTTGATAATATTTATTCCTGACTGCTTATCTGCTGTCCTTTAAAAAGTACAATTTGGTTGTTTTTTTGTGTTTCCAAGTGGCTGAAAAATGACACTGACGTGAAATGACTAGTATTATTAGGAACTGTGAAATGTGTAGCTGCCGTAGGTGATGCTGAGCTCACAGATGTTGGGCAAGATGGAATAGAATGGAGCGTTAAGCAATCCCTGAAACATCCGTCTAGTTGGGAGGATATTAAAATTTGCACATGCAGAAAGCATCGAATAGCATCTCTGACCTTTCCACTTTCTTGATTTGGGCAATTTCTTTATTACATTAATGTGTCAATTTAAATCTAGCTTAGTGTAAGAGAGCGACAGCCATACATTTTTTCACTTACCTACATGTTATATCTCAATAATTGAATTTCGAGGTAACTTCAGGAAGTGTATCATGTATTTGCCATTTGAACAAAACTATACAAGAGCATTTCACACTATTTTGGCGAGTGAAACTTTAAAAAAAAAAATCCCCAAATAGTAATGTAATAAAGTACTAGAAAGTATATATTTTGTTGTGATTGATGACCTGAGAAGGAAAGGACATAAAACTCTACCCTAAATCAATAGTTATGACCAATTACTGATGCTTGGTAACAAGATAAATTGCAAATGGCCAAACATAAAGTAATTACACAACTGTTGTTTTGATGTTCTTGAATTTGTGGCATTAAAACAATTCTATTATGGTTTTGATGTCAGTAACTGAAAGGAAAAAAAGAAGAAAGAATAGAAAAAAGTATACAGATAATTACCGGAAAGCAAAGAGAGAAAGAAGTACAAGTTCCCCCGGCTTACAACCTGTAAGGGCGAGATATTGTTATCTGGGGAGTGTTAAGTAGCTGAGAATCTGCTGTGCTAGTACTGAGCTTTGTCTGGTTAGGGTTATCCATTATTAAATGGAATATTTCATTAGAAGTTGGTTCACTTATTTTATTTAGCAGTGTTTCCACCGACACGAAGTTATTGTCATCGTAAACTCTGTTTTAGCATTTCTAACAGGACAGTTTTCTAATTTGGGGCTCCCTGGGAGGCAAATTCAGCTAAGACGTCCAACTGCACATTTACCCGAGAGGCATAACTACCAAATTCCTTCTGGATTTGCCTATTGTTGCAGAGAAAGCCTTTATATTTACCAAGGGATTCCAGCAGAAAACAAAAGGGCCTGAGAACAGCTTTTCTTGCAAATCAAGCACAGCTATATTTATTGCAGCATTATTTCTATCGCCATGACTTAGAAGCAGCCCACCAGGAGGGGACTAGATAGAAAAGTATGGTACATTTACACAGTGGAATACCACACAGCAATAAAGAAAGAAAGAAAGAAGTCTTACCTTTTGCAGCAGCATGGATGGACCTGGACAGTCTTATGCTTAGTGAAATAAACTAGCCAGAGAAAGGCAAACACCATAAGAATTCACTTATATGTGAAATCTCATAGAGAAGTAAACAAAACAGACACAAACTCATAAATACAAAGAACAGATTGACAGCTGTTAGAAAAGATGGGGGGGTTGGGGAACAGGGTGATAAAGAGAAAGGGGTTAAACAACAACCACAACAAAAACCCATAGACTCAGACAACAAACAGCGTGACGCTCACCAGAGGGACAAGGAGGGCGGGAGGCAGAGGCGGGGAAAGGGGGAGAAATGGTGATGGAGGGAGACTTGAATTGGTGGTGGACACACAATTCAATATACAGATGATGGATTATAGAACTGTACGCCCGAAATCTATGTGATTTTATTAACCAATGTCACCCCAATGAAGAATATTTTAAAAATGTCAGGACTGTCATTTGCATTCTCCACCAAAAAAAAGGGTCTTCTGAATGTTGTAATTAAAGTTTGGCAATGCCCAAACACCATAGGCTTGTCCTTTTTTAATGCTCCAAAAAGCAACCAAAGTAGAGCCTACTGGTACCTAACTAAAACTGGTACCTAACTAAAACTGGTACATAACTAAAAACAGTTAAACAGAGCCTGACCTGTGGTGGCGCAGTGGATAAAGCGTCGACCTGGAAATGCTGAGGTCGCCGGTTTGAAACCCTGGGCTTGCCTGGTCAAGGCACATATGGGAGTTGATGCTTCCAGCTCCTCCCCCCTTCTTTCTCTCTCTCTCTCTCTCTCTCTCTCTCCTCTCTAAAAATGAATAAATAAAATATAAAAACAGTTAAACAGAGAGAGTGGTAGTGGTGCATCACCTGAATTAATATACAAGATTTAAGAGGTCAACAACCCAGAAAGAGCTTGGTTATTTGGGTGTTTCCTATAAATTAGACAATTATTTCAGAGTAAAAAGCAGACAGACAAACAAACAAAAAACACATAGCTTTCACTCTACCATTTTGATTCCAAAGTTAAAAGCAAAACATTTTTTTATGGATTATGTTTCTGGTGTTCTCTTTGACATATAGTTTCAACACATGTTCTTATTGAAACAAGTCAGATTATCAGTTACACCTTGCCTGGGTATGTACCTTTTTAATTTAAATTTTAAAATTGATTTATTTTTCTTACTTACTTGTAACCAAAACTAGAATCGGCACTGAATTCATGTGTTATTTTTTATGTCATTAAGGTTATCTCTCCCTGTGCAGAAATTTTGACAAATGCACAGAGCAACGAGCCATCTAATATTGAAAGCCCGTAATGATTCATAAAGGTTTTTGGGACGAGGTGGTTTTGTAGAAATAAAGGGGCAGATTACATTCAGAAGGGAGAAACAGGCAGAGAGAACTCAAGTTTTGACTTAACAAATGTTATTACTTTCAAGGAATAAAAAGCATAGAGCAAATCTGACTTGCCAACGTTTGATTTTAAAATTCAGTATTTAGAAGAAAAGCACCTCATTTTTTTTTTTTAATAATTATCCTCTTCGTGCTCATAGAAAATCAGGCTCTTCACTGTCCTTCTGCCATCTTTTACTCTTTTCTCTCTCTTAGCTGGTCACTGACAGTGGTACCATCTGCTCCCTTTCTCTTATCAGGCCTATCCAAATGTTCACTTGCAACTCCTTTTTTTTTTTTTTTAATTTTTCTTAAATGAGAAGTGGGCAGGCAGAGTGAGAAACAGGCTCCCACAAGCGCCCCATCCGGGATCCACTCAGCAAGCCCCCATCGGATGATGCTCTACCTGTCTGGGGCTGTTGCTCTGTTGCTTGGCAACTGAGCTATTTTAGCACCCTAGGTGAGGCCATGGAGCCATACTCAGCACCCAGGGCCAACTTGCTCCAACAGAACCATGGCTGTAGGAGGAGAAGAGAGAAATAGAGAAAGTGAATGGAGAGGGGGTGGAGCAGAGAAGCAGATGGTTGCTTCTCCTGTGTACCCTGACCAAGAATCGAACCCAGGACATCCATATACAGCCATGACTCTCTACCACTGAGCCAACTGGCCAAGCCCACTTGCAACTCTTTACACCAAATGTCCTCAAGTCTGGTAGACCACACTGATTTTCTCCTTTGAGGTTATTTGAATATGCAATTTTCTTTACTGAATCACTTGCTGCTTTATGGATCTGTCTCCCCACCTCTAAATGTTTCACACATATAAACCTCATCTCATCCTCTAGCAAGGACAGAAGTCATGTCTTAGGTCTCTTAGCTCTTCTCTGGAGAACCATGGTCCTGTTGAAATGTTCTGTAAACCACATGGGTAGTTTTCCATTTTCTAATAGCCACTTAAAAAAAAAGTAAACAGAAAGAAGTGAAATTAATTTTAGTAATTTTTATGACCTAATACATCTGAAATGTTATTTCAACATATAATCAATATAAAATATCAGTTAGCTGTTTGATATTCTCTTCCGTATGAAGTGTTAAAACTCTGGCGTGCTTCATATTCACAGCGCGTCTCCTGAATTCAGACTAGCCACGTGGCAGGTGTTCAAGAGCTCCCTATGGCTACTGACCACCACGCTGGGCAACACAGATCCGGAGTATCACTTTCTAAATCAATGCATCTAGAAAACTCAGATACAGATATCGTATTCATATGTCCAGGGATCGTGCACAAAATAAGAACGCACTCGCTTAAGCCATCTGAATCTTTGCTGCAATTAGTTCTCTTATGTAGAATTATGCTGAGGGTCATCTGATTACTCATGCCTTAATAAGACATTTATTTCATTAATATTTTCAGAAATGTGCATCTATGTATTTAGAAAACATACTTAATACTTCAGAGATTTTTAATTTTTTTTTTTTTTTTTTTTTCTGAAGCTGGAAACAGGGAGAGACAGTCAGACAGACTCCCGCATGCGCCCGACCGGGATCCACCCGGCACGCCCACCAGGGGCGACGCTCTGCCCACCAGGGGGCGATGCTCTGCCCATCCTGGGCGTCGCCATGTTGCGACCAGAGCCACTCCAGCGCCTGGGGCAGAGGCCAAGGAGCCATCCCCAGCGCCCGGGCCATTTTTGCTCCAATGGAGCCTTGGCTGCGGGAGGGGAAGAGAGAGACAGAGAGGAAAGCGCGGCGGAGGGGTGGAGAAGCAAATGGGCGCTTCTCCTGTGTGCCCTGGCCGGGAATTGAACCCGGGTCCTCCACACTCTAGGCCGACGCTCTACCGCTGAGCCAACCGGCCAGGGCTAATACTTCAGAGATTTTTAAAAAGACACGTAATGTTATGTATCTACAGGCAATTTAATTTCTACGTGTCCTGATAGGGGAGGTTGAGGCTAATTTTAAGTGAATGATAAGAGCAAAGCTCCAACACGGCTACCTCGCATCCATGGAAGCGCTGGGGAAGCCGACACAGAACGCAGCAAACAGTGCTGACACGGAGCCATGAGAAGGCGAGGCAGGTGACTTGCGACCTAGTCTCAACCCTACCACTAATTTAATATCTGTGGCCACGTGACCTGAACTCCCTTTGCAAACTGGGAATAAGAATTCCAAGGCTGTTGTGAAGGTCACGTATGGTGATGCGTGCAGAAGCAGCTTAGCAACAGAACGCGTAAGACGTGCGGAGGAGATACTTCCTACCTTGAAATTCTAATATCTCCAAACATGAGGAGCGGGTCCTAGGCACCGGATGGGAACATCTACCCATTTTTGAACTTTTCCAAGATTAGAGGGAAAGCTCTTTAGTTGAAATGAATTGTTATATTCAAACTTACATCTCACCAAGTGATACTTATTAACACACAAAATGATAAAAATCAAAAATATAGGCACACTGTAAAAATTGCATATTCATTAGGAAATTATGATATACTTGTGGAGATTTTTTAAAAAAAGTGTCACCTGACTCAGTAAAAACTGTTAAAGCTCTTTCGAAAGCTTTGTTCAGATATTAGTGTCTATATTTTGGGGCTGTCTTTCTGATTTTTCAAAAGAAGAACTTGTCAACATTTATTTTAAAGTTTTAAAGCATTGTTAATAACTCTACTGTTAGGCAGGAAGGTGTCAAGAATAAAAATAATTCCTACATGGGATAAAACTCTACGATTCCCATCAAAAAGACTGGTCCCGAACTAAGTACCCTTGCGACCTGGAAAGTGAGGCGAGGCTTCACGCAGCTTCAGAAGCGTTGAGTGGGTGAAACCATTTGCTCTGCCTTGGAAGACCTCCAAAGCTACGCCAGGATGAGGTAGAGAGCTGTCTGGCTACCGTGTGGATGCAGCTGCAGGGAGCACATTCCACCAGGGTTCGCCTGCCTGCTTGCTTCTGAGTGCGATCGTCTATGGCCCATAAAGCGCTAAATGGTTGGACCTTCATTGCTAGAGCTCAGCTGGTCTCCCTGGGCAGCGTCCGGGCGATTGAGATCTGCTGTGGGCTGCTGCTCTGCCCGTATTGCCCAAGTCCCTCCCATCTGGAGGGCACCAGAGGCAGGGCGTCTGCTAAGGAAGGCCCTCACGTGTGACCTGCCTTGGCTTCCGTTAGCCAGCCAAGAACTGATCTGGGGTGTCTTTCCGGCATGGCAGAAAGCCCATGTTTTAATCGGAGTTGAGAAGCAGGGATCTCTACTCTTTGAAAAGAACCATGCATCCAATGGGAGCCATCGCGAATTGCTTACAACTCTTCGTTAGTACACACAGTCCAGTCTCTCCTTTCTTGTTCAAGTCGTTGGTGGGCGCTGGCTGACTTCTCTAGCTCTTTAGTGTTTGGCTTTGTTTGTTTGTTTTTCCCACTGGCTCTCCTCCCATTTAGAGAGTAAAGGATTGAAAGAGAAAGAGACTTGAATGCAAGATTCTATTTTTGAAGTTTTCAACAGGAGATTTGACCTACTGTGTATAGCCTTATACAAATTCATTTATATATTCCTTCAAAAATATGAATTGGATACCTACCATATACTGACAGTTATTTAAATGCCTCATATAAAATAGAAGAAGAAGCCCCTGCCTTCATAAAAGTTGTGGTCTTTTTAGAAAGACAGAAAATAAACAAATACATATAATACAACATAAAAAATGATTAAGAGCTATGAATAAAAATAAGTCAAAGGTTCAAGTAAGAGATTTAATTTTTAGATAGAATGGTCTAGAGTGATCTCTCTCAAAAAGTGACATTTGACCAGAGAAATAAATAAAGTCAAAAGTATGAGCTATGCGATTATATGGGGGATCACCAAGTGCAAAGGCACTGAGGCTCACCCAGGCTTTGAGTGCCTTACTCTGCATTGGCTATAGTAGAGGAAAAGGAATTAGGTTTGAGAGGAATGCATGAGGGTTAGGGCAGGCAAAACCTTGTAGACATTGTAATAACATGTATTTTACTCTGAATGCAATAGTTTCAAGTAGGGATGTCAATGTGATCTGTGATCGAAATAATCTCTAGTGAATAGTCTAAAGATAAGGCTGAACTATAGGCCATGGGCATAGACAAGGTGAGAGACAATGGTCCATTGATCTTGGCAGTATCAGAGTCAGAATGCATCTCAAAGGAATGCCCGAGTCTGCTGATGGATTAGATAAACAATTTGGGGGAAAGAACACAGTAAAGGAAGACTGCAAGAATATTGTCAGGAAATTAGTTAATACATATTCTTTACAGAGCTATTAGGCACTAATTATTATATAGATGTACAGGGAGCTAAGTAATTTCAACCTATTACAATACCTACAAAAGAGAAATTTGGGGTGGGGAGAATAACCATTATCCAGTTTGTAGTTGGAATCACCACACAATTCCTATAAATAGCAAGATCCTTTAGTGCAGTTAAAGTGTGATTCAATTATTATAAATTTCATACACAAAGAATTATTTAGTAACATAAGTAAAATCTACTTTCATTAAGCATTGGGGAGAGTAGCAGAAGGCACACACTCTCCTGCTCAGGGCATATCATTAGGGGAACCACCATAATTGTTGGACCCTAGAAAGAATATCTATTGCCTTTGGCACAAGTGGTACCGTTTATACTCCTAAAAGTTTATTTATTTGGACAGTAAACCTTATACCATTCTACAATACAATCTGAATACTAGAAAATTTTGCACGGCAAAGAAATAGTCAATAAAGTAAAGAATTAACCTACAAAATAGGAGAAAATATTTGAAAATCATGTATCAGATAACTGACTAATACCAAATTACACAAGTAGCTCAAAGCCAAGGAGATCCAATAAAAAAATGGGCGGAGGACCTGACTAGATGTTTTTTCCAAAGAAGACATACAAATGGAAAACAAGCACAGGAAAAGATGCTCAACATCACTAACCATGAGGGAAATAAAAATCAAAACCACAATGAGATATCACCTCATGCCTGGTAGAGTGGCTATTATCAAAAAGATGAGATAGGAGTTGGCAAAGATGTGGAGAAAAAGAGATCCTTGTGTACTGTTGGTGGGGATATATTGATATATTGGTGCAGACACTATGGAAAACAGTATGGACATTCTTCAACAATTGCAAATAGAATGACCATACCGTCCAGCACACCCACTTCTGGGTATATATCTTGAGATTTATGTAACTCCATGTTCATTGCAGCATTATACACAATAGCCAAGACATGGGAACAGTCTGAGTGTCCATCAGGAAATGAATAGATAAAGAAAATGTGGTATATATTCAGAACACTATTCTGAATAAAATCAGAATATTATTCCACTAAAATATTCTGAAAATTGTTCAGAATATTATTCAGCCATAGAAATTGAGCCATGAGAAAGAAGGAAATCCTGCCATTTGTGACAACGTGGTTGGGCGGACCTTGAGGGCATCGTGCTACGTGAAATGAGTCAGAGAGAGAAAGGCAAATACAATTTGATCTCACTTATATGTGGAACCTAAAAACTTCTAAGAACATCAAACTCGAAGAGACAGAGAATAGAATAGTGGTTGCCAATGACTAAGGAGTACAGATAATGGAAGATGCTGGTTGAAGTGTATAAACATTGAGTTACAAGATCTGGGATGCAATGCACAACATCGTGACTACAGTTAATGTTCTGTGTCACGCACTTGAAAGTTGCTAAAAGAGCAGCTCTTGAGTGTTCTCATCACACACATGCAAACACAAATTATAACCATGTGAGGTGATGAATGTATGTGTTAACTAACCTAATTGTGATAATCCTTTTGCAATTTCAACATTGTTGTATTGGTTCAACATGTACACATTACACTTGTACAATGTTATACGTCAGGTACATCTCAACAAAGCTGGAAAAATAGAACTGAATAAAGTTATAAATGTATGTACAAGAACTAAACATAGCTGCTTACATTATTTCTCATGCAAAGCAATAAGAAGAAAGAATGTGGGGAAACACATCCCACTCTGCATGACCTGATCCCAACAGAAGACAGAGGTGGTCAAGGAGGACACGTGACTTTATTGTGATAGACGCCGTACACTGTGCTAGTAGTGCTGGACATTGAGACAGGACTCTATAGGACATGGTTCACATCCCTGTTGATTTCAGAACATCCCCCCCCCCGCCAAACACTCCAGTCTGACCAGGGCATATAACTCTATACTAATCATACCAAAGGATAATAAACAACTGCATACTAAACAACTAAGGGAATTCTTTTCAATAGTAAGAATAACATTTATTAACAAGGGCAGGAAACTTACACCTCCTGCGTGCTGTCCCTAAAGGTCAGGGGTGATCAAGATAAGCCTGCTATACCTCCAGTTGTTAAAAAGTAATTTATAGGTATAAATTAAACTGCTGTCTGCTATCTCTGTTCCTGCTCTGGAGCCTGGCTTTTTTGGATATAGCCAAGTTTAATGCTAATTGTTATTATTATTTTTTTGATGCCGAACTGTGGCCTTGAGACTATTAGTAAACCATCAATAACACCCCCCTACTTAATTCCCAGAAAGAGGAGTGGTATGTGTCATGATGTAGGCGACTATAGTAGTATTCTTACTGTTACCGATGCTACTAATATTGCTGCCATTATCATTAAGAACAACTATTTGAAGAACTATGTGCTGTGGAAGAAGAAAAAGAAGTGAGTGACTCAGTTTCTGGCCCCAAAGAACTTTGAATGCGCAAATAGTCATTGCTCATTATTTTTGATTGATTCACCCTCCTTAATGTAAGGAAATTTAAAATTATAATGAAAGCTTACAAAAGGTCTCATTTTTTTAGACAAGTAATATTACATGACATTTTCTTATTCAGCTAGGGATTTCAAGGAAGTTTATAAATATTACCTTGATAAACTTCACAAAATCCCTTTCAGGTTATATGTATAAAGCTAATTTGCAGGTACTAAATAAAGAAGAAATAAAATAAAAAGCATGCGTCAAGATCAAGTAATCTGCTCCAAGTCATAAAGTGTTTTTACAACGTTGTTTCCAGGTGGGTAATAGCAGCAGAACCCACCAAACACACACTGTATGAACTTTATTTGTCAGTATTACATTGTTTCTCTCAACGTGAACTGGTAAATCAATTCGAATGTGTTCGAACATCTTCAAGTTTCAGGGTAGAATAGTGAGGCTTATAAAATGTACAGTATGGCCTGCTAGTTTTCCTGCGATTTCATCGCCAAAAAACTGCTCCTTCCACTTTCTGAGGAAGAAGAGCTAATGAGGCACAGGAGGGACGCAGCTCCACAGAACTAGGTTTCCACAGGAAGTCTTCTCACGGCTCTGCGACTAACAAGAAACCACGGGCATTGTGTATTACTTCTTTTCCAAGAGCCAAGATTGTCTGAAAGGCAACGCATACCTGTTATTCGTGACCACTGAATTTTATTCTGAATAAGTTTTGGACCCTGTAATAGCTAAAAGCACCCTGGGTTCAATCCATTTGGGGTAACATGGGATATGTGTCATAAGGCCAACAATGGCTTCCAGATTTCTCAGTTTCAATGGTAGATTTTTATATACCCCATGGCCCACAAAATAAGGCACCTTGGTTTAACCGTGAAATATCTATTTTGCTACTATTTTACCTTACTCAAAATAAACCATTTCACGATGGATTACTCACTCTTTCATTTTCCTTCTGGACATTGTTCTTGTCCTCCGCCACATCCTTGCCTCTCCTCACCTCCACCTCCTGCAAGTGTTTTGCTTCCTCTTGCTCAGAGGTGTTCTGCGTGGCACCCCCCCCCCCCGAACTTGGCAGATACTCCACACCTGTCTTCTCCCCTTTTCTGCCACCAAAGCGTACACTTTAACTCTCTCAGAAAGCAATGCGGAAATAAATTGGTTCTAATGTATTCGTGTCTCATGGAGACTCAATAGGCGACCCCTTCTCAAAGTAAATGTGGCTTCATGAACAATTTCTAAAGACCAAAAGATCAGCTCAAAGGAGTCGTCCTTCTGTAGGCGTCCTGTTCGCGTCTTCCTCCACGCGCCTGGTGGTGTGTAGAGCGTTGCTGACGTCTCCCCCGTAACAGTGCAGCGCTCCGCTTAGCGAGCGCCCCTCTGCGTCTGGTCCTGCTCCAACCATTTTACGTGGCTACCTCATTCGCAGTCGCAGCACTGCGGACGTAGAACTAGGACTCTTTTATTCATGAAAATTGGGTAAGTAGCTTCCCCAAGGTCATCTAGGTAGTAGGTGGGGAAACAGAGAAGTGAACCCTAGTCTACTTGATCCCATGCCTCTAACCACTGTCTGGCTGATAGTTTTTTTTGTTGTTTTTGTTTGTTTGTTTTTAATCCACTATGCTATATTCTTTCACATAGAAATTGTTGCTTACTCCATCTACTTTTAAGAAACGATTTACTAGATAGGTCAGAAAACAGTTGTTTTCAGCAGGAAATGCGTACATTTTAATTCTAATGATTGTGGTGTAAGGGTGAGTCGTGCGGCGGGGTTGAATGGTGCTGTGCAGCACGGAGTTTTCCGTGTTTCTTATCCTGTCCGATGTCCACATGCACCGGAAGGAAGCAGTTCTGACTCTATGATCCAGCTGAGGAGCTCAGGCTAGGAGAGGTACATTGCCTTTTAGAAGGACCCCCAACTAGTGTTGTGCAGAGTCAGGATTTAAACCTCATCTTTTAAAATATGCCAGTATTACTACAGCTGTTTTATAGGAAGCTATTTAAAAATGCAGGAATCACAAGACAGGAGATTTATACTCTGGGAATCTCCCCTAAATGGGTAGATTTTTAAAAACTTTGCCTAAGGGAAACTAGAATTTCTGATTTGACAGCAGCTGACCAGGGAGTATTTTCTGTACATTCTGACTTCCATTGGACACTCACCATTGGCAAATACCCAGGCACTGAAGGAACATGGTCGGTCACGTGCTTTGCTCTTTCCGCAGCTGTATGTGGCAGTTGCTGTTAGGATATAACAGATATCAGGGAAGCAGCGTAAGGTGACGGTCCTTCAGAACGTAATCCTCCTCCTTACTTGCTCTTGTCTTATTGGCAAAGCCATAAGTCGTCGATGATACATCCTGAATCCAAACACAAAATCATTTCAACTTTTCTTCCACAGTGGAGCTTGCAGCCACTGCTCCCAAGTAGCCCATGTTCCTCTGATCATGGGTTTTATGTTGGATTTACAGAGTAAGAAGTTGAGGTAGGGGTTTGGCTTACACACATTCGGACGCAGGTGTTCAGACGTTGCCTCCAGAATCTGACTTCATCCTCCTGCAGGTTCCTTGTGAGCTGGCCTCTCAAGCCACCTATCCGCCTTGTGACAAGGAGAGGGCTGTGACAGTCCTGGGGGTGCCTTCTCACTGGTCAAACAACTCCTATGGAAAGAGAGCTTCTGTTTCTAATAATTTCACCAAAATCCCCGATTGGCTCTTCTTGTCCTGGTTTGACTCGTGTGCCACTTTTCCGACATGACTGTAGCAAAGAGAAAATGAGAATGCAGACTGGGCCACGTGAGTCACGCGCTCCGCGCTGGAGCGAGGGCTGCCCACAGACTGGGCCGCGTGAGTCACGCGCTCCGCGCTGGAGCGAGGGCTGCCCACAGACTGGGCCGCGTGAGTCACGGGCTCCGAGCTGGAGGGGAGGACTGCCAGCAGACTGGGCCATGAGTCACGCACCCCGCGCTGGAGCGAGGGCCGCCAGCAGACTGGGCCGCGGGAGTCACGCGCTCCGCGCTGGAGCGAGGGCTGCCCGCAGACTGGGCCGCGTGAGTCACGCGCTCGGCGCTGGAGCGGAGGGCTGCCCGCAGACTGGGCCGCGTGAGTCACGCGCTCCTCGCTGGAGCAGGGCTGCCAGCGTTCTCCGACGCGGAGGTGTCTCCGCCCGTCTGGTTTTCTCATGCTTAGGCCAAAATTTCGGTTTCATCTTTAATACTAATTTTTTTCTCATTCAGTATTCAATTGCTTAGCAAAATATGTAGGTTCTATCTTCCAAATCCCTCCACAAGCTGAAAACAACTTGTCACCGCACGGCTACCACCCCATTCTAAGCCATCACCTCTCTCCTAGACTCTAATAGGGGGATAGCCTTTCGTTGAACTTCAGGATTGCATCCTCCCTTCCCCTGTGTCGGGTTATTCTCAACACAGCCCCAGAATCACCCTGTCAGAAGGGAAGTTGGATCATATCACTGCTCTGTTTAAAACACTCCAAAAGCATCTGGTTTTGAGCAAAAGCCAACATTCTTATTATGACCTATCCACCCCTTCGTGATCTTGGTCCCAAAACTCTCCATCCTCGTCTTCCACTAACCGTCCCCCCCCCCCACACACACACACCTTGTTCAGTCACTGGCCTTCTTGATTTCTTGTTTATTTGTTAATAACCCAGCCATGCCTCGTCTCAGGGCCTATCTCTGCCTCTACCTCAGATGTTCACATAACTCACTCTCTCGTTTTGGATGGGTCTTCATTCAAATCTGATCTCCAGGAGAGCTTTCCTCGCCCTTCCGTCTACCACTGAAACTTCCCCCTACTCTTTCTCCTACCCTCACTTGCATTTCTTGGCTGCATTTGTTGTTGTCTAACATTGCACATGTCTTCCTCCAGTCGAAAGCCAGTACTTTCAGTATTCCCAACAAGAACTGTGTCAGATAGAGTTTGTATTAAATGAATGAGTGAATTACTCTAAATTGCGATGATCCCTACTTCGTCCTAACTTGTATAGTTCTATATCATTCGTTTAGAATTTAACCACAGTCCGATCTTTGGTAACATCTCATGAGAAAATATCTTGCGATTCCCAAGTTGATTTTACATTAATTATATTACTGGGGAAATTAAGGTTTTTAAAATCAGCCCCCACCGTGCCTAGTTCAGAGCTATCCCCAAAGGTAAATGGATTAGTGAATGAATGAACAAATGAATAGGAAATCCATCAGAGGATACAGTAGCATTAGTGAACAATGGGCCGCGGAGGCCAATAGTACAAAGGGGTGGCATAGGAGACTGGAACCCAAGAAGGGAGACTCAGAATTGAATGTTAAGACAAAGGAGCAATAGGCATCTAACTCAGGGAGTCCAGCTGCTGAGAGCATCATGCTGTCTAAATGCAATGTCCCCCCCCCCCCCATGAATGGAGGTTCCATCCACACACCAGCCTCTCTCAGTCAGCCTTCCTGTTGTCAGAGCCATGTCTGGCATCTGCCAGACACCATTCTGTTAATTTAAAAAAATGGAAACAATCTAAGCAATGGAGATAAATAACAGACCCCAGATAGATGGTGCTCTTTTCTCCATTTCACTAATGTTCCCACTGAATCCATTCTTATATGCCAAAAGGTTAGACATTACAATTCCAGAACAAAATATAAACGTAAAGAGGCTAATTTCCAAGTGCCTCGCTCTAGAATAATACAATTTAAGCACAACCCTGGAATATTTTAGACTCAGTGAGTATGTGCGTCTGCCCTATCGGCCGAGAATGATTTATTGATGTTGTATCACCACGCGCAGGCTGTCTCATCTGTCTCCTGCCACCAGTCGGGTCAGAGCAGGGGTGTATGTACACATACTGTGCAGCAGAGGCCATTGGGTAGGGCTTGAGTCAGTGAGAAGGCGTAAGAAGGAACAGAATCAGAAAGCAGTACTTACCTCTTCTTGGCATACAAAAACACAGAATACACTGAGAAGAGCCAGAGTGTATTCTGAAGATGCCAGTTAGCTCAATTGTGTAGACAGGCTGGTAGAAGCCCATACAGAAGGCAAGATACAGAGGAGTCCAAAAAAAAAGGGGGGTGAGAGAAGTGGAGAGGGGGTGTGATAAGTCAGAAGTACACTTTGAGAGCGCAGGAAACTCTTTCTCGGTTGTAGAAGGGATGATGGTGTGTTCTCGCATGAAAAGCTGAGAGTTCTGTGGCCATTCACACCTGTCCCACCTCCTGCCAGCAGTGCATGGCACTGAGCCTGTCACCTGCGTCAGATGCTGAGCTGCTGTTTAAGATCATTGCTTTGTTTGACTATGAAAGCAAAGATTTCTGCATCAAAGGTGATTCCAGTGAGACTCGCTAAATTCCCACTTGATGTTTGTTAAAACATATGCTGTCACTAATTCATCACCGTTTCCTTATTTTTGTAGTAGTTATAACTTGACTCCACTTTCAAGTTCTCATATTGATCCTCTCCCTCTCGGGGGGGGGGGCTTTTTAATTGACATCTCTGCAAAATATAGAACCGCATCAAACTGCCTTCCACCCAAGATAGGTGCTATATATACTATCCCCACGTTCTAGCCTTGTGTTGGACTGAATTGTGGCGTTTCCATTGCTCGGAGTGTTCCTGGAAATTTCATCACCTTTATGTACCTCTCAGATGTCTAAATTCAACCCTTTTCCTTGATTTTACCACTCCACACAGCTTCTGAAACTGCACGGAGACCATTTTCATCAGGGGTTAGAGCTCTATTTCGGAGGAAATGATGGCGTGTGTCACTGTCGGAGTTGTGGGCCCCACCTGCAGCTCAGCATTGGCAAAAACAAAGCTTATCATTGAATGCTCTATTCGGCACCATGAGGATGCCCCCTCCTCTTTTCAAATCAATTTCTCTTCAGCGTCTGTTAACTGTAGAGGGTTCTTATGTCTCCGGACTCGGATTACCCTCCTCCTCTTCCTCACGCCTTTTCCATCCTTTCTTTGCCTCTTCACGCCACCCCCTCTGTGATCTAACTTCACAGTTGTATTACTTGACTCCGTCAAGTGTCTTAACAGACCGCTTGCATGACAGCTGCTCCCCGTCCGTCTCACCTTACTGGTGCTCACTCCTCCTCGAGTGAAGTTCTGTGGTTTGGTTCTGCTTTACGTCTCATCACATTGGTGATAAGTGCCACAGGGAAAGGAGTCAAGAAATCGGACAAAACCCAGGGTGAAGTCTCCCGACATGATCTGTAGGTCAAGCTTAGGGTGTTAACATTATACATATATAAGCACAGCAGACACTTGCACATGCTTATCAGACAACATCCGGACAGATCATCTGCACTGCAAACACGGGTTCTTCCCGAGCATGCGTATCTTGTCTCATAACGTTGTTGTATACCGAGCCTTGGTGGTGTAGGAAAGAAAAGGTGATGAGAGCAAGCAAGAGAGGAAGCTCTGAACTCCTAGTCTGTGTTCCATGTTGTTCTCAGCCCTATGAGTGTCCCGTCAAGCCCAGCATGCTCTTGTCCCAGAGGTTCTAGGATTGCAAACCAGTGCCAACGATGGTGGGTGCTGGATGGCCACTGCTCCACCCCCGCCTGGAGCGTGGCTCTTTCTGCCTGTGCTTTGAGGCGCTTGGACGCAGCTCCAAGCTCACCCCGGCAGAACTGGAGCATCTGGGTATGGTGCCCAGACAGCAGAGCTCACAGTACGTGGCGCCCCGGGGCTTGCTGCAGCCCAAACGACTGCACACGCCACACCAATGGCTGTTGGAAGACTGGAGAGGCTCTTTTTTTACTATCCAGATGTGACTTGTAAAAACTGGTTGGAAAACCACCATGATGTAGTAAATCATCTTCCCTGTGATTTTAAATGAGTTCCTGAATGTATATTGATGCTAGTTCAGAATACAATTCCACTGTTTTATTCTTAACCAATATGTTAATATCCAGTTGTTTTTCTTGGCATGCTTGTGAAAAAATTGAGTATTTGAAATGCTTAATAATTCTTTAAAAAAATAGATTTATGGTATGCTCAGTTTAATCTCTGGAAAGAAGGACTATAATATTATTTTTGTCACCATTATTATTTACCATCATCAATGCTATAAATGCATATTATTGAGTCATAACTCATATAAGCGAGATTTATCTGCCTTGCTCAATCAAGTGGCCTGAATAAAATAACATTGTCTTAGGCTCTGTTGTTAATTTTCAGGCTGCTGGTGGAATTCCATTATTTTGATTTCTAGATTCCTTATAAGTAAACATACGACCTAACTAACACTGAGAGCTATTTCATTGTTCCATTTGCTTATTTTTACTTTTATAGACAAAACATAAAAATCATTCTAAGAGGGATATTCTTTTCTGAGAATTTTTTTTTATAGTTGTTGAGACTCTCTTGACAGTTTTGCAAATGTGGTTTCTACATGTGTTCTCTGAATATCAGTGTCAGGAAAGTAACCCTGTAGAAGCTTTATGACCATCAAGCTCCTAAAAATATTTCAATAAATGCTATAATTCCTAATGAATACCATTACTATGAATTACTAAATGAATCCAGGTTCAAAACTTCAAATAGCGAGGACACATTTTCTTCTTTTATCTGCATGGCAGTGACCATTAATTCACTTGGTATTCAGTAAAATTTTACTGATCATAAGGATTTCTTTGATGTTTATATGGACAATAGATGCCGTTTTAGGAACACCATTATAATCCAATAACAATTAACTTGTGCTTTATATTAACTATTTAGAACCCAATTAGAACTATATATTTTATATATATACATATATATATGTATATATATATATATTTTTTTTTAACAAAAAAGTATGCTATGTTCAAGTGAATCCTTATGGTTGCTATTTATTCAGTTTAACTCCCCAATGGAGATTCAGTACTTGCAGCCTTATGCAAACAGCTGTAGGGTTGAACGTTGTTGGCCAAGTAGTAACGTGCTGTGGGTGTAAGCAACTGGAGTTTGTGTTGTGGGAGTTGTGTGTATGTCTGCGCTCGGTGCTGTCCATTAAGAGGCACTAGCAGGAAGCTCTGTGATTGAACTAGTGACCTCTCTCAGGAAATGTTTCTAGAAATAGGAAGAGAAGCACATCATTATCATTTCCTGGCTCCCGCCCTTTCCTCTGTCTATGTTCTGCTTCCCAGTAGGGATTCCGGAAGACTGTAGCGATGGTACCTTATATTCTAGGAAAATGAGGAATCTACTACGAGATAACTGCCTTTCTTTCAAAACTTGAAGGGAATGATTAAATGGAATACGCTCATTGTATGCCCAGTAGGCTTTTGTTATTCTTAGCGCACTGGATTCTCTTGTCTCTTCTACTCTAGATGGTCTTTATTTATTACGGGTGTGCCAGCAGCAGCTTGACTCTGTGTCTCATTGGCTGGATTGGATACTTCAGATTCCATTCAGAAGTTCTGGGTGGGGTGGGGGGTCATGTCCTTCTGAAAGGTGTGAATGGTTGTGGAGGGAGGCCAGGAGCCTTGGTGGGGCTCCTCTCCAGTAATAACATTGAGATATATCACTATTCGTGTGCTTTATAATTCTCTAAATAAATGTCCATGAGAATTACACAACTTTTCTCTATTTGGTATATTAATAAAGTATGATTTTTTTTTCTTGCAAAACAGCCCATAGTGAAGCATAAATGTGTAGGTTTTTTTATACATATTTACAAAAATGTTAGGCTTCGGTTATGTTAACACGTTGCGATTGGACTAGACTCTGTGTCAAGTTCCTAGAACACACAAGAGCATCCTTATTGTATCATAAGCGATAATTCCATCTGTAGACATTTTCCGGCAATAAGGAAGAGGACAAAAGCATGTTGGAAATGAGTCAGCATGCTCTCAGAATGAAACAACCAATGGAAGGAAGGATGGTTGGAAATTTGACATGCTTTGAAACAAGTAAGTTCTTTTTAAAAGACAAGTTAAGAAACATGAGATTTGATATGTGATTATCGCAAATTAATTTTCTAGTTATTATAGGCATGCTGTAACAGTTTTGATTGTGATACATTTGTTTGGAATCCATGCAGTTCAAACATTTATTTTTAGAAGTGTTTGTCACTTCAAACTAATTAAGCAATTTCCTGGTTTTAATGAATTTACTGCTTGGAAGCACTGGCTGTAAATTTGTGAGACCAACTGGATCAAGCTGCCCCCATGGAGGGGAGTACTAACTGTTCCTGTGAGCCTTTCGTGTTATGAGATGATCTTTTTACTGCCTGCCTTCCCTCAGTCAGTGGGGTGTTCTTCTGAATGCTTTGTGTAGATATCAAGGCCTATCCTATCATGAATGAGACTCTCTCTTGTCAATCTTGTGGTTTACGCCACACCAACACATAGCTCAACTGTTTTATGCTCAGCCAATCTGCTTCTTGTCTCCAATGGTAAGGAATGCCATTACAGATCGTGCTCAGTGAATTTCCTCCCTGTGCAGCAGCTCCAAAGGGACTCATATGCAAAAGATGTTCCAGATATGCTACTTCATAATATTTCTCCCCTTGATGTGACTGTGTCTTTATCATTTTTTTCTACCCTCGCTTATGCCCTCTCCAAAAGCGTGCTTTCCTCCCTCACCAGACTGTTGGTAGGTTTTAAGCATGGCGAACAATGTCACCAGAACATATCTTTAATATACAGTTTCCTCTTTTGAAACACCATTTCTCTGTCTTCTGCCTGTGTTCATATTATACTCATCCTTTGAGCCTTCGGCAAACACCGGGCTCTTCCAGGAAGCGAAGCGCGATGTCCCTTCTCATTACTAACGTATCCTTCCATTCTTTTCCCCAGTATGAGAACATTTCTAAGACATGTGTGGTGTCACTTACAGTTGGCCTTTTTTATGATTTGTTTATTCCCAGTTTTTCCGTCCAATTATATTTTCTGTACTATGAGAAAAATCTAACGCAGTTGGTGCTCAATACATATTTATTTACATTCGTGTTTCAGACCTTGCTCTTTCAATAGTTTGCAACTTTCCCTGCTACACAGTCTGAATTCTGAAAGATTTAGAAAAAGCTTGTATGCTCATTCTAAATAGTCACAGGTTGATTCTAGAGTCTGATTTGATCGTTGTTTGTTTAATATTGTGTTGCTTTTTGATAGTTTTGTCTATTAAAAATGCTTCTGAAGACTATGTTAAAATGGCCTATATCAAATCCTTCATTTACTCATTCATTCATTCATTCATTCTGGGAATACTGATATAAACGTGATCTGGAGCTGACATTGTTCTGGAGAAGATGTGTGGTATGTGGTGTGGTATAGTCTATGAGGACAATGTAAAACCATCC